>NC_053428.1:85880152-87117826 GCF_007990345.1 Gossypium hirsutum | reverse complement strand
TAATGAATTTCTAAAGTCGGAGCAGGGAATCCAGAAACCATTCTGGCCCTGTCCCACAAAAATCTGATTATCTCTTAATATACTGCCCATATGATCTTTTCGTTACTTCCTCATGAAAACAGACTCATCGAGCTTCGATTACATAATTTATTCATCAATTATTCCACTCTTACTATTTTTAGTGATTTTTCAATCTCATGACACTGCTGCTGCCAGCGTCTGTTACGAAAGTAACTAGGTCCATTTCATGCCTACCCTTGATCCACTCAATCGAACATTCGTGCCATTTTCGCATGGCTTAAAGTTTACATGCCAAAGTTCAAACACAACGTAATAGCTTATACATGCCAAAATGTTCTTCTAGCCAACTAAGAAGAAAGTACCAAAACTTGCTATCCGGTGTGATGACTTCGATGACGGCCTGACCCCGCAAAAATAGATGAGTCCAAGCAACCTATAATGGGTGACAAGGAACACCGAGTGAGTTTATAACTCAGTAAGTCATAAGCAATGCACTACCATCCATCAATAACATTATCACAAGAGGAAACAAAATGGAACGAGACAATTTACTCCATCCATACCGAACCATACCATAGTTCCTCCAACCTATCGATTCAGTTTCATATCAATTCATGCATTCACATTCCATATACTCATCAATAGGACATTGAAGCATTTTCATAAATCAATTTATTTTCGTTACAATCAAACGACTAAACGGCCTTTCACCCATCCTACGATAAATTTTATGTACGTGACTTTAAGTATATTTGTCACATAGGTTCAAACTTACCGAGCTCAACACCAAGTATAAGCATAGCACCTATTAGCCATGTACTCAAGACACTTACCCGATCCGCTGTCCGCGATCGACTCAATAGTGTCGCACACATAGTGTCCATAATGATTCACGAATGTATATTGAGTCCGCACACTCAGTGCTATATAATCAACTCGCACACTTAGTGCTACGTAATCAAATCGCACACTTAGTGCTACATAGTCAAACTCGCACACTTAGTGCCGCATGGTCAATTCGCACACTTAGTGCATCATATCCATTTCGCACACTTAGTGCAACATAGTCAAATCGCACACTTAGTGCTATACAATTTAATCCCGCGCACTTAGCGCCAATCTTATGGTCATAAATGGTTATACCCGCACGTTTAGTGCCGAGATCAACAACTCAGTACATCTTACCTCTTTTCTTTTCATTCAACAATTTCATCATCACATACGTACATGCATATATATATATGTATATTTATTCATTCCATTCAGCATCAATACATAAACATTATGACCATTTGAAATAATACCAACTACATGCTTAATGACTTACCTTGTGTTGGGTAAGACGGTTCCAACTCGGCTACTCAGTGATCTTTTCTTTGCCTTTGCTTGATTCTCCTCCTTTAGCTCCTTGAGCTTAATCAATAATTCACTAGTTTAACCATCTTGTTAAACATTCATAATTCAATTACACATGCTTATGTATGTTTGTATATTCGGCAACCATCCTCACTAATTACTCATGTTGATGGCCGAATGGATGTATGTGTGTACAATGTCAACTATAACATCATGTAATTCCACATATGACTACATTTCTTAAGTTCCACATCTTAATGCCCATTATACATAATCAAATTTAACATCATATATTTATTTACTCATGTGGCCGAATATACATACTCCCATATAATATCAAGTACTCACTTTAAGTATATTGCCGAATATACTTAATCATACACACACCTAACCAAAATAATTTCTAAATCTTTATATCATTTATAATACATCTAATTATCCTTTTTCACATTATCAACTCAAATCACATACATTATTTACTATAACATCTTTACATTCGGCATTGGTGTCAACCATAGTAGCCGATTCTTCCTACTTTGTACCCATGCATCTATTAATCCTTAGTTGGTTCAAACACTTCACACACTAGGATTCATCAAATTTTTAACAAGAAATAAAATCTCTAATCCTCAACTACCATGGCCGAACCTTCATGGAGTTGCTAAGACTCCTCATTTCTACTTCTCACACACTCTCACATCCAAACCCTTTTATTAAACACCCAAAGTCAACCATCTCCTTACCTCATCACCAAAGACATCAAAATACCAACCAAGAACGTAACATTCATGGCCGAATGTCATCTCCATCATTTAACAAAGTTTGAACCATGGCTAGGTAGATTTTGAACTTACAACTTAAAATATACATGAATCTCAAAGAATAACATTAAACATACCTCAATCTAGTTACATGCATGGCCAAACTTCCTCCTAATCCTCTTCCTTAGGATTTTCGGTCAAAAGAGGTTGAAAAAGGATGAACAAAACCTTTCTTTTTCCTTCCTTTAGCTCACGGCAATGGGGTGTATGCATGAGACCATTATTTTTTTTTCTTTTTTTTTCATCACCCTTCCTTTCATTATTTAATTATCATGCTTATTATTTTATTTTCCTTACCATACATCACTAACACAACATGTTGGTGACATGTTTCCACCCATAGCATGGCCGGCCACTACATATTAGGGAGGGGGAATTTGACATGCAAGTCCCCTTTTTCTTCCACATGCACTAATAGGTCCTCATGCATTGACCTATCACATTTTAAAATTTTCTCATATAAATCCTATTGGCTAAATTCACATGCAATCGACTAAATCGAAGCTTGAAATTTTCACACATTCATGATTACATATTCTAGACAATAAACATCACATTCAAACCTTTCGGTGACTCGGTTTAGCGGTCCCGAAACCACTTCCCGACTAGGGTCAATTTTGGGCTGTCACACGAGGACCAAGAAAAAATGACATTTACATGTCCATACGGTACGTTTGCTTATCGCCGAATGCCTTTTGGATTACGTAATGCTCCTGCTACTTTTCAGCGATACATGTTGGCCATTTTTAATGAACTCATGGAAGACATTATGGAGGTATTTATGGATGACTTCTCGGTATTTAGTAACTCATTCCATCTTTGCCTTAAAAATTTAAAACGATTTTTAATGAGATATGAGGAAACAAACCTTATACTGAATTGGGAAAAATGTCACTTCATGGTTTGTGAAGAGATTGTGTTAAGCCACAAAATTTCTAGCAAGGGAATCGAGGTTGATAAAGCAAAAGTTGAAACTATTGAGAAACTACCTCCCCTAATTCAGTTAAGGCTATTCGATGCTTTTTAGGTCATGCTGGATTTTATAGAAGATTTATTAAAGACTTTTCTAAAATAGGTAAGTCTTTAACGAATTTGCTAGAGAAAGATGTACCTTTCAATTTCAGTCAGGAATGTTTGGAAGCATTTAATACTCTTAAAATAAATTAATTAATGCTCCAATTATAGTTGCACCTGATTGGAATTTACGTTTTGAGCTAATGTGTGATGCGAGTGATTTTGCAGTAGGTGTGGTTCTTGGACAACGGAAAGACAAGCACTTTCAACCTATCTATTATGCTAGTAAAACTTTGATAGCCGCACAAGAAATTATACGACAACTGAGAAAGAATTGTTTGCTGTGGTTTTTGCATTCGATAAATTTAGACTATATTTAATATTATCTAAAGTTGTCGTTTACACTGACCATTCAGCTCTTTGATACCTCCTTACTGAAACAGATGCAAAACCTTGACTAATAAGATGGATCTTATTATTACAGGAATTCGATTTAGAAATTCAAGATAAGAAAGGAGCAGAAAATCTTGCAGTAGATCATCTATCTAGATTAGAAAACCCACATCTCAAGGGACTTGACGAACAAGAGATAAATGACTCATTCCCTAAAGAACAACTCTTTGCTATATCTGACTCTGAGGAACCTTGGTTTGCAGACGTTGCAAATTATTTAGCTTCTAACGTTATACCAAAAAGGTTGACACATCAGCAAAAGAAACGATTCTTCACTGATGTGAAAAACTATTTTTGGGAAGAACATTTTCGTTTTCGTATATGTGCAGATCAGGTAATTCGAAGATGCGTTACAAAGAAAAAGCAATTAAAATTTTGGAACATTGCCACTCAGGACCGACTGGAGGACATTACAGTGGAACTAGGACCGCACATAAACACTCGAATCAGGTTTTTACTGGCCCACACTATTCAAAGATGCAAACAGGTATGTTGCTACTTGCGATAGATGCCAACGAACAAGCGATATCTCTAAACGTTATGAAATGCCCCAAACATACATACTTTCATGTGAGATATTTGATGTATGGGGTATTGATTTCATAGGTCCATTCCCTAGCTCGTTTAGAAATAAATACATATTAATAGTCATTAATTATGTGTCTAAATGGGTGGAAGCCCAAGCCTTACCTACTAATGATGCTAGAGTAGTAGTGAAGTTCCTTAAGAAACTTTTCTCTCGATTTGGAGCACCTAGAGCAATCATCAGTTATAGGGTCACTCATTTCTGTAATGCTTAATTTGATAAAACCCTTAAGAAATATGGAGTTTACCACAGAACAACTACCCCTTATCATCCTCAACTAGTGGACAAGTTGAAGTCACTAACCGAGAGCTTAAACGCATCCTAGAAAAGACTATAGAGTCAAATAGGAAGGATTGGGAAAAGAAAATAGATGATGCTTTATGGGCCTATAGAACCGCTTTTAAGACCCCCATAGGAACATCTCCTTACAAACTTGTTTATAGGAAGAGTTGTCATTTACTATTTGAACTAGAACATAAAGCATTCTAGGCTATAAATTTCTGAACTTTGATCCAAACTAGTAGGTGAAAAGAGATTGATGCAATTGAACGAGCTAGATGAATGGCGAGCTAATGCCTATGAGAACTCACGATTATACAAGGAAGCAACGAAGCGCCACCATGATGCTCGTTTAAAGCAATACAAGCAATTTGAAGTTGGAGATCTTGTCCTGTTATACAACTCAAAGCTCAAATTGTTTCCTAGGAAGCTTAAATCACGATAGTAAGGTTCTTTCATAGTCCAAACTGTCTTTCCATATGGCACAATAGAAGTAAGTCACCCAACCCAAGGCACTTTCAAGGTAAATAGACATCGTCTTAAACTTTATAATGGTAAGGATTTTAAAGACAATGGAGAGGAGCTATGGCTCCGCGAACCTGCCTAACTTTCCCACAAGGTAAAGTCGAGCTTAGGCTCTAAACAAGCACTTCTCGGGAGGCAACCCGAGCACTAATCCTACTAAATAACTTAGTTTGTTTTTCCATTTGTTTTACAATCTAACTGCAGGTATCCTTAGCATACACGGCCTAGAAAAAGGGCATGCTTTAGGCCGTGGGATCCCCACGGGCAGGAGACACCGGCGTGGTCATAGCTGTGCTAAAATAGGACAAACATTTTTCCCAAGAGAGGGTGACACACGGGCTGCGATAAATGGCCACAGCCGTGCGATGCGGCCGTGCGTACCACACGGCTAAGGGACACGGGCGTGTCCCAAACTGTGGTAAAACTGCACTTTAATTTCCCAAATAAATCAAGCAGAGACACGGCATACGTTAAATCAACATGGTCGTGCGAGGTGGTCGTGGAAGCCACACGGTCATTAACACGGGCTTGCTTGAGGTCGTGTGAGAACTTGTCCAAATATTGAAACGTTCAACAAAGTCAGAATAGAACACGGGCTGATGCCATGGCCTTGTCTGAAAGCCGTGCGCAATCTTAATTAATAGACATGGGCATGGGAGAAATGATTCAATCACCACATGGCCGTGTAATGCGGTCGTGAGAGCCACACAGCATATGCATACGGGTGTGCCCACAGGCTGTGTGCGATGCTGACTTAAATCATCAAACCATAAGCACAATCATGAACACGGGCGTGGTGTACCGAACATGGGTGTGGGAGAAGTGAACGAATGAGAACACGGTCGTGCAATGTAGCCGTGGGCACCACACGGCCCGGAGACACAGGCGTATCGAAGGGACTGTGTGCAATACTGACTAAGATTTCACAAAAAACACGGCCAAAGACCACACCACACGGGCGTGGGCAACAGCCGTGTGGCCCAAAATGGGGCTTACACGACCGTGGCCTCCATTTATTCCCCTTTCTTAACCCTAATTTTTACTATTTCCTATTTAAAACCCCTCTATCACTATTCATCATCCCTTCCACTATTTACCTTCTCCATTCCGGCCACCATTCTCCGACGAACCTCCGACGACCAACACTCCACTCTCCTCTCCTTTATTTCTTCCTCCCTTTTCATCTACTTTTCTCCATCCTCACTCAATCCCATAACCCCCTTTTCCTTCTTCCCTCACACCCCGCCCTAATCCGCACACCCGAGGCCACCCACACCACCTCCGTTCGGCCACCACCCATCCCGGTGTCGGTTCACTTTCTTTCCCCAATTTCCTCTAATTTATTTTATTTGCTTATATTTTATTTTATTTATTTTCTATTTTTATTTTATTCTTGCCATTTTTCTGTATTATTATTAATTTTCTTAATTTTAGATTCATTATTATTATATTTCTTCGGGTATGTCTGTTTTTGGTTTCACTATTTTTCTGCCTTCGACCAAGCAGCTTCTAGTTAATTTTGGTAGTTTGTTACTTATTGTAGGATTTTCTTTCTTGTTTGCTTATTACGTACCGTGAGTTGTATTTTTAGCTTAGTTGCAATTTTCCTTTGCTCTTATTATGACCACTTATATTCGTATACTCTTAATTTAGATTCAAACACTGTCAAATTTTTGTTTTCGCATGTTTGGTTAATGGTGCATATAGGACTACATTTCCATCTTATTATCTTAATAGAGTCCTCTAAGTTATATTTTTTGTCTTATCTCCTCCTAAGCTTATCGATGTTTTTGATTAAGTGTTAATTCTGCAGTTTCTATTCATATTGAAATGTTTTCCCGTTTCAGGCACACCATGACAAACACTAGAGGGCGCCTCTAAAAAACAAACCACTGAGATACGACATCTATTCCTCCAATTTCCACCAGGGCCCCAGGAGGAATTATTTCAGATCCTACGTGCCCGACCCCTTGGTGTGGGACATTGCATCGATTGGGCCGCACTAGAGTAGGTCCACCTAGCTGATTTGGTTAGGGCCCTCCTAGCCACCTCTCCATGGGACCGATTCTTTGACATCATCGAGCCGACGTATCTAGAGTTAACTTTGGAACTATGCTCGACGTTTCAGTTGCAGATAGTTATGGCGGACCACGACGACCCATGAACAATCCAATTTCGCCTTGGCGGTCTAGTACGGCAGTTGAGTGTCTCAGAATTTGAAGTTGCTTTGGGACTCTATACAAATGATTTCATGGAGGCCGACAACTTTACCCACCTCCACCGCCACATCCACTATGCGCCTTCATCATGTTGGAATGCCATGATGCCTTCTACAGGCATCTATGACCCTAGCCACTCCAAGGCATCGTCTCTAGCTCCAGCTCTGTGATATCTCCACACTTTTTTGGCACACACATTAATAGGGAGATGAGAGAGAACTAGTTTTGTTAAGTCTCATGACACATACTTCCTGTGGAGCATGAGGCAGGGGCATATTTTTTATCTCGCCTACTTTATCGCCCTTGCATTTTTCTATCAAACCGAGTGACACCGAAAAGGAGTCATCAGCCTTGGCCCATATGTGACTCGCCTAGCGCAATACTTTGGGCTCCTGAATACAGTGACACAGTCCTCTTCACTCACACTCATTGGCCAGATGTCCCCACAGGGCATCCAAAGTATGCTACATATGCGGATGATTGAGCGTCGTCGTGGGTTTGACCCCCTCAGTACCGAGCTACCGATGAGAATGACGCTGATGATATTTCTAACGATATCCCTGTATTTCAAGAGGACCACCTTCTTAGCCACCACTGAGTCACTGGCCAGTTCATGCGGTTGCTTCATTGTCTGAAGTTTCTGACCACCTTCATCGCTTTGAGCAATACAGCACTCAGCGATTGGACAGCATCGAGGCGACTCTACAACAAATTTGCCAACATTTTCACATATCGCCTCCAACACCACCACCTCAGTATCCAGCTATCGACGAGGACTTTTAAGTCCATTTAATTTTCAATTTGTTTTTCTTTTTATTTTATTTTTATTTTTGCGTTTCTTTTTGTTTTTATTTATCATTTCTTGAAAGACATCTATTAGTATAATTTGAATTTTCTTTTATCTAGTTATTTCATTATTACTAACCATAACCACGCTATCAATATAAATCCCTTAAACATTGCTGATGGCATCGCAGTTTCAAAAGGTTTAGTCGATGGGTGCTACTTAGGAATAAACAAACAATCCTCCACGACTGCCATGTCCCGCTCGACCACGACCATAGCCACCACAACACCGACCACCACGATAACCTCTTCACTGGGCACTGTGATTATGGAACCCAACCTCTACCAGCACCTTCACCTATGTCTACATGTCACGTACACATCACGTCCAATGTCTTTAAACCCGCTTCTGCTCTTTCAAGGACTACATCCAAATTTAGGGCAGTTTCACTTTCCCCCTACTCTCTGATATTATGCTTATAATTATTATTATCTATCATTGTACATTGAGGACAATGTACATCTTAAGTGTGGGGAGGTTATTTATGTAATTATCAGAAAATCCCTAAATTTTTATCTTTTTTTCAAATAATTTTCTCATATCACTATTAGAATGAATTTTGATTGATTTACGATTTTTATTGATATGTTATGAACTAAATCATAGGTAATTGTTAATTGATTGTTTAAACTTTTAGACATTAGAGGATCAAGCATGATAAGTTGACTTTTGAAAAATAAAATTGCTAGGTTATTTCCCTGAATTGAGGTATTATCTTGAAGTTTTGAATTTGTAAGATTGACATCAAATACCCGTAATTGTCGTGAGATTTTGAGATTTTCTCGCTCACTAATTTTTCTTATGAGTGTGTCAACATTGATTCGCTATTCTAGAACTTGCATCGATTATACATGTCGAGACCACACCTTTGATTTGATATACTAAAATGATAAAGGCACTTAGTTTTTAACCCATTTACCCTATAAAAAGTCTACCCACATAATTGACCCCTAGTGAACCCCTTTAAGCCTTAACTACTATTTCTTGACTTTTCCCCTTAATATTAACCCACAACTTAACCCTTTTTGATTCGCTAAGAATTTCTACCTTTTTATTGATCCCTTTTTATCGAGATTTGATTTAATTAGTTACCTAATTATGTTCGTTCATTCCAGTTGCTGATTTACTTCTTTTTATGTACTTTCCATTATTTTACTTGTTCTTATTCTTAAAAAAAACCGTATATCTATATTCATTCAGTTACATATTATTCTAAAGAGCTTGGATAACTTAAAGTCGTTATATTGAGAAAAAGCTCACATCATTAGTTTCGGATAGTTCAAATTCTGGCATTTTTTTGTAATTCAGTGATTAGCTTTATTTTTTCTAGGTTTGGTAATTTATTAAATTAATCTCGATTCTAACCCTCTTTTTCAGCCTTGATCCACACCTTTAACCCAAGCCCTATTACAACCTAGTTAAAGACCTTTTGATTTATGTATCATCTCATTTATCGTGGTGGAGATTTGATTTTCATGCAAGCCTATGGTAATAACTTTTCATGTTTGACTATTGAGTGCTTAATTATTGAACCTTAAACACTTTGAGTGATTTGAATGAATCATTAGTGAGGATGTCAACCTTGTCAATTTGGAATTAAAAGCGATTAATTAGATAAAGGGGGATACCTATGATTTTATGATTGAAATGCCCAATTTGGATTGTTTGAAACTTTAATGATCTTTTAGTTAAGCTCTTAACGTATGATTACTTGTGGATTATTTTGAACATTATTGATGAGAATTATAAGTTGAGAAGAATTTATTTTAATTATGAGTTGAGGATTTTGCTTGAGGACAAGCAAATGCTTAAGTGTGGGGATATTTGATAAACCATAATATTTACATATTTTTTACCCCATGCTTGGCATATTTATGAAAGATTTTTCCTTGGTTTTAGTGAATTTGATGCTCCTAATCCTTTAATTTCATGTTTTACACTCAGGAGAGCTTAGGATAGCAAAAAGTGCGAGAAACGGGCCAAAAACAGATAAATTAGGCCTAATTTAGTGTTTCACACAGCCTAGGCACTTCCACACGGGTGATCCACACGCCCATGTGTCATAGCCATGTCGACACTAAACCAAGTCAGAATTGCACGCGGCCTGAGCATCTTCGCACGGGCGAGGCACACGGCCGTGTCCCTGTCGATCCCAATCCTAATTCTACTCAGAAAAGGATAATTTTGGGCTAATTTGGGCATTCCAAAGCCTATTTAAAGACCCTAGAAGAGGATTAAAGGGACACGGAGAAGAGAAGGAAGAAAATACTCAAGAACAGCCAGCGAGATCAGCTTAGAAGGAGGATCTACGTCAAGACTGAAGATTTCCATCCAATTTCCTAGAAGTTCTTTGGGTTTCTTTATATTTTATTATTTTCCAATTTTTGAGATGTTTTCCATTATTATGAATTAAACTCCCTAAATACCTGAGGGAGATGAAACCTAAGACGAATTTTATTACTAATTGAGTTATATGACAAATATTTGTTCTTATTCTTAATTGTGAGTTTAACCCTTGTTTTAATATTCTAGGATATTAATTCAAATTTTTGATGTGCTTATTTAGTGGAGGAAAAGTCCCTGTTTAAGAGTAGATCATTCACAATTAAGCAGAGTTGTATGCAATCCTAGAGATAGGACGACATAAATCTGCCGGATTAGAGTCAAATCTAATAAAGGAATCCATAGATCAAGTTAATACGACAATAGGGGTTTTAATTAGAAAGATATTTCGTTTAATCAACCTAGAGTCAGTTGTTTTTAGTCTTGAGAGAGATATTAACATAAATTAGGGATTTCTACTGATTAAGTCAAGTGAATAAATCGTCTAATTCAAAGGTAATAAGTGAAGTCTAGGTGGATTCTTCCTTGGGTATTGTCTTCTCCATCGGTTTTCCAAAAGTATTTTTCAACTTTAATCTCTGTCGTAATCTTAGTTAATTAGAGAATTAGTGTTAGTTTAAAAACATTCTATTAATTGTTAGGCTAGATAATAAAAAGATAGTAATTACTAGTACTTTTAGTCCTCGTGGATACGATATTTCAGTCTCACCATAACTATACTACTGTTCGATAGTTGCGCTTGCCTTAGTCAAATTTTCAGTTAGTTTTACGACCATCATTAATTCTTCAAGCAATTAATCCAATCAAACTAGACAACTGAATCGATCTCGACTGTCAAACAATAGCTTTTCAATTATTAATCAACGAAGCTTTGAACTATACTGAAGCCAGAACCATCAGATAGATTAAAATCATAGTGCCATAATAAGGCTGACATCTCAACCGTATAGATATGTTAAAGCCCCAAATTTTGTAAATATGTTTCCGTAATTATGTGATACAATTGTGTATCTGCTTCAGTGGTTAAGTGTTATGGGTGTGTGTGTGAGGTCCCAAGTTCAAGCCTTAGCTTGGGGAAAATTTTGGTTTTTATTTGATTAAAGCCTTGTCTTTGGTTATTAGGCTTATAAGTATTTATTTGTAAAAGTTTATCAGAATGGACCTGCTAGTCTGGTGATTAAGTGGAGTGTGGAGATGTTGGAGGTCCTGTGTTCAATTCGTGGTGTGGGCATTTTTTTTATGCTTGATCACTCAGGTGAGTTTGAATTGGATTAGAAGTCTGAGTAGTGGGGAATGACGGAGTGATTTGTGGAGAAAATTCGGGGATTTGGGAGTTCCAAAATCATTCCACCCTCTCCAGCCAAAAATCCCTACAAATATCCCCCTCTCTATCTTTTCTTTTCTTTTGTTTTGTTGGCAAACTGAAATTCTCCATTGCTTCCCCATTGCTACCGAATTTTGCACTTTTTCCTTGACCCGAATCTTAAATTTTTGCCTTTTCTTCATCGTTATCTCACGTTGTTGCGCTTGAAACATATTCGGTAAGTTTTTCTTGTGCTTTGGTATGGTTATTAGTTGCATTATAAAAGGGATTTCTTTGGATGATTAGGAGCTGATCAAGGGACTGCTCTTCGTTCTCGAACAGTGAGTTAGGCGCGTGGAATTCGCTAGTACTTGATTGAAGGTAAGAGTGGTTATTTTCAAGTACAAACCCCGATTTAAGTTTGTTTAAAGTGCATTAAAAAGGTTTTATTTAAAGGTTTATTACTCGATTATAGGTGTTGGGGTGCTCGGTGATCGTTTAGGCGTTAATCGAAACTAGGTGTGTACTTCGATTACACAGAAAACGATATTCGGCAAAAGTTGAAAAGCATTCTGTCGACACCACACGGGCGTGTGGTCGCCCGTGTGGTAGGCCGTGTGGTAGTACCCGGGCGTGTTATCGATGACCCAGGCTATACGCGCGCGACACGAATGCGACGGACACAACCGTGTGTTGGCTGGCAAGGCCGTGTCCGAGACACGGGCTTGGCCAATTGGGCCGTGTGGGTCACACGAGCGTGTGGAATTCTGGGCCAGGCCGTGTAATCCACACGTTCAAGCCTACTTTGGGCTGTGTGGGCCACACGGGATGTAGGCCCACATAGGCGTGTAAGACCATTTTTCTAAAATGTTTTGTAAGGTTGCACGGGTCCCCCAAGTCGACTGTGACTTGTCGTAGGGCTGGTAAGCCTTACCTAGACCCTTGATTCTATGATCTGATATTACGATGTATGTACTGCCATGTTACACTTAGCATGTATATCTGTCTGTTATGAATATGAAAATATGTCTGTTAATCTGCGTTATAGCATGTCATTCTTGTATGATGCATTGCATTGGGGTGGGTTAGATGAAGTTGAAGGAAGAATCTGAAAGGCCTTTTAAGCCTGTTATCTGGCAGCTAAGCTGTATATTTATGACATGTGCTACTCTACGATACTCTATGGTATATAGGGTTAGATGGGTTGATTTTATCCCCATATTTGGTGTGCAGGGATGGGTGGGTTGATTTTATCCCCACATGGTGCGTTGGGTTAGACGGAGTTCGTATGCAAGGTTGGTGGGCATGTTTCTATTATTCCGATCTGTTATGCATGCTATATCTGAGATGGGCTAAGACCCTAAGTTATATCTGATTCTGTTTCTGAGTGGGCCAAGGCCCACACCGATTCTGTAAAAGGGTTCAAGCCCGAATTATGACTGTATTATGTTATCTGATTGCATACATGCTGAACTTTGGGGATATACACACAGAGTTGCGAAAACTCACCCTTTATTTGTTTTATTTGTTCAGGTAATCCCCAGTAGTAGGCGGATCGGTGTGGTGGAGGACTCGACGGTAACTACGACCACATACATTTTGGTTTATGAACTTACTGCTATTGTTTTATCCATTATTTTCATTATTTTGGGGGGTATTTTGATGTAATTTTGGACTTGGACTTTTGGTTTTAATTTAGGTTTTTGAACTGTGATTTTGGAATCTAAATTGCAACGGCTAAGCATGCTTTTCTAAAATTAACTAAGGGTTTCGTAAGTAAAACAGTACCAAGAATTGTTTGGACTCTAAATCTTTCGCGTATTAAGAAATGTTTTCGAGCCAATTAATAAATTAAAGATTTTTTTGAACTAAGTAAAAGATAATAATTGGAACGGTTTTCATGTATTGAAACTATTTTCTAAAAACACTCTCATGTGACATTGTCGGATTCGGCCGTAATATCTAGGTCGGGTTTAAGGTGTTACAGATATATAATGTCCCAGTTATCAACAATGCATTTTGAACACAAGAGAAATTCAAATGTGATTTTCAATAGCAACCAGTGTAGAAACACAACCTCTATAAATCTGATAAATACACCACTGTACTCCCAAGATCAAACCAGAAATTTTAAATCATATTAGATATAGCCATCTCCTTCAAAAGAATATCTCTTGCAGACAATCACATAGAATCGTAACAAAACCGAGGTAGCGAAATCTCAAAATGTTAAGCTATACAAAATTTCTAGAAATTACAACCGCTATAGAATGATAAAGATCCCGATGATATCCCAGAAAATTTCTAGAAGGAAGAACAACACTCATAAACACTGAAATCAACGGTCACAGAAGCAATATAATTTTCATGTAAATTCAACAGAATAATAACCAGTAGAAATAGAATACTAGCAATCATACATATTTTATCGTTGACTTTTCTATCAACACAATAGAATAGAATACCAGAGAAAAAATAGAGCAATGCCGATCATAAACCATATATACCACAATGCTTTTATCTAGTAGTATGTTTAACTAAATTTCTCATACGATAAGAATTCCTTATGAAATTAACAGTCACATAGACTTCTGAGAATAAATGTACACATAGAATGCCCAGAATAAACCATAGTAACTACCGGACTATAACCACTGCACTCAGCTATCATATCTATTCAAACATTATTCTACTGTCTAATTCTATCATCACTGATTTCACATTATCTCATCACTAGCAGAAATCAATTCAAAAGATCCAATTAATACGTTCTTTAGACATCATACCTGAATATTTTCGTCTCATTGAATTCAACTTCTTCTTTAACAGTGACTTTGCATATTATGAATAGTTTTCAACACGATCCAATATCTTTTCTGTTACTGTCTTCACTTGCAGACTCATTCTCTTATATGATCACAGTACTAATCTTTCAATCACGAAAACTCTATAATTCCACACTTGGAAGTTTATTTAATCTATACAATACGAATTTCATTACAATACTTTACCGATGAGGGGGCGAGGGTTGTAAAGCCTAAAATTTAACTCTCATGTGAACATTCACATTACACATACTATTATGCATGACCGGTTCATTACTAATTCCACATTCTCAAAACACCTAACAATCATTTACTTATTATCACTTTTGTACTTAACACATAGCTCATCCACTAAATCAAATCATTAATTCACAATCAAAATATTCACATAGCAATCATAGACCAAACAACCCAACTCATATACTCATATAATTATAACATTTATCACTAGCAAAATATCATGCACTCTGATTCATACCTTTATGAGTTTCCACTCATCACCAACACATTTTCACTCAAACGTTTGGGTGTAACATTCTGTATTATCGGAATTAGCTCGGTTGGAAAACATTTTTGTCTAATTAAAACAATTCTCATCAGAATCGGGAGATATCACACTATCACATGTTAAATATGGCATGTATAGCTAGACTCTCAAACGCTACATTAGTCCTAGAATCGAATAAACCGTAGCTCTGATACCAATTAAATGTAGCAGCCTTAACCTGTATCCGTAGCCGGAATAGGGTTATGAGACATTACCAAATAACATAAGTCAGTCACATACATTTATACATTCATACTCAAAATCCATTCAAAACATTCACAATGTTGTAAGGCTCTACGAGACCTTAAAACATGATTATAAGTGGTTTGGTACTAAATCGATAACATATTAAAATTTTGGAAGCTTAGAAAAATTTTAACATTTCAAGGGTTACACTCCCGTGTGAACAGGCCGTGTACCTTACACAGCTACCAGACACGCCAATGTCACAGGCCGTGTGAAAACAGGGCATACATATTGACTTGCACAACACGGCCGAAGACACACCCGTGTGCCATGGCCATGGAAAAATTAGGGAGGTTACTGACTTGGCCACACGACAGGCCACACGCCCGTGTGCCACACACAACCAATATATACACCCGTGTGTCTAGGCCGTGCCAAACCTCTAGGGTATATTGCCTTAATTCGAAAGGGTACCCCAGGGGACACACAGCCATGCAGCATGACCATGTGTCACACACGGTTGAGACACACGCCCGTGTCTCTGCCCGTGTGGACAAAAATAGGCCATTTGTAAAGCCAATTTTCCACCCTTTTTCTTACGCACATAAAGCAACCAAAATATACCATTTCAATGCATATATAATCAACCAAAACATGCCAATTCATACACATATTATGCCATCTATCCTCAACCAATTCAACTACTCAATTCTATTTTCAAAACATACCAAATCATTATGCCAAAATCACCAACCTCACATAACTTCTAAATGTATTTTCATCACCTTACCATCAAATAAATCATGCCTCTCAAACATATCAATTCATCATCTATAAATCATACCATACATGACATTTCTTAAACCACATTATTACCACATTTGCATTCCAAGCCAAAACACATATACATAACATAGGCCAAATACACATTTTATATCAACCATGCCAAAACATAAGGCCACCTTATAACCATCAACCAAAAAACATTAATAAGCCATTTCAAATGACCATATACAATTCCAACAATCATATCAAAGAGACCACAGCCTATAAATGCCATATAACCAAGCCACACCGAAAATCAATAGCCGGATAGTTTGATGCGATCTTCGTTGACTTCCAACCCAAGCGAATGTCTGAAACACTACAAAACATAGTAAAATGACACAAAGTAAGATTCACAGCTTGGTAAGTTCATACATGATCCTAAAATGATCACAACATTCATATAGAAATTTGAAATAGATAAATCATTAACATTTAAAGCATCAATTCATGAGCTAACATCAAATTATTCATGTCCTCATTCGCAAGTTCTCAACTTCATATAACTCAATAATTGAGTAGTTTTCCATACATACTTGTACTGATACCTTTCTATTTGTCACTGATGCGGTCGTTGAGAGCACCAAAAATATCCTATTTCCTAAAATAAAGAAAAAGAATAGTAAAGAGGACGTAGGGTGAATCCTCAGGGACCGGATTGCACGAATGCTTGTTTCTCGAAATCCTGGGCAAAATCGTGCCCAAGAAAACCTGCATTCTTGAAAAAAATAAAAAAAAAATTAAAGTTTTGATCTGGGAGTGAAATAAAATAAAAATGAAATTAATTGTTGAATTGAAATTTCAGAAATTAAAAGTAAAAATAAAGTTGAGAAAAAGATTTCTTATGGTGGATTTTCAGCCTCCGATTGTCTCGATTTGCCTTGGGTTCAATTCTTCGCTTTTAAGTGACCCTTCTAGAGCAGAGTAAGCCAGCTATAGTGGAAGAGGATGCCTACGACCACCAGCTCCAAGAATTTAGACTTAAGATTTGGCGGAACCTGACTCTAGCCAATAATTGCTTTTGTGGGACTTTCTTCTGCTAGATCGTCACTTCTCAATGGCGAATACCATGCCATTTTGTCTATTGGACTCGCCAACCTCTGACGCAGAAAGCCAACGAACTGACTGTGCAACCTCCCCCAATCGTACAAAGCGGTCATTCCTTGCACAAGTTGAAAGGATCACCTACTAAGGGACATGGACAGAAACGTCAGCCCCATAATACGGAGAAGCAATGAATACCCTGTTGAGAAGGCCAAGCGCGGATTCTAAGCCTTGTGAACCTTTTTGCGGAATTTTGACAACCTTCGGCTAGATTAGATTTAGTGGCTCATAATTTTTGGGGAAAAAAATAATGGAAAGGGAATTTTTATTGGAAGAAAATATGGGATGAACAAAAAAACTAAATTTATAGGGGAGAGAGTGTTTATAGTAAAAAATGGACCCAATTTGTGTCACTTCATCCCCTATTTATAGTACTAAGAAACCTAGCCTATTCCTAATTAAATTCTAAAAGATAAATACAAATAAAATAAAATAATTAAAGATAATTAGAATTAAATCCTAAATTTAAATCAAAATAATTGTCCTTTATAATTATCCCAATATAATAAAACATTAAATAGAGTCTTGTGCTATAAAATCTCTTCTTTTGCACTTTTCCCTTATGTCTTCCATACTTGCATTTTTGGAACCACCTTTTTCCCTATGTTGCATGTTTGCCCATTATATCTTCAAATTTGTACTTTTTGCCTTTAAATTTCCTTTTGCCTCCAATTTAGTCCCTAAAAGATAAAAGACTATAAAATAACCCAAATTGGTAGGATCATACTCAAAATAAACATGCAATTAGCACATAAAATATGTTGTTCTAGAGTATCATCAAATTCCCCCTACTTAGCCCATGCTTGCCCTCAAGTATGGTTCATGTCCACTGTGAAAATTAAATCCTGCCATGAAAGAAATACTACTCCAAAGTTTTATAAAAATTAATCAAAATGCATATGAAAAATAAAGAGAACCCTTAGCTTGCTTTAAGTAAAATTGAAAAAAGTATTCAATTAACACTCACAAAAATTAAGATCGACTTGGATTATTTCATGAAAATTAGGTAATTTACCAAACCTATCAAGACACCCTATTTGTTACTACCTTTAGTCCCCACACTTTATTAACATGTCTTTTCTTTTTCTTTTTCTTTTCTTTAATTTAATTTAATTTATTTATTTTTACTTAGGAATATATTGAACCTTTTGATGCGAAGAGAGATGACAGCCAAGCACCCCACCCCGGTTACTCAATCCAACATACTCCTAATTTTTATTTTTCTTAACAACATATCGAACCTTTTGACGCAAAGAGAGATGACAATCAAGCACCTCACCCTAATTACTCAGCCCAACATATTCTTAAAAATTAATTCCGGTTAGCGGAGTTTTACCTAACATGTCACACATCCTTTTGATGCGAAATAGGATGACAACCCAAGCAACCTACCCTAGTTACTCAGCTAGTCACGTCTTAAGCTGTACTCATAACCACGGAAACATTATTATTTTTAAACGAAATTTTAATTTTGGAGGACTTATAAGCAACAATCAAGTGTCAAAAATAAGTTTCATCAACAACCTTAATAGTCATGAACATATTTTAAGCATGCAATTGTATTAAGTATCCTTTTTTTCATTTAGACTTAATCAAATTTACTAAAAGAAAATTAGGATTAACTCTATTAATCATAATTATTCAGCCTAAAAGAAATAAAACAATGGATATGCAATCAAACAAACAAAATCATAACTAACTCAGTAGACAAAAATCATGCATGTGGGTCAAACAGTGGGAAAGTAGTGGTCAAATTCTTGGGCATGAAAAGAGGCAGAATATTCTTAAAAAAAATTTCTATAGACAGCAACGACCAAATCAGCAGCAACAATAAAATATCAGCATCTAAAACGACAGAAATAATGAGTAATGTCTCCCCCTACTTAGAACACATAGTCCTCGATGTGGAATAAATAAATAAATAAATAGGCAAAAGTAAAGTTTAGAAGCACTCTCCGTGTAGTTACTGTCGTTCGCGCATAATGGCAATGAGTTCAGCTAGTTGCTGGCCAAAAGTGTCGAGTCGAGCCTCAAAGGAACGTGCCATTCCAGGCTGGAATAGGGATGGAATACGAGTTGTTTGGCTGCAGGTTTTGTCTTTTCTCCTTTTTTTCTCCTTATTTTCGTTTCGGTTCACCTAGTTAGAAAATGAGAATTTTTATTAATATCCAAAAAAAGTAAATAATTAAGTAATAAATCATTAAGATAAAATAATAAATAATTAAAATAAAATAATAAATGAAAAATAAAAATAAAGAAAAATAACAATAAAGAGAAATAAAAATTGGGTTGCTTCCCAACAAGCGCTTGTTTAACATCATTAACTTGATGTCGCCTGAAAATTCTCATAAAGTGGCTTCAACCATTGGCCATTAACTACGAACCGCTTTCCTATTTCTTCACTCTTTATTCCAACTGCACCATGTGTGAATACTTGGGTCACAATAAAAGGTCCTTGCCATCGAGATCGAAGTTTTCCTCGGAATAGCTTTAATACAGAGTTATAAAACAAAACTTTTTGTCCTACAGGAAAATGCTTCGTAGCTATTTTCTTATCATGAAATAACTTTGTCTTGTCTTTATAAATGCGAGCATTCTCGTAGGCATCATTATGAATTTCCTTCAATTCTTGAAGGTCCAATTTCCTCACCTTCTCTGCGGGCTCTAATTCCATATGACATTATCGAATAGCCTAATAAGCTTTATGCTCCAACTCTACCGGAAGATGGCAAGCTTTGCCAAAAACAAGCTAATACTGGGTCATGCCAATTGGTCCTTCATAAGCCGTCTGATAGGCCCAAAGTGCGTCATTAAGCCGAAGAATCCAATCCTTTCAATTGGGCTTGGTTGTTTTCTCCAAAATAGACTTGATTTCCTTGTTCAAAACCACTGCTAGGCCATTCGTTTGGGGATGGTAGGCCATCGCTACACGATGATGAACTCCATATTTTTTCATGAGTGCCTCCATGACTTTATTGCAAAAGTGGGTGCCACGATCACTGATCAAAGCTCGAGGTGTGCCAAACCTAGAAAAAATAGTTCGCTTTAAAAACTCCACAATAGTTTTAGCATTATCATTGCGAGTAGGATTTGCTTCTATCCACTTAGAAACATAGTCTACTGCAAGAATTATATATACGTTTCTAAATGAGGAAATAAATGGGCCAATGAAATCAATGCCCCATACATCAAAAATCGCACATATATGAATTGAGGAGAGGGGCATTTGATTTTGTTTAGTGATGTTACCTGTATGTTGGCATTTATCGCAAGACTTACAGAAATTATATGCGTCACGAAAAATTATGGGCCAATAAAGCCCACGCTCCAATACCTTGTAAGTAGTCCATTTAGGGCCAAAGTGATCCCTGCAAGCTTCTGTATGACAAAAAGTAAGGATAGAGTTTACCTCAATTTCTAGAACACATCGTCTTATTATCTGATCTAAACAGTGTTTCCACAAGTATAGGTCATCCCAAATGCAATATTGAGCTTCCCATCTAAGCTTGTCCTTCATGAAACATGCTAACTCGGTGGGCAACGAACCTGTGGTTAAGAGATTTATTATATCCACATACCATAGGTAATGAGCCTCGATCAAAAATTAGCTCTCATTAGAGAACTCATATAGGAATGTCATCGTCAGGTATTCTTAACCTAATCAAGTGGTCAGCTACCAAGTTTTCGCACCCCTTTTGTCACGAATCTCGATGTCAAATTCTTAGAGCAGCAAAATCCATCTAATGAGCCTTGGCTTTGCTTCCTTCTTTGCAATCAAGTACCTGAGAGCTTGATGATTAGAAAAAACAATCACCTTAGAACCCAATAAATATGATCAAAATTTATCCAAAGCAAATACAACAACTAAGAGTTCTTTTTCTGTGGTGGTGTAATTGCTTTGTGTAGCATCTAGGGTTTTTAAGGCGTAGCAAATAACATAAGGCTCTTTGTCTATCTTTTTCCCTAACATGGCCCCCACACTACATTCGCTTGCATCACACATAATTTCAAAGGGGTAGTTCCAATCTGGTGCTTGTACTATAGGAGCGGACACCAACTTTTGCTTGAGCATATCAAATGCCTCCTTACATTTTGGGTCAAACTCGAATTTCTTATCTTTTTACAGTAATTCGCACAATGGTTCAGGTACTTTTGAGAAGTTCTTTATAAAACGCCTGTAGAACCCTACATGGCTAAGGAAAGAACGGATTTCCTTTATAGTAGAGGGATATGGAAAAGAATTAATAATGTCAGTTTCAGCCTTATCAACCTCAATTCCCTTGGCAGAAACTACATAATCTAGAATCAAACCTTTGTCTACCATAAAATGACACTTTTCATAATTCAAGACAAGATTAAATTCTATACACCTACTTAAAATTATCGTGAGATTTTTTAGGCATTCATCAAAACAATTCCCATGCACAGTAAAATCATCCATAAAAATTTCAATAATTTTTTTCACATATTCAAAAAATATACTCAACATGCATCTCTGAAAGGTGGCCGGTGCATTGCAGAGTCCAAATGGCATCCTCCTGTACGCAAATGTGTCGAATGGGCACGTAAAAGTGGTCTTTTCCTGGTCCTCTGGTGCAACTAGAATTTGGAAGAAACCTAAGTATCCATCAAGACAACAAAAATGACATTTACCAGCTAATCACTCAAGCATTTGATCTATAAAAGGAAGGGGAAAATGATATTTTCTAGTGTAAGAATTCAACTTCCTGTAATCAATGTAGACACACCACCCATTTTGCACTCGAGTTGGTACCAAGTCATCTTCAGCATTTTTCTTTACTGCCACGCCCGTTTTCTTGGGCACGACTTGTATCGGACTTACCCATCTGCTGTCTAAAATGGGGTAGATTATGTCAGTATCTAGCAGCTTGATTATCTCCTTTTTTACCACCTCCATTACATTCGGGTTCAACCGTCTTTGCGCCTCTCGTCTTGGCTTAGTGTTTTCCTCCAAGTAGATCCTGTGTGTGCATGTCAAAGGGCTTATCCCTTTTAAATCAGCAATGGTCTAGCCAATTGCCTCCTTATGATATTGTAGTACCTAGATCAAACTTTCTTCTTCGAGCTTAGAGAGTTTATTACAAACTATAACCGGTAGGGTATTACCTTTCCCCAAAAATGCATACTTAAGATATTTGGGAAGTGGCTTTAATTCCAAATCTGGAGCCTACACAACAGAAGGTAAAAGTTTACTGTTTGATGGAGATGATAATTCGTTAACAGATTCATAATCATCAACTATAAATTTAGATTTATCTTCATAAATGGACTCAAAAGTCTCCTCTACTAAAGAGTCAATTATGTCGACACGATTTACACTCAGTATTTCGCTTGCATGAGTAATAGCATCATAGACATTGAGCTTCATGATCTCCCCATCAAATTCCATTATAAGAGTTTCACTACGAACGTCAATTTTGGTGCTAGCGGTACTAAGGAAAGGTCGGCCCAACAAGAGGTCAGAAGATCTAAGGGTACTATCCTCCTCCTCCATTTTTATCACGTAAAAATCTGTAGGGAAAATAAGTTCATTAACTTTTACCAATACGTCCTCGAGGACTCCTTTCGGGATGCACAATGGACCTGTCTGCTAGCTGAATGATAACTCCAGTTTTTGTCAAAAAACCTGCGTTAAGTGATTCATATATAGAATAAGGCATTACATTTATCGAGGCCCCTAAATCACACATAGCCTTCTTGATTCCCAAATGGCCTATCTTGCATGGTATTGCAAACATGCCCCTATCTTTACATTTTGCTAGCATTTTTCGTTGTAACACTGCAAATATATTCTTACCAACACTTACCTTTTCATTACCTGTTAATTTTTGTTTGTTGGTGTAGATTTCTTTAAGGAACTTGGCATACTACAGAATTTGTCTGATGGCATCCAATAGTGGTAAATTGATCTCAACATTTCTAAATGTTTCGAGGATCTTCTTGTCTTCTTTGCCTTTCCGACACTGATTTAATCGTCCTGGAAATGAAGGTTGGATTTTTGGTAATGTAGGTTTCGCTCGGACCTATTCGTCATTTTTGAGATTTTCCTAGGCGTTTTCTTGGCCAAGATTTCTGTCAAGAATTGGTTCCAATACCTTTCCACTTCGCAGCGTCACTGCATTCACGTTTTGTCTCGGGTTCAATTCTATTTGTGACCACAGCTTACCTTGAGAACTCATTTTCTCAATTGATATGGTCAATTCTCTTATAGATGCCTTCATTTCTTTTTGGAAATTAAGAGTTTGCTATTGGAAATCAAGGACATTAGCTGCTAATTTATTTACCAAAGTTTCTAGAGAATTACCTGAATCTTGTGGCTGTTGTGGAACCCTATTTTTCTATGGCTGGTTATATCATGGATTGGCCCCATAACTCAAGTTAGGGTGGTCTCTCCATCCTGGGTTGTAAGTATTAGCATAAGGGTCGTTTTGCATTTGTGGTGGCCTAGGGAAATTTCCCACAGCATCTAAATGAGCCATAGTATCATCACACAAACTGGGACATGCATCAATTGTATGTTCAGGTGTACCACATATTCTGCATACTCGGGCCGGTTTTGATTTTTCTGCAACAAGAGAATTCATAATATTAGTAAGTTTATCAAGTCTATCCTCAACGATAGAATTACTTAGCTGGTGAACCCTTCTAGAGGGCTCAGGATTGGCTCGAAATTGCTAAGAATTTGCAGCCATCGTGGATTTCAAGTTTCTTGCTTACTGAGGAGTCATGTTGACCAACGCTCCTCCACTAGCAGCATCTACCATATTCATCTCCATGGGTTTCAGGCCTTCGTAAAAGTATTGGATGAGAGATTGCTCTGTTATACCATGTTATGGGCAACTTGCACACAACTTCTTAAACCGCTCCCAATAATCGTAAAGAGACTCTATTTCTTTTTGTCTTATTCCAACAATTTCTCTTCTTAACTCAGCTGCTCGTGATGCTAGAAAAAACCTGTTGAGAAATAAACGAGAAAGATCAGCCCAAGTTATAATAGATCCAAGAGGTAAGTAAAATAGCCATTCCCTAGCTGAATCTACTAGGGAGAAAGGAAAAGCACGCAATTTGATTTGATCCTCAGTTACCCCCTGAGGTTTCATACTAAGGCAACCCATATGGAACTCTTTCAAGTGCTTGTGGGGATTTTCATTTTGCAACCCATGAAAAGTTGGTAGAAGTTGAATTAAGCCTGACTTCAATTCAAAATTAGTATCTATAGTAGGATACGAAATGCACAATTGCGGTTGTTCTGTCAGAGCTTCGGCCAGTTGCAGAATCGTTTAAGCCATTGATTGATGTGCTAAATTAGGGTTTTCGTTAACCCTGGCATTAAGCACTTCTTCTGGTGAATCGACTTCTACTTTTTCACTTTCAAATGTTTGAGTAGGGTTTTCGTCAACCTTAGACTCTGCTTCATCGTCGATTCTGATTTCTGGCGATGGATTTCTTTGAGTCCCAACCACCGCGACTACTTTTTCCTTAGCTTTGTTTCCTTGCGATTAGCTCTCGCAGTCTTTTCAATCTCTGAATCAAACGCAAAAGTACCTGGAGCAAATCTGGTCATAAGAAACAAAAAACAAGATTAGTACGTTGTTAGTCCTCGGCAATGGTGCCAAAATTTGATGTGATCGTTGAGAGCACCAAAAATATCCTATTTCCTAAAATAGTGAAAAAGAATAGTAAGGAGGAAGTAGGGTTGAATCCTCAGGGACCGGATTACACGAATGCTTGTTTCTCGAAATCCTGGGTAGAATCGTGCCCAAGAAAACCTGCTTTCCTGAAAAAAATAAAAAATAAAATAGATTTTTAAAGTTTTGATCTGGGAGTGAAATAAAATAAAAACGAAATTAAAAGTTGAATTGAAATTTCAGAAATTAAAAGTAAAAATAAAGTTGAGAAAAAGATTTCTTATGGTGGATTTCTAGCCTCCGGTTGTCTTGATTCGCCTTGGGTTCAATCATTGGCTTTTAAGTGACCCTTCTCAAGCAGAGTAAGCCAGTTATAGTGGAAGAGGACGCCTACGACCACCAGCTCCAAGAATTTAGACTTAAAATTTGGTAGAACCTGACTCTAGCCAATAATTGCTTTTGCGGGACTATCTTCTGCTAGATCATCACTTCTCAATGGCGAATACCACGCCATTTTATTTCTTGGGCTCGCCAAAATTTGACGCAGAAAGCCAACGAACCGACTGTGCAACCTTCCCCAACCGTACAAAGCAGTCGTTCCTTACACAAGTTGAAAAGATCACCTATTAAGGGACATGGACAGAAACGTCAGCCTTGTAATGCGGAGAAGCAATGAATACCCTGTTGAGAAGGCTAAGCACGGATTCTAAATCTCATGAACCTTTTTTGGGAATTTTGACTTCGGTTAGATTAGGTTTAGTAGCTCATGATTTTTGGGGAAAAAAATAATGGAAAGGGAATTTTTATTGAAAGAAAATATGGGAAGAACAAAAAACTAAATTTATGGGGGGAGAGTGTTTACAGCAAAAGATGGACCTAATTTGTGTCACTTCATCCCCTATTTATAGTACTAAGAAACCTAGCCTATTCCTAATTAAATTCTAAAAGATAAATACAAATAAAATAAGATAATTAAAGATAATTAGAATTAAATCCTAAATTTAAATCTAAATAATTATCCTTAATAATTATCATAATATAATAAAACATTAAATAGAATCTTGTGCTATAAAATATCTTCTTTTGCACTTTTTCCATTATGTTTTCCATACTTGACATTTTTTGCACCACCTTTTTCCCTATGTTGCATGTTGGCCCATTATATCTTCAAATTTACACTTTTTGCCTTTAAATTTCCTTTTGCCTCCAATTTAGTCCCTAAAAGATAAAAGACTATAAAATAACCCAAATTAGTAGGATCATACTCAAAATAACCATGCAATTAACACATAAAATATGTCGTTCTAGAGTATTATCAATCACCCATACTCTTATTAAACCTCTCTGGTTTATAAGTGCTTATATACAAATTCATCGATTTTCCGATGTCATAATCCAACTATAGTCTTACACATACATTACCAAGGCCCTACCGTGGTCTTTCTTTCACATGCCATAACCCGGTTATGGTCTTATTAGTCGATTGCCACATGTATATTTAGTTTAAACAACTATTATTCATATCTTACATAACATTCAATATATATACTTTATTACAGTTAAATAAACACATTTTGACATAAAACAAACTTATACTCAATTCTTTCTTATTTAATATACATAATACAATATGAACTCACCAATTTACTTTCATTCGATTCTCACATAAATTCTGTACGTACCTGTATTACTTATTCTGATCGTACTTTAATTCTCATCTTGACTATGTCCGTTGAACCATTCGGTATTTCGAACACTAAGTGTCATTCTCAATATCTCACACACTACGTTCCATTCTCAATATTTCGCACACTAAGTTTCATATTTTATGTCCCACACACTAAGTGTTGTACATAGCCGAAGCTATCTCAAATTGCACACTAAGTGCCAAATTTAGCTAAAGCTATACTGAACCGCACACTAAGTGTCATATTTAGTCGATATGTCATCAAACATAACAATAGTCACGTATATACAATTTATACGATATCAAAGCATTAAAAGCAAAAATATAACAATGCTTATTGCATACGAACTTACCTCAATCGTTAAAACGACAGAACAGATCAACTAGTCCAATACTTTGTTTTTTCTCGTTCTAGATCTGAATCTCATTTTTCTCAATCTATATAATAACAAAATGTACTTATTTAATCATTAATTCATTCAATTTAACACAATTTACAAATTTTGGAAAAATTGCACTTTTTCCCCTATTATTCCATATTTTTGCAATTTAGTCCTTATCACATAAAATCACAATTTCATGAAATTAAACACAAACCCAAGCTAACCGAATTTTTCATATATTACTCTCAACCTATATTTTCAATTTATTTCACATTTCAACCCCTCAATTTACACTTTTCACAATTTAATCCTTATTTGACATTTTTACCAAAAATCACTTAACAAAACATATTAATCTATCAACAATTATTCATTTTCTATCATAAACACTCAAAAAAATCAAGCTATCATCAATGGAAACTAACAAATTCATCAAAAAATTCAGAAATTAGGGTACGGGCTAGCTAGAACACAAAACAACGATCACAAAAATATAAAAATCATCAAAAACCGAGCTCAAAACATACCTCAATTAAAAACAACAAGGGCGAAACCCTCAAATGCTTCCATGGCTGTTTATTTTCTCTATATTAGATGGAAGATGAAGGAATATAACATGATTTTGGTTTTTATTTTATTTATTATTAACTTTAATTACCTATTTACCTTTTTACCTTTTAAAAACATTAATAAATACAACAAATGCCACTCCACTAAAATACACTATCTCATAAATGGGTCATTTACCACATAAGGACCTTCACTTTTAATTTCAATAGCTATTTGACACTTTTAGCTTATAGAACACAACTTTTATGTTTTATGCGATTTAGTCCTTTTTACCGAATTAGCCACTTAAACGATAAAATCTCTGTACAAAAATTTCACACAACTCTAATATCATGATTTAAATATTAAAATAATAATAATAAATTTTTCAATGTCGAATTGTGGTCCCGATACTACTGTTCCGATTAACCTTAAAATGGGCTGTTACAGAGTCTCCTTAAACTTTATCTTTAGTTGGGACACATTGAAGACAATGTGTAACTTAAGCGTAAGGGGAATTCATAGAAAAATTGCATGCTTAGCCAATTTTTTATGGTTGTGTGTTTATTTTATCTTTTTATTTTAGTTATTGCATGGTACTTGAACATGATTTGATTGACCATTAGTGAATTGTGGTATGTTTTTGTGTAATAATTTTTTTTGTACAAATTTTGAATGATGCTCGATGAATTCTATTATTTGTAAGCAAATTGTTTAGTTCAATTAGTTACATTGCCTAATAGAGTAGAGGTAGTTAAAAAGGTGTGATTTTTTTTTCCAAATGATCAATAAGTGTGTAGATAAATGTGCACATGCATGTATTAGAATTCAACATTATTCTTGGAAATAAATAAAAGCATGCTTTGGTTTTATATTCATTGAATTGTTAAGGGATGACCTAAGGCATTGTTTATTAGCCTAGAGCCTAAATGGCCAATTATTTGCTACATTATCCTTAGTTCCATGATTTGAGCCTTTAATTATTCCTTCTAGATGAACCTAATTTGTTTTCTAAACCTTGAGCCTAAAGTTTAAAAACTCAACCCTTCATGGTCCTTAATCTGGAATTGCACTATAGAATTGATGTCAGACCACAAACATTCAGGGTTAGGTAGAAACATTTGGAGGTCTTTAAAATGAATTGAGTAAATAGTAAAGAGATGGTTTGATATGACATGTATAGACTCTTACAAATATATGCTTAGGATGAAAAATATGAGCGAACAAAAGTAAAGTGAACGAATAAAAGTATGGTTAGCGCTAAAAGAATTATGAGCGAAATTTTTTTTTTGAAAAATATGCTCAAAATGAGAAATCAATTAAAGAGCATAAAATTAGATTTTCACTGTCATAGGGCACAAGTACTCATTATGTTGTTTATACTAGTTATTATTGAACCATATCTTCTACATTGTTGGAGAGAATGAGAAATAAGGCGTAGGGCTTAATGATTATATATGGGGGAAATGGGACCAACGTCATGTGTTATACTGGTCATGGTTCTTGAACCGTTTTGAGTTGACATTTTCTTTGAATTCATATCAACCCTAGCCTTAGAACATTACAAGCCAAAAAGCCCTATGTGACCTTAGCATTGATGTTTGTAAAATCGAAACTTGCGAAACTTAGTAAGAATAAATAAGTTAAATTCTTTCATGTATATATGCATCATATCTGCATACCTTATTTTTACAGAATAATGTGAAGATTATTGCCTTGATAGATTACCTCTATATTTTTTTATCATGTAACTTTGTGAAATAAAATGATTTGCTCCTAAAAGTGTGAATTTGCAATGTTTCATTCTTAAGTTGTATACTAGAAGAATTTATTACACTGTACATAACCATTAATTGATTGTCAATTTTGTTTATTGTTCAAGGGTCGTCTTTTATGCATGTTTCTTAGGTATTTACTTGAGGAGAAGCAAAAATTTAAGTGTGGGGGAGTTTAACCTATGGTAATTTGATGCATCAAGGCTCTCCATTACACTTAAAGAGTTTATTCTAAAACAATTTAAGTGTCTTTTATTTACTTTTATCATTTTTTATTTTTTATTAATAATTTTTTCGTGAGTTTTATTCTCTTTTAAGACCTAAATTGGCCGATTGTACCATGGGAAACCTAACAATTTGATTGAGTGTTTTAGGAAGTCAACGGTGGCTAAAATGTGAGAAAAAACATTGGCTAGAAGAGGGTTATCACAATGTCGAAGCATGGAAGTCAAGATACCCTTAATAGTCCTAAAATGAAGAGAATGGATACCACTTGCATTGGTATCACAATACCCAACATCTAAGGCAAACCCCCATTTTGAGACTACCATGGGTATCGCGATATCCTTATCTGACGAAGAGAAAAATGACCGCAGGTAGTTTTTGTCCAACACCAATCAAAATATAACATCCAAGGGCATAATAGTTAAATTTAGGTTTCCTATAAATACCACTTTATAAACTTTTGGATAAGAGATTTGGTGGCTGAACATTTTTCCTTAGTTTTCATATTTTTAGGGTTTTTCTTTTCTTTTCTTTTCATTTTTTAGTTTAGTTTTTTCTCTCTTTTTTTAGATTAGATTTTCTTTGTTGTTTTTTTCTTTCTTCTTTCTTGTTAAAGATTTTGTAAATGAAGATGGTCAGACTCTTGTGTTTCATCGGATGTTTATCTATTAATGAGAATTTTCTCAACCCTTATCTCTTATATTTTATACCTATCATGTGTTTGTTAGAATGCTTGTGTGGAATTCAAGTTTAATCATGTTTTGATTTGTTTTATTGGTTGATTAATGAGTGAGTTTCTTAGCTAAGTTATGATTTATGCATTGATTGGTGGTTTTTTCAAGTGTATTAAATTACATATTACACTAGAATTGACGCTTCTAGTAGAAGATTTAGATACATGAGACCGAAAGGAGAGTTTATTGTGTAGGACTTTGATACACTTGTATCGAATAGTGACACCAAGAGGAGATCTATTTGCCTAAGTAAGACTAAGAGGAGAGCTTAGGTGTTATCTTTTAGTTTAGAATGAGACCGAAAGGAGATTCCTAGTTAAAAGTAGCAAACAATATATATTTATCATAGGTTTATTAGCTTAGTTAGTAATCCATGAATCATTCAACCATTATTTCAATCCACTTGCATTATTTCCAGTAAAAAGGAAGAAAGTTAGTTTAGTATTTTTATTTGTTAATTTTAGGTATAGTTCAAATTGTATTTTATTTGGAATTGCACTAATAATTTCTGACTCGATTAGATTATTAATTGCTTAACTTGCAATTAACTTGATAAAACACAATTACCTAATTTGGAAATCCTTTGGGTTCGGTCCTTGGGATATTTGGGTGTCCCATTGACACTAAAAATATTACAACTAACAATGTACGCTTGCAGTTAAAACCGTACTTTTAAATTGTTTGATAAAACTATTTATTTTTTGCACACGTGCACATGCGGTCAATGATATATATATTGGTTCATGATGTAGGAAATTATGTTGTGGGTTGAATGAATCTTCTAACATAGTCATGTTGAATTGTTAATTGAGATTATATGTTTGATGTGATAATGAAATGAATCAAGTGTTTCGAGAAAGTTCAACTAAAAAGGGGTGAATAGATAAGATGAAATGGGAAGAATTGATTATGATATGTTATTACAATATACGAATAATATGTGTATACAACTTTGGCTAAATGTAAACTTGGTATAAGTTTGGCATTGACATGAATGGTTTGTAACTTGTTTGATTATGGAATATGAATTGATTGTTTATATGGTTAATTCTTTTATTAGATTGATTTGTATCATAAAAGTAGCACTGAGATTTATCTTTTAGCGTACGATTTGTTTATTCTGTGTGTATGTATAAGTAATCCTCAAAGTCCTAAGTCTTGATTCAACATCCAGTCAGTAATTCTCAACTCAAATGAGTTTGTATAGCTTTTTTTATTTTGACTTAGTGGCATGTACGTAAGGTTGGAAAAGTTATTAAGTTGCAAATGGTCAATTTGAATAATGATATTGTAAATGAATGAAATAGTTAATGGTTATGCATGAACGGTGTTGATGTTTTGGAAATTGTATGCTAAATAAGTTGTGTATATGTTAAATGGTCATTTGAGGCCTTGAGGGCAACCATGATTGCCATATATTAGTTTGGGAATGTATAAAATTGGGAGTTAGTGGATTGTCGAGGATGTCATGATTTCACACCCTAAATGTCACGACACTAGCCGTGACGTTCCTTATTTGGTGTCACAATGTTGGCTCTGTTTTATTTTGAAAAATTTACAATTTGGTCCTCAAGTTGGGAAGCTTATATACTGCCTTCAATGTCACAATACCCAACCATGAAAGGCACGACACCAACTAGGGAAGTTTCGAAAATGTTGCAATTTAGTCTTTGTGATATATCGAATTAGGGCCTAATCAGAATAGTGGTTTTGAGACCACAAATCTAAGATAGAAATAATTATTTTATAATTAATTTGAGGTCTAAGATATGATTGCATGATTGTGTGCAAATTTCGTGAAGAAATTCTATGCATAAAGTGCTTAATTTGAAGTTAGGGACTAAATTGAATAAGTTACAAAACTTGCATTCTAGAAATTTCTAGTATGAAATTGCTTTGAAATATTAATTAGGAGGCCTTAAATAGCAATTTTACCAATTTCTAAGTTTATGGACAAAAATTGGACATGGATGGAATTTTTTAAAGTTTAGTAAGGAAGGGCATTTTGGTCATTTGAATATTAAATGAAATAAAATGGGAAAAATAACACAAAAATGATCATCTTCTCCATAAGTTGCTGCCAAATTTTTCTCTCCACCATAGCTAGGGTTTCAACACTTTTAGCCCTTGATTGTAAGTGATTTCTATGCTCATTTTTAATGATCTTTACATTTTTGAAATCCTCGTAGCTCGGTTTAACTATTTCTACCAATATTTTGAGCTAGGGTTTATATTTAAAATTTTACCCATGGATGATATGTATGAATTTTGATGTTTTATGGTAGAAAATGAAGTTTGAGATTGTGTTAAACAACTTTTGCTAAGTGATTTTTCGTAAAAATAAGTAAAATGACATAATCGGTAAAAATACCTAATATTCATAAGTACATGTTAGAGTGTGAATTTGATGTTGCTATAGAAGGGAAAAATGATCAGCATGTCATAAAACATAAGAAAATAGGATGAGGTTTAATTTACGAGCCTTGGGGCAAAAGTGTAAATATGTGAAATTTTAGGGGCAAAATGGTAATTTTGCCAAATTTCGTATTAGGGGCTGCTTTGATGAATGCGTGTATTAAATAAATTAATTTGGTATTATAGATCAAGAGAAAAGAGATTCGAGTCGAGATCGGGGGAAAAATAAAGTTACGAGGAATAGGCTCGATTATTCTCATTTTGTATCGAGGTAAGTTCATGTGTAAATAAGGTAACATAATTTTTATTTTATGTGATTTAAAGTTATTTATATGACATGATACTTATTATCATGAAATATGATGTTTTGTGAATTATTATTTGGTGATATGCAAATTATGTGAAGAATTTAATAAGTATGAGATGTTAGCAAATATCGATTTCTATATTCCGAAGAAGGCTATCGAAATGTGTAATTGAAAAGAATCCCGTTGAGCTTTAGGAATAGATTCGGATATTTGGGCATCCGAACTCGTTGAGTTGAGTCCGAGTTCACTTATGGATGCGAACGTCCAAGCTCGTTGAGTTGAGTCCGAGTTCGTGAGATGTAACTAGGCATCCGAGCTCGTTGAGTTGAGTCCGAGTTCACTTATGGATGCGAACGCCCGAGCTCGTTGAGTTGAGTTCAAGTTCGCTATGGGCGGGTTACATGGTAGCTTGGCTACTTATGTGGCACTTATGTGCAAACTTTCCATGTATCCGAGTTATATTCCGATGTGTTCAACAGGTAAAATTCTAGTGAAATGGAAGAATACTCAAGATGCAAGTGACGTATTGGTAAGTGTTGTGGAATGGGCACTTTGGACAGGTATGTACTTAACCCTCGGGTTGAGAATTGATACGACAACAATAATGTAGTAAGACGATGAATGATGAACAGAAATGTGATACATGTTTTGGTGATATTATGCTAATGTTGGTTGGTATAATTGCTTTGTTAAGTTATTTGTTATTTGCATGTGAACTTACTAAGCATTTATGCTTACTCCCTCTCTTCCATTCCTTGTAGTTTTGACAAGCCGGTTTGGAGATCAAGACGGTCAGAGGCACGCTCACACTATCAACGGACCATCTCAGTATGGTGGCTTGCATATTTTGGGAATATGGCATGTATAGCATTATAATCCTTTTATGTATATAATCTTATGATATAGCTCATGGATAGCATGGAAATGTTTGAGAATGATTAGCTATTGGAGTGGAAAATCGAGATTATATTTGATAACATTTATGCTTTATGTGTTAACTAATCTATGGAAATCCATAAAATGGTGAAATTATAAAATAGAATCACACAGCAGCAGTGACGTGAGTTTGAAAAATCACTAAAAATAGTATAGATAGAATTATATGATGAATAAAATATGTAATTGAATATAAATTAACCTACTTTCATTTGGAAGAAACAAAATATGTAAAAGAGTTTTATTTTATGAAATATTTATGTTTTTCTGAAACAGGGTTAGAGCAATTTCTAAATCCCCTGTTCTAAATTTAAAAATTCACCATAAATTGTAAAAACACAATTAGGAGTTGTATCTTACATTTATGAAATCCTGATTGAGTCTAGTTTTATAAGAAACAAACGACATAGTCATTGAAACTCTATACAGGGATATATCTGATCCATAATACACAGGGGTTAGAGTAAACAAACCCTGAAACAGGGGAGACTTTAACTAATAAACTGTACTAATTGGCCCAACCAAAAATTCTAGAAAAAAATTAGTAAGTAGATATATGAGTCTATTTTCAGGTAAAATTTAAAAAATTAGATTTTGAGTTTTTTAACTCGAGATATGGATTTTTTAGCGACTGTGATGCAGTTAGTCAACTTGTCTGGAAATTCTAAAATAAATTGTTTGAGCTGTTTAATTAATGAATTAAGTCCGTTAACACCTCGTGCTCGACTCCGGCGATGGTATCGGGTACGGGGGCATTACATTTGGTGGTATCAGAGCTATGGTTTAGTCGGTTCTCGGACTAACCTAGCATGTGTAAGAGTCTAGCTATACATGCCACGAATCTGTGATAGTGTGATGCCTCCCGACGCGTATGAGCACCGTCTTGTTTAGACAGAGGTACTCTCCAACCGAGCTGCACTGACCATGTTCAATGTGATGCGAAGGTGTTTGAATAAAATTACGATTATGATGAGTCTCGATTCAGAAAAGTATGAATAAAAGTTTATGATATATATATGTGATAACACGTGAGATGAAAGTTCATGTTGTGATAAATATCCATACTTGCTTAATGCTCATATGATGTAGTGCACTTGGCTTACTTGATAAGATGAACGGGATAACGAGAAATTCGTAGAGGTATGAGTAAAGGTTCCTAATATCATGATATGAATGAAAATGTCATTGCCTTGATTGAACGTTGAATGTTGATGAATGTCAAAGATATTTTTTATGAGATAAATGATTATAATGAAATGAATTTATCTATGTTAAATTGTTTGGACTGAATTATATGATTGTAATGATATGTATATGATGATGCACGAAATCAAAGTTGCGATTGTGATGAAAATATCTATATTTGTTTAGCTCTTATATGATGTCATGAGTATGATTTGTTTGAGTAAATGAATGGATAAGTCAAGCTATCCAGAAAACATAGGATGCATGCATAAATATACTTGTTTAAATGGGATAACTAGAAAATTTGTGTAAACCAACATGAATGATGCATTGCCTGAATGAATGATATGATTTTGATGATATTGTTATGATGATGGAAATTGTGTCATATGTATATGTATGAGAAAGTCGAGTCAGAGGCCCTACAACCCCTCCCCCTTACCGAAGTAGAGCTTATAATGGAATTTCATGAGATTTGTACTGAATAAGTTTCCGGTTGAGAAACCAAAGAGTTCAGTGATAGAATAATCATAAACATGATTAGAGACTGAGAATAAGTTGGTAAATAAAGTTAGAGCTAGAAAAGTATTAAGTTGATATAAAGATTATTGGAGCTATGCACTGTCCCAGTTAAAGAATGAATTTACTTTGGTAAATTGAATTACTCAGGTGCAAGGTTGAGAAAAGTGTAAATCAAAATTTATTCAGAACTGGTCTTCTTTAGTGAAAGGTCTAACATGAAATTTGTGATGGCAGGATTAGTTGTGGGAAATGATATTTGAAATGTGTAATATCTGAGTGTGACAGTTACGGCTGGACAGATTTAACAGTTTCTTCTGAGATGTTCTATGTATTTATCCGTTCTCAGAAAAAAAATTTCTATGGCTGTTGATCTTTTGAAGAAATTTTTGTTATATGGGAATGTTTTCTAATCCTGGTGTTAGATGGATGCATTGGTAGTCCGACTGGTTTATAATTTGTATTACTGTATTTCCTCGAGCATTTTATTACATTTCATTTGATAAGAATTGATGAGAGGATATGTATGATATTATGATACTGTTTCTTCTACTTAATGCTCCATTTGATATATATGTATGGGAAGATACATTGTTCTTGTTATATTTGATTCCAGTGGGATTAAATGATGTTTTCTTCTGGACTTCTTTTCTCTGAGGAATTTTCGAGATCTTTTATATTTTTCTATGAGTTTGGTTTTCAATTTTCTGACATAGTATCGTATCTTGGGTTTCTTTATTCTAGGTTTTTCAATCTTGGATTTCTTTATTCAGTTTTCTTGTTATCTTTATTCCATAATTTGTCAATTATGACTTATGTTTGAAGTGCGTTTTCAGCTCGTGATAATCATGACAAGCATGACTATACTTCTGATTTGATCTTGGTAATGTGGTGATTTTAATATTGGAATTTCTCAAATTTCCATGTAAGGATTTGACAACAGTAAAGGCATAAGTGATAAAAGTGCGAGTTTCAATCGGTATGGTGGATTACTTCTCTCAAGTAAGTCAATTATAATTAATGACTTTAATTGAGATATTTTGGTTACTTGAGCTAATGCAATTGAGATGGTTTTGATTAGCGTAAGAAATGAATAGAAAAGGGCTGCATGATGAATTGTTTAGTAACTAGAAGAAAGGATTACTTGAAATGTCATTCAACGGTGTTTAGATCGGCTCGGGTGTTTAATCTGTGTGAATTATTTATTTGAAAGATTTCATATGACAATTATGTCAGGATCATTTTTTTCCAAGTCTGATAATAGAATTTCATTTCTTTACGAGTAAAAGGCAAATAGTCTGAACGAGAAGTGTATATCTTTTAGAAAATTTTGATATGAGTTGAAGCTACTAAGCATGATAAAGTTTTCATCTTACGAAAGCTGAAAAGTTTATTACATGTGAGCAAAGTTTGGACAGATGAGAATATTGCTAACCAAAACGTCTGAACTGGACTAGTCTGCATTGAGTAAAGATTTCTTAATTTTCAATAATGCACTGTTGTATGAATGGTGATGTGTTTCATGAAAATAAGGTAATGTGATAGTTTGGAGCATTTGATGCCACAGAAAATTTGAGTTTTTGATGGGGTTAAAGACGAGTATCAAGATATACCAAAATTATCTTTGCCAGTATTGATATTAGGATGAGAATGAGAAGGATTATTTTCGAGGCTATATAAGGATCAACTTCTGATGTTGAATTTCAGATTGGATCTAATTCATGGTATTATTATTCTGAGGCTTATACAAAAAGAATTGTATGAAGCTTACAGTGAAAACTTTCCTATTCATTCAGAAAGTAATGACGTGTACTGTAATTTGATTCAGATGATATTGGATTGTAATTTATCGATGATGAAAATTTGTATGATTATTTTGGAAGAGGGCAGGTCCCTATGATTGTTGGATTTCTTGGAATTCTAGTCTTCATTAACCAAATTGAGATCTGGGTTTTATGTCAAGATGACAAGGGAAACTGAGAAGAGTTGAAAATTTAAGAACAATTTAGAGATGAGTCCATAGGCTTTCAGAATGTATGAGAAATTAAAAAGATATATTGGAGGCACCACCTGAGTGAAAGTTCTTCAGCACTGAATATGAAATTGAGGAATCTAAATGAAGACCACTTTTCCGGTAAGATTTTCGGGGATGAAAATCCCTAAAGGGGGGGAGAGTTCTGATATCCCGAATTAGGGCCTAATCAGAATAGTGGTTTCGGGACCACAAATCCGAGAAATAAATAATTATTTTATGATTATTTTGAGGTCTATGATATGATTGCATGATTGTGTGAAAATTTCATGAAGAAATTCTATGCATAAAGTGCTAAATTTGAAGTTAGGGACTAAATTGAATAAGTTACAAAACTTGCATTCTAGAAGTTTCTAGTATGAAATTGCTTTGAAATATTAATTAGGAGGCCTTAAATAGCAATTTGACCAATTTTTAAGTTTATGGACAAAAATTGGACATGGATGGAATTTTTGAAAGTTTAGTAAGGAAGGGCATTTTGGTCATTTGAATATTAAATGAAATAAAATGGGAAAATTGACACAAAAATGATCATCTTCTCCATAAGTTGCTGCCAAATTTTTCTCTCCACCATAGCTAGGGTTTCAACACTTTTAAGCCGTAATTGTAAGTGATTTCTATGTCCGTTTTTAATGTTCTTTACATTTTTGAAATCCTCGTAGCTCGGTTTAACTATATCTACCAATATTTTGAGCTAGGGTTTATATTTAAAATTTTACCCATGGATGATATGTATGAATTTTGATGTTTTATGGTAGAATATGAAGTTTGAGATTGTGTTAAATAACTTTTGCTAAGTGATTTTTCGTAAAAACAAGTAAAATGACATAATCGGTAAAAATACCTAATATTCATAAGTACATGTTAGAATGTAAATTTGATGTTGCTATAGAAGGGAAAAATGATCAGCATGTCATAAAACATAAGAAAATAGGATGAGGTTTAATTTACGAGCCTTGGGGAAAAAGTGTAAATATGTAAAAGTTTAGGGGCAAAATGGTAATTTTGCCAAATTTCGTATTAGGGGCTGTTTTGATGAATCTGTGTATTAAATAAATTAATTTGGTATTATAGATCAAGAGAAAAGAGATTCGAGTCGAGATCGAGGGCAAAATAAAGTTTACGAGGAATAGGCTCGACTATTCTCATTTTGTATCGAGGTAAGTTCATGTGTAAATAAGGTAACATAATTTTTATTTTAAGTGATTTAATGTTATTTATATGACATGATACTTATTATCATGAAATATGATGTTTTGTGAATTATTATTTGGTGATATGCAAATTATGTGAAGAATTTAATAAGTATGAGATGTTAGCAAATATCGATTTCTATATTCCGAAGAAGGCTATCGAAATGTGTAATTGAAAAGAAACCCGTTGAGCTTTAGGAATAGATTCGGATATTTGGGCATCCGAACTCGTTGAGTTGAGTCCGAGTTCACTTATGGATGCGAACGTCCAAGCTCGTTGAGTTGAGTCCAAGTTCGTGAGATGTAACTAGGCATCCGAGCTCGTTGAGTTGAGTCCGAGTTCACTTATGGATGCGAACACTCGAGCTCATTGAGTTGAGTTCGAGTTCGCTTATGGGTGGGTTACATGGTAGCTTGGCTACATATGTGGCACTTATGTGCAAACTTTCCATGTATCCGAGTTATATTCCAATGAGTTCAACAGGTAAAATTCTAGTGAAATGGAAGAATACTCAAGATGCAAGTGACGTATTGGTAAGTGTTGTGGAATGGGCACTTTGGACAGGTATGTACTTAACCCTCGAGTTGAGAATTGATACGACAACAATAATGTAGTAAGACGATGAATGATGAATAGAAATGTGATACATGTTTTGGTGATATTATGCTAATGTTGGTTGGTATAATTGCTTTGTTAAGTTATTTGTTATTTGCACGTAAACTTACTAAGCATTTATGCTTACTCCCTCTCTTCCATTCCTTGTAGTTTTGACAAGCCGGTTTGGAGATCAGGACGGTCGGAGGCACGCTCACACTATCAACGGACCATCTCGGTATGGTGGCTTGCATATTTTGGGAATATGGCATGTATAGCATTATAATCCTTTTGTGTATATAATCTTATGATATAGCTCATGGATGGCATGGAAATGTTTGAGAATGATTAGCTATTGGAGTGGCAAATCGAGATTATATTTGATAACATGTATGCTTTATGTGTTAACTAATCTATGGAAATCCATAAAATGGTGAAATTGGCTATAAAATAAAATCACACAGCAGCAGTGACGTGAGTTTGAAAAATCACTAAAAATAGTATAGATAGAATTAGATGATTAATAAAATATCTAATTGAATCTAAATTAACCTTATTTCATGTGGAAGAAATAAAATATGCAAAAGAGTTGTATTTATGAAATATTTACGTTTTTTTGAAACAGGGTTAGAGCAATTTCTGACTCCCCTATTCTAAATTTAAAAATTCACTATAAATTGTACAAAAATAATTAGGAGTTTTATATTACATGTATGAAATCCTTATTGAGTCTAGTTTTATGAGAAACAAACGACATAGTCATTGAAACTCTGGACAGGGATATATCTGATCCGTAATACACAGGGGTCAGAGTAGTCGAACCTTGAAATAGGGAAGACTTTAACTAATAAACTGTACTAATTGTCCCAACCAAAAATTCTAGAAAAAATTTAGTAAGTAGATATATGAGTCTATTTTCAGGGAAAATTTATAGAATTGGATTTCGAGTTTCGTAACTCGAGATATGGAGTTTTTAGCAACTGTGACGCAGTTAGTCAGCTTGTCTGGAAATTCTAAAATAAATTGTTTGAGCTGTTTAATTAATGAATTAAGTCCGTTAACACCTCGTGCTCGACTCCGGCGATGGTCTCGGGTACGGGGGCGTTACAGTCTTGGTTCAACCCTGGGATAGTATTGAGCTTTCGAAAGCTCGTATATGTCCCAAAAATGATCATATATCGTGTTTTAAGCATGTTATATTTGTATTTAAGTGTTTAATAATGGAATTTGAATTTATTTTATCATAGTTGCTTCAAAAATAGATGTAATATCCCGTAGCTCAGACCTGGTGATCGAGTCAAGTATAGGGTGTTACGCCACCCCACCCTCTTCTCCCATTAAATACCATTTACCCTTATATATAGCGGATAAAAAACCCTAATTTTATTTAAACCTTAATTTTTTGACAAATGATTATATAAAGTTTTAATTTATTGTTTATAATACTATTTATAAATATGTTATGTTTTTAATTATATTATTATAATTTTGTTATTAATAATATTTTTGTGTTATTAAAATTTTAGTTTCACTGATAATTAGGGGTGAGCAAAATCTGATTCGATTTAAAAAACTCGATAAAAAATTCAAATTTTGAATTAAATAGTTCGAGTTATTTGAGTTAATCAAGTTATTCGGATCAACTCGAATAAAAAATTAAGTTTTTTTGTTTAACTCGAACATAAATTACACACTTCGAGTTATCTAAAAATCCAAATAAGAAAAGGTAAATTTACGTTGTTTTGATAAATATTTACTTATTAAGTTAAAATGTAAAAAAATTATATTGTTTATATAATTAAATAATCTTGTACTTCGTCTACTAGTTAAATAATCGGTCCATGTAAACGCAACATTGAGTATAAATAATATGATTCGTTAACTCGACTCGACTTAACTCGAAATTTTTTCACTTGATTCGATTCAATTCGAAAAAAATTCAAATTGAGTTCGGTTGCAAAAATATGATTCGTCAACTCGACTAACTCAAATTGTTTTGACTCGATTTGACTCAACTCGATCGAATACTCACCCCTACTAATAATATATTGTTATTAATTTATATCATTTTTTTATTTAAAAATACTAATATTAATATAAAATGTTAGCATTTATTTTATATTTGTGTAACTAAGTACTTAGAATATTCACGTAATTGTTGTGTTGGAAAAGATGGTCTTGAGGTCCTTTTGACCATCGTATGTCTCCTTAGGTAATTGAAGGCTTGAGACATGTATTCCGTTACTATTTTTAGGGCCAAATGTTCATTGGAGTAATCCCACTCCATATATGTTAATCTTGACTTTTGAAAAGTCTCCATTTCTTTACTTTTAAGTATTGCATTTGGTCCTCAGGGAGATCAACCTATTGCTGAGCGGTTCAGCATCTGCGGTTAATATTAGGAGTGGGTGTTGGATTAAGTTAAGTCGAATTAAGTAAAATAAATTTGAGTTAATTAAGTTAACGGGTTCTATTTTATCATCCTAACTCAATTTGAATTTTTTTAAATTGAGTCGAGTGAAATGAAATCTTATAATAGTATAATTAATCTTGTTACAATATAATTAATTTCATGTTAGAGCACATAAATTTGAAACCATATATATTTGAAAACTTTTTCAAAGCAAAATAATAATAAAAAGATACTTTAGTATTATAAACTTAAATCATTAATTAACTTATTTAGGTTTCCAAAATTATTATTTTAAAAAACTTTTAAATTTCTTTATATATTCTTTAGATTTTATTTTAAAATTTTATTATTTTTAAAAATATAAATTTTGGAATTTTTTAAGATTATTTAGAATTTCTTTTTGTAATTTTTGTTGAGAGAGAGACCAATTTGCTAATTTTCAAAATTAACAGGGACCAAAGAGATATTTACACCAATCTGCTATTCAATTTATTTGAATTATTCAAATTGTAAAATTCGACTCCACGAAACACGAATTATTTATTCGAGTTGACTTAATTCAATTAATTCGAAATTTAATTCTTTTAATTTTTTTTGAATCAAATCGAGTTTTACTCAATTCTAGTTAATATGATTGGTGTGTAATTAGGTTCCTTGTCCATGAGAAAAAAGATTAAGCAATTTCCTTGTGTTGTACTCCTATATGAAGGCTCGTGGTTAAGAGTTGTGGTTTGCTCGCAACTCTTTAATATTTTTTTTGTTGCATAAATTCATTTCCTATTGTTGGTGGTATAATTATTGTTATTTTGGAGCTGTTTTTCAAGGATTTTCATCTTTTCTTGCATTTTCATGAATTGTTGTGAGGTGATGTTAGGGTTTTGAGAGGTTTGTTCCCTAGGAGTGAAGTAGGGATAGGCATGGGAAAAAGTGGATAAGGTTGTTGATTTGGGTACGCAGTGTAATATCTAGGTAGCGGGTGCTATGTGCAAGTGATTAATAAGAATAATGTAGATTATTATAGGAATTGTATGGATCATAATGGTGCCTTAGTGCCTTACCTAAGCTTGAGGTTATGGTTGCTAAAGGGATGACCAGGGTGGTCTTGGGTTGTTTGGCTGAGGCATGGGTTGTGTATTCTGTCTTGGTTCTTCTTCTTTAGCAGTAGGGATACCTAAGCTAGAGTAAGTTACGTTGTCCACACTCATTACATCAATTTATTGAGGGGCCCAACTCCATCTGGAGAAGTTCGTGAGGTGTCGGTCATTGGGAACTAATGAATCCTTCAATGGATTGTTATTGTCCTCGGTAAGGAGTTTTGTCTATCAATTCTACTGAAAATTAGAGTGTTTGAAGAGGTGGTCAAACGGAGCAATGAGTTCACAAAGCGAGAACACCTCATTAGGAGTCTAATAATTCTTCCCCAGTAATGTCATATATGCGATAGCGCATAGGTTCGATTCCAACCAACACCCTACGTAACATGCATAGTTTGTCTTATCAAATACCTGACAAGGTGCTCTTATTCTGTGAACCTGTTGTTACTTCAAGCATCGAGGTCTTGGAAGAGTTAAAAGACAACTCCAACGAGAACAATATCAATTCATTAAAAATCCTTTGTAGACTTTTAGTGATCAAATTTAATTTCATGTTAAGTTTAATACTCTATTTATATTTTTAAAAGAATAATTTAAATAAATAGTCATATTATTTTTGACGTTGAAGTGAAGAAATATAGATAATGATTAATCAATAAAATTATGACACTTAAAGTAATAATAAGTTAACAACAGTAGTTTAATTTCAATGCTTTTGGTGAATTGAAAAGAAATAGGGGTTTAACGAACTAAGAACAAAAAGTGGAAATGTCTTATTTAATAAGCAATAACTTTAGGAATAAACAATCTATCATTTTTCATGTTGATCGATCAGCATTTCACCAAATTTATTTCGAAAGAATAAAAAGTCATGTTGAAAATTGAATAAATAGCTATGAGGCTAATAAGTTTCTGATGACTGGGGATGAAATTAAGATAAAAAAAAATTTAATGAAAATTCATTAATTCATTTTAAGAATAGTATCATACAATTTGAAAAAAAAAACACGTAGTAGGTAGTGAGGCATAAGTTCTATCACCACAACAAAGGCTTTAACATTTAGTATAAGTAGAGTATTATAGTACGTTGATAATGGTCTTTATCACAACTCTAGCATGACTATTTAAAGTGATTGTAAATAGTTAATACAATAGAGAAATCAACCCTGAATGTCCCAAAGTAACGAGTAAAAATCGACAAAAGAACCAAAAATCCACCAAATTGGATAGAACGGCGACAAAACAATTTTTAAAATCACTTGCAAAAGGAAGACTACATACATGAGTAAGACTAAAAAATGTGCTACAAGAGCAGACAAAAATTTATAAAAGCGATCTTTTTAAACAATGGAAAACAAACAAAAAAATATATATATAACTTAAAATAATAAGGTCCAAACTGACTCGTGAAATAATTTATTATTCTTAAATACTCTCAAAACAGAAATAAATTAAGAAACCAACAAATGTCACCTACTTTCAAAGAGAAACTATTGTTGGTTGGTGAAATTTCAACTACAATGGGTATCGTAATTTTTCCAACACAACTTGTGAAACAAGTAAAAATATCCACAAAATAGATTTATAAACTGAAAAGAGAAAAGCACATAAAGTAAAAGACAAGAAAAAACAAAAAAAAATATTAGTGGAAAGGAGAAAAAGACATATGGTAACCAGCTTAAAAACTAACACTATTACCGAGCAAAATAAAATAAAAGAAACAAACGAGTTAGATAAAAACATAGAAAAGTTTCTACAAGATAAAAGTTAAATATAAATCTAAAATTCAAATTTTGAATAACCTTGTTTTCCCTAAAGTGAGAATAAAACAATAAATAATACTACTTGAGTGAAAATACTCACTAATGCATTTATTTATAGTGCTAAATCTTAGTTTAGTTTGTATATAAAACTAAATAAGTGATAATAACTTCTTTTCTTTAAGAAAACAACATACATGATTAGATTACTTTTGTTATTATTATATAATAATTGATAATGTATGCAATATCTGTGTATATTTTTATTATTTTTAATTTATCTAATTATATTCAATAAATTAAAATTTAATTAATATCACTCTTATTATTATCTAATAATAATTAATTAAATATTAATGAATTATTATTTTAATGCTAATTCAATAATATAATGAACAATAAATGGTATACTTATCAGTTTAAAAGTTTTTTCCAAACCTGTACTTTTATATATACTAGTTACTAACGCCATATGGTTGCATTTAATTTTATGCGTTTAATATTTGATATTTTTTTAAAAAATTATATTCCTAATTGCATTAATTAATATAAAACAATATTTCTTATTTGAATTATTAAATATAATTAAAAATATATTAACTTATAGATTAAAATATTATAATATAAAAATTCGAATCATAATTAAAGTATTTTTAACATATTTAAAATATAATATAATTCTTGTATGTAATTAATGCAAAGAAACATTATTCAAAAAATAACTAATTAACATAATTAATTCTAATATTAATTAATTATTAATATGCTTAGAATTCTATCTAGTAATAACTTGATTTTACATTAATAAAATTAGCTAACTTCTTTTTACGTTAGCTTTTTTAATTAATAATTGCTAATAATTGTGTTTAACATTTTTCTCTATATTTTATGCTTAGAGTTCTATTCAAGTAATAATTCTATTTTAAAATTAGCATATAACATTTTTAACTAACAATAATAAATTATAATTATAATTATCTTTAAATGTATAATTATCACAACTTCTATTTTAATTTAATTTCTTTTTAAAAATGTGAAATTAGTAATATGATGAAAAATAAAAATATTCTCGCCAAATTTTAAAAAAAAATCAAATTCATGCTTTTGTATATTGTTATTATCATTATTAGACTAAATAAGGTCTAAATTTAAAGAATGCTTGACTTGAATTATTCAAATAAAAATAAATAAAATATTAAATGATTATTTTATATAATAATAGTGAATTTAATTTTTTTTTCTATTTTATCATTCATAAATAAATGAAAGATAAAGAACTTAGGAAAAAAAATCTTTTTTTTATTAATTTAATCTATGTTGCAATTTTTTGTGGTTGAATTTGTTCCTTTTTATGCTTTGAAAATAAAATTAATTATTATAAACATTGAACTTGTAACACCCCGGTTCTGGCGGGCATAAGGTTTGACGCATAGTCCTAAGGTAGTATGATTGGAGGAGTAGGTTTCGCCCAAGTATATCTTTCAGCGTATAGAGTGGGCATGTACAGTTATATGGTTAAGTTAATAAAGGTTTCTTGTTAGATGGCTATGTTAGTTGGAATAAGATTAGCGGCCAAGTAAAATTAGTACTGAGAATATGAGTTCACGCTAGGGATAGTGCGTTTGTTAACTATGGTACCATGGAAGTTAAGTTGCAAGGTAAGCTATTAGGAACCAACTGAATGTGAACCAGAATAATTAAAATATAAGGGAATGCTCAATTAGGTTTCTCGGAAGTTGTAGACTTTTGATAAGACAATTCAGTAATGATGTGACATTTGTCAAGTTCCAATAAGAACTTAGATTATAATAATAGATATTCAAGTTCGGGAAAGGGGAGTTCTCTTCTTCTTTTTTCTAAGGCAATGCCATTTGAGGCTTGAAGAACCGAAAGCATTTCTCTAAGCTAAAGTTTAGATTCTGTATTTTATCAATGATTGCTCCATGTCAAGGTAAGTTTTATGACTCTGCATGTTGTGCTATGAAATGGTAGATCTGTAAGAGTGCATGAATAGTACGTTGAAGAATTAAGGCTTAGTATAAGAGTTATCTGGGTTTGTGATGATGGCAAAGGTTACGAATGTGTTTTAATAGTGTTCTTCTTATTTATAAGCAGCGGTTGTTGCAATTCCTTGTTGGATCTGAAGTTCAAAATGTTGTTCATGGTTGTCAAGTGAGTCTCTGCACCAACTCTTGCATGTATACTGTTCACCTCAGATATATCTATAGAAACTGATTGAATGGAGAAATCGAAGCTAAAAAAGTATAGTATGATGGTCGTGTAACTATATGATTGAATGCATGTTATGATATGGAATCTGAGAAGTAGGTTTGGTCATATATATGTGTCTTAGATGTATGCTATGGATATGCTCTGTTAAGAGAAATTTGTGGAGTTAAAAATGAAGGTGAATCGTGTCAGTGCATGAATGATCTGTCAAGAAAGTCTGTGTTTGTTCACCATGGTGGAGTCTAAAGGGGTCCATTGGGACTAAAAACATGATCTCTAATATGAATATCGAAGGAAAAGTCCATATTCATAGCACCTTCTGAAATGAACTAAAGGACGGTGATTACCCAATGGGGTTCTCTGTGTGTCCCGGGACAATGATGGGTAAACCTCACATAATGTGAGTTTAAGCAAATCCATTTCATAAGCATATTAAAAAAGGAATGCCTATGTGGCGCAATATTAAAGGAACGCCTTTGTGGCAAACCATGCAATAAAAGCCTTTGTGGCGTAATATGAAATAAAGCTTTTGTGGCGGAATATGAAAGGAATGTCTTTGTGACAAACCCCGTAAGAAACACCTTCATGGCGCAATCTTAAGAACCGCCCTTGTGGCGAACAATGAATTAATAGCTTGTGTGACAAATTCTAACGTGATAGCTTTTATGGTGAAAACTTGAAAGAAAAATGTACATGGCGAAATCTGAAAGCAGTGTCTTTGTGGCGTATCCTAGTGAGGCTCGCAATGGCGTAACCTAGAGGAATGATTCTTGGCAAATTCTATATTAAATTGCTTTGTCACGTTCAGTATGGCTTGTAAATGTGATTATAAATATCAGTAAGGTGCAGTGTCTCTATAGGTTACGATAAAGTGTTATACAAGGCATGATTCGACTATGAATAATGAAGTGATAAGATATAGAAGAAGTGATTAGATATAGAAGAAGTGATGGATAAATTTGAAAAAAACATATTTTGAATAATGATTTTTCTAACTATATATTAGAAGGAATGTGCCTGTAAAGGAAACGACGGCTTAAAGTTATGTATGCAAGAGTAAGGGTGATTCGATCATATGGACCTCCGTAAAGGAAATAGGTAAAAACTTATAAAGATCAGATTGAAAGAGGTAAGTGGCATATCAAATATGATGGGTAAGAAATGAGCTTGAACAAGATATGGTATTTGACATATAAATGAGAATAGAAATTGAGGGAGTATTCGCCAGTGACTAAGTTGAAGGTTCAAAACGATATTCTTATCTAAATAAGTTACCAGCTAAAATGTGCAGAAATGACACAGGTAAATGATGTTTTCCTCCCTAAGTTCTTACAAACTTATATGGGTGTGTGTTTTGTTACAAGCAAATTGATATGAGTTTGCGATAGGAGGGACGATGTTAGGCCAATGCCTTATGAGTGGCGTATTTGGCTGTTATGCATACAAAGCAAGTTGGAGGCGTGTTCAAAGACAATAATACTCCTTAGAAATTCAATTTGGGGTACCATAATAAATTAGGGTTTCAATTTGGATATCATTGTAGTTTAATTACCTCGTGTTATATCTATATTTACTCATTGTATTTACTCATGTATTTTAGTTTGAAATTTGTAGTTAAGTAAGTTGCCATTATCTGTAAATGTTAAAAGTAAGTTAGGCTTGTGTCTATAATTGTGTGGCAATGCCCAAGATCTAGATCTGATTAATCGGATAGGGTTGAGGGCATTATAAAACTCACACATTTACATATAGTGTAACTAAAGGTGCTCATTGGCCAGTTTGAGTCGGGTCAGGGCTAAGCATGATATTAACATACATTATGCTTACCTAAGCTCGACCCGGCCCAAAATATGGGCTTAAAATTTTGCCCAAACTCGTCCATATTTGTGAAAGACTAACCCAAGCCCATTTTAGGCTTGACCATATTTTTTTTAATTTTTTAAAAAATATTTATATTATATTATTTTAATATTTAATAAATTTATACATTTTATAGTCATCTTAACATTATCTTAATATTTACATTATAGTAGTATTATATATTTAGTATAAGTTTATTTTTTTAATGTGTTCTAAATTACATAATATATAAAAATAATAAAATATAAAGTATTATAAAATAAAAAATGGGTCAGGCCGAGCTCAGACCTTTAATGTTCAAGCTTGAGCTCGACCCATATTTTAAACGGGCCTAATTATTTTGTCCAAGCTCATTTTTTGGGCCTAATATTTTTATCCAAACCCTCCCAAATTTTGGGTAGGCTTTCGGGCCTGGGTGAGTAGCTCAACCCATGAATAGGTCTAAGTGTAACTTGCACTTGTTAACTTAAAGTATTTTAATTTGACATAATGTGATTAATCTATTTCTATAATGTTATTAGTTAATCCAAGAATTAACATCATTATCTATACAATTTCAAACGTTGGTATAAAATTTTCTTAAAAATACTTGTCTTAACAAAAAAATTCATGCCAACATGATGAGGTTTTTGTTATACAATATTTGGTTTGGGATAGGAGTCACACGGTTTAAACTTATACTAAATGAGTGTCTGAAAAAAAATTTAACCATCGTTTAATATAAGTCAAGACATGTCAACATGATGAGTTGAAAGGGTGATTTTTTTTAATTTAACCAAAATAATTAATTTTATTATCGTTATAGACTAATTATTAATAATATTATAAAAATATAGAGGCTAAATTATTTTAAATTAAAATATAAAAATTAAATCTCAAATGAGATCATAATAAAAAGATATAAAAAAAACATAATTTAATTAGTAGTCACATTGAGCCTCGACTAAGTTCAAAGTCGAACTAGGTTTAATCCTTAGGCATAGAGAAATAAGTATTTCAATATTAGTTTTCCATCTACAAGACTTGAATTCGATGTGGATAATTTGACATTTAATGCTAGTTTACCATTAAGGTTAAAAGTGCTATGAAAAAAAAAATCTTTTAAAAAGTGCTTTTAAAAATTTTGATAGTCTTTATTATTGTTGTTAAAAAGTATTTTTAACAAGATAAAATGACAATTTTAAACATTTTGTTGTAAAGTGGAAAACTTGGGACAGTTTAGTATTACTTTTTAAAAATGTTTTTAAAAAGTATTGTGGAAAAGTACTTCTGATGAGTACTTTTAAGAAGTCCGGTTTAAAATTTGAGTGTTTAGCATTGCTGTCAAAAAGTATTTTTAAAAAATAAAATGTCTATTTTAGATATGGTATTATAAAGTATAAATATATATTTAAATAATTTTCAAATTAGTTAATATTATTATATTTTAGTAAGAATATAAAAAATAATTTATTATAACTTGTTGTTAATATTTTAATATATGAAATATAAATTTTAAATATTTTTAAGCAATAAATATTAATTATTTATAAAATTTAATTAGAATATATAAATTATATTCTAAATAATTAAGTATAATCATTAAATATTTGTAATTAGATATTAACACATTTATATTATTTAAAAAAATATTTTTTTAATTAATGATTTTAACACATTTGTAATTAAGCACCAAGAAAAAAAATCATGTTGGATAGATAAAAAAAGTAATTAAGGACTAAAAGAATTTTTGGTAAGGAAAAACTAAAAATTTTAGTTTCTTCTTTTTAAAAATCAAAAATTTTAATTAAAAGCAGTTTATTTAGTATAATTTTTTTAAAAATATTTTTTAAACCAAAATTAATTTTTTAAGTAATACCAAACAAGTGATTAATGGAAGATACTTTTAAAGCTAAAATTTTTGGTTTGGGTATAAATTCCAATTTAAAATGAAGATTTGGATTGAAAAGAAAGTTTTTTTTGGTTGAAATGATGAGCACATCGGTATTAAATGAACCGTGGATCTTCAATTGAATGAACCGGATTGGTCGGTTCAGTCTGGTTTGTTCATAACTGCATTATTTGCATGTCGTTTTCAGATTTTTAATTTTTGATTTAAATTACCAGAAATCTATTTATAACGAAATATTGTTTTATATACCCCGTTTCGTAAGGTAAACGCACATAGGTGGGTCCTTGTACCTACCACTCGCAAACATAGCGCATCTACATCACGAGCGAGTAGAGGTGGCAGAGAAAAAAGATCACTACTTTTTCATAAGCAAATAGTATTAATGAGATGTGCGTGCTTTGGATGATTACATTAATAGCATCACGTGTTGGAATATTTTCAACTATTTTTCTTTATTTTAAATTATGAATAAATAAATAAAGTCTACTTCGAGTGGAAAACACTCTATTTTTGTCTCATTTTCCACATAATTATAACTAATTGCTATATTTCTTTTATGAATTATATTTCATATTCCTTTTATATAATTATAATTTCGAACTTAAACTATTTTTAAAGAAGGTGAACACTTGACTAATAGATATAATTTGAAGTTCAAATTCCATGTATTTTTGTAACTTATGCTCCTGACGAAAACTTAAATTAGTTGAAATTTAATATTTTTAATGATTTATTCTTTTAAATTTGTCTACAATTAATATTTTTAATAATTTATTCTTTTAAATTTGTCTATAATAAAACACAAATAATATAATATTTCTATTAAAAAGTGTAGAAAATGATAAATAAATAAGAGTTACTCATTACTTAAAAGCTGCTTATTATGATGGGAAGTTATTATTCCAAAAAAATTTTAATTGGTTGAAATGTAATTCCAACATTTATTATGTAAAAATTAGTTTATTTTCCTTTTCCTTAACAGTCATTTTCCTGCAAATAATAGAAAAATTGATTCCGAAGAGAAAATTACTTTTGCATATGGATGGAAAGTAAAAAAAAAAAAGATGCTAAGACAAAATTAGCTTTTCTTTTATTTGTCTTTTAGGTATTAACATATTCATTGTCCGTTGTTTTGTTCTTTGGTCTTTACAACTTCAATTTATCGAAGTAAGTAAATAGGGAGAATCAAGTAAATATGCGGATTTTAAATGAAAATTAATTAAGATTTTAAGCTGTTTTTTTTTAATTTAAGAAAATAAGTCATTTTTAGAGAGAGAATATTAAATACGTCTCCCACTACACGTTTCTTAAAATTATGACTCAACCCCAACCCTACACCCAAGAATCCCAAGATAAAATTCACACATCTCATCAAATCTTTTTCATGGCAGATAATAATGTTATCTTTTAAAAAATTTTAGAAAAACACTTCTTGTTAGAAGCCTTTTTTTTTTTACTCGTCATGTCAATATTTTAAAATTATGTTTTATATTGGTTGATAGAATTTCCTATAAAATGAAGGCATTTTTTTGTAGAGGTTTTCATTGTTAGATTTCGAGTAGATTGTTTTCATAAGGAGGTTTGCATAAGGATGCCATTATTGATGATAAAAATTTGAAGTTCAAAAATCAACCCAACAAAGTAAATTAGTTCAAGTGTCGTTATTTTAATTTGGATAATGAGTACTTATTTTTCTATATAATGTTATGTGAAACAGGTTATTTGGGTGAAGATGAGTAGAGGAATTAGAGTCGTTATTTCTTACTATTGGATTAAGTGCCCTAAGTGTAGTATTTTCGTCTAAGTACACTTGTAATTTTTTTGAATAGATTGGTTAATAAAATTATTTATAAATTATATTAATACTTTGTATTATTATCCTCAAATGGTTTTTGCATGCAAAGCAAAATGTAAGCAAATGTTGCTTATTGGTTGTCTATTAATGTTGCTTATTGGTTGTCTATTAGTCAACTAATACTAAGCGGTATTACGTGCTCGGATCGTAATACGAAAAGATAGCTTGTATTAGTAGACGAACCTAAACATGTCCTTAGTCTAATTAGAAATGAGCAAATCGATTGAAGGTTAATATGGCGTCTATCAAGTCTAATTAAGGAGATGCATTATCTTGGGCACCGAAACGGATGACTCCCAGAAGACAGAGACATAGATGTGACTAACTGGATTGACAGTAGATTGGACAAGACCCAAGCAGAATAGATCCTGAATCCGTTTATGGATTATTCACTTGTGACACTCATAGTGTGACATACCTAAATCTTAAGTGGATCAAGGACTATGTATGAGTACTTGTACACTTTGATGTAAGTAAAAACCTGAGTTTGAATAGATAAGGAATCGAAAGCTAGTGCATTGGGTGTACGACTTCTACAGTATGTAGCGTCATTCATAATAGTGGAATTCATAGCCCCGGACATGGGTAAATGATATCTTCTCATTGACATTATATAGGTTGATGAAAAGTAAACATGACCATGGGTCTTTCGTCTTTGTCTTTATGATAAATGACTTAATTATTATTCGATAGTAATTGACTTTTCATGAAGGAAAATGTAATACTTACCATGAGATAAAATAAGATCATATTGGGAGAGCGGAATTTATCCCAAAGAGATCAAGGATATCCTATGAAGGTAACACACTTATGACAAGATCATTGGACGAGTACTGAGTAGTTGCTTTTGTAATGGTATTTCGTTAGGGAGAGCTCAGTCACGATACTATAATGGAATGACTTCATAGCTAAATGAGTTTATAATTAATAGGCGAAAATTCAAAACTTAATTGTAAATCATTTGAGCCCTAATTACATATGTCTAATCGATCTCTTCGATAGCTCGTTGAAACCAGAAATGAATTGCAAGTTTGAATAAAAATGAAAAGAATAAATAGGAAAAGAGAAATGAAAAACGTTTAGCAATAAAAGTTCTAAGAAGTACTCATAATTGGACCCGATATGAGAGAAGCCCAAAACCCCTCATATAACATGAAGGGGGCAGCAACCTTAGTAAAAATACTAGGGTATGTCGTCCACCCCACTCCTACTCTAAGTAGGAAGTTGTTTTTCTATTTGAAAGAAATCACTACAACTCAACAAAGGTTCTACCTTTTTTTCTTATAAATAGTTGGTACCAGTAAGATATAATACACAACTTTAAGAGATTGTTATACTAGTGAAGAATAAAGAGAATTTATTCTCAACTATCAAATATATTTTTCCAAAATAATAATTCTACCAGTTTCTATTAAGAAGAGGGAATTTCTGTTTTCACCCTAAATAAAAGAGAGAAAACATTTTTCTTACCCTAAATAAAAGAGAGAAAACATTTTTCTAGTTCTGTGTTTCTATTAAATAGGATTGAGCCCACACTCGAAGCAATTTGTGGTATGAAAATAGTGGAGAAGATCATTTGTGGAGTTATGCCTCACATTTTCGGACCAAACAGTGTGTGACATCGCAACAAGGAAGTTCCTTCGTCCTGACGATACGATGCTCCCTCGTCCCAACAACATAAATGCCACGTCACGACGTGACAACGTGCACATAAATTTTCTCGACTTTCTTCTCTCAATTAAACCTTGTTTTATATTCCCACTTAAACTCTGATTAACCTAGGGATATTCTAATCATATATGCTATGAATTTCAGCCTATAAATAGGCCTTAGTTACTCTAGATTTTACATAATAGAAATATTTAGATTGAGAGAATTTTGTTCTTTATTTTGAAAGGTTTTTCTTTTGGGGCTTCGAGTTTTCCTTTGATTCTCACAATCTTTTGTACTCTTCTTTATTATAGTGAAATCTCTTTTTGCCCGTGATTTTTTATCCTCTTTTGAAGAGTTTTTTCACGCAAAATTTGCATGTTTGATCTTTTCAATTTTACTTCATTTACTTGTTTGTTGCATACACGGGTTAATGCCCTACAATGCCTAATCAAGAAAATGATAACGATGTTAAAAAAATAGGACAAAATGTGTGTCGATAAAAGTCAATCAAAAGTACCAAGTTGATCCAATTAAAACTTTGATATCAATTTGAGCCAATTAATCAAGGTCAAGTACTAATATTTTCATTAACTCTATGTTTAACAAACAAAAAGGTTATATACTAATGTTTTCATTAACTCTATGTTTAACAAACAAAAAGGTTATATGATGTTATCATACCTGCAACAAGGTTTTTAAAAGTTAAAATACATAAATAGTTATTTTTCAAAAAATACATAAATAGATTTTATTATAATATGATATAATTATTTTTTTATTTGTAATCTATAATATATATATAAAGTATGAGTTTGAAGAAATTTTGAAACTGATGAGAATACATTTTATTGTTTATTATACTACAAAATAATCGTTAAAAACAATTTATTAACATATTAATAATTATTATGAGATAATAAAAAAGTAATATTGATTAAACCATTAATTAGTGAAATAGTATATTGATGTGAAATTAATTAATTTAATAATATCTTTTAAAAATTCTATTTAAAATAATATAATATTTTATTAGTTAATAAAAATTTAAATCTATAGAATCATTGACTAAATTAAAAAAATGAAACACAAAGTTTTTCATAATTAAATATTTTAAGTAAATAAATGTAATTTTATTTTCAAATTATAATAATTAAATAAGGTCAAAATACTATTTTATGCTAATTTGAATTTTTTAAATTTGGTTATATCTTTTAAAAGTTCAACTAATAAAGCATCATATATTATTAATTAGTGTTGAGTAATTTTATCTCTTGTCTTATTAATGGGAGTATTCGAGTATTTATACATGCTATTACAGCTCACGATATGACCCCACTATTTTGTCTTGACTCTGCCGTTCCTAGTACTGACATTCTGTGTGGACTTCAGACCTACTGAATACATGTTTCACTCTATGTTGCCCGCGGAGCATGCGGTCCCTCTTCTACGAGCTCCTTGGAAGCATGCGAACTAAGATCGTGGCCTTCCCTTGGTTCGTGCGAGCTAGATCTACAAGCCTGCTTTGCAATCTGGGTCCGTGAACTCCCCTTGCTATCCTCTCGCAATTCACTTTGCACTCAATCATCTGATAGGACCTATCTGGGTCACGAGGTGACCCGGATCTTATCTAGGACTCAAATTGGTGATCACTGATGTATAACAATAGTCCCCCCTTTAGTGGGTCTAAGGAGGGTTACAAAGTGGCACTTCTTAGATCCATCACATCGAGTTTAAATTCAGCTTGTTGGGTACACTACGAGCTGTGATGCACAATGGCTATTCTGCCACATGTATGAATGGGTTTTGGGTGCATGTATCTGACCGTCGAAAATTGAACCATTTCTATCTGCTTGAATCTGGATCGTTGATCTTCTTCAGTCATATGAAGGTCGCGTGTTCGATCCACGCTTACCACACCAATTGTTGAGTAATTTTGTCTCTTGTCTTATTAATGGGAGTATTCGAGTATTTATACATGTTATTACAGCTCATGATATGACCCCATAGTTTTGTCTTGACTTCATCGTTCCTAGTATTGACATTCCGTGGGGACTTCAGGCCTACTGGACACGTGTTTTCTGGGTTGCTTGTGGAGCACACGGTCCTCCTTCTACAAGCTCCTTGGACACATGCGAACTAAGACTATGGATTTCCCTTAGTTCGTGCTAGCTAGATCTACAAGCCTGCCTTGCGAGTTGGATTCGTAAACTCCCCTTGCTATCATCGCACTCAATCATCTGGTGGGACCTATCCAAGTCACAGGTAGATGAACCAAATCCTATCTAGGACCCGGGTTGGTGATCACTGATGTATAACAATAGTCCCCCCTTAGTGGGTCTAAGGAGGGTTACAAATTGGCGCTTCTTAAATCAATCACATTGAGTTTAAATGCAGCTTGTTGGGTACACTCCAAGCTGTGATGCACAACGGCTATTCTACCACGGGTATGAATGGGTTTTGAGTGCATGTATTTGACCGTTGAAAATTGAACTGTTTCCATCTGCTCGCATCTGGATTTTTAATCTTCCTCGGTCATCTAAAGGTCACGTGTTTGATTTATGCTCACCACACCAATTGTTGAGTAATTTTATCTCTTATCTTATTAATGGGAGTATTCAAGTATTTATACATGCTATTACAGCTTACGATATGACCCCACTGTTTTCTCTTGACTCCGTCGTTCCTAATACTGACATTTCGTGTGGACTTCAGGCCTGTTGGACACGTATTTCACTCTAGGTTGCCTGTGGAGCATGCAGTCCCCCTTCTACGAGCTCGTTGGACGCATGTGAATTAAGACCGTGGCCTTTCCTTGGTTCGTGCAAGCTAGATTGCGAGCTGGGTCAGCAAACTTCCCTTGTTGTCCTCTCGCAGTTCGCCTCACACTCAATCATCTAGTGGGACCTATCCAGGTCACGGGTAGTGACTCAGATCTTATCTAGGACTCAGGTTGGTGATTACTGATTTATAACAATTAGTAAAGTTTTAAATTTATGAAATCATTGAGTATATTTGAATAAATTAAAATTAAAAAAAAGTTTTTATAATTAAGTATTTTAATTAAATAAATATAACTTTTATCTTTAAATATGATTTTATTTTATAATAAAATTTCATGTTAAAATTAGTTTTTATTTTTTAATTTGAAATTAGTGAATTTCGTCATATCTTTTAAAAATTATATTTAAATAATAACACCATATATTATTAATTAATAAAATTTTAAATTTATATCAATGGATATAATTGAATAAATTATAAATAATAAAAAATCATGTTTTTTTTAGTTAAATATTTTAATTAAATAAATATAAATTTTTATTTATAAATATGATTTATTAAATATGATAATAATTAAATCATTTTAACATTATTCTTTTATAATTAATAGAAATTAAATGAATGAGATTAACATTATATGTAAATGACATAACATTAATATTTTGATAATCTAATAGTATATATTGTAAATATTTATTTATTTTTAATTTATATAAAAATTCAAAAGAAAATAAATATTATAATTAAAACAAAATTTATTTTTTTAATAAATACTAATTGGATTTAATCAAATCAGTTAAATCAAAATAAATCTTAACTCAATAACTAGCATAATTGAAATCTATTTGAAAAATTAAGATAAAAAAAATCAATCAATTAATAATTAGTATTTTATGTTTAGTTGTATTTCTCGTAATTTTTTTAAATATATAAAAATAATGAATGTAATATAAAATAATTAACTATAATTATAATTATAATTATTTTATCAATAATATATTTTATTACAATCTTATGTTTATTTTTTATAACAAATTATTAAATAATTGTAGTTATTTTATTAATAATGTTTTTATTATTAATGTTATACTTAGTGTTACCTAATTAAATTTTAGATTCATATTAAATTACACTTAATATTTTAAATTAATTATTACTTAATTAGTATTACAATTATATACCAATTAAAAATAACATGTACATGCGTTAAGTCATTTTCATTCTAATAACATCTATGGAATAATAGAAAAGAAACATATTTTAATATTATTTGATAGGCTTGTTTCCATCCAAAAAAAAAAGATTTTCCTTATTATTTGATATATTTAATTATTATTATTTGGTATTTGACACTTTTACTATTATTTACTTTGATAATATTTACACAATCACAAGGCTTTCAAAACTAGATTAGTAGTCCAATTGATCAGACCACCGATTTGATTATTCTATCTGATTCAATCAAATTAATCATTAAAATTTTGGTTCTATCGCTCTACATTGATTCCCAAATCAAGTTATCTAATTTCTTTCTTCGGACTGGAAACCGTTCGGTACTCCGACCAGTCGATCTGGTTGTCATATGTGAAATGATATGCAATTTGTGTAAGTATACACGTCGGTTCAAGTAATAAAGTAATGAGTGAGGATCGTTCCTATGATGATCGAATTGAGGCACAAAGTTGGTCAAGTTATTTTAATAAAGTCGGGTTAATATTATGACAAAACGATTAAATGAAATGTTATGGCAAAACTAAAGTAAATATGCAATGATATGATGAGTAATATATGGAATTAGTAAATAACTGGAAATCCTATGGAAAAGGTGATAGTAGGAATGTAATGGCAAATATGAAAGTGATATGCAAATATTTTATAAATAAATAACTACTAAATATGTTGTGGCAAAGATACTTCGGCAAAGAATAAAGATATAGTGTCTACGATATTTATGCGGTAGGCTGAGATTATTTAGAATCAACCTTCAGTGTCGATAATGCCCTAGCAAAATCTTTGTTAACTTACTGCGCAGAAGAGTCCTAAAGTGGTCTATCTATTTCGAGGGAAAAACCTAAAGTTATTGTCCTTGCTCATACAGGTCTTACTATAGCAGCTTGTGTAATTCTTTCTGTATGACACAAGCATCATTTGAATGCCTGCTCATGCCATCCAATATTAGTTAAATTATTCTAACATTTTCCATATTAAATTAACTTAACAAGAATAATATGCCATCGACTATTCCTAAGGATTGCACTTAAACAATTGAATGGGCAACAAGATAATTAGATTTATACCTTGAAAATTAAAAACAGCTAAGTGTCATCAAAATAATCCCAACCCGATGAGATTTTACTCATCGGTTGGGAAATAAAATTCCAAACCATCACCATCATTTACAACCAAATCCATTCACAAGAAAACACGATGGAAATAATGGAAAAACATCGGAAGAATAGCTTCCGCTGGTCCACACTTCAGCAGCACAGTGCACTATGTTAGCTAAAAGGATGACTTTCTCTTTCAATCGAACCCTCTTACTATTACTTTAGGATCTTCCCGTCCTGTTGTTCTTTATGCTCTTGAGGTCTCCTTCATTGGCCTTTTATAAGCAAGTGTAATAGGGTTTAGCCAACATCCCAAGATTATCTTTTCTCTTTTTAAATTCTTTTTTGTTTAAAAATCTCTTCCTTTTGGGTATGTGGTTATCAAGTCATTATCTCATGATCTTTTTCCTCTTTTTAAATTCTTTTTCTGCAAGATAAAACTAATAGCCCAAGATTTATCTCCTCTTCTTTTTAGGCAGATTTATCTGGTATAAGTAAAGTTGGCTGAAACTGGTACACATTAATTGTTGACTTGGCCATCTTCCTAGAACCGCGAATTGCCACGACATACAAGTGAGAAAAATATCCACCTTTTTGCTTCGACAAACCTTGACTCCTTTATTTCTCATTCCTCATCCTACACCTGTAAAACCACCAAAAACAACCTTTCCACATGCAATTAAAAGTAACGAATTACAATATTTAAGCACCATCCAAGCTCCTTATGCAATATTCTGAAAAATGCTAAAATAATATCCTAAAATGCAACTAAATGTACCTAAGTACAAGAAATTAGCTAGATTTAAAATCATGAAATATAAATCTTTTCAAGAGTAATCACACCCTCAAACCGAAGTTATTTCTTGTCCTTAAGCAAGATATAAATGAATGCATGAATGCAAGAATTCTTGAATTGCCACAGCAACATAATCACCCTTATACTGTTAGACCATTAAGAGAACATCCCTGTACTTTAGTTCTCAGCAATCTTCTATGTCTAAAGATTTGATCAAGTTTCATAAGCTCATTCAGCAAAGGCAGTGTAGAATATATTGCCCTAAAAACAAGAAATCCTAAATACTCATGCAACTTTCACTATAACAAGTATCTCTTTATTTACTTAGTTCATCTTTTAACTAAACTTAGTTTTTTTAACTGGCCTTATACATACATATCTATTTATTATGCCAATAAATATTTTTCGTTAGGGAATTCATCTTGTCACACAATTTTTTGACGCGACAATCACAATGGAGCAGACACGAGTTGTCAAATACTCAATTATGCCATGATTTGAATACGCACTCATGAAGCTAAGGCTTTTGGCTAAAAAGATGGATAGAACAAACAACTACCTCCTTAGCTACTCACCCTATTACTACAATGAAGAGCCACTAAATTTTTTCTTTTTTTAACAGTTTCACTTTATTCATTATTGAGTATTGCCATGTTACTGAATTCAGTTTCAAGAGTCTCTAAGTTTATTAAAAGAAACTTATTATAGATCATTGTAATCAAAATTAGGACAGCCTATATTTAGGGGTCAATTTAAAAGCAAACTATCATGTAGTAAAATCACCTAATCAATCGTCACAATTTTCAAAATATATTGAAGAATTAAGCTCCTCATAGAACATCACAGACAAAAATACACTCATCGCAATCTAAACAATTACTGACAGTTATGTGTGACCTGGCAAAATGAATGACAAATGAAAAAAATATTAAAACATCATGCTCAACGAAATATCTAATGCAGTCTAGATGCGCAACATACCCCCAAACCTAAGTGATGCATTGTCCTCAATGCATGAACATACATGTAACCTGAATGCATGAATATATTTAAAAATGTCATGGAAAAATATGAATGCATGGTGTAATAAGGGAAAAACAACTCCCCTAACTTAGATCTTTGTTATTGTTGCTTCACTGTCTATGGTTAGACTTGCGTGCCGAATGTTTATAACGCATCTTCCTTTTCAGCGAATGGAGTGGCTCGTCCTTCTTGTCTTTGTCAGGCTTGGTGATCTCATTAATGATGTGATTGATTTTGCGATCTTGTGCGGTCATTGTTGCTATTGGCATAGGTGGGACAACTTCAATACCGTCCATTGGTAGTGCAAAGGGAGGATTTTCTTTTTCTATTTCCTCGTGATCGGTTTCTATGCTAACTAATTCTGTCTTTTCTACTTTCTCCTCAGGTGATCTAGGTCCTCTTTCAACAACTTTCAAGAAAACAGAGATACTTGTATACAGAGGAAGCAAAATTATTGAACAAATTAAATGAAATAACTAAGAAAAACTTAAAATGGTAAAAATGAAATGAAAAGAAGTATCAAAATGCTAAAGTTAAACATCTCAGAAATTAATGGACTGCTTGGCTTACTCCACATAAGCACTCCAACAATGCTCCAAGTGTTGTCCATTGACTTTGAATGTGATCCCAATCTTTATATCTTTAATATCAAAAATTCCATGAGGATATACATGAGCTACCAAACAATGTTCATCAAAACTGAAAGGTCTATTTTGCTCCAGCAAAGTGTTATTTTCTCCCAAATGGGAATACTTTAAATGCAGTGGTAAAGACTTCAAATCTATTGTGGAGGTTCCTTTATAGAAGGTTTAGGAAGCTTGAAAGAGCGATATGATAAATCCAAGGATTCACACTTTTTCCCTAGTTTATCTACAATTTGCTTCACCTCCATGAATTCACTGAATTCTTCAAAAGTTTCCGTTTCATTTAGCTCAAGTAAATCAGTATCACTATTGGAATTGTTGTGGCAAAATCTTGCAAACTCTTCCTCCACTATTGTTTCTATCAGATTAATGGTTTGGTATTCTTTATTCTCATCAGCACATTTCAAGGTATTGAATACATCGAACATAATCTATTGATCATTCATCCTTATGGTTAATTCACTTTTCTGTAAATCAATTAAAGTCTTACCAGTAGCAAGAAAATGTCCTCCAAGAGTAATTGGCATGGCATGGTTAGCTTCACATTCTAAAATAAGAAAATCCATAGGAAATATAAATTTATCTACCCTTACCAATATGTCTTCAATTTTACCTTTTGAATAGGCATAGGATCGATCGGGCAATTGCAATGTAACCGTAGTAGGTCTCACTTTCCCAATTCCTAGCTTATTGAAAATAGACATAGGCATTAGATTTATACTCGCTCTTAAATCACATAATGCCTTACCTACATAACAATTTCTGATTGCACATAGGATAGTGAAACTCCCTGGGTCTTTCAATTTTGAAGGTAGTTTGTTTATCAACATTTCTCTGCACCTTTCAGTGAGAACAACAATATCAAATTCTCCTAATCTGCGTTTCTTTAACAATATGTCCTTCATGAATTTTACATAGTTGAGCATTTGTTCTAATGTTTCGACTAACAATATATTGATATGGAGTTGTTTTAAGACATCTAAAAATCTTTTAAACTGAGCATCTTGCTTAGAATTATGAAATCGCTGAGGAAATGGTAGAAGTGGTTGTCCTTCAGGTTGCTGATACTATTTTGCTATGGCATTTTTGTTGGCAGCTTGATCTGGTTTTGCCACAGCATTATTCTACTTACCCATTTCAAGTGTAATATGTTTTTCAGATGGCTCTGGAATCTTTACTTGGTCACATCTTGAGTTATCCTTTTCTGTCGCGCTATTTTGAACAACATCATCTAGCTAAATCTCGCTTCTGAGAGTAATAGCCTTGCATTGCTCCTTGCCTTATGTCCTCAAATTTTTGGTATCGCTGGGTAATGCTCCCTGCGGTCTTGTGTTCAAAGCATTGGCTATCTGCCATACTTGATTCTCAAGCGTTTAGAGGGATGCTGTCTGACTCTAGATCACAACATCATTCTTGACCATATACTCATTTAACAAAACTTCCATAGAAGTAGATAGTGATATTTGACCATATTGATTATTTTTTGGGGCATTGGTTGACCGCATCCTAGCGGTGCATTGTTGACATTCTACCTTGCGGCAGTATTGAAATTTCCTACACTTTGATTATTCTAACTAAAATTCAGATATTGTCTCCACTTGGAATTGTAGGTATTGGAATATGGATTATCATTTCGATTAGAGTTCCCCATATAATATACTGACACTGGATTTGATGGACATTCATCAAACATGTGACTTTCACCACAATAAACACATGATGATTTAACTGCTTTTATTTTCTGTGCAATAGTTGAAGGTTTCATGGTTTTAATTACATTAGCTAGAGAAGATACCTGGGCTGTCAACGAAGTGATTTCATCAAGCTGAATGGTACCAGCAGTTCTCTTACCAGCCCCAACTCTCATGACAGATACTGATAATCATTATTGGCAATCTTTTCCAAAATCTCGTATACTTCATTATAAGTTCTGTCAACAAAGTACCTTTGACAGAGGCATCAACTACCATCTTCGTATGCGCATTCAGCCCATTATAGAATATCTCTATCTGAGTTTAGTGCTGGAATCCAAGCATCGAACATTTCTTAATTAACTCCTTAAATCGCCCCCAAGCTTCATATAGCGTCTCATCTTCAAATTGCCGAAAAAGATGTAATATCGTTTCTCAACTCAACATATATAGTGGAAGGATTATACTGTAATAGAAATGTAACACCCCTTACCCGTACCCGAGGCTGGGATAAGGTACGAGGCGTTACCGGACAAACATATAAACATTAAACTAAAATACGGGCCATAAAATTTCATTCATATTTCAAAACATTCATTCACTTACACATAGTCCCTTATTTGAGTCTACGAAGCCCAAAACATACTTTAGAAAGGGTTTGGGACTAAACCGAGAACTTACAACAATCTTGGAAATTTCATGCTTTAAGGCTCAACACGCCCGTGTTCCAAAGTCGTGTTCTATACATGGCTGAGACACATGGTTGTGTCTCTACCTGTGTGGAATATACCTAGGCTATTTTCCAAGCTTTGGTCAACCTTAATCTCTTACACACTTATACAAAATAAAAAGCATATAACATGATATTCATTTAATGATTAAATATTCTCAATTAAACCACAAACATAGCATTTGTATGTCATCATACATGTGTATCTCATACTCATTTTACCTTGTTTATTATAGTACCACTTATACATTTATACCAATATTATCATCTTACCAAATATCTTCAACTTAATCATCAAGGATTCATATTTAAAACTAGATCATATCTTTATAAAATACCACAATTCAGATGCACAAAATAACATGTTTGCCTGAAACATTTCAATTCATCTCCATACCCAACAAGCATTACATTGAGACTAGTCATATATATATACATGTCATGATACATATCATTCTCTTTCTGTTTTCTTATAAACATATATCATTTATTTCATTATATCAATATTTCATATACCATAGTTTCCATGTATTCCACATACATTTATTTTCCTCCTCCTCCTCTCCATTCTACATCCTTAATGTATATAGCATTCTTGTAAGTTCGATTTCACAATTTACTAATAAATGCTCACATCAAACTATCCACACGAGTCATAGTCACTTACTTATTTATAATTCGAGCTACAGAGCTCCAAATTAAGATCCGTAAATTTCCACTAAAACTATACTCACATATATTTCCACCATAAAATTTTCATAATTTTTGGTTTAGCCAATTAGTATAGTTTATTCATTAAAATTTTCCCTGTTTCACATTCTGACAGTTTTGACCTCTCTTCACTAAAAATTAATTATCTCACAGTACAGAACTCGGATAATGTTCTTGTTGATTTATCTTGAAAATAGACTCATTACGAATTTTAAAAATATAATTTTAAGCCTCTAATTATTTTTATCCAAATTTTTGTGATTTTCTAAAGTTAGAACAGGGGATCACATAATCATTCTGAACCAGTCTCACAAAAACATAAATATCTCAAAATATAAAACTTCTTTTCTTGCTTTGTTTCTTTTATATGAAAATAGACTCATTTAGATTTAATTTGATATCTCATTTAGTCTCTGATTCAATTTCGAATATTTTTGGTGAGTTTTCAAAATCACATCACTGCTACTGTCCAAAACAGTTTTATTGCTAATTCACTCTTTCACACTTTCTTTGTATTAACCTCATTTTAACATACAGATCACAAATCATTTTCACCACATTTCATACATCACAAGTATAGGCCCATGATCACAAGGTCACCATAAAATCATCCTCATGTATAACTTACTTGTTTAGAACCTTACCACATCCTGGTCACTTAATGAACACATCATTCACATAACCAAGTTCCTGCACTTATTCATCACAAAACTCAAAAAGCAATACATAGAGAGTCTCCTGTTGAACACTTCGGATCAATCCTCGATACTTGGTGGTTTCAGCATATAGCTCCACCCATCATATAGTTCGGCTCTCTTGTACACATGGTGAACACTCAGTACCACCCATGTGACCTAGCTAATTTATCTCGTAGCTCTCTTGTCTACATGGTGTCCTTCACCTGGAACTACGCATGCAACCTAGCTACATATATCCCGTAGCTCTCTTGTCTACATGGTGTACACATAGTATCACCCATGCAACCTAGCTACATCATAATGTCTTGTAGCTCTCTTGTACACATGATGTGCACTCAGCACCATACATGTGACCTAGCTACATACTATCTGTATCATCCAATCTTTCCGAAGGTTCAACCAGGATTTCTCTCTCTTTTCCTACAATTTCACCAATCAAGTAATTATCCACAAACATATTTCTAATATTATTATAAAATATCATAATACAAGTAATATTGTTGTATTACTTACATATAAACTTACATCTCATTTAATATCAAGGCAATAACATTAAATTACACATTGCCTTATTAAAAATCATATGAACTTACAATTTCCCATAATATCCATAATCATAGAAATCACATTTATGTATGATAATTCAATGCACTTCATGTACCATAGACATATTTTTAAATCAATTCATAAACTTGGCACCATAATCATTTAATTTAACATAATTCAATTAATTCACTAAATTTAACTTTCAAATATAAATTACAGCATTATTGCTGTATTATTATCATACCAACTTATATACTTTCAACACCTCAGAAATTATAATAAATATATCAATTTTACATTGAAACATGCATAAATTAATGCTTATTATACATATGAACTTACCTCGATACTAAAACGGCCATTTTACCAACTTTCCCAACTTTCGATTTTTCTCTCATTCTATGTTCAAATCTCATTTTTCGGGATCTAAAACATCATATTTTACTTATTTAATTAATGTAATATTCAAAACAGTCCTTAACTCAAATTTTGGAAAAATTACAATTTTGCCCCTAAACTTTTGCGTATTTACACTTTTGCCCCTAGGCTCGGGAATTAAACTTCATCCCTTATTCTTATGTTTTATGACATCCTGATCACTTTTCCCTTCTATGGAAACATCAAATTCTCACTCTAACATATACTTATGACTATTAGGTATTTTTACCGATTAAGCCCTTTTACTCGTTTTCACTCAAAACCGAGTAGCACAAGTTGTCTAACATAATTTAAAACCTCATATTCTATCATAAAACATAAAAATAAACACATTTCACCTATGGGTATTTTTCCAAATATGAACCCTAGCTTAAATTATTGCTAGAATAAGCTTAATCAAATTACCGGGATTCCAAAAACGTAAAGATCTTGAAAAACGAGGTTAGAACGGACTTACTATTGAGCTTGGAAAGCTTGAAAACCCTAGCCATGGCTTCCCCCATGCTAATTTCGGTCTCCATGAAAAAGATGAGTCAATTTTGGCTTTATTTTCCCTTTTTATTTCTTTTAATTACCAAATGACCAAAATGCCCTTCCTTACTAAACTTTCAAAAATTCCATCCATGTCCAATTTTTGTCCATCACTTAGAAATTGGTCAAATTTCTATTTAAGACCTCATAATTAATATTTCAAAGCAATTTCATACTAGAAACTTCTAGAATGCAAGTTTTGCAACTTATTCAATTTAGTCCCTAACTTCAAATTGAGCATTTTATGCATAGAATTTCTTCACGAAATTTTCAAAAAATCATGTAATCATATCATAGACCTCAAAATAATCATAAAATAATTATTTCTCTCTCAAATTTTGTGGTCCCGAAACCTCTGTTCCAACTAGACCCAATTTTGGGCTATTACAAGAAATCTCTGGCAAAGGTCATTCCATGATGCCACTGTTCCTAACGGCAAGGCATTTAACCATGCCCTGGCATAATCTCTTAAGGAATTCAGAAATAGCTTAAGTCTTAAGGCGTCTTTAGGAACACCTTGTTGTTTGAATGAGTCACAGACTTTTTGAAAAAGTCTTAAATGTAGTCGTGGGTCTTCAGTGGGTAAACCACCAAATTGCACTACAGTTTGTAACATCTAGAACATTACCGGTTTCAACTCGAATTGCTGAGCTTGTATAGTCGGTCTGACTATTCCTGGATTCAAGTCATCTAGGATCGGGATAACATGCTCTCTGATTGGCCTATCTCGATCATCCACCACACGCCCCATGTGAGGATTCTTATTGTAATAATTTGGATTACTATTGAAATCATTCTTGTTTCCAGCTATTTTTCTCAATTCTTTCTTTTTTCGCAAAGTTCTGTCAATATTTGGATCAAAAAGGTATTTTGTATTAGTAGAAATGCCTCTTTATGCATTGATGGCAAACTTGTAAAAATTAAATAAAACTAAATTAAATAAAACTACTAACTAAAATAACGAAACCAAATTTCACCAAATTGTCGATCTCCAGCAACAGTGCCAAAAACTTGTCGCGTGTGAAATGATATGCAATTTGTGCAAGTATACTCGTCGGTTCAAGTAATAAAGTGATGAGTGAGTATCGCTCCCAAGAGGATCGAATTGAGGCACAAAGTTGGTCAAATTATTTTAATAAAGTCGGGTTAATGCTATGGCAAAATGATTGAATGAAATGTTATGGCAAAACTAAGGTAAATATGCAATGTTGAGTAATATATAGAATTAGTAAATAATTGGCAATGCTATGGCAAAGGTGATAGTAGGATTGTAATGGCAAATATGAGAGTGATATCCAAATATTTTATAAATAAATAACTACTAAATATGTTGTGGTAAAGATACTTCGACAGAGAATAAAGATATAGTGTCTACGATATTTATGCGGTAGGTTGGGATTATTCAAAATCAACATTCACTGTTGATAGTGCCATGTCAAAATCTTGATTGCAAATAATTATTAAAAGTTGTAAAAATATTAGAAATTAAAAAAAGTAAGTCTGTGAAAAAATATTAAAAATGCAAAAAACGATATAATTAAAATTATTTGGGATTTGTAAAAGGAAAATTGGGATCCTTAAGGAATAACCTGACATAGATCCCACCAGCAAATAAGGAATACCTGTGGCTCATCTCTCATCTCCCGCTGCTCAGGTACATCCCAGTCGATGAGACGGCCTTTTGTTTGCAATTGCAATTTGTGCAGACAAAAAGCCTGCCAATGGCCGGTGTCCATACGACTTCTGCTCAAGGCCAGGCCCATCCCTTATGACTAATTCTTGCAATTTGTATAGTAAGCCAAGGACCCAACCCAAACCTAAAGCGAATAACTCCCACTCACAAGATAAGCACGTAATATCCACTTACCAATAAAAAACGTCCGTTTAACCACATCATACTCCACATACGTGAAAATTAAACCTCGACGCCCCTAATAAGAAACCGAAGGACGTATCTGTCAAAACAAATATGAAAAAGGACATTTTAGGAAGAAAAAGAAAGAAGCTAAAACCTGACTATAAAAATGAACGAGAGAGCAGCTCACTTGTAAAACCCTATCACCTCTCTTACTATTATAATCTCTCTTCTGCTTTGTCGCCACGATTTCAGCTTCAGATCGCTTCTATTTCTTAGGTTCCATTCTCAGATCTAATTTATTCAATCCATTCTTTCATATTTTTATTTGCTCTATTTTTTATTCGCCTGGCTTAACTTTTTATTTTAATTTCAATGTAATTTAGATCTCTCTTTTGATTTTTGTCTTCTTTTTTTCCTGATGAGATTTTTTTTTTCTGTAATACTGTTGTTAGATTTATCGTATGATAATAATTTGGAGATCTTATTTGAGCTTTTAAGAGAAATTGTTGTTTATTATGATCGTTGTATTGATTCTTTTGGCTGTAGATTTGTTTTCGTTCATATGAATAATTATTTCTGGATTTGTGCATTTTGTTTAAGTGAGTCAATCTCTGACCAACTTTTATTTTAAAAAATTTGGAGACTATGATATCAATGCGCTTTCTTGGTCCATTTTGAGAACTTTGCTGTAATTTTTCTATTCAACTGTGAAATCATAGTATCTTTAGTTGTTCGTTCAATAAAAGTTAATGCTTAAATCATTGCCAAAAAAAAAAGTTGATGCTTAAAAATTGTAGAAAAGTAAGGGCGAAAAATAGATATGCTACTTAATTTTTGCTTCTAAAGCATGAAGTAGGAACTATGCTATTAGAATTGATGTTATGGTTTATTCTGTTGAATTTTAAACATCAAACTAGCTTAAGTATCGTGTTGTGTTAATTTGTTAATTTTTTTTTTTAAATTTTGGGATGCAGGGGTAAACATGTTCATTGTTTTTCTGGCTACCTTTTTCACTGATTGTTTATGCATGGGATTCTGGTTTAACTATATATATGTTGGTGCAGCTTGAAGCTAATACTGCAGAATGGGCAAGGAAAAGACTCACATTAACATTGTCGTAATTGGCCATGTCGACTCTGGAAAGTCAACCACCACTGGCCACTTGATCTACAAGCTTGGAGGTATTGACAAGCGTGTCATTGAAAGGTTTGAGAAGGAAGCTGCCGAGATGAACAAGAGGTCATTCAAGTATGCTTGGGTGCTTGACAAGTTGAAGGCTGAGCGTGAACGTGGTATTACCATTGACATTGCCCTGTGGAAGTTTGAGACCACCAAATATTACTGCACTGTCATCGATGCCCCTGGACATCGTGACTTTATCAAGAACATGATTACTGGTACCTCCCAGGCCGATTGTGCTGTCCTTATCATTGACTCTACCACTGGAGGTTTTGAGGCAGGTATTTCCAAGGATGGACAGACCCGTGAGCATGCTCTGCTTGCTTTCACTCTCGGTGTCAAGCAAATGATTTGCTGCTGCAACAAGGTAGGCCATTGCATTCAGGCTTTTATGTTCAGTAGTTTCTAATTGGTTGCCTTGTAATTAGTAATTATTCTTATGCATGACATATCTATTTATTTCATTTCCAGATGGATGCCACAACCCCCAAATACTCAAAGGCTAGGTATGATGAAATTGTGAAGGAAGTGTCTTCCTACTTGAAGAAGGTTGGTTACAACCCTGAGAAGATTCCTTTTGTCCCCATCTCTGGTTTTGAGGGTGACAACATGATTGAAAGGTCCACCAACCTTGATTGGTACAAGGGTCCAACTCTTCTCGAGGCTCTTGACCAGATCAATGAGCCCAAGAGACCCTCTGACAAGCCACTCCGTCTTCCACTTCAGGATGTGTACAAGATTGGAGGTATTGGAACTGTCCCAGTGGGTCGTGTTGAAACTGGTATCCTCAAGCCTGGTATGGTTGTAACCTTTGGTCCCTCTGGATTGACCACCGAAGTTAAGTCTGTTGAGATGCACCATGAGTCTCTTCCTGAGGCTCTTCCAGGTGACAATGTTGGCTTCAATGTCAAGAATGTTGCTGTGAAGGATCTGAAGCGAGGATATGTTGCTTCGAACTCAAAGGATGATCCTGCCAAGGAGGCAGCTAATTTCACTTCCCAAGTCATCATCATGAACCACCCAGGGCAGATTGGAAATGGATATGCGCCTGTCCTTGATTGCCACACGTCCCACATTGCGGTCAAGTTTGCAGAGTTGGTGACCAAGATTGACAGGCGTTCTGGTAAGGAGCTTGAGAAGGAACCCAAGTTCTTGAAGAATGGTGATGCAGGATTTGTTAAGATGATTCCCACCAAACCCATGGTTGTGGAAACCTTCTCTGAGTATCCCCCACTGGGTCGTTTTGCTGTGAGGGACATGAGGCAGACTGTTGCTGTCGGCGTTATCAAGAGCGTGGAGAAGAAAGATCCAACTGGAGCCAAGGTGACCAAGTCTGCTGCCAAGAAGGGTGGGAAGTGAACCGTGCGGGTTTCAGTTGATCCAACCGAACTATATCATGGCTACTACAATAAAACATTGCTTCTTATTAGTAGGTCAGCCATCATTGGAGGATTAGTTGTGTGTTTTGATGGTCATAGTTTTAAGTCATCACCGTCTTGTAGAGGATGTTGTTCACAGAACTGGGTTCTTGATAGACGGTGGTGAGGCTTGTGTTTTTCAGAGTCTGCTGTCTGTGAGAGTAATTATAAACTTTGAATGGTGTCTGTGTTCCCATTATTTATGGCAATCAGCTCAGGAGTTTTAGGTCTGGTCCTGGGTTTTCTGCTTGAATTTGTTCTATCAAACATTTATATACAGTCAAAACTAGTTTGTTTTTCTGTTATACTCTTGCTGTGCTATGTTATTTATTTACTTTCTTGCCGTCCTAATTATTTAACTATTATCATAGGTCTAAATTCGTAGCATGCTTGATATGACTAGAAAATTGTGTGAATGGAACGAAGATTATGTTTGTATGCATTCCGAGGGTTCATAGTCATATTGTGATTGCATCTCTTTCTCTCTTATGTGAAGAAAAGTGGCGTGGAGCCGTTGAATATGAGTAAAATAATCTTTTTCAGCGAATCTAAAAAGGTAATTACTTAATTCGGTGCCGTTAATTTGTTAGGTGAAGTTAAAAAAATTCTTTTTTATTTTTTTTTTAATTTTTATAATGATTAAAGCATGATTAAGGGAATTTTTAGGGTGGTGCCACCTAGGAAAGTGACGGCATTTAACTCTCCTGTAAAAATTAGGTCATTCTAATAATTAATCTTGAAATGAGATCATTTTTATAATTTTTAAATTTATACGTCTAGATTATTAAAAAAGCCTTTTAACACATTAGAAATATTTTTATTAAGTGTACGGGAATGATTGGGATCAAATTCGGATCTTTAAAGGTCAAAATAGGAGAGGAATTCTGTTTTGACACACTTATATTGATAGAAGTCTCTACTATTGTTTATTTTTTACTATTGACTTACTTGTACCAATACATTTGACCACTTGTATCAATAAAAGTTTTCAAGTCGTAAAAATGACCCCAAAAACAATATCAAATCATCTCCAAACTTTCTAAGACACTAAAATCATGTAATAAACATCATCTAAGCTTAAACAACCACATTCAAAAACATGGTTACAATATGTCCTCAACACTTATAAGTTACATCCATCAGTTCTACTTATTTATTAGTGCGCAAATAAGACACCAAACATTGCTTAAACATGTCATTAAAGTCTTGTATTTCATCATATGTAACACCTTGAGTTTTAGTGATACTGAAAAAGGTAATTTAGGAATTTTATTTTTATAAATTAAATTCGTAAATATTAAATATTGATATAAAAAAATATTAAAGTTTGATATTTTAATTTTGTCTATTAATTACTTAATTAAGCTGTAGAAACTAAATTATAAAAATCTTATCGTTATAGATTTTTAATTGATCAAAGATTTAAATACTAAAATTACAATTAGCCAAAGAACCAAAATGGAAATTAAACCACTTTTATGTGCTAGTGGGGTATAATGGAAGAATGTAGGTTAAAAAGAGGTTTAAGTTAATTAAATCACACTTTTATTAATTAATTAAACTTAATTAACACCTAATTAAACTATATAAGCTAAAATTAAAGAAAGAAAAAGGCTATTTCTTGTGATCTTCATCTTCTTGCCGCAAGTAAAAGGAAGAAAACCTTTGTGGAAACATTTCTAAGTATTCGATCCTTCAATTGGTGAGATTTTTAAGTACTTTTTGTTGTAAATTTAATTAGTTTATACATCAATTTATAAAGCTGTTATCATTGTTGATTTGTTGAAAAAAATAGTTTTAAATTAATAGGCTTTAAACTTAGATGTAAAAATGATTAAATTATAATGTTTAATTGTTAGTTTTCAAATCTTATAAATTCTATTAATTTTATCTTAATTCTAAACAAGATAATAAATTTAACTTTTCATATTTACAAATTTTATCAAATTGATCTTTAACACATATCAGTAAATTTATGAATATTAAAAAATATTCCATATTTTGAATAAGAATTATAAATATTTTAATATTAAAAATATATTTACTTAAAAAAGAATTTAAGCTTGAATAATATCATATTTGATTCTTATTTTATTCCAACTTGGAAAATGCATTGATCATGTTAACTTCGGCGCACTTGTTTGTTATAAAGGACATTGAACTCAGGATTTATTCTTGCATTAATCTCAGTAACACTGCTCCACATCGAATTGGATATGCTTAAAAAGAAAATACTTGTACTCGCTCGAATCAATTTTAAAAAATAACTAAGTCTGGTTAGAATCAGATTGGAAGTAAATTCGTTTATTTCAAAATATTTATAAAAATGCCACTAGCTTCAAATAAAAAGTAAGTTGAGAGGAGATGGATTTGAGATGGGGAGAGATTCATGCTGAAAGCATCGCCATATTTAAATGATTTTGTTCCAGAGAATAAAAAAAAAATTGTGAAATTGAAAATTAAGATTTGAATTCCAACTTTGTATTTAATTTGTAAAATTGAATAATTAAAACACGAAAATATGTATAGCCAAACATCTACATAACAATTTCTTTTTTTACTTTAGAAATAATTATGACAATACCACGCGATATTAAATAATAGCAAATAGACTTTTGCATTTTCAGTCAAACATAATAATATAACAAAATAATTAGTGAAATTGTTGAAAATAATTATTTTTTTAATAATAAACAAATTTCTACTTATGATTAAAGTATTTTTATCATTTTCGATATATATAAATGATGGGCATCGAAACCACCAGATATAAATTCTTATGACAAAATAACAGTAATTAACAGTATAGACCAGTAGGGTCGAATCTACAGGGGTTGACTATCTAATTTTGCCTTTTTTCTTGACCAGAATCGCTGTCGCGGTCACAATCGTGCCCACAACCTTACGTAGAAATGCTGAAAATAAAAATAAAAATGGGGTTTAAATTGATTAAGATAAGGAAATACGAAAAATAAAATAAAAACAAATTCGAAAATACAAAAATAAATTTAAGAAAATAAAATAAATGGATAAATAAAATATTTTTTTAAGCTTAGCCTCGGTGTACTCTAATCTTAAATCGATCATTGAAATAGATTTTCCCTTCCAAGCAATAAGCTCATTATAATGGCTAAGAACATCCCGATCGCCAACTTTTCCTTATGTAGTCAATCCCGATACAACCTACAAATTGACCCTTGCCAAATTTCTAACTGCAATACACGTGTACGCAATTTAAGATTTCGACAGCCTTACGATCTAAAAAGTCCAACTCGAATCAACAGCCTCAACCGCCAATTTGTTCACAGGAATTCGAACACAGCACGACCAATTTGACTTCCCAACTGTATGCCAAACAACTTCAACCCAACATGCACTTTTTGAATCGAAGCTGAATCAAATTTAAAGGACAAATTTGTACTATCCCATATACCAAAGAGATAGAAAATACTGCGTTGAGAGGTTTTTTGAGTAGGTTTGTATTTCATGATTGTTTTATTGGAGCAATTTCCGGGCTAAAGCTAAAAAAAGGTTTAGTTAATCATGAAAAAAATCATAATAAATGATTTAAATGGAATTATGGAGTGGAAAAGGAAAGGGCCTTGAAAGGTAATTAAACCTAAAGTTGAAAGTAAAAGAAAAAAAAAATTGAAATAACAGAATAAATGAGTGACGCAAAAAGGGGAAAAAGAAATAAGGAATTTGATTATTCCACGAACCAAGTGTTCAATTAGTTGTAGCCATTGTTAGTACAAATCTCCTGTGAGGAAAATCTCTAACACACGAATAGAACTCAAACAGAAGAAAAAATAGGATAAGGCTCCAAGGCGTGTATCAAACCACTATCTTTAAGGTTATATTCGCCCCCACCTATCTTCTGTGTGGAAACAAGTTTCAAGCAAATTAACCTCGAGGATACAATGAATCCAATGACTATTTGCGTTTTGCACTGACGAGAATTGCCCACTACACACTGAGCAATGTATGACAAGGAACTCAATTTCTATAAAGGATTTATGCAGTAATACTTTATAGAATAATCTAATAATATTAGAATATGAAGGAAGTAAAGAAACAATATTAGAATTTATTGGAATGATTTCCAAATGAAATCTCATTCCTATTTATAGGAATTTTCATGTCTCTTCATAGAGACATCTTTCATCAATAAGCGTCTTTCTGAATAATAATATCTTTAAAATAAACACATAATTATTCATTTAATTATAACTATTCAAATAATATTATTTAAATAGTTATAATTTTTTTTCAAAAAATCAAATAATATAATCTTTTGATTAATTACACCTATTCATTTATAGTTATTGGAACACAATAAATATTTGAAAATGTTCCAACAATCTCCCCCCATGTTCAAAATATTTTAGATTTTGATATTCTTGGAAATCAATTTGCATAAATGAAGGTATCTTACGATTGAACCTTCACTTAGTGAAAATATGTTAAAGTTAATTGAAATTGCATGGTAGACTAAGCTTTGAACCAACTATTTCATTTGATTAACCGAACACATCTCACACAATGATTTCAACATCGGTCAATGCATAGTATCTAGGGACACTATTATTGTAACACCCCAAACTCGGCCTAGACGTTATGGTCGAATCTGGCAGCTTCACATGAGAGTGTTTCTAGAAAATCTTAGCAAGTTAAAAATCGTTCAGTTCATTATCGTTACTTAAGTCGTGAAATCTCCGATCCGATTATTAGGTGAACACATTTCATTATCGCAGAAGCCAAAACATCACAAATTTATTAATCAATAGCTTAATAGTTTAACATCCCGAAATAAACTTAAATATAGTTCAAGTTCAAAGACATTTTAATCCCAAAAATAAAATATTTAGAATAAAGCAGACAAAGTAGAATGTTACTCAAAAATCCATAAATGCCTAACAGTGGTCGCCATCGAGCCCTCCGTCGCACCGATCCATCTATTGCTGAGGATTACCTGACAGACAAATAACCAAAGGGGTGAGCTTTCGCAAACTCAGTGTGTACATCCCCACAAACAGCATGCACACAAATAGATAATAGAATACAGACAGTTCAGCCTTAGCCATACAGGTATCGCATGCATAACAAATCAGATATCAAAAAACATGCCCACCAACCTTGCACACCATCTCCGACCAACCCAACACACCATGTGGGGATAGAATCGACCACCCAACCCTACACACCAAGTATGGGGATATAACCAACCCATCCAACCTTACACACCAAAAGGTACCGTAAAACAGTACATAATAGATATATGCAGCGTTAGTTGCCGGATAACAGGCTAATCGCTTCTCAGACTTCCTTCTCTTCACAACAATCCCAACCCAATGCAATGCAACATACATATCATGACATGCTTATATGCAGATATCAGATCTTATCAAAATCATGGCAGAACAGATATACGAAATCAGACAGATACACATGCTTATAACAACATGCTTTTGCATACAATTCAGTAATCAATCAGAGTATGGGGTTTAAATAACGCTTATCACCTCTACAGTCAGGTCACAGTTGACTTAGGCGACTCGTGCAACCTTACAAAATGTTTTAAACAAATTAGGCTCACACGCTCGTGTGCCTTGCCCGTATGGGCCCACACTCCCGTGTAGCCCACACAGCCCAACTTGGCTTTGCCTGTATGGATCACATGGCCTGGCCCAAAGTCCCACACGCCTATGTGGTTCACCCGTGTAACCCACACGCTTGTGCGGTCTATACGGCCCAATTGGTCTAGCCCGTGCCTCGCACATGGCTTCACCAGCCTCACACGGCCGTGTCTATCGCGCCCATGTGGCGCGCGCACGGCCTGGATCATCAGTGACACGCCCGTGTCTCGTGACACAGGCTACCACACGGGCAGACCACACGTCCGTGCGGCGTCGACAGGCCACTTTTTGGCTTTCGCCGAAACTCATTTTTTACGCGATCGAAGTACACACCTGGTTCGTTTTCGCTGCTAATCCAACTATGAGCACTTCAAAGCCTAAGATTGACAATACCGAGCCCAAATAAGTCACTTAAATTGACATTCTTAAGAACTCCCAAATCCTAAAAGAGAGATCTACTTACCTTCAATGAAGAACGGTGTTCCCTAGCTATTTAGAACTCGATGACTGATCCACAGAGCGTCGAATATCCCCTAAACAGCAAACAAAAACCCTCTTAAACGATCTCCAAAGAAAATCACACAACTTGATAAAGTGATACTCACCAAATCAATAGAACCGATAGTAATACACCTAAGTTTATCGAAAAAGAAGAAAAGCGAAGGGAAGAAGGAAAAAGAGAAGGAAATTTTAGGCAGCAAGGGGTTTCGGGAAAAAAAAAACGGCAGAGAGTAAGAACTTTTGTTAAAAAGAAGGGAATAAGCCTTAATTATCCCTAAATCCCAATTCAGATTTTTGATAAAGCCCAACTCTTAGCCAAAACTTGCAACAGAAATAATCCCATTGCCACTGCAGGGAATCGAACTCTAGGCTTTAAGCGTAATCCCTTGGCACTTAACCACTAGACCAGCAGACCCATTCTGTTAAGTTTTTACCCATAATTCATTATAAGCCCACTGACCTCAAGTCAGGCTTTATTCAATTATAATAAATAAAAACCAAAACTCAAAATGCAGGTTCAGACACTTCCAAGCCCAACACTTACAAAAGCCGAAACTATAGAGATTTGGAGCGTTACAATTATGACCATGTGTTTGTGTCCTATTTTCATGAGTGCTGTCAGAGCCAAGCCCTTAAGCTCCTAGAAGTGACCACACTTCCACTCACATAGGTAGATCTCATCAAGAGTGTTCCCGTAATTATAACACTCTAACATATTTATGTTATGGGTCTATTAAGAGTACATTACTCATCCTTCCCTTATCATTACAGGTACCTAGCACTTTAATCTTAGGATGGATTTATTTATAGTGCTAACAGTCACATACTAATGATGTACTTTGTCTCATTGAACTCAAGACTTGACGTTATACCAAGCGTTGAGTCAAGTTTCCATCATAGGCGACTCTAATTAATGGAATTGAGCCCCATCCCTTTTGAGGTCCTTTTTACTGCATCTCTAGTAAGGCTTTTTGTCAAAAGATTCACCAAATTTTCACTTGACCTCACATAATTAATAGTGATCACTCCATCAGAGATTAATTTTTGGGCATAACTATGTCTTAATCCAATGTGTCTAGACTTTCCATTATATACTTGGCTATATGCCTTTGCTAGAGTAGCCTCACTATCACAACAGATAAAAATAGGTGAAATTGGCTTAGGCCATAAAAGGTACATCATAAAGCAAATTTCTTAACCATTTTGCTTCTTTAGATGCAGTGGCTAATGCAATAAATTCTTTTGCCATTGTAGAATCAGTAATACATGTTTTTTTCTTGGAACCCCAAGAAATGGCTCATCCACCAAGAATAAAGATCCATCCACTAGTAGATGCATGATTTTTCAAACTTGTAATCTAACTAGCATCCAAATGCCCTTCTAAAATTGGAGGATATCCATTATAACACAATCCATATTTAATAGTTTTCTTTAAGCACCTAAGTACTTTATTCAAAGCTTTCCAATGCAAACTACGTGGATTACTTGTGTACCTACTCAATTTCCCAACAACATATGCAATATCTGGTCTTGTACAAGTCATTATGTACATAAGACAACCAAATAAACTTGCATATTTCAATCGATCAATTTTCCTACCAGCATTAGATACTAATTTTATTTGAGGATCTATAGGTGTAGATGCTGGTATACAGTTGAAAAGATAAAACTTTTTAAGCACATTTTTAATGTAATGTGATTGTGATAAAGCTGTAGTGCTTTTATCTAGGGTTATTTTAATCCCAAGAATAACATCTGCTACACCCATATCCTTCATAGCAAAGTTGTTTGACAAGAATTTATTTGTGTTTTCTATTTGTTCAAAATCCATGCCAAAAATGAGCATGTCATCTATATATAAGTAAATTATGACACCTTTTCCATTTTCAAATTTGCTATATATACATTTATCAGATTAATTTATATTATAGCCAGTAGCTAAAACAACATTGTCAAACTTTTAGTGCCATTGTTTTGGTGCTTGTTTAAATCCATATAAAGATTTAACAAGCTTACATACCTTATGCTCTTGTCCTGGAACAACAAATCCTTCTGGTTGTTCCATGTACACTTCCTCTTCCAATTCACCATTTTAAAATGCAATTTTAACATCCATTTGGTGAATAACCAAATTATATAGAGAGGTAAGTGATATTAAGAGTCTAATTGTAGTAATTCTTTCTACTAGAGCATAGGTATCAAAGTAATCAATATCTTATTTTTGTGTAAAACATTTGGCTACCAACCTTGCTTTAAACTTATTAATGGTTTCATCGAACTTCATTTTCTTTTTGAAGATCTATTTACAACCTATTGGTTTGGAACCCGATGGAAGATCAACTAAGATCCAAGTTTGGTTTCCTATTATTGAATCCATCTCATCATTTATTGCTTCTTTCCAAAAAGTAGAGTCTTGATATTTCCTTACCTCTTCAAATGTAATAGGATCAGATTCCGTATTATAATAATAAGGTATCTTATTGTATATACTTTCACCTTTTCCTTCTACAAGAAACATAATGAAATCTAGTCCAAAATCTTTGACCTTTTTAATCTTCTTACTTCTTCTTAATTCTTGATAAGATTCATCATTATTATTAATTTGTTCCAATGGAATCTCATTCTCATTTGAAGAATGAATCAATTGCTGTGGCTGTAATTGTCTTAATATAGAATTAAATCTATTTTCATCAAAAATAGCATCTCTTGATTCAATAACAGTATTAATTGAAATGGAATCATTTGGTTCAATTACCATGAACCTATATGCCTTGCTATTATGTTCATATCTTATAAATATGCATTCAAGTCCTCTTTCACCTAACTTTTTATGTTTAGGTGTTGGATCTTTGACAATAGCTCCACAACCCCAAACCTTCAAATAATTAAGGTTTGGTTTCCTTTTCTTCCATTGTTCATAGGGGGTTATTTTAGTTTCCTTATTAAGAACTTTATTCAATATATGACAAGCTGTTAGAACAGCTTCTCCCCCAAAACCTTGTCCAAGACTTGAATATGATAACATTGAATTTACTATTTCAGTCAAGACTCTATTTTTTCTTTTAGCTACACCATTTTGTTGTGGTGTGTAAGGAGCTGAAACTTGATGGACAATCCCAGTGGATTCAAAATAACTTAGATTATAGTATTCTCCACCTCTATCCGATCTTAAGAACTTGATAAATGATTCACACTAAAGTTCAACTTCAGATTTATAAACTTTAAATTTATCAAGTGCTTCATCTTTTGAATGCAATAAATATATATAACAACATCTAGAACAATCATCAATAAAAGTAACAAAATATTTCTTTCCATCTAATGTAAGAGTATTTTGCATGTCACATAAATCACTATGTATCAAATCAAGCAATTTTGTTTTTCTTTTAACTTTAGGGAAAGGGTTTCTTATAATTTTAGTCAACATACATGTATTGCATTTTTCAATATTATTATTAAAAAAAGAATTAAATCTAACTTATACATGTCATTTAATTTTCTATAATTCAAATGAAACAAAAAGATTCAACCATATAAGCAGAAATAATATTTTTATTCTTATTAATAATATTCAATTTGAACATACTCTCACATATACCCTTTCCCTACAATAATTCCTCCCTTAGACAATATTTGCCTCAAAAACAAGTTTGAAAAAAAACTTATTCAATAGACTTCCAGACACTAAATTCTTTCTAACTTCTGGTACATAATATACATCATTTAAGGTTAAAACCTTTCTAGAAGTGAATTGTAGTTTAACAGACCCTTTGCCTTTGATTGCTGCGGTAGAAGAATTTCCCATGTACAAGACATTGTCATTTTCACATTGTGAACATGCTTTTGTCTTTGCACACATGTTTGGTTGCTCCGGTATCAATCCACCATGTATTATCATCTTGTGCCATATTAATTTCAGATATCATTACAACAAACTTTTCATTATTATCGGCCTTAGAAGATGATTTCTTCTTTAAAAATCGACATTCATTCTTGAAATGTCATGGTTTACCACAATGATAGCATGAACCCTTTTGTTTCTTTTTGAACTTAGGTGCTCTATCAGTCTGTTTGAACTTTCTCTTGAATGGTTTAGTAGTCTGTACTTCCTCCGTAACATGCACTTTGGCATTTTCAGTATTTAGATTCTGATCTTGCTTTCGATATTCCTCTTTAATACGAAGATGATTTGCCAAAGCCTCAAGAGATATTTCCTCTTTCATATGTTTTAAACTTCTTTTAAAGTCTTTCCAAGATAGAGGAAGTTTGTCTATTATGGAGGACACAACAGTCATTTCATCTATTTTCATATCATATTACTTGAATTGATTCAGCATCTTTTCAATATCACAGAATTGTTCCATAACAGAACTAACATCAACCATTTGATAATTATTGAAACGACTGACAAGAAATTTCTTATGTAACATCTTCGGTTATGTATCTTGTCTCCAATTTGTCCCATAATTCTTTAGCGGTGACCTCGTTTTGGTAAGTGTTGAATAAACCATTAGATAAACCATTCAATATGTGGCCCTGCACATGTAATCAACATTGTCCCATTTTTTTCTTTCTCAAGTTGCAGCAACAGATTCATTTTCAGTCTCTTCAAGCCTTGGAGTATCTAAAACATAAGCAATTTTCAAAGTTGATAATAAGAAGTGCATCTTTTTCTGTCATTGTCGAAAATTGCCACCATCAAACCGATCAAGTTTGACAAAATTAGAAGCCAACTCCCTTAGTGTTCCACTTTCATGAGTTGTGGTATTCATTATGAAATATAACCTTAAAATTGTTAGTACAAATCTCCGGTAAGGAAAATCTCGAACACACGAATGGAACTCGGACAGAAGAAAAAATAGGACAAGGCTCCAAGGCGTGTATCAAACCACTATCTTTAAGGTTATATTTGCACTCAACTATCTTCGGTGTGCAAACGAGTTTCAAGCAAATTAACTTCGAGGATACAATGAAGCCAATGACTAATTATGTTTTGCATTGACGAGAATAGCCCACTACATACTGAGCAATGTATGACAAGGAACTCAATTTCTATAAAGGATTTCTGCGGTAATACTTTATAGAATAATCTAATAATATTAGAATATGAAGGAAGGAAAGAAACAATATTAGAATTTGTTGGTATGATTTCCAAATGAAATCTCATTCCTATTTATAAGAATTTTCATGTCTCTTCATAGAGACATCTTTCATCGATAGGTGTCTTTCTGAATAATAATGTCTTTAAAATAAACACATAATTATTCATTTAATTATAACTATTCAAATAATATTATTTAAATAGTTATAGTTCTTTTTCAAAAAATCAAATAATATAATCTTTTGATTAACTAGACCCATTCATTTATAGTTGTTGGAACACTATAAATATTTGAAAATATTCCAACAGCCACTAGGTATTTATATACACTTTTAGTGTTAAAATTTAATTAGATTTTTCCTAGATATTATCACTAAATAATTCAAAATTTTTAAAAAATAAAATTTAAATTAATTACAAAGTTATAACAATATAAAAAATCCTTTAATCTTTACCCAGCCACTTTAAAAAAAAAAATTAACCCTTCAATCTTTATCCAGTCATCTTAGAATCTTCAGTCTTTCAATCAAGCCCTCCTCTTTGCTTTTTGTTTCAATTTAGCCGTCTTTTTTGTAAGAGTTTGAATCCAGTACACTAGCTTTATTCCTGATAAGAAAAATCCAAATTTAATAACATTTTATCGGATAATTAACCAAAAATAAATACATTAGAAATACTAATTTATCTTGCTATAAATAAATTATTTTGATCATGTTAATAAAACTTTTCTTATTTAATAAAATTCTATAATTCTTATAGTTTTTATTTATAAGTAAGATAATTTATTTATCAATTAAATTTATCGAAGTTAAATTCGAATTCTTATTTATAAATATGATAAATCTTATAAATAATATTTTTTATAAAAGTAAATTTAGTAATATAATGAATAAAAAAAATCATATTAGTCAATTTAAAAGTTTTTTTATACTCGTATTTATATTATATTATAGATATCGATTATATAAATTCATTCAATAAAAGTTTTTTAATTGATTAAAAATTTTGTATTTATAAGTCTGATAAATTTATTTTAGTAAAATATTTATAAAAGTTATAAATAATAAAAATATTTAAACAACAAATCCAATAATATAAAGAATATTAAAATATTATTTTGGTCACTTGTACTTTTATACACTAAGTCATTTTTTAAGTGGTTATGTTTTAATTAAATTTTTTAAATATTGTATTCTAATTACGGTAATCAGCATAAATAACATTTCTCATCCGAAATAAATATTTATTTATTTAACAATTCAAATATTATAATAGTAAAAAATTAAATAACAACACAAACATTTTTAATATATTCATGTTAGGATATTATTATTATGAGTTATCTTTTAGGCATATATTTAGGGAAATACTATATATTTTTCCTTTTTTTTACGTGATTACGGTTCTATAAATATTCTTGAAGTCCAATCAATAAGATTAAAAAAGATTTCTCTATTTTTTTTTGATCAGCTATATGAATTTTTTATGTAATTCATGCATTGTGCAGAATTAGAAGTGTTCATGGGTTGGGTCGGGTCCAATCAAAATTTTAGACTCGTTTGTTAGGCTTAGGCTTGGTCCCGCCTGAAAAGTGGGTCTAACATTTTGTCCAATCCTGGTTCGAATAAAAATACTAAAATCCGGGCCCGACCTGACTGTATTAATTTTTTTGTATTATTTTTAAAAAAATATAATACATCAAAAATATTAAAAATAATAAAATAAATATTTCCTAACAAATTAAAAATAAATAAATTTTAAAAAATATGTATACTTAAATAATAATAAGATAGGTTTAATTTAACAGACAAATGCCTCAAAAATAGCAACAAAATTAATAATAAAATAAGAGTTATACAATAATAACAAAATAATAATAATATAATAGTGAAATAGTAACAAAATAAAGAAAAACAATAAAAAAATAACAACAGAATAATAAAAAATAATTTTTTTTGCATATTTGGGTCGGGCCAAGCCATGGGCCAAAAAAGTCTTACTTGATACCAAAAAATGATTCTAATTATTTTGCTCAAGCCTATTTTGTGACAGGTGGAGAATCTTCCAAAGAAAAGGATGATTTTATAAGAAAACAAAAGATGAGGAGAGCTGGTAGTAGAAGCCAAAAGAGAATGACTCGATGGATAATATGGCATCCCTTTTATGGAATTATAACAAAATAAAATAAAAAGGCTATCAGATTATATTTCCCTGCCGCCTCTCAATTTCCTCTTCATCACTTAATTCTTTATTTTTTGCTAAACCAAATCATAATAAATTGCAAAATATAAGTCTTTCCCCAAAGTGAAAATTTAAGCTTGAGAAACCAGGAATGGAGAGCAAAAACCCAAAATCCGAACTGACTGTAATGAAGTTAAAGCCAATAGAAGCAACCCCAGAAAGCTTCAAAGAATTCGGTCAAGTCATTGAAGCATCCCCAGATGGAGAAAAATTCGGTCCGACTGATGCTCAGCTAGACCTTTCCAAAGGAATTCCCAGGTTTAATTCTTCATTTCTTTAACTATTTCTGTTTCAAGTTTATGTTTTTGTCCGATTATTTTGTGGTTTTTCTTACATGCTTGGGGATTTTTATGGGATTTCAATTATTGGGTTTTGAACCTTTTTTTCTTTTTGGATAAAAATTCATACTAATTGCAGTTGTCTAGTCTTTTAGGTTATTTCAATCAGAGGAACCTGATAACATAGTAAATGGAGTGTACTAATTGTCTAGTTTGGAGGAGGAGAAATTCCCTACTTGATGTTATTTTTGATAATTCCAATCCAATTTGACAGCGAGTAGTACAACTTGAGTTACTGGTTTCAATCATTGCTACAGATTTGGTATTTTAGCTTTAAGTCTTGGTTGTTTACTCACATTCTTTTCTATGTATTGACTTCCCAATGCAATTGTATTAGGTTTTACATCATGAACCTTCAGAACCGGCCGCTCAAGTTTTCAACGATTACACATCATGCCAGTGTGACACAATGCCTTGGATCTATAGGGGGTCATGTTTGGTATCTCGGAATTGCTAAGCCTTCCTTGGTGGACTCGGAAGAAGTTAAGAATGAGAAAGGGAAGATAGCGGTGCAGTCTCGTTGTGGTCATTTCTACGTGCCTCCAGCCATTGAAGATGTTCGTGTTTTTAGAATTGCAGGTCCTAAGTTTATCAAACTTAATCGTGGAACATGGCACGCCGGGCCTTTGTTTAAAGCTGATGCTATGGACTTCTACAACTTAGAGCTAAGCAATACCAATGTGAGTTCTTGTGCTCTTAAACCTTTCTCTCTTTGATCTTTTTCAGCTAAGTCCAGCACTCACTCAAAACTGTAGCTTGCATCACAAGTCTTGAATTTCACTAAGAGAATTAGCTTTTAGATGTTCATTGGATTAATAACCTAATCATCTTTGCTGGAATGAGTGTGGTTATGAGCCATAGTACTGGAGGTAGGTATACTGTATTACTTTGATTCTTTATTTTTCCTGAAATACTCAAGTACCCAATATCTGTCCTCGACACATGTTCAAGCATAGATACAAGGATTTGGCACAATTGAGATATGAAAATTAAACATACCCCTGGAAGATATATATATCCGTGTTTAACATTGACACCCAAGTCCAAGTAAGGTATGTTTTAAGAATGTAAGGAATAGAATTGTTGGTATTTATGAGAGTTTTGTGAATAAAATAGGTGGTGGATCATACAACACATGTGTTCAAGAAGGAAAACGGAGTCATCTTTTCAATTGATGAGTAGCTTTGTTCGTCCGATGCCGAAGATGTTGAGAGATGTGATTTTGGAGAGTGAAAACTTTTCCAACACTATCAAATATGTTGATTTTGCGTTTTAGTTTTTCATACCTGATGTTATATTGTGATGTATATACATGATGAAACGATTAAAAAAAAAGAAGATTGGAGCTTAAAGTTTAAGTCTATAAAAATTTCGATTTAATTATAGCTTGTATTTTCATTTTTCATAACGTTGTGGGTAGAGACTAAGCCTTAGTTTAGCGATGTTTCTCTAAAGTGTTCTTGAGATAAAAAAATGCTTTGCAAGAGCACTTTTTTAACCCAAAGCAAGGGCAAGAGCAAAAGTTAAAATTTTCTGCTTTTGCTTTTGGTTAAAAAAGTGTTCATACAAAGCATTTTTTTTGATCCCAAGAGCACTTTTGAAAAGCTCAAAAGGATCTGGTTTAGTAATGTTTTTATTTTAGAAGTGCTTTTTGTTCTAAATCTGATTTTTAGAAGCAATGCTCAACTTGATTGGAGGTTAAAACTGATAAAACAAAAATATATTCTTGGTTTAATTTGTTGGATTAATCAATTTAACTAATTTGTTGGTTTAATTGATAAATTTAGGTAAAAAGGATTTTTTCAGTTCTCAATTTTGAAATTGAATAAATTGATTTCTTTTAAATAAATCAGCATAATTTAATTATTGTCAATTTTAAAAGTAAGTAACTAAGGACTTTTCATCATAATGTTGAATTGTATACTATTTTGTCTTCAAAGTTTACATCTTATCAATTTAGTCTTATTTTAATAAATTTATCCCGTAATATTTGTGTGAATATTGAGGCTAAATTTGTTAAAAGTATATATAAATATTGAAGGTTAAATGTGTTACTATAATGCCGTAATTGATTGTCATTAATTGCTCACTTTTGAAATTGGTACGAATTAAATTATTCTAATTTTTTTAGATGACTTAATTTCAAAATTAGATTTTCCCCCTAAATTTAAATATATTTATAAGGGTTCATGTAAAATTAAGAAGTTCAGAGGCTCATGTCTCATTAATTTCTAAAAATTGGTTAATATGTTAAAAATTATTAGATTAATAAATTTATTATTTAAACAAGTAAATATATATATAAAATAAGTCTTTTATTCTATGATGATTTTTACTAATGTATTCATAGTTTGGATATGATCTCAAACCTTACATAGTTCTCAAATTTGATCTAATTCAAAGTATGAGCTTCAAATCTCATTAGAAGTCGTTTATATTTATAAATAGTTAATGTAAGTATGCTTAAATTTGTTTATTTTAAAATTTTATTTACAAAAATTTAATATTCCTCTTTTAGTATTGTTATATATATTTTGTATGTTAAATTTTTAAACCTTCACAACTTAATATATTCTTTTAATATTTGCATTACACCATAATATATATAAAAAAAAACTAAAAAAATGAGTTGAATATTATCTAAACAGATTCAAAATTTTTACCCAATCTCTTATAAATATCGGGAGATCTTATTATGAAAATAATGTAACTTGTACAAGTTATGTACTACTAAATGACACCTTTTTTAATAGGAAATTACACTTTGAAAGAAAGTGACTACTAAATGACACCTTTTTTAATAGGAAATTACACTTTGAAAGAAAGTGTTTTCACATCGTAAGACTTTTATCTAAAATTTTATTACTTGCAACACAAGTTTTGTAACTTACTATTCACAGGAGAAAATTTGGACTGTCTCTTGATCATATTTCTAAAGTTTTCAATGTTGCCTTAACTTAGCCATTTGCTTCACTGTCAACATCAGGCATTGGTCTGAGATAATAGTGCTTAGCACCATTCAATTTGTATTTGCAGTGCAAAAACAGAAACTAAAAGTTTGAATGACTGTCATTGATGTAGGATTGACTTCCAAGGAAGAACTTGGTTGCATTATGCTGCTTACTATGGCCTCTTTTTTCATTTTCATAAGATGGACTGACATCTGCTGACTAAACGTTTTGATTATCGACTTTGTCACATAACATTGATTTTAATGAAAAGCACCTGCATTCTAGCTTGACATTCAACTACAGGTTTACTTTATATGAATATGAACTTTTAATCTATCCATGTCCAAATGGAGATAACTGAATACATTTATTTATTTTTTTCATAAAACAGAAAAATAAGAAATAAGGAGGCCCAAACCATTTGCCGAAAAAGGCCTTAGTTTGGATTTTTTCCTTAACCGGAAAAACAAAAGAAAATCAGATCTTTCAAGAATGAAAAGTGGAAATCAAGTAAGAGAGAAAATGTCGAGAGAAAAACCCAGAAGAGCTAATCTTCCTCCTGTTCAAGAGGTTCTTTTTCCCCTTCTTTTTACCATTGTTTTTTTACACAATTTTGGTGAAAAACAAAGGAAATAACCCATCATTTCCTTGGTAGCTAAAAAAAGTTGATAATTTTGAATTATTAATCCCAAGACTTCCCTTGATTGTACGAAAATAGCCATTGGATATTGGGTGTAACATTTCATTTAAATGAACCTTTTTTTGTTTTGATCTCTGGTTTATTTTTATTTTTATATTGTAGATGTGGTAAATTCTAGTGTTTGATTTCTTATATGATTGGAGTTTATTATTATGGTATAAAATTCCTAATAGCATTGATTTTTTAATATGAAATGCAGAATATTAATAAATTAGAGAAAGTTATAAGCGATGGTAATTCCTACGGAGCTCAGCAGATGTACAAGTCTATAAGTACACGGTATGACTGCAATTTCCCAAATTTATAAAATTTTAGAGCTACAAATAGCCGGACATGATATATTAGTCTATGTTACTCAGACTCATGAGCGCATGCAGGATACAAGTACGTTAAATTTTTTTTTTATCTAGATCTAGTCTATAAGTGCAAGGTATAAATGGCTGGCAATGGTATACCAGTCTATGCTACTAGGACTCGAGTGCATGTCGGATATAAGTTGGTTCAAATCTTATTTCTCCAAGTCTTTCTTATATTTAGAGGGTGGGAAAGCCATGCCGATGTTAAAGTATATGTTAGACACAAATGCACAGACCTAGCTTCTTAGATGGAGCTTAATGGGGTAGATCCACTTATAGATGGATTATAAGGGGTCTAAGCTTGAGTAGGTTAAGGATGCTGCTAGCATTAATATTTGGTTTCCAGTTTCAATTCAGGGTTCTGTATTAATAGCTTTTCATTGTTTGTTCTATTTCGGATCTTCCAATAAGGCTAAAGGTAAGAATGGTGTGTTGATGTTTTCTTTTTTTTTCTTTCAAAGACTTATCATTGATTATGAAACATGCACAACCTATTTCAGATATGTATCTGCTCAACGATGTGCTGAGGCCTTGGATCTGCTTCATTCAGGGGCATGCCTTCAGTTGAAGCACGGGGAGGTTATTATTTTTTTTCAGTTACATTTAACCGGAGCTTATTAGTCAAGGTTTTTCTTTTTTCTCAATGTTATATGCAAAGCCTAGGATATATTAGCTGTTTACGGGACAACAATATTCTATGATTGAAAGGCTTAAGAGATTGCCTTGAGGGCATCTGCTATGCTGGTGTTATTTATGGTTGTCTTTTACTTCATTATCCGTTGCTTCAAAGTCACGAAATGGATCTTTTCAGGTTACTTGTGGGTCTGAGCTTGCAGTCATGTTTGTCGATGCCCTTGTCAAAGGGAAAATACCTTGTGACCCAGAGATCGTTGGTCAGTTCATGCCTTCTCTTGTAATTTGATTTGCTTATCATCATAGGTTGTAATTTATGTTACTCAGACTCGAGTATGTATTCCACCTGGGTATGTTCAATTATTTTCGAGTTGATTATATCCCCATACCCACTTTTAGATATCCATCTGAATGGGTATTGGACATGGATACTTTATGAAGAGTCAGGGTAACATAGGTTGTAATGAAGAGTTTATGGACCCTCTTCTCTTATTCGGATGACTTAAGTATCTTTTATTTAAATAATAAAAAAGGAAAAGCCTTAAAAATTAATTATGTTATCGGGTTTGTTTGGTTATTCTATTTCTGTTTTTGTAACTATGATAAAATGTATACGTCAGATCGTATTCGGAAAATCTACAAGCTGTTTCCGCAGATTCCGGTGCCTAGTAACTTTGCAGTAGAAGATGATGTTCAAGAGCTTACCGAAGCTCTTGGGGCAGCAAAAACACGTCTTCAAAGCTGCTACTCATTCTTAAAAGCTGCTATAAAGTGAGAATTGCTATATTGTACTGTTAAAGTTACCTTGTGTTTCAGCATAATAGTAGATGTCTGGGTTATTTTCTCTTCATTTCTTGATGATTATTGAGCACTTACTCTTACACTTACACTCAAGTCTAGGTAACATAGGATGAATCATAGCCTCTCTGATTGTGATTAAAAGATACCGCAACACTGGAATATCTATGGAGGCTTAAGATTAGGCTGTTTATAATAATAAACTTGCACTTTATTTTCCCTGAACTATTTTTCTTACTTCGGGTTTTAGGTGGTCTGCAGAGTTTGGTGCTGACAAGAATGGTGATCCGCAGCTGCATACTATGCTGGCCGAGTACATATATTCTGAATCTCCTGAAATGGTAGGTTTGGAAGTAAATATTTAGGCTTTGCTTTTGCTTCTTCAATGATCTATCTCAAATTTGTTCTTCTCCCTTGCTCAACTAGCAATGAATCAGGGTCATGAAGCATTGGGCTGGACCAGCCAGTTCATTTGAGAACTGGTTGATCAGGCAGTTTAGTTGAGGTCTTTTTGTGTTCTGCTAATACATTGGGCAAGTATCTGCCATAAAAGCCTTTGAAACTATCCTTATATCGAGGTCAAAGGTCTGTTCATGAGTTAACATCCGTATGGATGTCCACAATCATGTAATGTTGTTTTGTAGGACATGGCCAAAGTGTCGTATCATTTCGTTCGAGGAAACAACCTAAAGAAGTTTGCAACTACTTTAGTAAACTTCATGAGCAAGGTTAATTTTCTTCTCTTTCTTTCTCCTTGCCATGGATACACCTCAAGGTTTTATTGTTTCAATTATTCATTTTTCTTGAAATACCGGTGCCCAAAACACGAGTCACACTCATATCTAGACAAAGGATTGGAGATTTGATCCTCCAAATACATGGGAAAACAGAAAAAAAAAAATTAAACATACCCTTATGAGACGCATAATCATATCTGACACTCACACCCGAGTCCAAATAAACATCGTTTGATCTATAAGGTGCTAAAATAATTCAGAACTCAAGTTAAGAAATTATGGTTGTATTAGGGTTGGTTGTAAAAAATGTATGGAAGATTAGCATAACTCAATCAACGCACTCAGGTTCAAGTTTAACCTCAATGATCAAAGGGTATTACTTTTCATCTGAAACTTATTTAATGTCATAACTGATGGGCTTTTCAACCGTACAGTGTTATCCAGGTGAAGATGATATAGCCATTGCACGAGCCATTCTTATGTAAGCTCACCGATAAACTTCCCCCTCACCTCTAATTTTACTATTCTTGTTGCCTCTACTTTTAAAAGCAATCAATAATACCAAACTTTACTTTTGAAGTACTCGTATTCGACCCTCATATTTGACACATATTCATACATGGGTATGGCAATATGAGCTTCCAAGGACACTTCAAATCCATGAAAATCTTGGAAAAACTTGAACATACCTGAATTGAACATATATCCATATCCAACACTCTAAGTCGAGTTTGTTGACATAGATATCATTCTTCCAATGATTCCAATAACGGTAGGTATTTTTGTTATTTCTCAACTTTGCATCATTCAAACCTGGAAATAAAATCAAGAGTGTATTTTGTAGTCATAAATTGTGTAGTAATGAAGAAACATTACTTTGGGATGGTAGGTATTTGTCAATGGGTAATCTTCAAGATGCTAGTTCCCTTATGGAGGAATTAAAGAAGCAAGTGCAAGCCCAGGAGCTGGAATTTCCTGTATCTGATTTGATTCAGTTTATCAATTTACTCTTGCTAACGTAAGTCATTATTTTTATTAGCTGAAATTTTGTGGGATAATAAAATTGATATACACCTGGACTTTGTTAATTGATGGAAATTGGTGTTTTAAGGGTAATATTAATCTATATTACTAGTGTTGGAGGTTTCAAATTCTGGCTATTTGCATGTGTTTGCAGGTTGGAAAAAGAGACGTTGCCTCTTTTTAATGCATTGAGAGTGAAGTACAAGCCTAGCATAGACCGAGAACCCGCATTCAATGAGGTTCGACAATTTCATTTTGTTCTTTTGGTTGGGTTGAATTGTACATGATGTATGGTGTTCTAACAAAACCATGACAGTTCAGTTGGTATGTGACATTGCGGAAAAGTTCTATGGCATGCAGCGTAGAAATCCATTTCAAGATATGTTCGGAGACATGCTGAAGGTGAGTGATTTATCCAACTAATACTCATCTTATCTTAAGCTGTTTATCAACAACATTCCTCGTGCAGATGATGTGATGAGTAGTCGGCTCAAATCCCTTTCCAGTTTCTGATTAGAGAAGCAATTTCCTATTTATCTCCAAATATTTCTGATATTGTTTCCTATTTATTTATAATATTAATTAATGTTATACCCTTTGTAAACAAGATGGATCCATTCTTTGGTTAAATCAAATTTTGCCCCTGAATTATTTGGTTAAATCAAAATTTTCCCCTGAATTATTCATTTGGAAAGCTATAATAAGCATTCTTATGGTAACGATGTTCCTTCATTTAACCTATGCTACACGTACAAAGCACTTTGGATCACATGACAAACACAACGATGATCGACATAAGGAACATCAGCCTCGAACCGATTTATGGATTCCATTGGTTAACAAGTTTTAGCAAAAACAAATATCATAACACATGCTTTTACTGATCAAATTCACGAGGAACCAAAACAATTATCAGGAGCTGAGCTCCATAATTCGATACAATGCAATGCATGATAATCCCTTGTACGACATGGATATGATTACGCAGCAGAAAGAAATAGAATTGATTCAACAATTCTCTGGGTCCTCTCCTCTAGGAATTAGCTTCAGTGAAAAAGGTCATCATCTAAATGATTATATATTACACTAGCTGGAGCACACGTGAACGGCAATACACTCAGTACTGCATAATTCTACCAAAGAAAGAATCCGAGCACAAGACTCGAGTTGCACCAGATGAGCCATCTGCCACCTGCTTGCTTTCTTCTATGGCACCAGTATCAGAACCACCGGACGTATTCTCCCCTACAACAATTCTGCCAAAAGAACAAAATATGAGAACCAGAAAACTAATGCAGATAAAATAAAAGAGAAACCAAGAAACGCAGATAAATAAAAGAGAAGCATTTGTCTTGGGAAACACCGATATATGGTAAAGGTGCATGATGCAGCAATCATGTAGGTTTCTGTACTTTGGACCCAGAGATACATTGAAGATGAACTTCCTTTAAGAATCCACTCCAACCTCATAAATAAATTATTAAAAGATGTAAAACTCGAAGCATTTATCTAAACCCCAGAGATCTAATTTCCAAGCTCCTGAAATAACAGCTGCTCCTATTTCTACCCTTTGACAGTAATATAGATTTAGTTTTTGACCTCTTCAGCACCAGTAAACATTTGAAAGACGAAACCATACAATTCATTAACTGAATTAAGTGCATGAGATTGCAAGATATCACTCAAACCATGCTCTCAAATAGTTTCCAATTATTCTAACACCATCAAGTTAAAATCTTTCAACAGATACAAAAGAAAAGTAATACCTGAAATTTCCAAGTAATACAGTAAAGCAATTAAGTTGCAGGTTCTATACTTTTAGCACCCGCAGGGGGTAAAGTTTCCATTTCCGTAGTTGTAGAAACAACTGATGTTTCCTCGCTGTTAGTTATGAGAACTGTTGAAGCTTCAACTCCTGAGGTTGTGGGAGTAGTCAAAGTTTCCTCAGCTAAGTTTGTGGGACTGGTTGGAGTTTCCTCATCCAATTTTGTGGTCATAGTTGGACTGTTCTCAGCCAAAGTTGTCGGAATAGCCAGAGTTTCCTCATGCAGGGTCACAGGAGCACTTGTAGTTTCCTCACCTGAGGTTGCAGGAATGTTTGCAGTATCCTCACCCGTGGTTGTAGGAATGGTCTGAGTTTCTGGACCCAATGCTACAGGAACAGGACTTCCCTCATTGAAGGAAGGAGGAATAGTAGTTCCTTCGCTGAATGATGGAGGAATAGCCGGAGTTTCTTCACTGAATGTCAGAGGAACGGTTGGGGTTTCTTCACCCAAGGTTTCAGGAATACTGGGCCTTTCCTCTGCCAAGGTCACTGGATCAGTAGGAGTTTCTTCATCCAGGTTAGTGGGAATGCTATGATTTTCTTCACTCGAGGTTGAGGGAAAACTAAGAGTTCCTTCACCCAAGGTTGCAGGAAGGGTAGAAGTTTCTTGACCTAAGGTTGCAGGAATGGTTGTTTCCTCACACACAGTAGTAGGAATGGTATCCCTACCCAACATTAAAGGAATGGTAGAAGTTTCCACATCAGAGGTTGTGGGAGTAGTCGAAGTTTCCTCAGCTGAGTTTGTGGAACTCGTTTTAGTTTCCTCATCCAAGGTTTTAGGATTCATTGGAGTTTCCTCATCCAATTTTGCAGTAATAGTTGGATTGTCCTCAGCCAAAGTTGTACGAACAGCGAGAGTTTCCTCATGCAAGGTTTCAGTAGCAGTTGTTTCCTCACCCAAGTTTGCAGGAATGGTTGTAGTTTCCTCACCCATGGTTGTAGAAATGGTCTGAGTTTCTGGACCCGATGTTACTGGAACAGTAGGAGTTCCCTCACTGAAAGGATGAGGAATTGTAGGAGTTTCTTTGCTGAATGATGGAAGAATGGCAGGAGTTTCTTCACTGAAAGTCAGAGGAACAGATGGACTTTCTTCACCCAAGGTTTCCAGAGTACTGGGGGTTTCCTCTGCCAAGGTCACCGGATTGGTACGAGTTTCTTCGTCCAGGTTAGAGGGAATGCTTCGATTTGCTTCGCTTGAGGTTGAGGGAGTGCTACAAGTTTCTTCACCCAAGGTTGCAGGAAAGGTGGGAGTTTCTTGACCTAAGGTTGCAGGAATGGTTGTTTCCTCATAAACAGTTGTAAGAACGGTCTTAGTTTCACAATCCAATGTTCCAGGAAGGGTATGAGTTCCTTCGCTGAAAGTCAGAGTAACTGCTGGAGCTTCTTCACTAAAGGCTGCAGGGACAGACGGAGCATCTTCGCCCAAGGTTCTGGGAATGCTAGGGTTTTCCTCTGCCAAGGTCATTGGACGGATAGTAGTTTCTTCATCCAACTTTGGAGGAATGCTACAAGTTTCTTCACCCGAGGGTGCGGGAATGGTACAGATTTCTTCACCCACAGTTGCAGGAACACTAGGAATTTCTGGATCGAAGGTAGCAATGCTTGAAGTTTGATCATGCAAGGTTGTGGTCATGGTCGAAGTTTCTTTGCTCGAAGTTAAGTGGGAAAGTGAAGCTTCCTCAACCAGGCTTGCAGAAGCGGTTGACGTTTGCTCATTAATGATTGTGAAGACAGGCAATGATTGTTCACCTACATTTGCAATAACAGCCATTGTTTCTACACCTGCAGTCATGGAAACAGGTAATGTTTTCTCATACATGGTTGTAGCAACAACCAAAGTTCCATCAGCTAAGGTCGTGGGAATGGCTTTAGTATCCTCACCTGTAGTTGAGGCTATGAACCAAGGTTCCTCATGGAACGATGTAGTAATGGGTAAAGTTTCCTCACCAAGGGTTGAAACCATGAATGAAGCTTCCTCACCTAGGCTTGGGGCAATAAGTGCATGGTCCCCACAAGGGGCTGAAGCAATGAATGGATTCTCCTCAGCTAGGGTCGGAGCATACAGTGAAGCTTTAAATGATTCAGAAATAGTGTAGTTGAGTTGATAAGTTACAGGCACTGGCCCAAAGATGTTGAATTTCCCGGCACTATTGTAAGCAATTTCTGCATCAGATGATCTTCTAAAAACAACTCTGGCACGGCGGGTTTCACGATCAACTTCTGTCTCGGATTCCTTTAATGGTCCAAAGTGCTTGAACATCTTATTTAGCTTTGTTTCTGAAGGAACAGAATTGATCTCGGGAAAGCTCATAACAATTTCCGCTGGGGCCCTCTCATCAACATAGCCAGGGGGTTTCTGTGCTGTCAAATCATAACTGGTATCAGAATATCGCTTTCGAGACTTACGGACTTTTTGAATTGGTTTATCTAATTCGACAGGCACAAATTGATATTGTCCCCTACTGGTTCCCAGTGATGGCTGCTCCTCAGAACCGTTTTGGACTATCCTGTCAGTCCAATAAGTGTCACTCATGTCTTCAAACTCAAAAGTTTCAGAAGAACCAATGATAGAATTTGGCGACTTCTTCCTTTTCCCAACTGCTTTGTCTCCAGAAAGTCGATCCAGAACTGTTGAATCTCTAAAATCCGAGAAGAAGCTAATAATAATATTAAGAGAACTGTAACTTTTCATCGGATCACATGCTGCTAAGTGAAGTTGCACCAATAAATCGTCAAGTGATGAATATTCAGTCAAAATATCCGTCCTCTTTCGCTCGGCATCCTCATGATTATCAACTGGAACATCATATCCACATGTAGCAGAAGTTTCACAGCCACCATCAAGCTTGTGTAACCTATCACCACCGGACTTTAGAATCGATGGGGATCCGGTCATTTGGCTTGCAGCTCTACTGATACGCTCACCAATCTTAAAGGAAGGCTTTGGGAAATGAGGTGTGCTTAGAGACCCTTTAGTTGTCTTCCTCCCTTCCTGCATCACGGAGTCTTCCGAGGAATCAATGGCTTTTCTTTTCTTGCTAAATGATGATGAAGGGGGCTTATTACCTATCACATCAGACACGATTTCGCCATCAGGAGAATCAAATGTCTCGCTCATTAATTTGGACAAGCTTCTTTCCTTTTTACTAGGATACAAACCATCCTTCAGATTATGCTTCCGTTTAAGGTAAGATCTCCGAGTCTTCGAAGCCTCGGATTTTTGCTCACCATCCATATCCATAGGAGTAGCACACTCAACTACCTCAAGCGTTTTCTCCTCAGAAAATTGGGATTCAGGCAGCTGATGATAACCTTTTAAACGATGGAATGCCAACAATTGAGCTTTAGCAATCACAAGGTCGAGTCGATCAGCCCCACTGGATGGAGACTCCGCTAATGCTTTCATATAGTCAATTAATTTGTCAGGCTCAAAAGAACTAGCACTTAAAGATACATCAATACCGTCTCTTAAACTTGATTCTTCCCGAACTCCCGCATTCTCAACCTTTTGGAATTTTATCTTGTCATAGGCATCCTTTGGCATGCAAGGGCAAGCCAGACCGAGCTCGACCCGTCTAGAAAATTCTTCCAAAGCACAGTTGACTGCATTCTCAAATGATTCTAAATTACTCTGCTTCACTATTTGAGAGAAATGTGTTCGGAATGGCTTCAAAACAGACGATTCATTCCAAGCAAATGTTCGATCCCCAAAGTATGCTACCAGAAAGCTATCCTTCTTTTGATACTTCATTGCCTTCTCCGAAGCATCAGAAGGATCAAATATCTGTCCTGGCCACCATGGGTGGCTCTTGATCTTACCCCAGACTAAATCAGAAACTGAAAATCCACCTTCCTCAGACCGAAGTTGCTGGTACTTAGCTTGATGCACCTTTAAGCCACTTACGGACTTGAGAGCTGTCTGTTTAACAGTCAGTTCATCTATATTGGTTGGCTGGTCAGAATCACTATCATGTTCTACGACTTCCATTTCTTCCACTTGCTCTAAACAATCCGGTTCATCACTAGTAACTTGATCTTCAACATTCATTTCTTTCCCTACACTTGAATCATCCTCAAAAACCACATTTTTAGCTAACAGATCATCATTTCCCGAGGACTGTAACTCCTTATCAGAAGCAACAGCAGGAGATATTTGGTTCAAAACATTGTTATCGACTTTTGGGACTTCACCTTCACCACTACCAACAAATACATCCATTTGATGACCTAATGGTTCAGAAACATCACTTGCATCACAATTTTTAGGGCTAACACCCATTTTCTCAACTTCAACATCTTGCTCTGCATCAAAACCGACATCTTTAGCATAGGAAACCTGCTTTTCAGCAAACATTGCTTCCCCGATGCTTAAATCAACTCCTTCTCCTCCGTCAATAACTGGCTCAGGTTTTAAGCATTGGACATTACCTGCACAAGATAAACCCTGACCAAATCAACATTGTCCGAACCAAAAAAAAAAAAAAATCAATTAAAAATAAGAATAAAAAATCAACTCTTTCAACTACACCTGTATCATGGTTTTTGGTGCTTAGGTGAGGAGTATTAACCTCCATCTGCTGTTTCTCAGACTCAGTACCTTGCTTGTCGATTTCCATGTCTGAACTAACCTGCAAAAGACAATGAATCAGGCTGGCTCAAAGATGCATATTTGTACCATCAGACTTAACCGAACTTGGAAGTACCTTCTCGTCTAATCGACCTTCGACAATCGATTCCGTTGACTGACACGAATAGACCGGATCTGCATATATAATGTTAGAGATTTTCAGCGCTGACACCTAATCTCAAACTTCATGGCTGTTCTTCAACTTTAAATTTCAAATTATATTCAAAAGCACTAATTTTCCATTTTTCATACCTTTAGCTTCAGAAGTGGGAACACATTCAGCAGTATCCAGTGTATTGACATTCAAGGATATGGCATCTACATTGTCATTTGGAGCTTTCTTTATCGGTTCAGATATAGTTTCATGAGCACCATCTAAGGCATTCAAATATTCCTCATCGATTGCCATTGCAGCTTCCTCAACAATTTTATTTTGTATGCCTGAATCTTCAGATGTAGCGGACAAACATAAAACTGGTTTCTGGTTTTCATGATTCACTTCATTACCATCCAAATTACCAACTCTACCTATCTCCGTATCTTGATTCAAATCTCCCCCACCTTCATCAATTCCGCTAGACTGATCTGTGTTCTTACCTGCAGAACTACCAGGTGCCCTGAAACCCAAAACCCTGGCTCCATTTACCTCATTCCGAGCCTTAGCTTCACCACCTGAAACTTCATACCTTGAACCCAAATCACCGGCTAAATCACCTTCACTATCTAAGGTACTCGGATTACCCTCCAAACCAACTTCATCGGACTCATCGCGACCACAAACTATATCATTAGAACAAGACCGAGCCACACCTCCATTTACCTCATTCTGAGCCCTAGCTTCACCACCCAAAACCTCATTCCTTGAACCCAAACCATCCACCGCATGGCAGTCACTATCTAAGGTTCTTAAGTTACCCTCCAAACCAACTTTATTGGACTCTTCATGACCACGAACTGCTTCACCAATAGAACTAGCCTGAACTGTCTCTCCATCTCCCCCATCAATATGAACATGAGAATCCAAAACCTCCACCGTTACCTCATCTCCATTATCACGACCCGCTTCACCTCCTTCCTCAATCCGAATTTGATCCTCACAAGCCATTGTTTCAACCACAGTTTCACTGACAGTTACTGAAGATTCTGAAACAATACTCACTGAATCACCCTTCTCTTTTGCTTCATCCATTCAATAACCGATCTGGGTATTTTCCAAAATCATCAACAATAAAGCTCCAAGAGTGAAATATATAGAAGAAAAAAGAAAAAACAGAAACTGATAAAATAATATTTTCAGACCATATAAATTATAGTGATAAAAGAACTCAGCAACTGTTTCACTAAGCAAACTATTTCCATAGTTTCGTCCATAAAAAAAATCTGGGTATTACTCAAAATCATTGAAAGAGAAGCTCCAGGATTTAAACTTTCCAAAGAAGGAAAAAAAGTGGAAAATCTGATGAACCCTAATGACAAAAACTGAAACAAAAATAAAGCCACCTTCAAACTGAGAAATCGTAGGAGAAATGAAAGGAAAAACATGATGAATTTTTATTTCATAAACTAAAGAGATAAGATCTAAAGACGAAGAATTTACGGCTACCTTTGAAAAACCTCCTGGAAAGAAAACTGAAGAGGGCCTGAAGATGATTTGAGTTCTGAAAGAGCGAAGAAAAAAAAAGTACCAAAGAGTGAATGGAGGGTTTATTTAAGAGACCCAAAGACAATAAACAAAAGAGATAATATAAATTTTGGCCCCTGAACTTGGCAATTAGATCCACTTTAGTATCTATTTCTTTTTTTATGTTTTTCACTTTTGTACCTAAATTAGATCCATTTTTGGTCCTTTAACTTGGATTCCTTCAAGATTTGATGATATAATCATTGTTCTTAAAATATGAATAGATTGGTCAATCAGACTGATTAGATCGATAACTAACTAGTGGACTAATACATACAAAGGGGTCGAATTGATTAAGTATGAAATTGCTCAAAACTAGTAAAAAAATAGGACAAAAACCAGTAGTTAAATCAATTTTTTTAAAAATATTTTATGAATTTGTAATTATTTATTTAATTATTTTTTATTTAACGAATTTAGAATCAATGGTTTTATTGATTCAACCATTGGTCTAATTATTAGAACAATATACGTGACATTCTAAGATTATATCATGTAATCATTTAAAAATTTATATAAATTTTTTTTATTTTCAATTGATGATTTGGTAAAATCTCAAAGTGTCATGTATCGAACTTTTACATTCTCAAATTCAAGGACCAAAGTTGTCAAGTTAAGCTATTAAAGTAGATAAAGAAAAACTTTAAGTACTAAAATGAATGTAGTTGTTAAGTTTAAGAGTAAAAAATGATATTATTCCAAACAAAACCCAAGTAAATTAAGGTTGTTGTCCTTTACACTTTTTCAGTGATTGGTCATCACTCTCACCAAAATATTTTGGTTTTCAAAATAGCACTGTTGTCATGTACGTGCCATATTATCGTTGGGTTTTCAAGCATTTACTAGACATTTTGAGATAATTTTGCTAGAGATTTCTATAAACAACTAAAAAAGTGATCCAACATTGGTGTTCCATTCCCATACCCACTCTACTTTCTTTTATGTACTATTTTAATTTTAAATTACTATCAAATAATTTAAATCTTATTTTGATTTTTACCTACATAATTTAATGATATTTAAATTTTAAAATTTTAGGATTTGCATATTTTTTTTATTTATTTTGATATTTAAATTTAGTAACTAAATTTATTTTAATTTTTGAGCTTGAAAAATATAAAAGTGTGATTATATGCAACATCATCACTTAAAAAAATTAAAACAATTTATATAAATTTTTAGTGTTTTAATAATCATACCAATAGTTGAACTGATTAAACCACTAATTCTTCTATTCAATCGATTTGATTGGTTTAACTATTAGATGATGAGGGCTTTATCGTTTACCAGAAGGTAGTCTTTGATAAGGCAATGAAAGTTGGTTTGATGTGCTATATTCCCAAAAGGGCCTGGCTAACCAAGCTAGGGGGTTTAAATAATCGGCTCAATTAACACCAGAATCAGACTATCGGCTTTTTTTCGAAACTGACTCAAAATAATTGATTAATTATAAAAATGACTCAAATGTAAAATCTTATACAAGAATGACCTATTTTTTATAGTGCATACCGGTGCCGTCATACCCATTGGCGGCACCACCCCTAATTATGATCTAATGATTAGTCATTTAAAAAAATAAATTTTTTGGTGTCGCTATTCCCCTTGGCGACACCAATATGTATTTTTCTACATACTCATTAAAAATCTAGGTATTCTGGGAGAAAAAAAGAAAAAATAATACTTTAATGGGTGTTGTCATTCTTTTTGACAGCACTAAATAAATTTAAATAAAAATTTTGCTGCCACTATTCTTGTTGGCGGCACTGGTGATTTTCTAAAAAAAAATTGAATTTTTTTAAGTGCAGCCAAGTTGTGTGGCGATACCAGTATCATAATTTTTTTTTTAATTTTTATTGGTGCCGACAAGCTCTATGGCACCATCACCCACTATATAACTTAATTTTGTTGAAGTTTTCTTGCATTAACTATTTAAGAGAGAGAGAGAGAGAGAAAGAAAAGATTTGTATTAAATAGAAGAGAAAAAGAAAAGATTTGTGTTAAATAGAAGAGAAAACAAATTGTATAGAAGATGAATAGCCAAATGTTTTTGGTATATGTTCAGTTCGATGGGGCAATTCTACCATCAATTGAAGTTGATTTTATATTCAAAGGTCGTCATAAAGTAGGGATGAGATTCTATAACACTATAAAGATGGAAGAAGTGAAATGAAAAATCAATGCAAAAATAACTCTTCATTGTCGAATGACAATGTCAATATTATTTTAAAAATTTTCAATTTCCTCAGATTCGTTGAAATTTAAAGAGATGAAACTTGTAGATGATGATGACTTGGCCATTATGCTCGTAATTTATTAGTCGGCTTGGAACGTCACCCTCCAACTAGTTGAGTTGTTCGCTTAGTTAGTCGACTTAGAGCCCGTTCAAAATGTCACTCAAATAAGTCAACATCATGGGTTTGACTTTGATTTCAATGTCGAATGGGCAGATCAGTTAGGCTGTGGAAAGACATCACAATGGCTCGAAAATCCAAACTATTGTGGGAGTTCGTATAACAACTCTATCTCGTGTCCCTGTCTAGAGATACATCCGGAGGTGATAGACACCAATGCAGATGGTAAAGAAGGGTCCGATAATGGTGATCATTCTTATCATAATGGTGAAGATTTTAGTGACCTCGACCTGGATGAGGTTTTAGACAATATCAACGATGAAGGCATGGAGGAGGGTGAAGATGTACACCCCCTTTCGATTGAGAACCTAAGTCGTGGCATTATTATATGGAATGACCTTGAGGCCCACATGTTGAGCGTAGATGGTCGTATGTGGCATGCGTAGAAAAACAAACAATTTTATAAAGTAATTTAAAAGTGTGGTTTTAACTACAAATGTATAGTGTTAGTTGTAATATTTGTAGTGTCAATGGGACACTCGAGTATACCAAGGTTTAAGCCCAAAGGTTTGCTAAGTGGATAAATGTGTTTATCAAGTTAATTATAAGTTAAGTAATTACTAATCTAATCGAGTCAAAATTATTAGTACAAGTTCAAATAAAAAAATATTTATGAACTAAATTTAAATTATCAATTAAACTAACTAATCTAATTTTCTTCCTTGTTGTTCTAGAAAATGTAAATGATAAACCGATGAATTATATCTATTGTCACTTTTAGCTAGGAATCTCCTCACAGTCTTATCCTAAACTAAAACATACCACATAGGTTCTTCTCTCAATCTCGCCTAAGCATATAGATCTTCTTTTAGTCTCACTACTTGGCATAATTATATCGAACTATCTAAGGATAAACTCTCATCTCAGTCTTGTTTATCTAGATTTTCCATTGGAGGTGCCAATTCTAGTGAATTAAGCATTTTGATATAATTGAGCAATCAATATATCAAACATAAACATTAACTTAACTAGCAAATAACTAATCAACCAACCATCAACAAATTTAACACATAATAAAACTTCAATTTCTAACGAGCATTTTATCAAATACATGGTAAGTATAAAATAAAAGTAAAGAGTTTGAAAAATGCTCATTTGATTTATGGAAATCGAATGAAACCCAAGAGTTTCATCATTTCCCTTTTACATAGTCTTCGACAATGAGGAAGAAAAGAAACAATAAAATTAAAATCTAATCTAAAAAGAAAAAAGAAAAAGAAAGAAAAATCGAACCTAAAACTATAAAAACTTAAGAAGAAATGTTCAGCCAACAAAATCTGAAATGAAAGGCTTATAAAGTTGTATTTATAGCCTACTAACACATAACCTAACAATGATAATTTTTCCCTTAAGGGAAATATAAACTTAAGCTTATCGGACATAAAATTTCCCTTGAAGTTTTTTCACCTGTAAGACAGCGGTATCATGCTTGGATATTGCCACACTCGTAACAGTCTTGAAATGGATGGCCTTGGGATTTCTCAATATCGTGATATCATTGTAGCTGACCTCGATCCTCTTTATTTCAGCACTATGAAGGATATCACGACTTTCATACTTTGATATCGCGATACCCCCTTTTAGGTGATGTTTTCTTCATGTTTGGGCTACCGCCGACTCCCTACAACATTCAATCAACTCATTAAGTTCCCCATGATATGATTGACCAATTTGGGTCTAAAAATGACTTAAAACTAATAAAAATAATTTATTAATAATAAAACTCAAAATCAACAAAAATATATAAAAGACACTAAAATTGCTTGAGAATAAGCTCTTTAAGTTTAGAGAGCCTAATTTGATGTATCAAATTACGATAGATCAGCAGACCCTGATGCGACACTTTTACTTGAGTTCCCTAGGTACCCAAATATAATACTTACTCATTGGTTGGTGACAGATTTGGAGTTTGAAGGGTTGTTGCAATAGTTCGAGAATAAGGTTGACTGTGTATTTGCCATTAGGTAGTACAACATGAAGGTGTCGGTGGACTACAAAGTCACAAAGTCTACACTGACTTTATGAGTTGGGGAATGTTTGAGGGCTGAAGAAGGGTGCAACTGGCAGGTTCGGACAGTATTTATACAGAGGACTCAACTGTGTACAATTTGAGAATTAGAAGACCATTGCAAACTGGATGCAAAAACAATATGCAACTGCATCATGCCGCTGGTGAAAGACATGCCTATCATTCCTGTACTGATCTTGATTGCTGACATGCAAGCTTGGTTCCAGTCTAGGGTGTCGTACAAAAAAGCATGGTAGGCCAAACATGTAATACCTCGAAAGTTACAATATTAAGAAAGTGAAATATTGTCATTGATATAATAAAATAAGAAAATAAAGTGAAATATTGTTCTCGCGACGGATTTGGGTTAGAGGTGTTATAGAACAGATGGCCATATAGCAGTTTTACGGTGATTGGGATGCATCATACAATGAACTGCAAGGGTGGATATCTGTGACGCATGAGTAGGTGCCAGGTATTGTCATTGTCTTGAAGACGTTGCCCTGTTACAGCCCAGAGGACAAATTACAATCGGGGAGAAAAATTTTCCACCGCTTGTTCTTGACATTTGATCCATGTGTTAGGGTTTTCTCCCACTACAAGTCGCTGATGCAAGTTGATGGTACTTGGTTTTATGGTAAAAATACGTAGATACTCCTGATTGCAGTTGCATAAGATGGTAATAAGAATGTACTACTCATCGTCTTTGTCATCGTAGACTTTGAGAACTTCGAATCATGGCAATTTTTCTTGACCAACTTGTAGATGCATGTTGTTAGGCAAGACAACACTTGCATTATCTCCAACATATCAAAGGGACTAGTTATCATGATTAAGCATTCCAGGTTTTCGTGGAGATCCGTCTACTACATATGCCACATCATCGTCAACTTCCACCGATAGTACAAGAATAAAAACAGGCACAAACAACTCGTGAACATGGGTAAAAATCGATTTTTAGTTTTTATTCCTAAAATAATTCGAAGCACTTTTACAAATTAAAAGGAATTATAAGTCATATTTGAATACATATGCAAAGTATGAGCTAGAACCATATCATTTCAGGCACAGGCTTGTAACGCCCTCGATTCGACCCGATTTACCAGATCCAAATCTCAGGTGTGACACTTATGTAACTTAAAACTTTTTTTCTTATTCATTGTTGTAAATGTATCTATGAGTGTAACAAAATCTCTTATGCCATACATTGTACGGTTACATTTACATTTCACCTATGTACAAACTACTATCTATGGCTATTACAGATTTTCTTGTAAAAATACAATGGTGGTTATTGCTTTGGCTGAATAAGATTTCAAACTTTCCTACTTTATCTCTTAGTCTACTGGGTATACTTTGAGATACTACTTATTAAACTTTAACGCAAACTTTGACACGCCACTTGTTTTCTTCTATACGCATAATAGCCTAGCGTACCGCTTTCTTAGCACAGCCCTGGCATTGTCTCTAAGCAAACATTCCTTTATAGACTTAAAAATATAAACAAATTTTGTAAGTTCGTAAGAACTTAGTGAGCTAAACCTTAAAGTACCTTTTTTATTCATTTTACATTACATATGTTATTTTGTAAATCTTTAGGTATTTCTTGACCTTTCTTTCTACTTTAGTGAGTACAATACTGAGGCTACCATATTTCTTTCTTCAAAACCAGTTTCCTTCTCTTGTGCATACTATACTTAACATCTCTTTTTACTTTCTATATCCTTTCTTAATTCTTACCTTTACATAATCCTTAACCTCTCCACTTACCTTATTATCAGACTTAATAACTTATTCCATACTCACTAGTCTTATCATTATCCTTGGGCGGGGTAGACTGCACCTAATACTTATATCAAAATTTGCCCATATCTTCATTACTTCAGTGCACTCTTTATTCTTACTTTTAACTCATATCTTTGCCTCGCCACGTACTCTAGTGTACACTAGCCTTTCTATTTATCCATTGTAACTATACGGGGTTCGTCATTCATTCAGTTTTTGTCCAAAGGCGTTGCTTTCAGATGGTCATTATAAGATCCATTCTTTAGATTTCACCACGAAGGCATTCCTTTCCAAAGATAGCCATAGAGGTTTTCTTTTTAAAATCTTACTATGAAGACATTTTTGTATAGAAATTATCACCAAGGCACTTCTTTTAGGTTATGCCACAAAAGCATCTCCTTAAAAATTACCACAAATGTATTCCTTATCAGAGATTTCTACTAAGGTATTCCTTCAATAGAGGCAACTACAAATACATCCTTTTGACAGATATAGCCACAAAGGCAGCCTTTTAACAAAGGTCACCACAAAGGCTTTCTTATAATAGAGATTGCCGAAAAGGCTTCATTATAATTGAGATCGCCAAAAAGACTTCCTTATAATTGAGATAGCTACAAAGGCTTTCTTATAACAAAGATAGCCACAAATGCGTCCATTCAGAAATAGCCACAGAGGCTCACTTATATGGAAATTGTAGTTTTTAATGATAGAGACTTGCCTAAACTCACTGTAGTGAGGTTTACCCCTCATTGCTAGTACTCACCCAACCGTCATTTACATATTCCATATGATGTCATGACCCAACCATGGTCTTACACTATATGGTCTTTAGAGTGCCATGGAATTTTCCTTTAAGAGATTTGTGTTTTTAGTCCTGACAGACCCGTTTAGACAACTATAGAGACAGACACAAACTCACTATCGGACTTCTTCATGTAGACTTATACTTGACAGACTCATTCACATCTGACTTACTCATGACAGACTCTTTCAAAACAAACTTATTCATATCATCAAAACACACAAATGCATACTTTACTCATTTAGACATATTAACCATTAACCTCAAATATCATTTCCATATTTCATACGAATCATTCATGCAAGTTCATTTGAAATACATTTCTTACAAAATTATCACCTTATGAAATCTTAACTTATTTTCACAAAAAGTTCTAATATGCGTAGTACATTTGCAAGAGTCGGCTTAGAAACTCACCTGACTTGCATTTTTAACATCTTTAAACACCAGATTCGAGCTCTTACAGAGTAGATCGACAAACCCTAATTGATAGAACATGAAAACTCATCAAGATCTGTATGCTTAACTCATTTTCTTTCACTTTGAACATCAGGAATCTCTAAATAAGATTTTACCATACTTAATTTACCCAGCTAAACTGAGCTACTTCTTAACACCTTAATATGTAAAGTTGAGTAAGGTTGTAGATCTTACGTTAACAAGGGGCATCTCAGAGCCTAGATCCATATCTTCAACTTAGTTTGAAGGATGAGAGGAGTTCTCTTACTTTCTCCCCTCCTTATAAGAAGAGATTACTTCTTAAAGAAGTGGGAAAGGTCCATCATTTCTTACCCGGGTTACTTTAATATTTTACCTTTGTCCCTATGGATATTTGAACCGTGTCCCAGTCCTTACAATCCACCTGATAATTGCTTGATAGCTGTAAAGAGACGTGTATGAGAATGCATATATTTACATAACATACCTTTATGCCTTAATCCATTTTTATCCTTAGTTATTACGTTAGAGCGTAATTGGTATATTAACTAATCACACTTGGCGTGTCATACCTTCTTGAAGACAACTCTATTATTCGAGTTTCGTTAATACCTTACTAGACTTCTTCTTTCCTAATGATTTATTCCTTTCTAAGGAAGTTTCTTATCTTAGTCCAATACTGGTTACGTGCCTACTTAACACGCCAAAGGCATTAGTGGGGCGGACAACACTTCACCCTTTTAAAGTAACACTTACTTTACTTATTAAGTTCAGAGATTGCCCAGTTACCGGACATTACCCTACTTTTAAGGAAATCTTGTTCAAACATCATGGTCTCAGACTTAGTTTAGAGGAGTAACTCACATTTCTTCTAGTCCTATTATCTTAAGAAATGAAAGAGAGAAGATATTTTCTCCTCAATCCAAGTCTTTATTGAAACTTGTTAAATGTTACATCAGTCATTGAGTGGTCTTATCCAAAATAACTATTTCCAAGGAAACTAATTGAGTACCTAGATTTGGACCTTAACTATTTCAGTTCTCGTATGAGTGGTTCTTGACTATTGTTCCTTCTATCTTGACTGGCTCGAAGCCAACCTTTTGAGATACCCTACACTACTAACGTAAACTCACATCATAAAGATAGTTTCCCCTATCCATAATGGATTCTGCCCACTCTATGTGCCATCAAAGCTTTAGGTGGATTCTTCCTTACTAGACACACTTCTTGATCACTGTGTGCCAGCTTAGTGTTAGCCAACATTAAGGCATCATAGACGTGCTTAGGAAAGGTTCCTATACTTAGTCTAGTTCTAACACTATAAATATTTAAAACTTATCTCATTTTCCTTATCTACCTAAACAGTATCCAGACACTAAGGCTTTGCTGAGTGGGGTGTTACAAGGTTAGAGAGGCTTGAGGCTGAAATGGAGGGTCAAACAAATACTTTGTTTCAGTAGTGGTTGAGTAGTATGAAGCCATGGCAATAGACTTAAAGTTTCGATAACAAGTATTGATATAGTCATACGATGACCAACCCCGTGGAGGCAGTTAACTCTGTATTGAAGTGTACAAGTCATATGCCAATTTCAGTTATTTTCTTAGCTACGTTTTACAGGCTGACAACATGTATGCCAAGAATGGGGTTGACACAAGTTAAGCAGATGGAGGCGAGGCACGTGTATGTAGAGGAAGTTAGAATGGCGATGAATGGAAATGTTCAGAGAGCGAGGTTGATGAATGCAGAACTGTATTCTTGAAACTTGGAAACTTTCTAGATGACAAAGTACACTGACTATCTTGTGGAGTCCCAGATAGGTTTTAAGGAGTTGATCTCTGAAACAAGCGGTGCGAGTGTGGGAGGTTCAAGACCTTTTGATACTTGTGCGCGCATGTCGTTGTAGTATGTACAACCTTCAATTTGAATGCTGAATAATATATTGACAAGGTGTACATGCTAGAATGCACATTGCATATTTAGGGTAAGGAGTTCCCCATTCTAGGGGATGTCTCCACATGAGAAGTACCTCTACCTGTATTTGAGTTGTTGCCACACTAGGGACTACGCAAGGTACCCAAAGGTCGATTAGAGATCACTAGGATTTGTGGTGACATGGACATCAGTTGAACCAAACCATTGTTGGCTATACGAAATAGTCGACCATAGTTGGAACAAGTGCCCACATCAAAACTACCATGCTGATTGATCTTCACGGTTGAGGGGAATATAAAATGATGTACTCGATGTTCTAATCTACTGCCGATATTTTTGTTGCATTTTTTGTGTTTCTTTTAGTTATTGCAGTTCTTTTATTTTTTAAAATTGAAATTTGTAAATATATATAGAATATTTTAATTTAAGTCATTAATTGGGGTTTACAATTTTTTGGGTTCAAATCATTTCATAATAAAATTATTAAGTATTTGTATGAAAGGTTTATATTAAAATTTTGTCAAACATTTTTATCAAGTCAAACTGCTCCCAGTGCCAAAAGTATTGATACCCAATGCTTGTATCGATACTAAATTCGGCTTCGATGTTTTGAAAAATATGAAAAATAAATACTAAGTATCGATACATTCACCAAGGTATCGATACCAGGGACTAAGAATTGATACCCATAGCTATTATCGATACCAATTTTGTCTTTTGATGTTTAGGGAAAATGAAAAATAAATCCTAAGTATCGATACAATCACCAAAGTATTGATACCAGACCATAAGTATCAATACCCATAGCTGGTATCAATACCAATTTCGACTTCGATGTTTTCAAAAAATGAAAAATAAATCCTAAGTATCGATACCATCACCAATGTATCAATATCAAGCCATAACTATTGATACCCATAGTTGGTATCGATACCAATTTAGGCTTTTATGTTTTCAAAAAATGAGGAAAAATTATAGAGTTGTGAGGTTTGATGTTTTGAAAAATAAATAGAAAAAGCATGAGGTGGAAGTATAAACTTATTATAAATGTCTTGATGAAACATATACAATTTTGTAATTACAAATATTGTATAAATTAACATATTTACAAGTATCAAAATTGAAGGGAACTTGGAGTTGTTCGGGGGGTGTAACATTACAGCGGCCTTCGTCAGTGTGGGGGTTGATTGTTGCATTCTATATCCTCCTCATCCGAATTGAAATGCTCATTATCCATGGATAATCCTTGAGGTGTATTCAACACACTCGAAAAATCATATGTCGGATCAAAGGTTTGCTCGAGGGTAGAGTATTTGTAATACGGGGTGTCGAGCCAAACATATCAACCATCATCGATGATTACAGTTGTTGAAATTAGAACTGCAACCGGATATCTCTGACTTATATGGGTAGCTTTGGGGCCCCGAGCCAAAGCTGTAAACTCGCAAATCTGAATGGGAAGAAGTGCCATTCAATTGTGAATGACACCTCAGAGGTTGGTGCTCAAGCTCGGGCTCTGCCATAGTTTGTGTAACATGAGACAGTTGACCTCGGTGATGCCATTGTTAACTCGATCTAGCATGTTCCATTCCTTGTTGGTGCATGTGTTCAGGGACTACCATCAGCTGCCCACCAAATAAATATGACAAACTGTTCTCCGAGTACCAATGTTGATAGTTGACTGAGGGCGTGAAATTAAATAACATGACTGCAATCGAAGTCACCTCTCCATTCGAGCACTCTACAATGTAATATATTGTTGATGTTCGACTGTCCAATTTTTTTCTTCTTCGCCCTTTGACTGAATTTTGCACGTGCACAGAAAACTAAGATTTTATAAGACAATTTTTAAAGCACAATTTTACTGCAAGTGTATAGGTTAGTTATAATATTTGTAGTGTTATAATGGAACACCAGAGGATTCTAAGGATCGAACCCAAAGGAGATGACGATTGAGTGATAAATAGCATACACGAGAGAGTCTATGTGGCTACTAATACAGTTTTATAGTACGACAAATCATATCAAACAATTTGTGCAAGAAAATTAATTATGCTAATTTAGGGACTAAATTGCAAAGAGTATGAAACTAAGAAATTAACTAAATAAATGACCAGTGGTGGTAGGTTTATTTCAATGTGGTTTAGTAATTCTCGAACAAGGGACTTAAACCGCTTAAATTACTAAGTGACTCAATTTTATCTTTCGATCTCAATTTTACCGACTTAGACGAATTACTTCCAATTAATCTCTTAATCTCACCAGTTAATTCGGGACTAATGAATGGGTGCGCAAAAGAATTACCTTTCAATCTTACTTGCCTAGATATTCCCTTAAAGGCATCACTTCCTAAGTTTTTAGGTCTATTCAATTTAGTCCAAAATATTATGATTTAGTCATTGGTCCAGAAATTAGCTTACCCACATCTCCATCAACCAACCCCCTTATAGGTTTAGCTACTCATGCTGAAAATAAAAAAAAAGAGAATGAACATGGAAATGAAAAAAACAACAACATTAAAGTAAAGCTTAAAAAAGATATAAAAGTTGGGACTTTTATGCAAGAAAACTTAAAAAACATGAAACTAAAAGCATTCACCAAGAAAGTAAAAAGTAATAAACATAAAAGACAAAAACTTTAATACATTTAAAGTAGAAAAAATTGAAATACATTAAACTAAAGCTAAAAATTTTATGCAACTAAGGTACAATGACTAAAAGTGCAAAGAAACCTAAGCTACAGTGATGATTAACTTAACTAACACTAATAACATCAAGAACAAGAAGTAAATGTAGAAAAATAAACTCTAAACTAAAAAAGAAGAAGAGAAAATGAAAACCTTAAAAAAATTGTAGAAAAACTAAGAGAAAACCTAAAGAAAACTAAACCTAAAATTAAGATAATGTGTGTCTCTTTCCTCCTCAGCCAATTTTGGCTATTTTAGGCTATTTTTTGATGTATTTTCGTTCCCAAAATTTCCCCTACATGGGTTTTAGATTATTAGTGGACTGGGTGGACAAAGACTACCCTTTTTTTCCAATTTTATCCCCTTGACAATGTCAAGGTCATGATACCTAGAAGAGGGTATCACGATACTTCGGAAGATGTCGAGCCTTGGGGTCTTATTTAAAAGGTGGATATCATGATACCCAAAGAGGATACCGCGATATCATTGAAGGGTGTCTGTAATCTTCCATACTATTGGAGGTATTGCGATTCCAAGGAGTGGATATCATGATACCCTTTCCTTTGGTGTCATTATTACTTAGTTTCAACCTCCAACACGTTCCTACACCACTCAATCACACGTTAGGCCCCCAGTGGCACTATTGGCCAAATTGGGTCACAAAATGAGTAAAAACAAGACATTTTCACTTATTAACTGAAAATCTAAAAATAATGAAAAACTATGTAAAAGATGTTATTTTGCTCAGGAAATATGCTAAAAAAGCCTAATTTTCCAAATCAATTTGTGGTATATCACCTCTATTGTTTATCCCGTAGACATTGTCGAATTTATGTAGAACGTTCGGAACATCTTGTATGTACCCAAATTTTCGCATAACTTGATCAGCATTGTACTACTCCACCTTTGAAAAGTTTAACATCGATGCATTGATGCACTACACATGTGCACGTTTGTGAACCCACGGTAGAATGACAGACACAACGTCTGGTACAGAATATAGCATCCACACTAACTGCACAATTTTTAACACGATGATAGTTACATGAGTCAAATAACATTATCAAAGTAATTTAATAATACAAATATAACTTAATTAAAAACATTATTACTTTGTCCTTGGTGTATGCCTTTATCATATGGAAGTAGACAATGAGTGTCTCCAACTTCCCAATACCTGGACACGTATACCATTTAGAAAACAAAACAAACTTGTTAGCACATATTCCAAAAAAAATAATTATTCTTGATTCAATTTTACAATTTTTTTACCTATTTACAAGTGGCTACACATGTGGTTAGCGACCCACTGATGTTAGAAATGACATCCTGTACAGAGCCCAAGACTACAGCAGTATCAGGCATCTGCATATATCTTGTGTCTCATGCTTTTTTTCTCGACAATGCTCACGATACAAAGTTGCCAAAACTGCTAAGCTGCAATTGTAGGAGCAAGCCCAATACTAATTGGCCAACAAAGGCAAGTAAATAATGTGGACTTTATTATTATTTGTGTTCGACATAAGTACCCTCCTGTCGGTTGCAATATAGACGCTTGAGCAGTGCACATCAGCTTCGACTCAGTGGCACTGCTCAATATCTTTTGAAAATTTTCTTTTAACAAGGAAATTTTCAAATTGGTAAATCTAGATTCGCCATCACCAGACGAGCGTCCAAGTAAATCGCAGCAATGGGCCAAAGGTTCGACCACTTTACTTGGGCATGTGACCACATCACCGTCAACTGAGAGCCTGAGTTGTGTTGCAAAGTCTTCTAGGCTAATGGTACACTCCCCAAACTTCAGAAGAAAAGTGTGGGTCTTTAGGCACCACCAATCAACTAAGACGGATATTAAGTCCGCCCTCAAGTCAAACATTTGGATGGATGCTGTTGTTCCAAATCTGACGGCATCCAAGTATGGCATTATGCGTTTGTCCTAATGGTACCTTAGAATATGGAGTCGCGGCCTCAACACCCGATACTAATCCTGTCCATATCATATAACCGCATTTGTTAAATTAACTAAGTAAATATAAGTCAAACTGCAACTTTGTAAATATATTTGTGATTAATAAATATCAAAATATTTTATTGGATTATTAATAATCAATGTAGTTGCTTGGAGAAGAGAACTTATTGTGATATTTGCATAATTAATAAAAAATTAATCACAACTTAAAAAACTAAATATATTACAATCATTACAATTAAAAATTCACATACTTTAAGTTTATTAAAAATTTTCCACAAAATACCAACACAATAATCTCAAAACTTCAAATAACACAAAAAAAAATCTAATATCTTTTTTTTTCTTCTTTCTCTGTTTTATTCATATTTTCCCCATTTTTTCTTTCGGATCCTATATTTTTCTTCTCATTTTTTCTTTTTCAAATTATTTAAAGAAATTTTTTTATCAGTCACAATATACTAATAAAACAGAGAAAAGAAAAAGAAAAAAGAGGGGCATGACGCTAATTTGATCGATCGATCACGCACATTAGACCCATTGTTTTCCTTCTTTTCATTTTCTCTATTTTATTCATGTTTTTTCTCGGGTTTTTTTCTTCCCAATCCTACATTTTTCTTCCCTCTTTTCCTTTTTCAAACTCTATAAAGGATTTTTTTTTCTCCGAATACTACGCCGTATTTTTCTTTATCTATTTAACAATCCCACCATTCATTTTTTTCCTACACATCTCCGTTACAATTTCTTCCTTCCCGATTTTATTTTATTTTTATCTCCGTTTCAATTTTTTCACACCGTCATGCGTTCATGCTTTTTCTTCCCTCTTTCTTTCTCCTATTTTTTTTACCGGTTTGTTTTTCTATCATTTTCTTTCTTCATTCATTCTTGATTTCTTTTATTCTTCCCGATTTTATATTGGTTTAGATACGAATTAAAATTTAAAGGTTACGAACGATAATTTGTTTTCTAGTTAACTAAAAATTTTTTCTTTTTATTTATTATACTTCTACTTACATTAATAATTGATCGAAAACTTGATTATCTCCACTATAATCTTAATTTTTATTACAATAATACTAACTACAATTGAAATAATCACATTACACAGATGCTAATGTAATTTAATAAGTATTTTCTCTTATTTCACAATCTTTTTCTTGAATTAGGTCCATCAAAAACCCCGTGATATTCAACAATCCTTCTGCTTGATATTCAACTTTGTTTGGTTTGAGTCCATCAGGTAGGAGCGAGCAAAATTCAATTCAGCTCGAAAAATCAAAAAAAGTTTGAATTTCAAATTATTCGAATCGAATTAATCGAGTTAATCGAATCAACTCAATTTTTTTTCGAATTTTGAGTTCGAATCGAGTTAAATTTTCAAATTTGAATAACTTAAATAATTAAAATAAACTAAATATTAAACCATTTTACATCGTTTCCCTAAAAAAAATTTACTCCCCCTAAACCCCAAAACATTTTTCCTTATTTTCCCCTAAAACTTTTACTTCCCCTAAAACTTTTACTTTCCTCAAACCCTCAAAACTTTTACTTCCCTCAAACCCCCAATTTTTTTTTCCTTTTACTTTGCCCAAAAACTTTTACTTCCTTCTAAAACCCAAAAACTTTTTTTTTGAATTCATATATACTATTTATATTATTGAATTAAATTTTACATTTGTGCTATTTGTATTGTTTAATCATGCTAAATCTTTATAAATTTATGTTAAAATTGAATTATTGATGATGCCATAAAATATTCGTGTTAAAATTTTCTATTCGTATCAATTTCACATTTTATGTTTAAAATAACTTTTATTAAAAAAGCATATTTTTTTTACATTTAATATATTTTTTAATTTCAAAATACATGGTGACAAGAATCAGAAGATAATTGAAGTAACTAAGCAAATAAAGTAGCTTTCCCGTATATAAAAGATTAATAAATAAATTATGAGGGGATGAAAGTTAATAACAGATTGATTTCGGTGGGTGGTAGTGGCTACAAGGACCCAAAGTCATTTTCTTTTAATTTAATTTGAACAAATATGTTTCATTCAATTTGATTCAAATTCCATCTCACTCAACTTGATTAAAGAAAAATTCAAATCGAGTTAGGATGATAAAATAAGATTTGTCAACTCGATTAAGTCAAAAAATTTTCATTCAATTCGATCGAACGTCCACCCCTATCATTAGGAACGTAGTGATCCAAGGGAAGGGGTGAGTATTTGATCGAGTTGAGTAAAATTGAGTAAAAAAATTTCAAGTTAGTCGAGTTGACGAATCCTATTTTAGCAGCCGAACTCAATTTGAATTTTTTTTGAATCGAGTCAAAAAATTTCGAGTCAAGTCGAGTCGAGTTAACAAATCCTATTATTTATACTCAATGTTACGTTTAAATTGACCGATTATTTAACTAGTAGACGAAGTACAAGATTATTTAACTAAATAAACAAGATAATGGTTTTACCTTTTAACTTAATGAGTAAACATTTATTAAAACGATATAGTTTTCCTTTGAAGTTAATGGTTTTGACCTTTAACTTTAGAAAAGGTAAACATTTATCAAAACGACATTGTGTTGTCTTTTCTTCTTCAGATTTTAGGATAACTCGAATTGTGTATTTCATATTCGAGTTATGGAATGACAGAAAAATGTGCAAGTGTACACAATCGCATCAAGTAATAAAGTGACAAGTAAATGTCGAGTTATCGTACCCACAGGGACTGTAAAAAGAATTATTTATGAAATTAATTGTAAAAAACTTTGGTGAAGTAAAAATAATTTGGTTTTAGAAAATGGAAAAAAAAATATTTAAAAACTTAAGTAAATGATTTAAATAAAACAAAAGAGTTCTAGTGCACGTTTTCAAATAAGATTTAATCAATGTAACATACTTATATTGGATTAATTATATTTCTTGAACTCAGAATTACTAAACTCATGTTTACACTGTTACGAATAAATTTACAGCAACCCGGTAATTCGCTAACTTATGAACAAATTTACATACCAAAAATCCATTCATCTCTTGACAAATCCTTATGTTAATTCAACCGACTAAACAGATTCTAGCAAGCAAACATGCTATTGCACATACATACTCATTAAATTGAAACAATCTCTTGCATATCCCTATGTCAATTCAAATGATTAATTAAATCTAATAAGCATATAAAAGACTTTGTGAAGTAACAAGATATCTCTACCTTGGAACAATTTAATCACAATAATCTTGCAAGTTATGCAAGGCAATAATAGCACCGGATATATTGCTAATTTAACCTTCAGCTACCTTAGAAGAATAAACATGCACTGATTAAGTATTGTGTCAACTAATTACAATTTCAATCCGTTTAAATAATTAATTCATTAGTTACCTCACAATCGTAATGCAAGAATAACTTAGGCATGATTTTACTTAATTAAGCATCTTACCGAGGCTTATAACAGCATAAACAACATTTTAACAATTCAAGTAGGCAGAATATAATCAACCCAACACAAACATAGTTTAAGCTGAATTGATTAAAATAACCATTTCAATAGCATAAATATTCATAAACATGTTTGTCAAAACAACAACAAAAATTAAAGAGTTAGGGAACAAGAGGCAAATCCGGTGTTTCTCCGTGGCTTGGCTAGTTGCTCCGTTCTTCGTTCTTCGTTGGCCTTGGCTATCAAGGTGGCTTATGAACACCTAATTGCTGCTCCAAAATGGCTGATATAAGCCTCTTTCCCAAGAGAAGAAATTGACACTTGAACAAGAGGGAATGAAATGGAAAAAATGAGAGAAAAGTGAGAGAGGGAATGAGAGAATGATGTGAAGTGAGGGATGCTTTGAATGATCAGCAAGGGGTGGCTTTTATAGCTTATTGTGGCTGCTTAAAGTAGAAAATTCCAGCAGCCAAAGAGCCCTCCCTTGGCCGGCCACACACATGGCAAAGTTGAGAGTTTCAACTTTGCTTTTTTAAGCTTGGGGCAAATCTACAAAGCCATAATTTAAGGTGGGGTTTGAATGCAATTTAGAAGTCTTTTGAGGGCATTTTTGCAAGCATATTTAATCAGCTAAAATGCTGATTTCAGTCAGCATATGGACGGTTCTGGGCTGCCCATTTAGTGGCTGGTTTGGTTCACTCAATCTGGCTCGACCAGTGCGGTTCAACTGGACCCTTTCTCCATAATTAATTAAAAATAATTTATTTAACCCAAATTAAATGGGGAATAAATTAAAATTAATTAAATTATGAATTAATACACATTTCTGGACCGTCTTAGGCTGGAAATTAAAGTGCCTCGATACTTCAAATTCTTCTCAGTTTTGTGCTTTCAGCAGTGTCAGCCGAGCCAATTTTCACCATTTGCGCGAATCTGTCGAAAATAGTCAAAATTAGTCAAAGTTAAGTATAAAATTAAATAAATTCACCATGTTCATATTTTTAACATGACTTAATTACTTTATAATAATTAATTACTTTTTGACAAGAATTTAATCGGATTTGCATGAATTTAAGAAAAATTGGGTATGAGAAAGTATATAAATTTTTGTGTTTCCAAGTTAAATAAAAAAAAATTAATTTTTTACTCGAGTTGATCCAAATAACTTGATTAACTCAAATAAATCGAACTATTTAATTCAAAATTTGAACTTTTTTATTGAATTTTTCAAATCGAATCAGATTTTGCTCACCCCTAACCAAGGGTGCTTTTAGCGAGACAAGGTTCGATCAGCCTTCATCTAAGCATTGGTCTGCTGTAATTTAGTGTAGCAGCTTAAACTAGGTTTCGCACATTAGGAGCTTAAATATAAGCATTTTCATTATGTTTTAGTTAAGTTTTTATAGTTTAGTTTAAATTTAATATAAAGTGTATTTTGAGTCTTTTATTGACCTAAGGGACCGAATGAGGCCTAAAAGTGAGCTAATGTACTTAGTGAGTGTGCAAGAGACCATTTGAGGGCATACAAACTCAGTACTGGTCATTGTGTTGCAACACGGGAAGTTTGATGTTGTAACATAGAGAGCAAAATGCAAGAATCTCGAGATTTCCTTTGGTGTCGCAATATAGCCATTGGATGTCACGACACACCCCTTGAAGCTACCCTGAACCTGAGCATACTGCCTTCAATGTCACGACACATGCACTAGGGTGTCGCAACAGAGATCCTGTACAGCAAACACTTACGAGCTAGAGGTGTTTTGGCATACACAATAAAAAGTTAAATACAAGAGCATCAGTTGACCTAGGGTTGAGGATGACGACAACCCTAACTTTATAAATAGACTCTTAAATACTTGTTAAAGGACAACTTTTGATATTCTAAGTTTTTTTTTTGTAATTTAGTTTTCAGTTTTTTTTCTTTCTCTTAGGGTTTAAATTTTATGTTTAGTTCTTTTCATTCGTGTTCTTTGGAGGACTTGATTTGTAGATGCAATCAAACTACAAGTGGAAGACATAAGGTGCAACTCGAGACTAATGAATGCTATTGTATCGCTTTTAATTCAAGATGGCTTGGGAAAAAGATATTCAAAGTCTATGCATAGGGAAAGGGGTAGAGTATCAATGCAAAGTAACTACAGTGAGAAAGTGGAAGAGGTGTGGACTAGAAGCAATACAATTTACTAAAGCCACTGATATCAACAATGATGTGGGGAGGAAGGTTATTTTAGGTAGTTCACAGAAACGGGCCTGGGAAGAAACTCAAATAGGCCCAATTATTATTGATGAAAGCTTTAATGAGGCTAAGCTAGAACAAAATATTCGTGAGACCTACCTAGGACATTGGAGCCTTCCTCCTCTTAAAAAAGGAGAATAAATGTAGAATACATTACATTGAGCCTAAGTCGGATTTATTCTAGATCTATTTATGAAATTATTCACTTTTAATATTCATAGTATGATTTATCTAAATCTTGAATAAATGGCAGACCATGAGTTTATATGAAAACCAGAGCTCTCATGATAGTGGGTTGTAGGTTGATACATTGGGTATATGATTTGCGCACGGCTTGACATCACTTACAATAATAGAACCCATAGCTCAAAAATAGAGCAAATGGTATCTTCTCATTGGTGTTGTATTGATAGTGAAAATGAAATGTGGTCACGAGTAATTCTTCCAGGATGAATGACTATCAATATGGTTAATAAGTAATGATAATTTTCATCATGGAAGATACAATGATGACCATGTGATAAAATGGATCGTATGAGGAGAATGAGTTTAACATAAATGGGTCAATGCCTATGAAGGTAACATCTATATGGTAAGGTCGTTGGACAAAAGCTTAAATACTTATAACTTTCATAATGGTATATAATAAGGAGATCAGTCATGACATTTTAGTGGAATGATTTCATGACTAAATAATTTTTTATTAATATATGAAGAGTTAGAGCTTAATTAAAAATTATTTAAGCCCTACCCTTTTGTGTTCAATCGGTCCCGCTACTAGCTTAACACAACTTTGTATAGACTGTATGAATGAATAGATGAAAATGATGGTGAGAAATAGTTTGCTTTACTATCCACAACAAATACATTTTCTCGAGATGACAAAAGATAACTTAGAAATTGATTTAATTTCTTTGAGATATTATTTAATTGCATGAAATTAAATAATTGAGTCCAAAGTAAAAATTAAATTAATTAGTCATTGTAGTTATATTTTAATTGGACAATTAAATTAATTTACGCATAAATTTTAATACAGTAAAGTATCATGATTTTAACAAAATTAAAATTGAGTTGTGTAAATTATTTAATTGAATTAATTAATAATAAATTATTTTAAAATAGGAAAAAATTATTGGGTTGGATGATTATATGAGCTTGGTTTTAATTTAAATTAAAGACTAAACTGCACACATAATTAGACTAAATACATGAAAAGCTTGAGGAGCCCACTAAGGTGCAAGAGCCATAACACATAAATTTACATGTAACATTAAGGGGAAACTCTGTTGAATTTTAGAGAACATTTATTTGATTTAATTTTTCTTGAACTCAAATAAATTCAATTTTTCTTAAGTTTTTCTTGTTCTAAACTTATGAGATTATAATTGCATTATTCTTAACAATTATAATTTAAATTTGGAGGCGTGAATTTCAATTTTGGCTACCCCTCAGAGAAAGTCAAGTTCTCTCTCTTCGGAAGTTTTTATTTCTTGTTCGATGTTCGATTCTTTAAGTTGGAGCTCACTCTCTAAGTATTTAAAAATTTAAGAGTAACAGAGAAGATCATTCATGTAACAACCTGTTTTCCGTAGTACCGAAAATGGTAGTTTTGGAATCCCGTTTTCTGATGATTAAGCCAGTAAATATTATTTATTAATATTTACGAGTCTATTATAACATTACATTAGATTTCGATTTGGTAATTTGGTTGGTTGAATGCTTAATTAGGGTATAAGGACTAAATCATAAAAAATCATAAAAGTTAATTATTATTTAATTTTATTAGCTATAAGGTTTAAAGAGGAATGGTTCAGGGGTTTAAATGGTATTAAACTATTATCTTTAGTTTTTGGACGGTGATGAAATTATTAAAGTATAAATTAAAAATATATGTTAACAATATAATAAAAAAATGAAACAAAAACACCATCATCTTTTCATTTGGTCTTTCACCATAAAAAACACTAAGTTAAAGAAGGAAAAGCCATTGTTGAGCTTCAAGAAGCACTCGACCATTGCAAGGTATGAAATTCAAGCTCGATTTTTGTAAATTTTATGTTTTTGAGATCGTTGTAACTCGATTTAGTTAAATCGTACCTCCGTTTTCAAAACTGTTATAAATTTGAAAATTTACCATTGTTGTGTTGGAAGCTTTTTAGATGTTAATTGATAAGGTTTGAAGCTTTGTTATGGAATTGTGTTATTTTTTGAGTTTAGGGACTAAAATGAAAATATGATGAAACTAGCATGAATTTTCAATAAATATAGGTACTTGAGAGTTGTTAAAGTACAAGATTGTAATCGGATTGAAATTTGGGGTTTAAATGTGGAAGTTATAAAGGTTTTGTTTTTAAAGATTAAATTGAATAAAATGTAAAAGTTTAGGAAAGTACTGTAAAATGTTAAATAAAGAGTCATATGCATATATTTATACTTTATAAGTACTTTAAGTTGATAATTGAATTAAACTATTATATAGATTAAGAAACGGATCAACTGGTAGATAAACATTGAAAAAGAAAAAATGCTTAATAGTCTTTGGTGTTGTGTTTGCTATCATTTTTTATTAAGTAAGTTCGTGTAATGCTTAAGCTGATTATGAATTGCCTTTGTGATTTCAAATATTGGATGGACTATACCGTGAAGTATAACATAATTGATATTTATGATTGAAAAAGGAAATGCATACAGTTGGTTTCATGTGTATATGTTGATGTTCAAAGGCATACAGTTGGTTTCATGTGTACATGTTGATGTTCAAAGGAATGGTAGGTATGGATATGAATTGAGGCTCATATGAACTTAGTGAACAACTAGGATACTAATTGCATATCATTAGGGTATATAAGGTATAGGGTGCTGGTCTTGGATGTTTTACCGATGGCTAAGGTCCAACATGTGTTACGGATCCTTCACAGCTCGTGTGAACAGCATCAAGTACAGTTATCATCCCGACCCACAGATTTTCTGAACAGACCAATATTCACAGCTCGTGTGAGCACTATATTCACAACTCGTGTGAGTAACTCTATCTCAAGTATCTGTGGTTATTTCACTATAGTTCACAAACATTGCTATGTATTAGATCAAGTGGTTTTGTATTTCTTTCAACAGTTTGAAATGAAGACCTTGTTAATTTAGCCTCAACACAAGTTTCACATTTATGTTTATAATTAATGTGAAATGAAGAAATGTGCTCTAAAGTAATAAATCTAAGTAAAGTATCATAATTAACATGTCTAAGCCTACTATGCCATAAATTAAATGACTCATGCATATAAACAAAAGAAGAAGCAACATTCTTATTCATTATCTTTTCTTTTACATAGATTGCATTAAGTTTCCATATGTCATTTAATATGTATCCCTTTCCCCCCTTTAGACAAAACTACCTTTTGGGATACAAACACCATCCTAAAGCCATGTACACTGAGGAGTGTCCCAAAAATAAGGTTCTTGCGTATGTCAGACACATACAACACATTTTGAAGCTTGATTTCTTTGCCAGAAGTCATCTTCAAGACCACAATACCCTTCCCATTGATCTTAGAAGTTGCAACATTGCCCATATAGAGCTTCTCCCCTTTGTCACAAGGCACCAATTAAGAAAATGGGTCTTTGTTGTAGCAGATTTTATGTGTGACACCAGTATCAAGCCACCATTCTCTTAGATTTGAGTCAACCATGTTGACTTCAGAAATCACAACACATAAATCCATATTAGACACTTTCTTGGAAATTTCTTCCACGGTATTGGCCTTATTATTTTTGACTTTCTTTAGAAGCCTACAATCAGATGACTTGTGCCCCATCTTGTTATGATTGAAGCATTTCCCTTGAGAATTTTTGCTTCTTGAAAATGCCACCTTTTGGTCCCAATTTAAACCCATTTTAATGTTGTTTTCCCTTCTTGAAGTCTTTTTTTACTTCTACCACATTTGCCTTAGCACCATTGACATTTACTTTGTTAAGGTTTTTACTAGCACCTCTATTGTATTCTTCAATCCGAAGTCTGACAATTAAGTCTTCCATTGACATTTTATTTCTTTTGTGCTTTAGGTAGTTCTTGAAGTCATTCTAAGTAGGGGGAGGCTTCTCAATAATGGCTGCCACCTGGAAGGATTCACTTATGACCATCCATTTAGCAGGAATTTTATGAATGATTAGTTGAAGTTCCTGCACTTGATTCACAACTAGTTTAGAATCATCGATTACAAAATTTAAGAAATTAGCAACTAAAAACTTTTTAGCTCCAACATTTTTAGTTTTGTATTTATGGTCCAGTGACGTCCATAATTCCTTAGCTATCTTCTTGACACTGTATACTTCATAAAATACATCGAACAACCCATTTAGGATATAATTTCGGCACATGAAATCAGAATGCTCCCAAGCTTTAACAACAGTGAAGGTGTTAACATTATCTACCTCACCGCTTTAATAGTAAGAGGGTCATCCTTCAAAATTTTGGCCAAGTTCAACATGGTCAAATAGAACAACATCTTCTATTTCCATGTCTTGAAATTCTGTTTAGAGAATTTCGTAGGCTTCTCGTTGTGGTTTACAGCCACAAAAAATATTGAGTTTTGATTCGAAGCCTAAATTGAAACCAACGCTCCAGATTGTGTATTGGTGGAAGTTTCCATTTTTTTTTGGTTAAGATTTCAAAAAAGGAACCAAAATTAATAAACAAAAAATTTAATTTCCAGTTTATACTGCCCTTTGATTCCGTTAAACGATAGAATTTAAAATTCTGAAACAAAAATCAATAACCAATTTCTGGTAACAACATAAATCAAATAAATTTTGTTAACAAAATCGAATAAATTCTATTGAGCAACAGGAAAAGAATCCTGAAACATAATTATTCAATTGATTTCTGTTTGAAACAAAAAAATTGAACAAATCCTTTTAAACAACAAGAATAACATCCTGAAACAAAATTTTTCAATTGCTTTTTTGTTTGAAACAAAAATCAAACAAATCCTATCAAACAGTAGGAATAAACCTTGAAACAAGATTGTTCAATTGAATTTTTGTTTGAAACATAATACAATCTCTCAGTGGTGTCCTATACGTCTCGAATTAGAAAGATTTAAAGGATTTGTCTTAAGATTGTTGTACACACGTTAGTAAAATAGACATTAATGTAAACTATATATTTAAATCACAAGATTGAACAAAAACAATATAAATATACATATATTTATATAACCGGAAAAGAAGAAAAATAAAGACTGAATTGAAATATTATACTCGTAGGTAGGCAACAAAACTGGATTGGTAGTTGAGGCCTGTTTTCACAGTTTCCTTAAGATAGATTCGATCGTTCGTTAGTCGACAGCCTCCCAGGATACAACAACATGATGAGCACGATAGTAGCATGGTTGTAATGATCAATGAACAGTAGCCTTGCTTTTGTCTATCACTGAAAACAATTCAGAAAAAAATATACAGGGAAAAGATCTCAACAGGTCTAGATTTACACCACTTGCATGCGAGGGAGAGTATTAGTTTAGTTATTCAATAACCACTAAGTTGGTTCACATATATAAATATATTCTACACTTGATATCTAACCAATGTGAGACTAAACTTTCTATTTTCCTCAACATAATTCACAAGTGGTTTACTTTGAACATTAATTTCTCATTCATCACTCAACCATTTTGAGCATATGATATACTATTGTAAAGGTCTCATGGAGTAGAATATAAAACCATAGTCATGATTCAAATATCTACCTTTACTAATCGAGAATATGCCTCAAAGCTTCCAAAAAATCCATTTTTTCCAACATTTCCTACAACACAATTTAAATCGCTTAACATATCAAACCATGTTTGGGCATTGCCTCAAAACATTGAATAACATATTTCCATGTATCATGATCATCAACAAATCTAATCCATATGTAATATCTTTGAAACCCCCTAAGTTGTGAATAGTGCTAATTCGAGAATAAATGAGTTAGATTTTTTGATGCAAATAAAATAGGAATTATTAGTGTTAGTAAATAAGGTAATTGGATATTAGAGGGAATTAAAAAGACTCATGTGTTCAGAGAAATAAATCCGAGGTATAGAATAAATTGTAAGAGCATGGAAAGTGTTAGGGCAAAAGTGTGAAAATTAAAAGTAAAAATTAAATTATTTGAAGGGAAAAAAGAGGAAGGATTAGAAATGTAATTATATCAAGAGTGTGCCATGAATCAAAGATGAAATTGTAGAGAAAATTCAAAGGAAAAATGGTCATTCCATAAATAGATAATTGTGATAAATATGTAATAATTGTTGGTGAAATATGAGATGGTGTTGGAAATTAAGAATGAATTATGGCTATAAAATTTAAAACGATGATAGTTAGATTATTGTATTATATTTTAATATTTTATTGATTAAAATTAAAAAGACATTTAGATAGAAATATGTTAAATTTTCATTCATCTTCATTTATTCTCACGCCATCATCTACTGTTCATAAAAGAAACTATTCATTTTGTTACATTATAGTCCTTTTCCACCATAACCAACAAGATTAGGCTTTAAACCATCAAATTTTATTAGATATTTTTAGTGAAATAAAGAGATTAACATCCTAGAAAGCTTAGTTTCAAGTGGTGAGAAACTTTGTGTAAAAACCCATTTTTAGTGAAATCAGAACAGTGGTTTGGCGAACACAAATCCGATGAGTAAATTATTATTTTAATGTTTATGGTATGTTAGTAGGGTCGTATAAAAATTTCGTTAAGAAATTTTGACGTTTACATGCTTAATTAAGTAAAAAAGACTAAATCATAAAAGGTGAAAAAATAGAGTTCTCTTAGTTAAAGGTATCAGTAAGCTATGAAATTTTAAAGTAAAGGGATTTATATGATAATTAGACCATTACTATTAGTGGACATTTATGGACATAAAACTAAGTGATTTTAATGTTAATAAACAAGATTAAATAAGTAATTTAATTATTAAGATAAATTAAACTAAGTAAAAATTTGTATCATCTTCTTTAGTGACTTTCACCATCGAAAAAGGGAAAGAAAAACACCATTTTTGGTGCTTGGAGGATTCGGTTAAGAACAGCCTATGCATGGTATGTTTTTAAGCTTTGTTTTTAATGATTTTTTGTTTTTAGGATCATTGTAGCTTAATGTAGCTAGCCCAAGGATTAAATTGCAAAAATTTTAAGGGTTTAAGGTTTTTCCATGAATATGCTTGTATGGCTTTTGATGTTTGATGGAAGATTATAAGTCCTTGTTGTTAAATAAACAAGTTTTATAAAGGGATTTTTGATGAAATTGTCATTTAGGGACTTATTTATAAAAGTAGTAAATTTCCATGGTAAAATTGTGAAATGTTGATTTGTATGGGTTGGTGTAGGTCCCTAGTGAATTCAGCTAGCATGAAATGTGGATGAAATTGCTTAAATTTCAATTACGGGCTAAAGGACTAAATTGTAAAGAAGTTAAAATATTAGGAGCAAAATTGTACTTTTTGCAAAAATATGAATTTTGGACTAAATTGAATAGTATCAGTATTAAATGGATTGAATTTCCCTATTTATATTAAGATAGACCTCGTATGGATTTAGATCGAGGAAAAGCTAAAGCCTCGGATTAGCTGATATCGTTTCTACGTCTTTGTCATCGAGGTAAGTTCGTATGATTAAATAATGTTTTAATGTTTTATAGATATCTATATTCATGTACTGTTTGCCATGACATTAAATGGTGGAAATCCAACGATGTTACAACAATTATCGAGTCCCGTTTGAACTTTAGGAATACGTAGGATACAAATGAAATGTTATTAGGGTTACTATGTTTCAGGTGTTGGTCTTGAATGTCCTATCGATGTCTGAGGTCCTGCATTTGTTGCAAATACTCTACAACTTGTGTGAGCATCAGCGTGTAGTTTACATTCTGACCGACAACTTGTGTGAGCAGACCCATTTCACAGATCATGTGAGCAACGATGTAAAGGAAAATGATAGGTTACGATTATATGTTTAGCAAACTTCATGTAAGCTTTCCACATATCCTATGTTATTCTAAATGGTTTAATGGGCATGAAAAGGAAAGGAACGATAAGTGTTCAAATGAACTTTGACATGAATCTCTGGAAATGATTAAAAAGGAAACGTTCAATGAAAGTATACCTATGTTCATGAAAATGATGATCTCAAATGAATTTGTTCATGTATAATGACTTACCTCATGTTAATTCAAGTGAATTATGAGTTGATGCACTAATATGCGTTGTTGATGATGCTTAGGCTTGTGCCAAGCTTATGGTTGGATTGTATCATGCTTAATTTTATTATTATGCATTAAAATGTTAAGTTATGTTCATGATTTATGAACTTACTAAGCATTATATGCTTATGTAGTTTTCTTTCCTATGTTTTATAGATAATCGGAAGCTCGATTGGTTTGGAAGTTTATCGGAGATCTATCACACTAACCAACGATTATATCAGTAGTTATTGATGATTTGACCAAGGATATAATGGCATGTATAGGTGGACTTGTGTTTGAATATTAGTTGATAAGTTTGACATGTATATGTTATTTTGGTTGATGTACTTTTGGTACTTTTGATGCCTTGTTGGTATGTGTTAATATGGCTAAGACATGATGCATGTTTGAGTGACCAAATGGTATGCTTATAAGAAAGTTCTAATGATCATGACTATGGTATGTTTGGAAGTGGTATTGATTTACATAAGTATGGTTGAAATATGGTAAGTGTACATGTTTAGGTATGTTTGATTAATTGTAATTGAGGTGCTTTATATGTCATATTGGTTGTATATTAATAGTCTATTGAATTGGTCATTTTATGCATGTTTTGGTAAGATTTTGGTGCTTTGAATTTTGGCACAAACGGTGTTTAGGTACAAGTTTGAAATGGTGATAGAAATGGTTTGATTTTGGCCAATTTCATGTCCACATGGCATGTGTGTGACACACGGCCATGCAACACGGTTGTGTGTCCCCTATAGGTTTTAAGATTTTCAAATCAAGGTGTTACACGGCCTAGCACACAGCCTAGAGCACAGGCATGTGAGGCCATTTTGAGAGTTACATGGCCTAACACGTGGCCTGTGGCTTGGCCGTGTGACCCTACTTCGAAAGTTGCTTGGGCACGGACACAGGCTCGAACACGACCGTATGTTCATATTTCGAATGTTACATGGCCTGAGACATGAGCGTCTGTCTCAGCCGTGTGAGCCATGCAGTTCAAATTTTCTAATTTTTTTTCCTAAACTTTTTCAATGATTCCAATTTAGTCTCAAATTGTTTCTAAAGTGTTTGTAGGCCCTCGACGGGTCGATTAAGGGACGATATGCATGTAGATGAACTCTTTATGCCATGTTTATGTTGAGGTGCTAAATTTATGTTTTAAAGTTACAATTTTACGGTAATGCTTCATAACTCTATTTTGACGAAGTATACGGGTTAAGGGTGTTACATTTAGTGGTATCGGAGCTATGTTTTAGTCGATTCTCGAACTGAACGTAACATGTACGAGTCTAAAAGTACATGTCATTATATAACCTATGATAGTGTGATAACTCCTGACTCGATTTGAACTATGTTTTCATATAGATATAATGTCATCCTACCGAGTCATTCTAATGAGGTTTAAAGTAACGCGCAAGCCTCCGTTTATGGAGCAGCGTCTAGTGGAAACAGGCTCGTATTTGAGGGCTGGGGAGAAGAGGCTAATGAAGAATGAATGGTTCACCGAGTTTATATGAACGAACCCAATGGCTCAACGACCTCCACCCCTACCTGTTCCCCAATCGGTCCCCATAGTTCCTCAAGGTTTGGAACCAGTATAAGTGAGCAAGCCTCCAATCGATAAAATCCGTAAATATAGGGCCGAAGATGATCCTGAAAGAGCTGAATTCTAGTTAGAAAATACAATAAGAGTTTTTAATGAATTATCATGTACACCGAAAGAATGCATGAAATGTACTATTTCATTATTGAAAGATTCAGCTTATCAGTGGTGGAATACCTTATTTCAGTTGTGCTGAGAGAATCAATAGACTGGGTATTCTTTCAGATTGAGTTTTTAAAAAAATATGTGAGTCAAAGATTTTTTGATAAGAAACGTAAAGAGTTTCTTGAGTTGAAATAGGGCCGGATGACAGTATCTGAATATGAAAGAAAGTTTTTCGACTTAGTAAATATGACCAACAATGTATACCGACAGAGGTTGCTATGTGCACATGGTTTGAAGACGGGTTAAATGAAGATATCAAACTATTAGTCGGGATCCTTGAATTGAAAGAATTTATAGTTTTGGTTGACAGAGCTCACCAAGTCAAAAAATTGATAAAATAAAGAGAAAAAAAGTTTATGAGGCTTTTGATTCAGGAAAGAGATCAGTAGGAAAGTCATACCAATCACCATCAAAGAAGTCGAAAGAATATCATGGTCATTCGTCAGCTTCAGTGGGTTATTCAGGTAAAAATTGAGGAAAAGAACAAGTAAGTTCGAAACCTCAGGCTACATTTGTAGCAAGCGTGAGCAGTGTTAAAAGCAACAAGCCCGAATGTCAACAATATGGTCGACGACACTTCAGTTATTGCAGAATGAAAGATGGGGCATGTTTTAAATGTGGTTCATATGAACATTATATCAGAGATTGCCTAGAAAGGTCCAAAAAAGAAACTGCTCAGACTACTCGACTGAGTAACACTACTGCGAGAGGTAAATTGCCACAGAACACTGGAAATGCGGGAAATATTTGTAGTGGGACAAAGGACTCTGATGTGAGATCTGAGGCACTAGCACTCGCTAGAGCTTATGCGATCCGTGCTAGAGAGGAAGCTTCAGTGCCAAATGTTATCTCTGGTACAGTTTTTATCTTTGATATTGATGTTATTGCTTTGATTGACCAGTGGTCAACACATTCATTTATATGTACGACTTTAGTGTCAGATAAGAAATTTCCTTTCGAGTCTACTGAGTTCATGGTTAAAGTAACGAACCCCTAGGTCAGTATGTGTTAGATGATAAGTTTGTAAAAACTGTCATTTGATGATTCGGGGTTGCAACTTTTCAGCTAATTTGATGTTACTACATTTTGATGAGTTTGACGTGATTCTAAGTATGGACTGGTTAACTTTACATGATGCTGTTGTGAATTGTAGAAGAGGGCATATTATGTTGAAAAGTTAGAACGATGAAAAACTTTGAATTGAGTTAGTTAGACTAGATGGTGTATCTAATGTTATTTCGACTATGTCGGCACAGAAATATGCTAGGAAAGGCTATGAAGCATATCTTGCTTATATATTTGATTCTAGAGTTTCTGAGTTGAAGCTAGAATAGGTTCTAGTGGTATTTGAGTATATAGACGTGTTTCCAGAGGAATTAACTGGGTTACCACCAATCAGAAATTTTGAGTTTACTATTGAATTAATGCCAGAAACATCTTCGATATTGATAGCTCCGTATAGAATGGCACCTACAAAGTTAGAAGAGTTAAAAGCACAATTGCAAGAGTTGACAGATAGGGGTTTTATTCGACCTAGCTTTTCTCCTTGGGGTGCTCCAGTGTTGTTTGTTAAGAAAAAAGATAGATCCATGCGATTATGTATTGATTATCGTCAGCTCAGAAAAGTCACGATCAAGAATAAATATCCTTTGCCACTATTGACAATATGTTTGATTAGTTGAAAGATGTGACCGTATTCTCAAAGATTGATCTTCGTTCTCGTTATTATCAGTTGCGAGTTAAAGACTCAGATGTGCCGAAAACCGCGTTCAGGACCATGTATGGATATTATGAGTTTCTTGTGATGCCATTTGGTTTGACTAATGCATCTATTGTATTTATGGACTTGATGAACATAATATTCAAACCATATTTAGACAATTTTTTTGTTGTGTTTATTGATGATATTTTGATCTATTCACGAGATGAGACTGAGCATGCCTAACATTTGAGAATTGTTTTGCAAACTTTACACGAAAAACAATTATTCGCTAAGTTTAGCAAATGTGAGTTCTGGTTTTAAGAAGTCAGATTTTTGGGACATGTGGTATTACAGAAGATGTTTTTTGGGTTTAGCCAAATATTATAGAAGATTTGTCAAGGAATTCTCGATGATTGCTACACCATTGATGAGATTGTTGCAAAAAGATGTTAAATTCGAGTGATCCGAGAAATGTCAGCAAAGCTTTAATCAATTGAAAGCAATGTTAACCGAGGTACCTGTGTTAGTTCAACCAGAGTCCGGTAAAGAATTTTTGATTTATAGTGATGCTTCATTGAATGGTTTGGGCTATGTTTTGATGTAAGAGGGCAAAGTGATTACATATGCTTCTAGATAGATGAAACCGCACGAAAAGAATTATCCGATGCATGATTTATAGCTTGTAACCATTGTGTTTGCTTTGAATATTTGGCGACACCATTTGTACGGAGAAAAATGCCATATTTTCATGGATCACAAAAGTTTAAAAGTATTTAATGTCACAGAAAGATTTGAATTTGAGACAGCGTAGATGGCTCGAGTTATTGAAAGATTACGACTTGATTATTGATTATCATCCGGGAAAGGCTAATGTTGTTGCTGATGCTTTGAGTAGAAAGTCTTTGTTCACTTTATGAGCATTGAACACGTGATTAATGTTGATTGATGATGGTTCGGTTTTAGCTGAATTAAAAGCTAAACCAATGTTTTTACAACAAATTTGTGAAGCTCAGAAATGTGAAGATGTATGATAGCTGAATGGAAATAGATTGAGATGACGCATGATTCATATTTTCATGTTGGTTTCGATGACAGTTTGTATTTCAAAGGCATAATTTGTGTATTGAGAAATTCTAATCTTGTTCAGAAGATATTATGGGAAGCTCACAATAGTAGCTTGTCTTCACCCTGGTAGCAATAAAATGTAAGGTGATTTGAAACATGTAACACCCCTTACCCGTATTCGACGCCGGAACAGGGTACGAGGCATTACCAGACATAAACACAAGCAAACTTACATTCCGAGTTGTAAATTTGGCACCAAATTAAAACTTTTTGAAATCAATCACATCGTCCCTAAAATGAGCCTACGAGGCCCAAAACATGCTTTGGAAGCGATTCGGGACTAAACCAAGAACTTTAAAAAATTTTATGACACTTAGAGAATTTTTGCTAAAATAGGGGTCACACGCCCATGTGGCTTGGGACATGCCCGTGTGGGAAGGCCGTGTGGTCACACACGCCTATGTCCTTAACCCGTGTAACTCTTTATTTGTCACCCAAGAAAAAATTGAAATCACATGGCCAGGGCACACACCCATGTCCCGAGCTGGTGTCCTTCACACGACTGAGACACATGGCCGTGTCTCATACCCGTATGCTCAATACTGAGCATTCTGTTTTGCAACAATTTAGGTGCAGGGGACACACTGTCGGATGACACACCCAAGAGGCTAACCGTGTGTCACATACGGCCTAGACACACGCCCGTGTGTCTACCCATGTGGAAAATAATAAGGCTATTTACCAAGCCATTTGCCACCCTTATTCACACATACTCTTACCCAATTCAAAGGCACAAAACAATACATACTTAGGCAACCAAAACAACCACATTCATGGTTTAAACATACCAAATTTATATCTTTATCTAACATATTCACTACATTAATTAAGCCTTAAATCAAACATACAAATCTCACATTCATTGGGCTTCATTCAATTACTATATAGTTACCAAATTATACTCAAATTCCTCATCTCATCAATAGGTCATTTCGAAATATTTCACATTCACCAAGCATACCATGATCATATTACCATAGACATTGACACATATATGAATATACTTAGGCTTACAACCATGTTACCACTATAAGCCAACTTACATGGCCAAATAGCAAAACAAGCCTTTGACGATTGCAAGCCATTACATTGGCTAAAATCATATGATGCATATAACCAAATGACCAAGTCTCTATACATGCCATAAACTCAAAATACTTGAATTCATCAATACCCCAAAATAGATAGCTTGATAGTGTGATAGGATTTTCGGCGATCTCCAACTCGAGCTATGTAACACCCCTTAACCCCATACCGTCACCGAAATAGGGTTACAAGGCATTACCGAACATACCAGATAATTTATGATTAAATTCACAAATAAATAACATACATATTATAATTTAATGATTTAGTCCCTTTCATGGACCTTCAAGGCGCAGAATACGTATTAGAAGTGGAACGGGACTTATTCGAGTACTCTAGAAATTTTTTGTAAATTTTTTTTAAAAAAAATCAATATAATCCCCTTTATAAACATCTAACCTTCCTTGCAATTTTCAAACCGCAACCAAAAACAATTTATACCCAAATACACTTATATCATAACCAATTTATTAACATAGTAATTTAATAATTAAACATTCATAATATCGTTCAAATTGACTAATAACATTATTTATTTTCCATTCAAACTTAATACCAAATTTTATAATATACTCTTTACCATTTCACTTAAAACTAAGTTGAAACATTACAAACCATCCATACTTTATAACCAAAATCATACGACATATATATATATATGACCTAGGTAAATGCCACATTTACCAAAAGGAAAAGAAAATACATCACCAAAGTTGTGCTGAAGTCGGGATTAATCTGGATGCTAAACCAGAACCTTTGATTTATACTGACCTGTGCACGGAAACAACCGTACGCTGAGTATTTCATACTTAGTGGTATTACCAAAATTCAAACTATATTACTCTAATGAATTAAAAATATTAATTATATAACATTAAACATGTTGGTAATGCTCTAGAATAACGTATTTTTATGCATTAATCTTGTGTTTATTCTGAGCTTGATCCTACTAATTTGAGCTATTTATGTCTTTTTATCTTTTAGGGACTAATTTGGAGGCAAAAGCAAAATTAATGGACAAAAGTACGAATTTGGAGACACAATGGGCTGATATGCGACACCGGAAAAAGATTGTGCCAAAAGTGCAAGCATGGAAGACACAAGGACTAAAAACGCAAAAAGAAGAGATTTTATTCTATAAGACTCCATTTTATTTATATTAGGATAATTTATATTAGGATAATTATTAGGATTATTTAAATTTTAGGATTTTATTTTAGTTATCTCTATTTATCTTTAATTAAATGTATTTATCTTTTTAGAATTTAAGTTAAATTAGACTATCTTTCTAGCACTATAAATAGAGGGTGAAGTGACTCTATTTGGGTTCATCTTTTTCTGTAAACACTCTCCCCCTGAAAGTCTAGGCTTTTGTTTCTTCATATTTTCTTTCAATAAAATTCCCTTTTCCCTTTTTATATTTATTTCTTTTTCCACCATTATCATGAGTCACTAAAACCTATCTAGCTGAAGTTGTCAATATTCCCCAAAAAGGGTTCTTGAGGCCTAGAATTCGTACTTAGCCTTCTCGCCAAGTATTCATCGTTTCTCCGCACTATGGGCTGACGCTTCTGTCTATGGCCCTTAAGAAGTAAGTTTTTCAGCATATGCAAAAGTGGCCGCTTTGTATGTTTTGGAAGGATTGCATAGTCGGTTCGTTAACTTACTACGTCAGAGGTTGGCAAGCCAAAGAGACGAAATGGCGTGGGATACGTCATTGAGAAGCATTGATCTAGCATAGATTACTGGCTAGAGTCAGGTTCCCTCAAAATCGTAAGTCTAATCTTTGGAGCTGGTGGTCGTAGGCGTCCTCTTCCATTATAACTGGCTTACTTGAGTTGAGAAGGGTCATTTAAAAGCCGAGGATCGAACCCAAGGCGGAATGAGACAACTGGAGGCTAGAATCTACCAATAAGAATTTCTTTTCCTTCAACTTTCTTTATTATTTTTATTCTTTTCGTAATCACAATTTTAGTCAACTTTAGATTCTGTTTTTTTATTTTTTCCAAATCAAATCTTTAATTCTGTTATTTTTTTTAATTTTTTCTGTCATGCAGGTTTTCTTGGGCACGATTCTGCCCAAGATTTCGAGAAACAAGCATTCGTATAATCTGATCCCTGAGGAATCGACCCTACTTCCCCTTTACTGTTCTTTTTCATTATTTTACAGGGAATAGGATATTTTTGGTGCTTTCAATGACCGCATCAAATTTTGGCGTTGTTGCCGGGGATCGGTAACGTACTAATCTTGTTTTTTGTTTCTTATGACCAGATCTGCTCCAGGAACTCTTGCATTTGATTCAGAGATTGAAAAGACTGCGATAGCTAATCGCAAGGAAACAAAGCTAAGAAAAAAGCAGTCAGCGGTGGTTGGGACTCAAAGTAATCCACCGCCAGAAATTAGAATCGATAACGAAGCAGGGTCTAGGGTTAACGAAAACCCTACTCAAACTTTTGAAGGCGAAAAAGTAGAAGTCAATTCCTCAGAAGAAGTGTTTAACACTAGGGTTGAGAAAACCCTAATTTAGCACCTCAACCTATGGCTCAGACAATTCGGCAACTGGCCGAAGCACCGACAGAACAACCGCCACTATGGATCGCGTATCCTGTTATGGATACTAATTTTGAATTAAAGTCAGGCTTGATCTAGCTACTTCCAACTTTTTAGGGGTTACAGAACGAAAATCCTCATAAGCATTTGAAAGAATTCCATATGGTTTGCCTTAGTATGAAACCTTAGGGGGTAACTGAGGATCAAATTAAATTGCGCGCTTCCCTTTTTCCTTAGCAGATTCTGCTAGGGAATGGTTAGTTTATTTACCTCCTGGATCTGTAACGACTTGGGCTCATCTGTCTCGTTTATTTCTCAACAGGTTTTTTTTAGCATCGCGTGTAGCCGAGTTAAGAAGAGAAATCGTGGGCATAAGGCAAAAAGAAGCAGAGATTCTGTACGACTATTGGGAGCGATTTAAAAAGTTGTGTGCAAGTTACCCACAACACAGTATAACGGAACAGTCTTTGCTCCAGTACTTTTATGAAGGCCTGAAACCCATGGAGATGAATATGTAGATGCCGCGAGTGGAGGAGCGTTAGTCAACATGACTCCACAACAAGCAAGAGACTTAATAGCAATTTCGAGCTAACCCTGAACCCTCTAGAAGGGTTCAGCTAAGTAATTCGACCTTAGAAGATAAAATTGATAGACTTACTAATATTATGAGCTCCCTTGTTGCAGAAAAAGCCAAACCAGCCCGAGTATGCGGAATATGTGCTACCCTTGAACATACAACTGATGCATGTCCCAGTTTGAATGATGATACTATGGCTCATTTAGATGCTGCGGGAAATTTTCCTGGGCCACCACAAAGGCGATACGACCCCTACGCTAACACCTACAACCCAGGATAGAGGGACCACCCTAACTTAAGTTATGGGGCCAATCCACGATATAACCAGCCATACCAAAATCGGGTTCCACATCAGCCACAAGATTCAGGGAATTCTCTAGAAACATTGGTTAATAAATTAGCAGCTAATATGCTTGATTTTCAACAGAAAACCGAGGCATCTATAAGAGAATTGACCATATCAATTGAGAAATAGAACTCTCAAGGGAAGCTGTGGTCACAAATAGAGCCTAATCCAAGACAACACGTAAATGCAGTGACGTTGCGAAGTGGAAAGGTACTAGAACCAATTCTTGATAGGAATCTTAGCCAAGAAATCACCCAGGAAAAACCCGAAGACAACGAACAGGTCCGAGCGAAGCCTCTACTGCTGAAAATCCAACCTCCATTCCCACGACGATTAGACCAGTGTCGAAAAAGTAAAGAAGACAAGGAGATCCTTGAAACATTTAGAAATGTAGAGATCAATTTATCACTGTTGGATGCCATCAGACAGATTCTGCGATATGCCAAGTTCCTCAAAGAACTCTGCACCAACAAACGAAAACTAACAGGTAATGAAAAGGTAAGTGTTGGTGAGAATGTATCCGCAGTGCTACAGCGGAAAATGCCGGCAAAATGCAAAGATAGGGGTATGTTCGCTATACCATACAAAATAGGTCATTTGGGGATCAAAAAGGCCATGTGTGATTTGGGGGCCTCCATAAATATTATGCCTTATTCTTTTTATGAATCACCTAACGCGAGTTTTTTGACGAAAACAGGTGTTATAATTCAGTTGGCAGACAGGTTTGTTGTACACCCTGAAGGAGTCCTCGAGGACGTATTAGTCAAAGTTAATAGGCTTATCTTCCCTGCAGATTTCTATGTGATAAAAATGGAGGAGGATAACGCTCCTGGGTCTTCAGACATCTTGTTGGGGCGACCTTTCCTTAGTACTACAAATACTAAGATTGACGTACGAAGCGGAACTGTAATGCCTCCACGCCCGAAACCGTCGCCGGAGTTGTGATAGCCCTAAAGTGACCCTAGTCGGAAAGCGATTTTGGGACCGCTAAACCGAGTCACCAAATTATTTGAATATGATAATTATTGTCTAAAATATGTGAATATGAATGTGTGAAAGTTTTAAGCTTCGATTTAGTTAATTGCATGTGAATTTAGTTAATAGGACTTATGTGTGACACTTGTGAAATGTGATAGGTTAATCTATAAGGATCTATTAGTGCATGTAATTAAAAAGGGTGGACTTGCATGTCAATTTCCCCACTTAATTGGTAGTGGCCGGCCATGACAATGAGGGTGGACAAAATGTGATGGGTAAAACATGTCATAAACATGTTATGTTAGTGTTTTATGGGAGGAATGATAAAATAAGGAGCATGGGTAATAAAATAATAGTGGTTAGTAGGAGGAGAAAGAGAAAAAGAAAAAAAATGAGCTAGGCTACTCCTCCATTGCCGTGACTTGAGGAAGGAAGAAGAAGAGGATTTTCTTGCTTCATGTTCGGTTGGTTGGTGTTTAGGAGGAGGTATGTTTGATGTTGTTCCATAAGATTCATGCATGTTTTTAGTTGTTAGCTTGAGTTCTACCTAGCCCATGGTTTAAATCTTTGCTATGTGATGGAGATGATATTCGGCCATGGGTGTTGTCTTCTTGGTTGGTGTTTGATGTTGTGGTGATGAGGCATGAAGATGAGTTAAGTTTCGGCTAAGGTGGATTTGTGTTGATGTCATTTGCATGCTAAATGTGAAGCTTTGTAATGATACATGTGATGGTGGATTGATGACTCTTGGATTTTCTTTTTAGCATTTTTGAGTTAGACATTAAGTTCTTTGTTTAACCCATGACCAAAATTGAAATGGTATGGTGTCTTGATGCATTCAGCCATGGTAGGAAGTAGAAGAGAAATATGGTTGTTGATTCATGTTATTTGGATGAAAAATGGTAGTAAGGTGAAGTGCAAATGTTAGTATTTGATTACTAGTGTATATATGTGTATTAGCCGAGTTTTGAACTTGAAACAAAATGGTATGTAGTCAATACAAGTAACCATATTTGTAGGAAGTATTAAGCATATAATTGGCCTCAACATAGACATGCATATTCGGCCACATGAGATAGATTGGTGTTGCATGTATTCGATAGATTGGTGTTGCATGTATTCGGTTATAGGCGAGCATAATGATGAATCTATCTTGACTTAGATAATCGGCTCAAGGAGAATTTGTTGAAGTGCTTAGTTAATTGATATTAGGTTAATGATGTGTGTATTCGGTCATAAAGGTGCACATGAGGAAATGTTAGATTAATTGTATTAAATTGCTCAATGTGATTAAAAATGCGTATGACCATTTTGTATTTGAGCTAAAGGTGGCCATATGACCTATCAAACTCCTTGTCATATTCGGCCATAAGCTAGCATAATGAGACTTTAATAAGTTAAATTTGTTTGAATTAGCTCAAGAGCTTAGAGGACCAAAGTTGGGTAAGGGAAAGGAAAAAGTGATCGAATAGCCGCCGAAATCATTCAACAACATCCAAGGTAAGTATTTGAGTAATGGATCTTAGATTATGATTCGATTAGATCATGTTTTAAGTAAATCAAAATCATGCTCTTTGTATGTAACTATTGAGCCGAGAATGATAATGCTTGATAAGTGACTTGTGTTTGAATTCTAGTTATGAAAATGAAATATAGATGTGTCATGATTTATTGATATGTGCATGGATATTCGGATGATAACCGGGCTAAGTCCCGAAGGCATTTGTGCTAGTGACTAATTCCGGGCTAAGCCCGAAGGCATTTGTGCGAGTTACTATATCCGGGCTAAGTCCCGAAGGCATTTGTGTGAGTTACTATAACCGGGCTAAGTCCCGAAGGCATTTGTGCGAGTTACTATAACCGGGCTAAGTCCCGAAGGCATTTGAGCAAGTAGCTATATCCGGCTAAATTCCGAAGGTACTTGGTTTGGGAATGAGCGATCTTGCTATAATAATTTCAATTAATACGCTCGTAAAATCCCAACGATGAGGTACGTTTCGTATATGCATTGGAGTAGTTGATTCCTTTTAAATATTATTCGCTCAGACAATTAATGAGCTTCCGGCCTTTGGTTAAGTTGATCCCTTATGTGTGAATATAAGGGCTGGAAATGTGAAGTAGGACTGATTTTTGAGAATATGTGTATATGAAATTATCCGTTTAGTTATATGAATGCTATACTTCAATTGTGCCTAATTTCATTGCTCAAAACTTACTAAGCATTAAATGCTTACTTCGTTATTTGAATCTCTGTTTTATAGATTTTGGTTCGTCAGCTATCGGACTCGGGATTGTCGAAGTCGAAGTCGTCCACACTATCAAAGCCCTTTTGGTACACTTTTGGTTGAACTCTGAAATTGACATGTATAGGAATACCCTTTTTGTTGTTGGTCATGCACCCTTTGGTTTTGTATAAATTTGGATAGCCATGCGAAAATGGCTTATATATACTTTGAGCATAGCATTATAATCGTTTTGTATGTTGTTCATTGAGAGGTATGGAAATGTTTGGTAACGATTAGCCATAGGAATGGTCAATCATGATCATTTTGGTGCTTTGTATGACAAATTCTAGTTGATTCATGGAAAACCATGAAATAGGTAAAGTTTACCTTAAAAACAGATCCTGACAGCAGCAGTGGTGTGGATTTGAAAAATCACTAAAAATAGTAGGAATGAAATTAAATAGTGAATAAATTATGTAATTGAACCTTGATGAATATATTTTTATATAAAAGTAACGAAACGATCATATGAGCCGTATTTTTTGAGATGCTTAAGTTTTCGTGAAACAGGGCCAGAGCGATTTCTGGATCTCCTGTTCTGACTTTGGAAATTCACTATAAATTAACCAGAGATAATTAGAAGTCATGCCCTATATGTACAGATTCCTTTTCGAGTCTAGTTTCTTTAGAAACAAACGGCATAAGTATTGAAGCCCTGTACAAGGATACATCTAAGTTGTAATGCATGAAGGTCAGAGTAGTCGAACCCCAAAACAAGGGAGACTTTAACTAATAAACTGTACTAATTGGCTCAACCAAAAATTCTAGAAAAAAATTTGTAGATGGATATATGAGTCTAGTTTCAGGTAAAATTTACGAAACTGGTTTTCGAGTTTTGGAACTCAAGATATGATTTTTAAGGTGACAGTGACGCAGTTAGCCAGCTTGTCTGGAAATATTTAAAGTGGACTGTGAAAATAAATGAATTAAGTCTGTTAGCACCTCGTGTTCGACTCCGGCAACAGCCTCGGGTACAAGGTGTTATAGGAGTCGAGCTTGAGGGGTTACCGAACATAATTTATCAAATTAAGAACTTCAAATCATTTGTTTCTACATTCACAGCTTTCTAGCTACCCGCGTCACAGTTACAAGAAAAATAATATCTCGAGTTACGAAACTTGAAATCAAGATCCGTAAATTTTACCTAAATCTAGACTCATATATCTATTTACTAATTTTTTTATAGAATTTTGGTTGGGCCAATTAGTACAGTTTATTACTTAAAGTCTCCCCTGTTTCAGGGTTTGACTGCTCTGACATCTGTGTATTACGAATCAGATATCTATCTATAAAGAATTTCAATGACTACAAGGTTTGTTTTTATTAAAAATAGACTCAATAAGGAATCTGTAAATATAAAGAATGACTTTCAATTATTTTTTTAAAATTTATTATGAATTTTTAAAGTCAGAACAGAGGATCCAAAAATCACTCTGGTCCTGTTTCACAAGGTTTCAAATATCTCATAAAGTATAATTTATATGCCTGTTTTTTTTATCCATATGAAAATAGACTCATTAAGCTTCAATTTCATAACTTGTTCATCATTTAATTCCATTTATACTATTTTTAGTGATTTTTCAAATTCATGTCATTGCTGCAGCAATATTCTGTTTTAAGGCAAATTTCATCTTTTCATGAGTTGTTATGAACTCGATAACCTATTAAACTTCCATGATATCAAACATGATCTAAATTTAACCATCACCATGAATTATCAATATCAAACATTTCTCAACCAATCATGGCCATATCATAAAATTATTTACACAAAATAAGTATATTGTTATACATGCCATACTTAAGTTTTACAAGCCATTTACCCAGATGAAAGTCCTTTGGATAGTGTGATCGAACTTTCGACCCGTCTCGATTCCCGAGCTGGCTTGTTCAAAACTACAGTAAATAAAGAGGAGGGAGTAAGCATAAATGCTTAGTAAGTTCATATGTAAATAACAAGTAACATAACAATACAAACATACCAAACAACTTTAGCATGGTATCACCAAAACATATATCACATTTCTAAACATCATTCATCATCTTACCACTTTATCGTTGTTGTTTCTATTTTCAACCCGAGGGTTAAGAGCATACCTGTCCAAAGTGTCCATTTCACAACACTTACCAAAACATCGCTTGCATCTTAAGTGTTCTTCCATTTCACTAGAAATTTCACTCGTTGAACACATCGGAATACAACTCGGATACACGGATAATTTGCACATAAGTGCCTCATATGTAATCAAGAAATCATGTAACCCGCCCCTAAGTGAACTCGGACTCAACTCAACGAGCTCATGCGTTCGCATCCATAAATGAACTCGGACTCAACTCAACGAGTTCGGATGCCTAGTTACATTGCACGAACTCTGACTCAGCTCAACGAGTTCGGACATTCGCATCCATAAGTGAACTCGGACTCAACTCAACGAGTTCGGATGTCCAAATATCCCAGTGACATGTCAGTTGTATCCTAATCCATTCCTAAGGTTCAACGGGAGCTTTTTTCCAATCATGTGTCTCAACCATCTTCTACGGAATACCGATACCGATACTCGGTAGTATTTCACATTTTCCAAGTATATCACATAATTTGACATATTATCGAACAATTATCACAAGTATATATTACATAATAATTATCATATCATTTAAATAACATTAAAACATTTAAAATAATAACTATGTTACCAACATTTACATATGAACTTACCTTGGTACCAAAATATAAAGATTTTGCAATTTAGTCCACAATATTTTCTTTTCCTCGATCGCGACTTGAATCTCGTTTCTCTTGATCTATAATGCCAAATTAATCTTATTTAATACATACATTCATCAAAACAGCATTTAATACAAACTTTGGAAAAATTACACTTTTGCCCCTAAACTTTTGCATAATTACACTTTTGCCCCTAGGCTCGGGAATTAAACTTTATTCCTTATTCTTATGTTTTATAACATGCTGATCATTTTTCCCTTCTATGGCAACATCAAATTCTTACTCTAACAAATACTTGTGACTATTAGGTATTTTTGCCGATTAAGCCCTTTTACTCGTTTTCACTCAAAAATGAGTAGCACAAGTTGTCTAACATAATTTAAAACCCCATATTATATCATAAAACATCAAAACACACAAATTTCACCTATGGGTATTTTCCAAATATAAACCCTAGGTTGAATTATTGCTAACATAAGCTTAATCGAGCTACCGGGATTCCAAAAACGTAAAAAACATTAAAAACGGGGCTTGGAATCACTTACTATGGAGCTTGGAAGCTTGAAACAAACCCTAAATATGGAGAACCCTTGAAATTTCGGCCTAATGAAGAAGATGAACAAAAATTGGCTTTTAATTTTGTTTTTAATTCATTTTAATAACTAAATGACCAAAATGCCCTTACTACTAAACTTTCCAAAAATTCCATCCATGTCCAATTTTTGTCCATAGACTTAGAAATTGGTCAAATTGTTATTTAAGACCTCCTAATTAGTATTTCAATTCAATTTCATACTAAAAACTTCTAGAATGCAAATTTTGCAACTTATTCGATTTAGTCCCTACTTTCAATTTAAGCACTTTAGGCATAGAATTTCATCACGAAATTTTCACACAATCATGCAATCATATCATATTCATCAAAATAATTATAAAATAACTATTTCTATCTCAAATTTGTGGTCATGAAACCACTATTTCGATTAAGCCCTAATTCAGGATATTACAACTCTCCCCCCTTTTAAGGATTTTCGTCCTCGAAAATCTTACCGGTAAATAGGTGTGGGTATTGGTTTTTCATAGTTTCTTCAGGTTCCCATGTAGTCTCTTCTACCCCATGCTTTTGCCACAACACTTTCACAAGTGCAACACTTTTATTTCTTAGTTGTTTGACTTCTCGAGCTAAAATCTTAATCGGTTCTTCTTCATAAGTCATATCCGGTCGTAGTTCAACTTCTGTCGGTGAAATTATATGTGAAGGATCCGAACGATACTGGCGTAACATAGATACGTGAAACACATCATCAATCTTCTCTAATTCAGGTGGTAGCGCTAGCCGATATGCTACCGGTCCAACTTTTTCAATTATTTCATACGGTCCAATAAAATGAGGACTTAACTTGCCCTTTCGTCCAAATCTAAGGACTTTATTCCATGGAGACACTTTCAAAAATACCTTATCACCAACTTGAAACTCCATTTCTTTTCGTTTCAAATCCGCATAAGATTTCTGTCTATCTGAAGCAGCTTTCAAACAATCTCGAATCACTTTCACCTTTTCTTCGGTTTCTTTTATTAAATCAACTCCATAAATCTGATTTTCCTTGAGTTCAGTCCAATACAATGGCGTCCAACATTTACGACCATATAATGCTTCATAAGGTGCCATCTTCAAACTCGTCTGATAACTATTATTATAAGCAAATTCTACCAATGGTAAGTACCTTTCCCAACTATCTTGAAATTCCAATACGCAACATCTGAGCATGTCTTCAAAAATCTAAATTACTCTCTCTGATTGTCCATCAGTTTGTGGATGAAAGGCAGTGCTGAAATTTAACTTTGTACCTAATGCCTCTTGCAACTTTTGCTAAAATCATGAGGTAAACCTCGGATCTCTATCTGAAATGATTGACAAAGGTATCCCATGAAGTCTAACAATCTCTCGGATATACAATTCAACCAACTTATTAAGAGAATAATCTATACGTACCGGAATAAAATGAGCCGATTTAGTCAGTCTATCAACTATTGCCCAGATGGCATTTTTCTTCCCTGGAGTTAACGACAACCCTAATATAAAATCCATAGTAATCCGATCCCATTTCCATTCAGGAACCATAATAGGCTGAAGTAATCCCAAAGGTACTTGGTGTTCAGCTTTCACTTGTTGACAAACTAAGCACTTTGATACAAACTCGGAAATATCTCTTTTCATTCCACTCCACCAGTACATTTTCTTTAAGTCATTTTACATCTTCGTACTGCCCGGATGAACCGCCAAACAACCATTATGTGCTTCATATAAAATCTTTTGAATCAACTCATCATTTTTCGGTACACAAATCCAATTTTTAAACATCAAACAACCATCAGAACTGATTCTGAAATCTGATCCCGTATCAGCTTCACACTGTTTTCTCTTGGCTAGCAAATCTTGATCATTTTTCTGAGCTTCAAAAATCTCTTGTAAAAACATCGGTCTTGCTCTTAACTCTGCTAGAATCGAACCGTCATCTGACATTTTCAACTGAGTGTTCATAACTCTCAAAGCAAACAACAACTTTCTGCTTAAAGCATCGGCAACCACATTCGCTTTTCCCGGATGATAATCAATAACAAGCTCGTAATCTTTCAATAACTCTAACCATCTTCGCTGTCTCAAATTCAAGTCTTTTTGTGACATCAAGTATTTAAGACTTTTGTGATCGGTATATACTCGGCACTTTTCACCATACAAATAATGTCGCCAAATCTTCAAAGCAAACACCATTGCAGCCAATTCCAAATCGTGAGTAGGATAATTCCTCTCATAAGGTTTTAACTGCCTCGAAGCATAAGCCACCACTTTTCCTTCTTGCATGAGTACACACCCCAAACCATTTAGAGAAGCATCACTATACACCACAAATTCTTTACCTGATTCGGGTTGTATGAACACTGGTGCTTCAGTTAATAACTTTTTCAATTCTTCGAAACTCTGTTGACATTCTTCTGTCCATTCAAATTTAACATCCTTTCGGAGTAGTCTAGTCATAGGAGCCGCAATTATAGAAAATCCATTTACAAACCGCCGATAATACCCAGCTAGCCCCAAGAAACTCCTAACTTCAGTTACATTTTTCGGTGGTTTCCAATCAAAATGGCTGAAATTTTACTAGGATCAACCCGTATACCATCACCTGAAACAATATGACCCAAAAATCCAACTTCCCGGAGCCAAAATTCACTTTTACTAAACTTAGCATACAGCTGCTTATCTCTCAAAGTTTGCAAAACTATCCTCAAATGCTCAGCATGCTCTGTCTCATCCTTTGAATAAATTAAAATATCATCTATAAACACCACAACAAATCTGTCCAGGTATGGCCGAAATATGCGATTCATTAAGTCCATAAACACAGCAGGAGCATTTGTCAACCCGAATGGCAAAACTAAAAATTCATAATGACCGTACCTTGTTCTAAAAGTAGTTTTAGGCACATCTGACTCTTTCACTCGCAGCTGATAATACCCAGATCTCAAGTCAATCTTTGAAAACCATGTCGCTCCTTTTAGCTGATCAAACAAATCATCAATTCTCGGCAATGGATACTTGTTTTTGATTGTCACCTTGTTTAACTGCCGATAATCAACACATAATCTCATAGAACCATCCTTCTTTTTCACAAATAACACGGGAGCACCCTAAGGTGAAAAACTTGGTCTCACAAAGCCTTTATCAGTCAACTCTTGCAACTGCAACTTTAATTCTTTCAACTCTGTTGGTGCCATTCTATTTGGAGCAATCGAGATCGGAGCTGTTCCCGGTATCAAATCTATACCAAATTCTACTTCCCTGACTGGAGGCAAACCCGGCAATTCTTCTGGAAATACATCCGCAAAATTCACACACAACCGGCACTGATTCAACTTTCTTTTCAACTTCTTTTGTATTAATTACATACGCCAAATAAGCTTCATGACCCTTTCTCAAATATCTCTGAGCCGACATCGAAGAAATCATACTAAATATTGCCTCTGATTTGTCTAGTTCAACCCGCAAGATTTCACCACTTTCACATTTTAATTCTATAACCTTTTCTTTGCAATTTACTATATCATCATGCAATGTCAACCAATCCATACCCAAAATAACATCAAATTCATCAAACGGCAACAACATCAAGTCGGCCGGAAAGTAATGACCCCGAATCATTAAAGGGCATTTCTTGCATACTTTATCAACTATCACACATTTGCCTAGTGGATTCGACACTCTAATCATAAATTCTGTGTTCTCAATAGGTATATTCATACTAGACACCAGTTTCATGCATACATATGAATGAGTAGAACCGGGATCAATCAAAGTAATAACATTAGTATCATAAAGAGAAAATGTACCGGTAATCACATCGGGTGATGAAGCATCTTCACGCGCTTTAATAGCATAAGTTCTAGCCGGAGCTCTTCCTTCAGATCTAACTGCTGCATCTCTGGCTACATTCTTACTACTTGTTTCACTTCCAGCTTTTCTCGGATACCTTCTCCTCGAGTCTGCACCACTAGCTTTTACATTCTGAAATTTTTCTTTCTCAGCTCTCTCTGGGCAGTCTCTAATAAAATGATCCGGAGAACCACATCGAAAACATTCATTTGCTCTGCACGGACCAAAATGATTTCTACCACACCGCTGGCACTCGAGTTTAACAAATCTCGTATTTCCCACACTAGCCGCAGAAGTAGTCTGAGATTTAGGACCCACATTTCGCTTCTTAAAATTTCCATATGATTGCCCAGCTGAAACTTGGGAACGAGGATTCATATTTCTTGACTTTCCGGTTTGCTGTGAGGGTGCATTACTCATTGGTCTTTTCTTCCAATTTCGTGTTTCAGATTCTACCTTTTTCTTTTCCTTCAGTAATTCTTCAGCCTTGCAAGCTCGATCGACAAGTACCACCATATCTTTTAGTTCAAGGATCCCAACAAATACCTTAATGTCTTCGTTAAGCCCGTTTTCAAATCGTCGGCACATATTGGCTTCTGTAGGAACATATTCCCTGGCATACTTACTCAATTGAACAAACTCTCTTTCATATTCTGAGACTGTCATATTACCTTGCTTCAACTCAAGAAACTCTTTACATTTCTGATCAATAAATCTTTCACTAATATATTTCTTCCGAAACTCTTCATGAAAGAATTCCTAGGTTACCCTCTCTTTCGGTACCACCGAAATCAAGGTCTTCCACCAATTATAGGCTGAATCTCTCAACAAAGATGTAGCACATTTCAAACATTCTTCAGGTGTACAAGATAATTCATCAAATACCCGGATAGAATTTTCAAGTCAGAACTCTGCTTTCTCTGCATCATCATCAATATTTGCTCTAAATTCTTCAGCCCCTTGTTTACGAATTCTGTCAACAGGGGTTCTGTGAAATTTTATCATATCAACTCCATGAGGCATCGGAGGCATAGGTTGAGGAATTGGGGGAGGTGGGGGAGGTCGTACATTTGGGTTCGTACGAATGAACTCAGTGTACCATGCACTCATCATTTGGAAAAAGGCTTCCCGATCCCTTTCTCCTCCTCCCTGACCAACAGTAGGGGGTGGGCTTTCAGTCGGCGCTGCCCCTTCAGCCGGAGCTGGCGCATTACTCTCTACTTCATCTGCCACAGCTGGATCGGGAAACATTTACTATATAAAAATCATTTAAAAAGGTCAGAAGTCGTCACACTATCACAATTCATACATATGGCATGTATAGCAAAATCCGTACATAAACACATAGTCCGAGAACCGACTAAACCTGCTCTGATACCACCAAATGTAATGCCCCCACGCCCGAAACCGTCGCCGGAGTCGAGCTTGAGGGGTTACCGAACATAATTTATCAAATTAAGAACTTCAAATCATTTGTTTCTACATTCACAGCTTTCTAGCTACCCGCGTCACAGTTACAAGAAAAATAATATCTCGAGTTACGAAACTCAAAATCAAGATCCGTAAATTTTTCCTAAATCTAGACTCATATATATATTTACTAATTTTTTCTAGAATTTTTGGTTGGGCCAATTAGTACAGTTTATTAGTTAAAGTCTCCCCTGTTTCAGAGTTTGACTGCTCTGACATCTGTGTATTACGAATCAGATATCTCTCTATACAGAATTTCAATGACACAAGGTTTGTTTCTCTTAAAACTAGACTCAATAAGGAATCTGTACATATAAAGAATGACTTCTAATTATTTTTGTACAATTTATTATGAATTTTTAAAGTCAGAATAGAGGATCTAGAAATCACTCTGGCCCTGTTTCACAAGGTTTCAAATATCTCATAAAGTATAATTTATATGCCTGTTTTTTTATCCATATGAAAATAGACTCATTAAGATTCAATTTCATAACTTGATCATCATTTAATTCTATTTATACTATTTTTAGTGATTTTTCAAACTCATGTCATTGCTGCAGCAATATTCTATTTTAAGGCAAATTTCATCTTTTCATGAGTTGTTATGAACTAGATAACCTATTAAACTTCCATGATATCAAACATGATCTAAATTTAACCATCACCATGGCTTATCAATATCAAACATTTTCTCAACCAATCATGGCCATATCATAAAATTATTTACACAAAATAAGTATATTGCTATACATGCCATACTTAAGTTTTACAAGCCATTTACCCAGATGAAAGTCCTTTGGATAGTGCGATCGAACCTTCGACCCGTCCTGATTCCTGAGCTGGCTTGTTCAAAAATATAGTAAATAAAGAGGAGGGAGTAAGCAAAAATGCTTAGTAAGTTCATATGTAAATAACAAGTAACATAACAATACAAATATACCAAACAACTTTAGCATGATATCACCAAAACATATATCACATTTCTAAACATCATTCATCATCTTACCACCTTATCGTTGTTGTATCTATTTTCAAACCGAGGGTTAAGAACATACCTGTCCAAAGTGTCCATTTCACAACACTTACCAAAACATCGCTTGCATCTTAAGTGTTCTCCCATTTCACTAGAAATTTCACCCATTGAACACGTCGGAATACAACTCGGATACACGGATAATTTGCACATAAGTGCCTCATATGTAATCAAGAAATCATGTAACCCGCCCCTAAGTGAACTCGGACTCAACTCAACGAGCTCGGGCGTTTGCATCCATAAGTGAACTCGGACTCAACTCAACAAGTTCGGATGCCTAGTTACATTTCACGAACTCGGACTGAACTCAACGAGTTCGGACATTCGCATCCATAAGTGAACTCGGACTCAACTCAACGAGTTCGGATGTCCAAATATCCCAGTGACATGTCAGTTGTATCCTAGTCCATTCCTAAGGTTCAACGGGACCTTTTTCCCAATCATGTGTCTCAACCATCTTCTACGGAATACCGATATCGATACTCGGTAGTATTTCACATTTTCCAAGTATATCACATAATTTGACATATTATCAAACAATTATCACAAGTATAATATTACATAATAATTATCATATCATTTAAATAATATTAAAACATTTAAAATAATAACTATGTTACCAACATTTACATATGAACTTACCTTGGTACCAAAATATAAAGATTTTGCAATTTAGTCCACAATCTTTTCTTTTCCTCGATCGCGACTTGAATCTCGTTTCTCTTGATCTATAATGCCAAATTAGTCTTATTTAATACATACATTCATCAAAATAGCATTTAATACGAACTTCGGAAAAATTACACTTTTGTCCCTAAACTTTTGCATAATTACACTTTTGCCCCTAGGCTCGGGAATTAAACTTTATTCCTTATTCTTATGTTTTATAACATGCTGATCATTTTTCCCTTCTATGGCAACATCAAATTCTTACTCTAACAGATACTTGTGACTATTAGGTATTTTTGCCGATTAAGCCCTTTTACTCGTTTTCACTCAAAACCGAATGGCACAAGTTGTCTAACATAATTTAAAACCCCATATTTCACCTATGGGTATTTTTCCAAATATAAACCCTAGGTTGAATTATTTCTAACATAAGCTTAATCGAACTACCGGGATTCCAAAAACGTAAAGAACATTAAAAACGGGGCTTGGAATCACTTACTATGGAGCTTGGAAGCTTGAAACAAACCCTAACTATGGAGAACCCTTGAAATTTCGGCCTAATGAAGAAGATGGACAAAAATTGGCTTTTAATTTTGTTTTTAATTCATTTTAATAACTAAATGACCAAAATGCCCTTACTACTAAACATTCCAAAATTCCATCCATGTCCAATTTTTGTCCATAGACTTAGAAATTGGTCAAATTGTTATTTAAGACCTCCTAATTAATATTTCAATGCAATTTCATACTAAAAACTTCTAGAATGCAAATTTTTCAACTTATTCGATTTAGTCCATACTTTCAATTTAAGCACTTTAGGCATAGAATTTCATCACGAAATTTTCACACAATCATGCAATCATATCATATTCATCAAAATAATTATAAAATAATTATTTATATCTTGAATTTGTGGTCACGAAACCACTATTCCGATTAAGCCCTAATTTAGAATATTACCGGAACCCTCACGATGGAGTTTGACGGGGAGATTGTGAAGTTTAATGTTTATGGCACTATTAGCCACCCAAGTGAAGTCTTGGATGTAAACCGTGTCGACATATTTGACTCATCAGAAGAAAAAACTTTTGAGTCATCTTATGGAGATAAATCTAAAATGATGTTTGATGATTTTGAATCTATTAATAAATTATTGGCTCCCATGAATACTAAAATTCTACCTTCTGTTGTGCAGGTACCAGATCTGAAATTAAAACCACTTCCCGAGCATCTCAAATGCACATTTTTAGAGAATGATGAGACCATAGCCGACTTAAAAGGGATCAACCCCTTGGAGGAAAATATGAAACCTATGAAAGAGGCGCAAGGACGATTAAACCCAAATATGGTGGATGTGATAAAAAAAAGGAGAATTTCCAAACCCATACGAATGAAAAAATTCAGCTGGAGCAGCCCCAATACTAGTTGAGGCATCCAGCTAGCGACGTTAAACAAGCGCTTATTGGGAGGCAACCCAATTTATATTTATATTTTATTTATTTTATCTTATTATTTTATTATTTATTATTTATTATTTTCAGATATTAATAAAATTCTCTTCTTCTAGGTAAACCGAAACGAAGATAGGAAGAAAGGAGGAACGACAAATCTGCAGCCAAACAGCCCCTACTCGACACTTTTGGCCAGCAACTAGCGGATCTCATTGCCATCATATGTAAACGGCAGTAATAACACGGGGAGTTCCTCTACACCTTTTTCTCCTATTTTATTTATTCCACATCAAGGACTATGTGTTTTGAGTAGGAGGAGGCATTCCTTATTATATCTTTCATTTTAGCTGTTAATTTGGTTGTTGCTGCCCATATAATTTTTTTTAAGAATATTTTGCCTCTTTTCATGCCCAAGAATTTGACCACAACTAGCCCACTGTTTGACCCACATGCACGAGTCTTATCTACTGAGTTAATTATGATTTTGCTTGATAGATTTCATCTCCACTGTTTTATTTCTTTTAGTTTAAATAATTATGATTAATAGAGTTAACCCTAACTTGATTTTGGTAAATTTGATTAAGTCTAAATACAAGAGGACACTTAATACAATTGCATGCTTAAAATATGTTCATGACTATTAAGGTGGTTACTGAAACTTATTTTTGACACTTGTTTGTTTTTTCTAAGTCCTCCAAAATTAAAATTTCGTTTAATAATAATAATGTTTCCGTGGTTATGAGTGCAGCTTAAGACATGACTAGCTGAGTAACCGGGGTAGGGTGCTTGGGTTGTCATCCTATTTCGCGTCAAAAGGTTCTGTGACGTGTTAGGTAAAACTCCGCTAACTGGAATTAATTTCTAATAATGTGTTAGGCTGAGTAACCGGGGTGAGGTGCTTGGCTGTCATCACTCTTCGCGTCAAAAGGTTCGATATGTTTTTAGGAAAAATAAAAATTAGGAGTATGTTGGGCTGAGTAACCGGGGTGGGGTGCTTGGCTGTCATCTCTCTTCGCGTCAAAAGGTTCAATATATTCCTAAGTAAAAATAAATAAATAAAATTAAAATTCTATAAAAAAGAAAAAAAAAGAAACAAGAAAAAAGTCATATTAATAAAATGTGAGGACTAAAGGTAAAAACGAATAGGGTATCTTGATAGGTTTGGTAAATTACCTAATTTTTATGAAATAATCCAAGTCGATCTTAATATTATGTGTGTTAATTGGAACACTTTTTCAATTGTACTTAAATCAAGCTAAAGGTTCTCTTTATTTTTCGTATGCATTTTGACTAATTTTTATAAAACTTTGGAGTAGAATTTCTTTCATGGCAGGATTTAATTTTCACACTGGACAGGAACCATACTTGAGGGCAAGCATGGGCTAAGTAGGGGGAATTTGATAATGCTCTAGAATAACGTATTTTTATGTATTAATCATGTGTTTATTCTGAGCTTGATCCTACTAATTTAAGCTATTTATGTCTTTTTATCTTTTAGGGACTGATTTGAAGGCAAAAGCAAAATTAATTGACAAAAGTGCGAATTTGGAGACACAATGGGCTGATATGCGACAAAGGAAAAAGATTGTGCCAAAAGTGCAAGCATGGAAGACACAAGGACTAAAAACGCAAAAAGAAGAGATTTTATTCTATAAGACTCCATTTTATTTATATTAGGATAATTTATATTAGGATAATTATTAGGATTATTTAAATTTTAGGATTTTATTTTAATTATCTCTATTTATCTTTAATTAAATGTATTTATCTTTTTAGAATTTAAGTTAAATTAGACTATCTCCCTAGCACTATAAATAGGGGGTGAAGTGACTCTATTTGGGTTCATCTTTTTCTGTAAACACTCTTCCCCTGAAAGTCTAGGCTTTTGTTTCTTCATATTTTCTTTCAATAAAATTCCCTTTTCCCTTTTTATATTTATTTCTTTTTCCACCATTATCATGAGCCACTAAAACCTATCTAGCCGAAAGTTTTCAATATTCCCCCAAAAGGGTTCTTGAGGCCTAGAATTCGTACTTGGCCTTCTCGCCAAGTATTCATCCTTTCTCCGCACTACGGGCTGACGCTTCCGTCCATGGCCCTTAAGAAATAAGCTTTTCAGCATATGCAAAAGCGGCCGCTTTGTATGTTTTGGAAGAATTGCATAGTTAGTTCGTTAACTTACTGCGTCAGAGGTTGGCGAGCCAAAGAGACGAAATGGCATGGGATTCGCCATTGAGAAGCATTGATCTAGCATAGATTACTGGCTAGAGTCAGGTTCCCTCAAAATCGTAAGTCTAATCTTTGGAGCTAGTGGTCGTAGGCGTCCTCTTCCACTATAACTGGCTTACTTGAGTTGAGAAGGGTCATTTAAAAGCCGAGGATCGAACCCAAGGTAGAATGAGACAACTGGAGGCTGAAATCTACCAATAAGAATTTCTTTTCCTTCAACTCTCTTTATTATTTTTATTATTTTAGTAATCACAATTTCAGTCAACTTTAGATTTTGTTTTTTTTTATTTTTTCCAAATCAAATCTTTAATTCTGTTATTTTTTTATTTTTTTCTGTCACGCAGGTTTTCTTGGGCACGATTCTGCCCAGGATTTCGAGAAACAAGCATTCGTATAATCCGATCCCTGAGGATTCGACCCTACTTCCCCTTTACTGTTCTTTTTCATTATTTTACAGGGAATAGGATATTTTTGGTGCTCTCAACGACCGCATCATATGTAAAATTTATAACTCATAAGAACTAACTTACATTCAATTTCATATTTCATATATAATAATTCATCAACAATATCATATCTTAATTACTTGAACTAGATCAATTCATGAACCTTAGGTTCATATTTCCAAATCTCACATACAATTTCAATTCACAATTCGACTAGCAATTTCTTTCTCATACTTTTAGTTATACGATCAATCAAATTTAATTCACTCATTTTGAATATTCACCCTATTAACAAACCCGAGTCTTGGCAGATACACAGATTCCAACCAAACACACTAGTATGGTACAATGTGCCTAAAACGGCACTCAGTACCTGATCAATATATTAGAAACAGTATACGACATATAAAGTGCGTGAAACAACACATGTGGTGCCTATTACGAGACATATAGTGCCTGATCGGCAAAGCCGATAAATTCCTATACTCTTCCAATCCTATGGCATGCCAACTATATCCAACTCAGCCCGACTAGTTAATAGGGTATTCAAATAATTTCTCAATTTCATTTTCACTTTCAATGTACAATTCAATTTGATACAAATTTTCACTTTCCAACAATATATTATCAAATATTCATACATAATCATACTTCATCACATTTTCATTCAATTCAATATTGATACTTACCTTATAATTTTAGATACTGACCTTATAATTTTACTTACCATACACATAAATTTAAATATAACATTTAATAAATAGTAGTTTGAATTATAGTAATACAAATCGTGAATTTTCTCGAGTTTACTCCTCGTCCACCTTTTCTTTTACTTTCTTCGTATATGCCTCGGGTGCGATGTTACCTATGAAAAGTTAAGATAATTTTCATAATCATTAATAGAATACTAATTTACATTAATATTTAAATTTATTATTCAATTTCTACTTTAATTTCAATTCTAATCTTAACTAAATTCACTTACTTTTCTATCTCAATTCATGCTTTATTTCTACTCAATTCCCTATCAAATTTAACTTAACTATTTAAATTTCATCATAAATACGTAATTTCAAAATTCTTGCAATTTAGTCCCTACTATGCAAAACTTATAGCTTACTTTACAATTTAATCCCTTAATCAATTCTAACTAGAAATTCTATTAATTAAACCCCTAATCCAACAACTTGTTCAACATGAACTATATTAAAAAACCTAAGAACTTTCAAAACTTCAACTTAATTTCAACAAAACTTTGTTATAAAGTTCCTACAACATCAAAATTAAGTAAAAAGGACTTAATTGGCTTACCTTTTAAAGCTTTAAAACCTTAAACCCTAGTTTTTCCTTTTATTTTTCTTCCTTCCTTCTTTCTTGCTCTGTTTCGAATACTTTCTGTTGCTTTTATGTTTTGTTTCCTTTTTGTTTCTTTTTTACATGCTTTATTTATTTATTAATAAAATAATAATATAATATAATATAATCATTTAATAAATATCTATTTAATAATTAATTATAATATTACAAGTGTATGTATTTTTATTAATACACTTGTATTAAATCACCACCATACATTTGTCATGAATTTAATTTAATTATCATATGAAATAATTATTTTAAATGACTTTAATATAATTTATTATTAATATATATTATAATTAAAATCTAAGTAAAAATCTTATATTTTTGCTTCATATACCGCCTCAACTTATGCTAAATGGCATATTTGCCATTTTGGTCCTTTTTACTTTCTATTAATCTATAATTTAACTTTTAACCCTTAGTCAATTTAGTTATTTTTCCTAATTACCCTTAATTAAGCTAAATTCACTTAATTAAAACCTAATTAAACACACAAATAGTCTCGTAAATATTTCTAAAAAAATTTTATGAACCCATTTCGCTAAGACGGAGGCCCGATAATGTTCTTTTCTGATGCCCGTGAATTTTGGGTCATTACATTTCTCCTCCTTAATAAATTTTGTCCTCGAAATTTACCTAAGAAGAGATGAGGATATTTCGCTCTCATAGTTTCTTCCGGTTCCCAAGTTGCTTCTTCCACATTATGATTTCTCCACAATACTTTTACTAGAGGAACCCGTTTGTTTCTCAATTCTTTCACTTCTCGAGCTAATATCTGAACCGGCTCTTCTTCATAAGAAAAATCTGATCGAATTTCAATGTCTTCAGTGGGAATGATATGTGAAGGATCTGACCTATATCTCCGAAGCATAGAAACATGGAAAACATCATAAATCTTTTGTAACTCTGGAGGTAAAGCTAGTCGATAAGCCACCCGTCCAATTCTTTCCACTATTTCATACGACCCAATAAAATGAGGACTCAATTTACCTTTCTGGCCAAATCTCAGGACTTTCTTCCAAGGCGACACCTTCAGAAATACTTTATCACCAACGAAATATTCTATATCTTGTAGTTTCAAATCCGCATAAGATTTTTATCTATCGAAGGCTACCTTCAATCTGTCTTTGATCTTCTTAATTGTTTCCTCTATTTCTTTAATTAACTCAGGCCAATCACTTTTCTTTCATTCAATTCTGCCCAACATATAGGCGATCGACACCTTCGACCATATAAAGCTTCATAATGAGCCATCTGAATACTAGATTGGAAACTATTATTATAAAAAAATCGGCCAATGGTAAATAATGTTCCCAACCTAATTCAAAATCAATAATGTAAGCTCGAAGCATATCCTCTAGAATCTGAATTACCCGCTCAGACTGTTCGTCGGTTTGCGGATGAAAAACAGTGCTAAAATTAAGCTACGTACCTAACGAATCATGTAATTGCTTCCAAAATCTCGATGTAAATCGAGGATCCTGATCTGAAATTATCGATACCGGAATACCATGTAATCTAACAATTTCCTAGATATAAACCTCAGCAAGCTTCTGTAGTGACCATTTGGTTCTAATTGCTATAAAATGAGCTGGCTTTATGAGTTGATTGACAATTACCCAGATGGCATTCGTTTTACTCACTAACAATGGCAATCCCATAACAAAATCCATGGTAATGCAATCCCATTTCCACCCGGGAATAGTAATAGGCTATAACAAACCTGTTGGTACTGATGTTCTGCTTTTACCCGCTGACAAGTTAGGTATTTACCAACATACTCGACTATATCTTTCTTCATCCCTGGCCACCAATATAACTCTCGTAGATTACGATACATCTTTGTTCTACCGGGATACAAAGTAAAGGCACTATAATGCGCTTCTCACAAAATCAACTCTTTAAGTCTAGAAACAGCTGGAATACAAATACAATTTTGGAACCTCAAACAATCATGTTCATCGATTCTAAAATTTTCTACCATACCATTCCGTGCCATCTCTCTTTTCTTCATCAACTTTTCATCTTCTAGCTATGCTGCTCTAATTTGATCAAACATTACCTGCTTAACTCTTAACTCAGCTAAAAAACTTCCATCATCATTAATACTAAGCCGAGCGAACATTGCCCGTAATTTAACAGTTGCTTTTCTGCTCAATCCATCTGCTACTACATTTGCTTTTCCTAGATGATAACCTATAACACAATCATATCTTTCAAAAGCTTTATCCATCGTCTTTGTCTCATATTCAACTCCTTTTTGTGATAGAAGATATTTGACACTTTTATGATCAGTGTAAATATAACATTTCTCACCATACAAGTAATGCCTCCAAATCTTCAATGCAAAGATTACGGCAGCTAACTCCAAATCGTGTGTTGGGTAGTTGCGTTCATGTGGCTTCAACTGTCGAGATGCATAAGCTATTAATTTTTCATCTTGCATCAATACACAACCCAAACCATTCAAAGAAGCATCACTGTACACAACAAAATCCTTCCCCGACTCTAATAATGTTAAAATAGGTGCCTCGGTCAACATCTGCTTCAATGTCTCAAAACTCCTCTAGCACTGATCATCCCAGATAAAAGGAACATTCTTTTGTAGCAACTTTGTCATCGGCAAGGCTATCTTCAAAAATCCATTAACGAACCTTCGGTAGTACCCAGCTAAACCCATAAAACTGCATACCTCAGATACATTCGTTGGTGCCTTCTATTGAACAATTGCCTCGATTTTCTTCGGATCAACTCTAATCCCATCCGCAGATACCGCATGTCCCAAAAATGCCACATTTGATAACCAGAATTCACATTTACTCATCTTCCCGTACAATTGTTTTTCCCGCAAAGTCTGTAGAACTATTCTGAGATGTTGATCATGTTCTGCCTCTGTCTTCGAATAAACCAATATATCATCAATAAAGACCACCACAAACTGATCTAAATACGGCTAAAAAATGTGATTCATCAGATCCATGAAAGCAGCTGGAGCATTAGTCAACCCGAACGACATCACCAAAAATTCATAATGGCCATACCGAGTACGAAATGCAATCTTCTGCACATCACTTTCTTTTACCTTTAGCTGATAATACCTAGATCTCAAGTCAATCTTCGAGAATACCAAAGCTCCCTTTAATTGGTCAAACAAATAATCTATACGAGGCAATGGATACCGGTTCTTGATCGTTACTTTGTTCAACTACCGGTAATCAATACAAAGTCACATTGATCCATCTTTCTTTTTAACAAACAATACTAGAGCTCCCCAACGTGAAATACTCGGTCTAATGAATCCACAATCTAACAAATCTTGTAACTATATCTTTAATTCTTTTAATTCAGTAGGTGACATTCGATACGAAGGTATAGGGATTGGAACTGTACCTAGATAAACTTCAATAGCAAATTCAAACTCTTTGTCTAGTGGTAAGCTCGGTAGATCTTCAGGGAATACATCTAGATACTTACATATAGTTTTGATCTTGCAGCACTGACTACCAACCGAATCAGAATTAATAACATAAGCTAGGTATGCTGTACAACCCTGCTAAAGCAAATTATTAGCCTTTATTACTGAGATGATGCGTGTCGAGCCATTGGTACAGATGCCATTCACCTCTATTTTGTCCCCATCCTCAGTCTGAATACTAAACCTATCCAATACCACCTCATATTCAGATAACCAATCCATACCCAATATTATATCAAAATCACCGAAAGGCATGATCAATAAATCAATGGGAAACATTTTATCTTATATTATCAACGGGCATCTCCGACACACTCCGTCCACAAACACTATTTGTCCCAGAGGGCTAGACACCTCTATTAAAACTCTAGACATTTCATATTTTAATTTCCCTGACTCGACTAGTTTTGAATTAATATATGAATGTGACGAACTCGGATCAATTAATGCATAAACAGGTTCAAAATATAATAAAAATATACGCTCTGGCTGGTGCTCTAGCCTCCGACTGTTGTGTAACTATACCACTGCCCCTTCGTACAGCTCCACCTCTGGATACAGAACCACCTCTGCCTCGAGCAGTAGACACTGATCTCTGAGAAACTGCAGGTGTGAATGGATTTTCGATGATCTCCAACTCGAGTTATGTAACACCCCTTAACCCCATACCGTCGCCGGAACAGGGTTACAAGGCATTACCGAACATATCAGATAATTTACAATTAAATTCATGAATAAATAACATACATATTATAATTTAATGATTTAGTTCTTTTCAACACTCAGAATACTTATTAGAAGTGGAACAGGACTTGTTCGAGTACTCCAGAAATTTTTCGTAAATATTTTTTTAAAAAAAACTCAATATAATCCCCTTTATAAACATCTAACATTCCCTGCAGTTTTCAAACCGCAACCAAAAATAATTTATACTCAAATACACTTATTGTAAGAGTATGCCTAAAGATCAATCACGAGATGGTTGTAATAACATACTTGATTTATCATGTTTATTGATATAAGGAGTTGTCATTATTATTTCAGTTTCTTTTCTGTGTACATAAATAAACTGTTTTATAATAATGTCCTGAGAATAATATGATTATTCTTAAAAGATCCTTAGTCAAGTGTTATTGTTGGCTAGGACAACAATAATGCATTAAAACTAACATGTAGTTGATTGATGATAAAAAGTTGTCATTGATATGGAGTGTCAAAATCAATGCATGAATATGTGTGTTAGAGAACAACATATTGGACTGACCTGCTATGAGTATGTTTCTTGGATTATTATGTAATTGTCACAACATTACTCATAGTGATTAATATGTATATGATCCTCATACTTGAGAACATCATTATCCCAACATCGTGAGTTGTATATTTTGATATAGTCAAACGAACATCGTAACTGGTTGTTTTATAAAGACTGATATTGGATATACCACAATCTATGTAGAGGGATATGGTTGATTAATATAGGATAAGTCCCTCCTACATAATGGGAGTAATATCTTAGGCCACTTGATTGAGTGAGACTAGAAATGCATGGCCATGCTCAAATAAGTTGATATGAGATGTCATACTTATTTGTGTATCATAGTTCACTTAAGGTATCAAGAAACATGGGATGGACTATGCAAGTGTGACTATTCCATGACTTGTATCCATTCCAAAGATATAGGACTTAAGGATTAATGCATGAAAGGTTAATCACAAAAGGTTATGTCGAATCATGACTTCTCATAACTTAGGTAGCAATGATGCATTGCTAGATGCCACTCATTGTTTGTAACATTAGAATCGTTTTAATATTACTGCTAACATTACAAGAACCTATAGCGTCACACCCTATGGTTGAAATGAACGGAGTAAAACATAGTTGGTATTGTATTCTGATTGTCAGATGAATTAAATTAATTATAGAATTAATTTAATTGGGCAATCAAATTGTTGAACATACTATAAGTACAAGGATGTTTTACACATAATCAGAACATAATTTCATTAGTATATGAATTTGGTTCGTATATAAGTTTAAATAAATATAGTTTACCGAAATCTTTATTACAATTAATGTAATTATAATTTTCGGTTAAACATTATTATATTTATTTTAATGATGACTATTATGTTCAAATTAATTTTAAGGAATTAATATTCATTAAAGAAAAAAAAAGATATACCAATTAAAAGGGTGTTATATATGGCAAGGGTAAAAACCCTAAAGAAATAATATATAAATAAGCCCGAAACTATGCTAAAGTGTCTAGCAGCCGTCAAGCATAAAAATCACTGAAATAGTTTCTAAGATTTTTCTACCATTCATTGTCAACTGGGTGGACTACGTAGAGGCCGACATTGGAAAGGTTGCGGCTTGGTTCGATAGTGGTTCAGGATTCCCGTTGCCTAGGCATTGCTATCTACTCAGATTGAAGTTTCGGTAATTTCGAAACCTTTTATCACCCCGATACGTTCCTTACACATGGATCCATGGTTTGGATTGCCGGAATATCTTTAATTATTTTATTTTTCCGCTACGCCTTGGAGGCACCGTCGTTCCAACACTTATATCATAACCAATTCATTAAAATAGTAATTTAATAATTAAACATTCATAATATCATTCAAATTGACTGATAACTTCATTTATTTTTCATTCAAACTTAATACCAAGTTTTATAATATACTCTTTACCATTTTACTTAAAACTAAGTTCAAACATTACAAACCATCCATACTTTTTAACCAAAATCATACAATATATATATATGACCTCGATACATGCCACATTTACCAAAAGGAAAAGAAAATACATCACCAAAGTTATGCTAAAGTCGGGCTTGATCTGGATACTAAACCAAAACCTTTGATTTCTACTGACCTGCGCACAGAAACAACCGTATGCTGAGTATTTCATACTCAGTGGTATTACCATAATTCAAACTATATGGCTCTAATGAATTAAAAATATTAATCATATAACATTAAACATGTAAAATTTATAACTCATAAGAACTAATTTACATTCAATTTCATATTTTATTTATAATAATTCATCAACAATATCATATCTTAATAACTTGAACTTGATCAATTCATGAACCTTAGGTTCATGTGTCCAAATCTCACATACAATTTCAATTCACAATTCGACTAACAATTTCTTTCTCATACTTTTAGTCATACGATCAATCAAATTTATTCAATTCACTCATTTCGAATATTCACCCTATTCACAAACCTGGACCTTGGCGGATCCACTGATTCCAACCAAACACACTAGTACGGCACATTGTGCCTAAAACGGTACTCAGTACCTAATCAATATATCAGAAACAGTATACGACACATAAAATGCCTAAAATGACACACGTGGTGCCTATTACGACACATATAGTGTAACACCCCTAACCCGTATCTGTCGCCGGACTAGGGTTTAGAGGCATTACCAGACATATCGAAACATTTAGCATTCATTTTGCAATCATCATAGCATCATAGTCATACATCAATATAGAGTCCCTTATATAGGTCAACGGGACCTTAAAAATGTTTTAGAAAGGGGTTGGGACTAAACCGAATGCATACAAAATTTTTCAAAATTTAAATATTTTTCAAAGTTATACAGGTCACACGCCCGTGTGAACAAGCCGTGTGCCTCACACGGTATTAGACACGTCCGTGTGTCTAGGCCGTGGCAAAACAAGGCATACATACTGACTTCACCACATGGCCACAAGACACACCCGTGTGCCTTGGCCGTGGTCAAGATTGACTTGGGTCACACTGCTGATCACACGCCCGTGTGTCTAGCCCATGTACCTTTCGAAATGGCCACACACGCCAATGTGCCAAGGTTGTGTGCCTCACACGGCCACCAGACACGCCCGTGTGTCTAGGCCGTGCTCGAGACTGACTTGTATAACTAAGTTACATCAGGCACATAGTCGAGACACACGTCCGTGTGCTCAACTGTGTGAGGTGAAATTAGGCTTGGTTTAAGCCACAATTCCCACCTAACTCAAGCATACCAAATCACAACATTTTTGCATCATTTATAGGCAACCAAATCAACCATATCATACATATTCCATAACATCCAAAAAACACCCAGTTCACTACTGAATTCCACAACCTAATTATACCAAAATCATTAAAACTCACATAAGTTTCAAAAGAATAATCTCATCATCTTATCACCTATTTCATACTACAAAATTTACCAATTCAACATTCCATATTCAAATCATCAAATAAGCATTCTATACATCATATGAATTACCTATCAAACACATCATTTAGGCCAACTCAAAAGGCCATACATACCAATATTTACAAGCCAAATCACATAGCTAGATATTCATATCACAAAACCTATCAAAATAACTCTAGCCTATATATGCCATATACCATATGTACAACTCTCAAAATGGTACCAAAATAGATGTCCGATAGTGTGAATGAGTCACTGACGATCCCCAGATTCGAGCTAGCTTTATAACATTGTAAAACAGAGAACATTTCACACAGTAAGCTTTAAAGCTTAGTAAGTTCATGATATAGCACATTTAACTTATAAATCAAATAAAATTCAATCAATTAACTAATACTTAATATAACTCATCTCATCATCCAATTACATAACCTTTCATCTACTTCATACTCAATATCATCAACCACATAGGTTTCGAACATACCTGTATCATCACGTTCTTTTCTATCACATTTATCATTTCAATGATTGATGCACTAATTCATTCGATCATACTTGAACATTCAATGAAATTGCACACTCAGTGCCAAGTAATCAGCTAAAGCTATAATAATATCACACACTTAGTGCCATTTCATCAAACTGAACTTATATCGGTATCGCACACATAGTGCCATTTATTCAGCCATCGTTGTTATAATCTCGCACACTCAGTGCCATTTTTAATAGCCATAGCTATTTCATTTCTCGCACACTTAGTGCCTAAAATTCGATTCACATTTCACATACTCAAACTTCTCAATCTCATTTCTATTTATTTCATCGCATATAAACATTATATAAACAATATGTATTATACACGAACTAACCTCAGACGTAAAATCGACGATATTAGTCGATCAATCGAGTACTTTGTTTTTACCTCGATCTAGGTCCGAATTTCTCCTTTCTTGATCTATATGTATTCAAAATTAACTCATAATCACGAACACATTCGATTTAATATACAAACACATCTTTGGACATTTTTGTTCTTTAGCCCCTAAAATTACACATTTTGACATTTTAGTCCTTATTACACAAAACACCAAATATACAAAATTCATTAAAACAATGCCTTAGCTGAATTTTCCTATAGTCCCAATCAGCCCATATTTATCATTTATTTTATATTTCAACCCCTCAACTTACACTTTTCTCAATTTAATCCCTAATATGCATTTTTATTCGAAATCACTTTTACAAAACATGTATATCAAGCACTAAGCTTTCATAATTCATCATTAAACATCATAAAACACATGAATTCATCAATGGCATCTTTCAAAATCATCAGCCAATTCAAAAATTAAGGCATGGGCTTAGTAAAACACAAAGCAACGATCACAAAAAGTAGAAATTACCGAAAACGGCTCAAAAACCAACCTTAATCACCAATATCATTAGTCGAACCCTAGCTTAAGCTTTCTTTTCTTTTCCTTTTGTATTTTCGGTTAACAAGGATGAATAAATCATCCATTTTCATGTTTTCTTTTATTATAATACATATTAATAATAATTTCCAATTATAACCTTTATTAAACCATATAAACATCACTTAATGGATGGTCATTAATGTCCATTAACCTTATCAATGGTCTAATTACATCATAAGGACCCCAAATATTTAAAGACATGGCAATTTAGCACTTATTAAAAGAAAAGGCCAATTTTACATTTTACGCGATTAAGTCCTTTTTTAAAATTAAGCACACAAATGATAAAATTTTCACATGAAACTTTCACACATGTTTAAACACGTATTGTAAACACAGAAAATAATATTTAAATGTTTTTTGACTCGAATTTGTGGTCCCGAAACCACTATTCCGACTAGGATCTAAACAGGACCGTTACATATAGTGCCTGATAGGCAAAGCTGATAAATTCCCATACTCTTCCAATCCTATGGCATGCCAACTATATCCAACTCAGCCCGACTAGTTAATAGGGTATTCAAATCATTTCTCAATTCCTTTTTCACTTTCAATGTACAATTCAATTTGATACAATTTTCCACTTTCCAACAATATACTATCAAATATTCATACATAATCATACTTCATCTCAATTTCATTCAATTCAAATTGATACTTACCTTATAATTTTACTTACCATACACATAAATTTAAATATAACATTTAATAAATAATAGTTTGGATTATAGTAATAAAAACTGTGAATTTTCTCGAGTTTGCTCCTCGTCCACCTTTTCTTTTACTTTCTTCGTAGATGCCTCGGGTGCGATGTTAGCTACAAAAAATTAAGATAATTTTCATAATCATTAATAGAATACTAATTTACATTAATATTTAAATTTCTTATTCAATTTCTACTTTAACTTCAATTTTAATCTTAACAAAATTCACTTACTTTTCTATCTCAATTCATGCTTTTTTTTCTACTCAATTTCCTATCAAATTTAACTTAACTATTTAAATTTCATTATAAATACTTAATTTCAAAATTCTTGCAATTTAGTCCCTACTATGCAAAACTTATAGCTTACTTTACAATTTAATCCTTTAATCAATTCTAACTAGAAATTCTATTAATTAAGCCCCTAATCCAACAATTTGTTCAACAAGAACTATATTAAAAAACCTAAGAAATTTCAAAACTTCAACTTAATTTCAACAAAATTTTGTTCTAAAGTTCCTACAACATCAAAATTAAGTAAAAAGGACTTAATTGACTTACCTTTTAAAGCTTTAAAACCTTAAATCCTAGATTTTCCTTTTATTTTTCTTCATTCCTTCTTTCCTGCTCTATTTCAAATGCTTTCTGTTTCTTTTATGTTTTGTTTCCTTTTTGTTTCTTTTATTACATGCTTTATATTTATTTATTAATATAAAATATAATATAATATAATCATTTAATAAATATCTATTTAATAATTAATTATAATATTACAAGTGTATGTATTTTTATTAATACACTTGTATTAAATCACCACCATACATTTGTCATGAATTTAATTTAATTATCATATAAATATCTTCTAATATAATTATTTTAAATTAATTTAATATCATTTATTATTAATATATATTTTATAATTAAAATCTACGTAAAAATCTTAGATTTTTGCTTCATATTCCGCCTCAACTTATGTTAAATGACATATTTGCCATTTTGGTCCTTTTTACTTTCTATTAATCTATAATTTAACTTTTACCCCTTATTCAATTTAGTCATTTTTCCTAATTACCCTTAATTAAGCTAAATTCACTTAATTAAAACCTAATTAAACACACAACTAGTCTCGTAAATATTTCTAATAAATTTTTATGAATCTATTTCGCTAAGACGGAGGCCCGATAATGTACTTTTCTGATGCCTGTGAATTTTGGGTCATTAAAAGCTAGCTTGACGACACTATAAAACATGAGAAAGGAAGGGGGTAAGCTATATAGCTTAGTAAGTCCGTATGGACATAATAAGCAACTCTTACCAATCATTTACCAAGTCTACAATATAAACACAAAACAAAATAGTATAAATTGCTATAAACCTCATAGTTATAAATTATTTAGTCACATTGTTTGCTATATCAATTTGCAAGCATAATTTAACATGTCTTGACTTTAGCCTAACAATTGTAACTCACCATTATATCGATTACCACAATCAATCAATTATGTCAAACCTTATATTAACATGCCCATTAATTATGAGTATTCACATTTCAAGCATATATTTTAACATCTTTCAATTGTTCCAAGTTCATATCTTCTCATACTTCCATAATAATTTTAATAGGCAATTATACCAATCTTTCCTTTTTCTCATATCCGATAGATCACAATTTGTGTGAATAAAACATGTTATATCATAACTCAATTTGGCCCTGAAACCAATCACATGATCCTTAAGAAAATTTATCATGAATTTCATACGTCAAAAGTATAGGCCAAAAATCAAAGGTTTTTACAAAATCATTCTCGTGGAAATCATGAACTCACAATTTCATGAAGTCGATGCATATAGACTTTACGTACATACCTGTACCAATTCGTAATACTTACATAATTTTTCTCTTCTTTGACATACTCGTTGAATTTTCCATTGAACCACTTGGAATACTAAAAGATACTCAGGAACCTTGCACACACAGTACCATACCAATGCCATATCCCAGATATGGTCTTACATGAAATCTCGTATCGATGCCAATAGCCTAGTTATGGTCTTACACGAAGTCTCGTATCGATGCCATATCCCAGATATGGTCTTACACGTAATCTTAGTAAACCTAATGTCATGACATTTGTATCATATCTATTCCTAAGGTTCAACTGGGACCTTCGTAGTATCAAATCTCTATCGGTCATTTCCGTAGTATCGTATTCAATAACATTCACATTTCATTTCAATAATATGACATTTACCTCAATTATATCAATTAAGCATTTATACATATATAATTTAATACTCATTAAACATACGAACTTATCTCAGCATAAAAATGGCAAAAAAGGCCTAACTGTCAAATACTTATTTTTTCCTCGTTCTAATTCTGAACCTCATTTTTCTTTATCTATAATATCACATTTAACTTATTTAATCATTATACTATTCAAATCAGCCCAAAATCACATTATGGAAAAAATTACATTTTTGCCCCTAAAGTTTGACATTTTTACAATTTAGTCCCTAGGCTTGTAAAATGAAATGTACTCAATTTATTCAATACCCATACCTAGCCGAACCTTATACATGCTTATAGCATCCCACATTTTTCTTTAATTCACATTTTAACACCCATTTTACAACTTTTTACAAATAAGTCCTTTTTAGGCATTTTCATCAAAAATCACTTAACAAAAGTCATTTATCGAAAAACTAATATGCATTTTCTACCATTAAACATCAAAATACACAAATATCCATCATGGGTAAAATTTTAGACCTTGATTATTTCTTAATCAGTGGTAGAAATAGATAGATCATGTTACGAGGATTTCAAAAACATAAAAATCATGAAAAACGGGGCTAGAACAAACTTACAATCGAGCTTGGAAGCTTGAAAAAACCCTAGCCATGGTTTCTTCTTAGTACATTCGGCCGTGGGATAGAATATGAGCAAAAATTTCCTTCTAATTTGGCTTTTTAATTCATTTAATTACTAAATTACTAAAATGCCCTTAATGAAAAACTTTAGAAACATACCTAACCATGTCCATTTTTGTCCACCAACTTAACCAATGGTATAATTACTATTTAAGGACCCCCAATTTAAAATTTCATAACAATTAGACACCTTTAGCTTATAAAACTCAAGTTTTGCACTTTTTGCAATTTAGTCCTTTTGACCAAATTGAGTGCCCAAACGTCAAAATTTTTGAACAAAATTTTCACAAAATCATTCCATAAAATTGTATACCATAAAAATATAATAAAAATAATTTTTTCTACATCGTATTTGTGGTCTCGAAACCACTGTTTTGACTAGACCCAAAATCAGAATGTTACAAAACAAATGAACTGGTGGCCAAGTATGAAATGAGGGATTTCAGAGTTCATATCAAGATGTTTATCTTGTTAGCAAGTTAAAGCCAAGCATCATGTACCTTCTGGTTTGTTACAACTAGTGATGATTCTAGAGTCGAAATGAGAATATGTCGCGATGGATTTTGTATCGAGATAGCCTCTATCTCTAAGAAAGAAAGATTCTGTATGGGTCATTGTTGATCATTTGATGAAGTCTACGCATTTCATTCCATGCGTACAGATTTTTCACTTGAGAGATTAGCAGAGTTGTATCGTTAGATTGCACGGTGTGCCAGTTTCTATTATTTTTGATAGAGATTTACAGTTTATGTCTTGATTCTAGAGCAAATTAAATGAAGCTCTAGATACTCAATTTTATTTTAGTACTACATTTTATCATCAGACTGACGATCAATCTATGTGAGTGATTCAGATACTCGATGATATGCTTTGAAGTTGTGTTTTGGAGTTTGAAGGTAACGGGAAGAGATTTCTATCGTTATTTGAATTTGCATACAACAAAAGTTATCAATCAAGCATTAAAATGGCATCGTATGAGGCTTTGTATGGTCAAAAGTGTCGAACTCCATTATACTGGACAGTTTGATGCGAGAAACTGAAGAAAAGGCTAGAGTAATATGAGACAGTTTGAAAGCAGCTTCAGATCGATAGAAATCCTATGCGAATTTGAAAAGAAAAGACATCAAATTTCAAGTAGGTGATAAAGTGTTTTTGAAAATACTGCCCTGGAAGAAAGTTATTCATTTTGGTCAGAAAAGAAAGCTTAGTCCGAGGTTTACCAGGCTGTATGAGATTATTGAGAGAATCAAGTCGATAGCTTACAGATTAGCCTTGCCATTAGAGTTAGAAAAGATTCACAATGTATTTTATGTGTCTATGTCACGGCAGTATCGATCGGATCCTTCACACGTGATTTCACCTGTTGATGTTGAGATTCAACCAGATATGACGTACAGTGAAGAACGAATCAGAATTTTAGCTCGAGAGATTAAAGAATTGAGAAAAAAAAGAATAAGTTTAGTGAAAGTTCTTTGGACACGTCATGAAATAGAAGAGGCTACCTGGGAGCTGGAAGAAGCTATGAAAGTGCAATATCCGAACCTCTTTTTTGGTAAGATTTTCGGGGACGAAAATTCTTTTAGGCGGAGAGTTGTAACAACCCATTTTTAGCGAAATCGAAATAATGGTTTTGAGACCACAAATCTGATGATTAAATTATTATTTTATTATTTTAATGTCTATAGTATTTTAGTAGGGTCGTATAAAGATTTCGTTAAGAAATTTTGACGTTTGCATGTTTAATTAAGTAAAAAGGACTAAATTGTAAAAGGTGCAAAAGTAGAGTTCTCTTAGTTAAAGGTATCAATAAGCTATGAAATTTTAAAGTAAAGGCATTTATATGGTAATTAGACCATTATTATTATGGACATTTATGGACATAAAACTAAGTAATTGTAATGTTAATGTTAATAAACAAGGTTAAATAAGTAATTTAATTATTAAGATAAATTGAATTAAGTAAAACTTTGTATCATCCTCTTTAGTTACTTTCACCACCTAAAAAGAGAAAGAAAAAAACCTATTTTTGGTGCTTGGAGGATTTGGTTAACAATAGCCTATGCATGGTATGTTTTTAAGCTTTGTTTTTAATGATTTTTTTTGTTTTTAGGATCATTGTAGCTTAATCTAGCTACCCCAAGGATTAAATTGCAAAAATTTTAAGGGTTTAAGGTTTTTCCATGAATATTCTTGTATGGTTTTTGATGTTTGATGGAAGATTATAAGTCCTTGTTGTTAAATAAACAAGTTTTGTAAAGGGATTTTTGATGAAATTGTCATTTAGGAACTTATTTATAAAAGTAGTAAAATTCCATGGTAAAATTGTGAAATGTTGATTTGTATGGGTTGGTGTAAGTCCCTAGTGAATTTGGCTAGCATGAAATGTGGATGAAATTGCTTAAATTTCAATTTACGAGCTTAAGGACTAAATTGTAAAGAAGTTAAAAAATTAGGAGCAAAATTGTATTTTTGCAAAAAATGAATTTTGGACTAAATTGAATAGTATCAGTATTAAATGGATTGAATTTTCCTATTTTAGCAAGATAGACCTCGTATGGATCTAGATCGAGGAAAAGCTAAAACCTCGGATTAGCTGATATCGTTTCTACATCTTTGTCATCGAGGTAAGTTCGTATGATTAAATAATGTTTTAATGTTATATAGATATCTATATTCATGTACTGTTTGTCATGAAATTAAATGGTGGAAATCCAACGATGTTACAACGATTATCGAGTCCCGTTTGAACTTTAGGAATACGTAGGATACAAATGAAATGTTATTAGGGTTACCATGTTTCAGGTGCTGGTCTTGAATGTCCTATCGATGTTTGAGGTTCTACATTTGTTGCAAATACTCTACAACTTGTGTGAGCATCAGCGTGTAGTTTACATTCTGACCTACAGCTTGTGTGAGCAAACCCATTTCACAGATCGTGTGAGCAACGATGTAAAGGAAAATGATAGGTTACGATTATATGTTTAGCAAACTTCATGTAAGCTTCTTGCGTATCTAATGTTATTCTAAATGGTTTAACTGGCATGAAAAGGAAAGGAACGATAAGTGTTCAAATGAACTTTGACATGACTCTATAGAAAGGATTAAAAAGGAAATGTTCAATGAAAGAATACCTATGTTCATGAAAGTGATGATTTTAAATGAAGTTGTTCATGTATAATGATTTACCTTATGTTAATTCAAGTGAATTCTGAGTTGATGCACTAACATGTGTTGTTGATGATGCTTAGGCTTGTGCCAAGCTTATGGTTGGATTGTATCATGCTTAATGTTAATGTTATGCATTGAAATGTTAAGTTATGTTCATGATTTACAAACTTACTAAGCATTATATGCTCACATAGTTTTCTTTCCTATGTTTTAATCAGAAGCTCGATCGGGTTGAAAGTTCGTCAGAGATCTATCACACTATCTAGCGATTATATCGATAGTTATTAATGGTTTGGTCAATTTTATAATGGCATGAATAGGTGGACTTGTGTTTGAATGTTAGTTGATAAGTTTGGCATGTATATGTTATTTTGGTTGATGTACTTTTGGTACTTTTGATGCCTTGTTGGTATATGTTAATATGGCTAAGATATGATGCATGCTTGAGTGACCAAATGGTATGTTTATAAGGAAGTTCTAATGATCATGACTATGTTATGTATGGAAGTGGTATTGATTTATATAAGTATGGTTGAGATATGGTAGGTGTACATGTTTAGGTATGTTTGGTTGATTGTAATTGAGGTACCTTGTATGTCATATTGGATGTATATTAATGTTCTATTGAATTGGTCCTTTTATGCTGTTTTGGTAAGGTTTTCGTGCTTTGAATTTGGGCAAAAATGGTGTTTAGGTACAAGTTTGAAATGGTGATAGAAATGGCTTGATTTTGGCCAATTTCATGTCCACGCGGCTTAAGACAGTGGCGTGTGACTCATCCGTGTGTGACACACGGTCATGTGACATGACCATGTGTCCCCTATAGGTTTTAAGATTTGAAGTCAGGCTACTACACGGCCTAGCACACAACCTGGAAGACGAGCGTGTGAGGCCATTTTGAGTGTTACACAGCCTGACACGCGGACATGTGGCTTGGTCGTGTGACCCAACTTAGAAATTTACACGGGCGTAGACACATGCTAGAACACGATTGTGTGTCCCTATTTCAAATGTTACACGGCCTGAGACACGGGTGTGTGTCTCTGCCGTGTGAGTCAGATGGCCTGGCCACATATCCGTGTGACCCCTGCAGTTCAAATTTTCTAATTTTTTTTCCTGAACTTTCGGAATGATTCCAATTTAGTTCCAAATTGTTTTTAAAGTGTTTTTAGGGCTCAGAGGGTCGATTAAAGGATGATATGCATATAGATGAACTATTTATGCCATGTTTATGTTGAGGTACTAAATGTATGTTTTAAAGTTACAACTTTGTTTATCTTGAAGGAGAGAAAACTTAAGATAGGGATTTGTGTAAGAAAGTAAGATAAGAATAATGAGATTTTATCATGAATTTTACATTTGTTTCATTAAAGTGCATGGAAATGATATGCGATCATTGTTTTGATATTAAATTTGTATATATTTTTTATATTAAAATGAAGAGAAAGAGAAGAGAAGTGAACATCAAGGTCTTGATAAGGGGAAATAAGTAGCAAAAGAATAAAGGAGGAAAAAAGGTTCATCCAAGGTTTTGTTGTGTAAGTACCTCAAGAATTTTACTTTACCTAATTAAACCTAAGTGTAAATTATATTTAAATTGTTATATTAATGATTACATGATTAATTTATATATGAATAAGTTAACATTTATTGTGAAATTGGTTAAAGAGTAGTGGTGACATGAATTGAATTTCAGTTACAAGTGAATAGGTTAAGTGTAATGATATTATGGTAAAAGGGTCTAAATTGTAAAGAGTTTAAAAGTCATTATGTGGGTTAAGTATTTCATGTTATGATGTTCAAGTGAAATGTTACATGAAAGTGAATTAAATGTGAAGTGAGATTATAGTGGTTAGTGAATTTTGTACTAATAAGGACTAAGTTGAAAAGAATGTAAAGTTTTATATGATACTAATTTATAAATGATTTTAGTGTTAACAACATAGTAAATGTCCATGTAGACAAGATGTAAACAAGTTGGATATAAATGACATGCCATTGGGAAAACTTGAATGTGCTAGTGTAGTGGCACTTTGGTGCAAAACAATTATAATGCACTTCGATACATAGTGACAATGGCACTTCGATACATTTCAGTAACTTTGCACTTAGGTGAATTACAGTGAAAGCACATTCGTGCTAGTGATTTCAGTGTTATTTCTGCATATCTTTCTTGTTTAGTTTAAGTCTACTATAGGTTAAATGCAAAGTGATAAAAGAAATTTATAATGAACCTTTAATTGAAATATGGTAAGAATAAATGTTAAAGTATACATTTAGTGTTTATTTATCTTAATTCATTTTATTATATTTAATGTATTATCATGTTGAATTTAATTATAGTAAAGGTAAGTTCAATTCTTAATGTACTTACTAATTTACAATGTAACTTAATGCATTGTTTTCTAACACGTAAGTAAACGTTCTTTTTGAAGTTCTTGACCAATGCTTCGACCTCAACACATCATATCACATCACATCATAACGCGTGAAAAGAGTATGAAATCAAACTTTGGGTATTAGTTTATGGCAAGTACATAGGTATTTTGTGGTCTATGTATATTAATTCTAACTAATGCATTTTGTGTAGTTAAATATTTAATGATTTGGTGATTTAGTTGAATTATGTTGAGCATATGATGCATTACATGGTATTTTGAGTGTTTTTATGGCCTTAAATGATTGGTTTATGTATGGAAATGATTGGTATGTGTTTGGAGATATTTGGATTTAAATTTGGCCTTTGCAATGGCATTATTATGTTAACTCCAATCTTGTCGTCACGTCAACAATGGTATTGCTCCATTTCTGCCAAATAATAAGGCATTTTTGTGACAAAGCTTTTCTTGTTGTTACGATAAAGGGTACCGTCACAACAAGACCTTGTTGTCATGAAAATGATGGGCCTATTTCAATTCTTCTAAATAGTGAGAGCTTTATCGCCTTGTCGTGGCAAAACTTTTCTTGTTGTCACCACAAGACTTTCATGTGGTTGCGACAAGTATCCTACTTGTATTTCTACTCAAACCACTTGAGTTTCTCTTACCACCTTTATTTGTTTTGGCTTCCAATCATGAAATTCCCAAAAATGAAAAAATACCTCAAATAAGATCTATTAGTTAAAATGGAGTGTTTAAAGTGAAATTCAAATTGAAGTGACTTAATGCACAAATGTGGCATCCGTGGCTCGGGTTATTGGTAAAACCTAAGCAAAGGGTGTTACACCATATCTATCATTACCATATTGAATCGTTATTAGACATGTGCCCCTATTAACCAAATGTGGAAAAATAAATAGATACACGTATCAAAACCCAAAAATACCTAAAAAATTGTACCCAAGTGCCATATACCAAAATGAAAGGAATTATACAAACATTGCTGAGTGGAGGGTCACTACTTGGATGTTGTGTAATAGCCCGATTTTAGCTAAATTGGAAGAGTGGTTTTGAAACCACAAATTTGATGTCGAAAAAATATTTTAATATTATTTTCGGTATTTACAACATGTTATTTTATATGTGTAAAAATTTCATGAGCTAATTTTATCGATTGGTAGTTTAATTTGATAAAAGGACTTAATCGCATAAAATACAAAAGTTACATACTATTTGTTTAAAGTGCTTAATTGCTATGATTTATTAAATTAAAAGTCCTTATGATGATATTAGACCATTGGTAGTGTTAATGGACATTAATGGACATGCATTATAAATTTTTATGTTTATTCATTAAGGGTAAACAAGTAATTATGTAATTAATTTAATTAAATATAGCAAAACATGAAATTTTGTTCATCTTCTTCCTTGGTGACTGAATATCAAAGGAAAAAGAAAGGGTTTGAAGCTTTCTAAATTTTGGCACACTCCTAGCTTGATTAAGGTATGGTTTTAGCTCAGTTTTTGATGATTTCTATATTTTTGTAATCGCTGCAGCTCAATCTAGCTTGCCCATACCTTTAATTTTGAAACTGTTAAAGATTTTGAGAGTTGTCATTGTTGAATCTATGTGTTCTTTGATGTTTAATGTTGAAATATGAAAGCTGGATGATAGTTTTACATGTTTTGTTAAGTGATTTTTGATGAAAATGCATAATAGGGATTAAATTGTGAAATGTGCAAATTGAGTGGTTTTGGGCTACTAGGGACCTATAAATAATTCGGCCAAGCTTGGGTTTATTGAAATTATTTGAATTTTGAGTTTTGTGAAATAAGGATTAAATTGTTAAAAGTGTAAAAGTTTAGGGGCCAATGTGCAAATAGGCCTAAATGTATGTTTTGGGCTAAATTGAATGTGTTTGATTAAATAAGTTAATTTTGAATTCATATAGATCAAGAAAGAAAGAATTCAGATTTAGATCGGGGAAAAAGCAAGGTTATAGAGTAGTCAACCCAATCCGTCAATTCTGAATACGAGGTACGTTCGTATGTGACAATTACATTATAAATGTATGTTAAAATGCTTTAATATCGCATAATTTGTTAAAACGGGATGATGGATAATGTATGAATTGTGAAACGACTCAATGAATGCATTTGATGAAAGAAACGAAAAGTGTGAAAGCCAATTGAACCTTAAGAATAGTTTTGGATTCTAATGACATGTCAGTAAGTGATACATTGTGTGGGCTTCAGGCCATGATATTAGCACTTCAAGTGCATATTTTACTGATTTGGCTTCGGGCCATGATAATAGTTCTTCTTATAAGTTACCTTGATTTGGCTACGGGCCATGATATAGGTACTTATAGTACAAGACTCCTGAGTATCTAATTTCTATTCTAAATATTTCAATGGGTGAACAAACGATGTGATTGAGGAATAGGTTAGTATCAGGCGATACAGGTATGTACAGAACCTATTCGAGTATTAAATAGTGAAAGTTCGATGAGATGGTATTTTATCATGTTTTGAGACATGAGAAAGGTTTGTAGTTAATGTGTATATGGTTTTGTCATGTGTAATTGGTTGATTTGCATTGATTCGATGAATTAAGTTATTCACATACGAGCTTCCTAAGCTATGAAGCTTACTTCATGTTATTTTTCTATGTTTTATAGTGAATCAAGGCTAGCTCATATCCGGGAGTCGCCGGGAACATCATCGCACTATCAAACATCTAAATTGGTACTTTTGAATTATACATTTATGGTATATGACATGTATATGCTAGATATGGTATTTTGGTTGTGATTATAGCCATGAGATTTGGCTTGTAAATGATGTTAATATTGATGTGTGTTTGGTTATTAGAAATGGCTTGTAAATGTATATGTTTTGGTTTGTATAAATATAGGCATGAGTGATGGTTTATTTTGGTCTATTTTTGCATGGTTATAACAAAGACATTATGGAAGTTAAAATGGTTATGTGAATTATGATAAATGAACCATATTGTTTTATATTGTTTTGGCATGTATTTGGCTAAGTAAATGGTAGTGATTTGAGAATTGGAATAGATGAAATTATAATGGTATGAATTATGCATTTGGTTGATGATTTTGGCTGCCTAATTGTATAGTGAAATGGTATCATTTTGCCTTGTGTAGGTACTTTGAAGTTGGGGTGGCAAATTGGCCTTGCGAATAGCCTATTTTTGTCCACATGAGCAGAGACATGGGCGTGTGTCTCAGCCATGTGTGACACACGGTCATGTTATAAAGCCTTGTGTCCCCTGGTGTTGAAATTGAATTGAAGTCAGTATGCTCCACATGGTCTCACACACGGGCATGTGACTGGCTGTGTGGTACAAGTCAGTATACTCCCGTAATTGGCACACAGCTTAGCACATGGGCGTGTGACTTGGCCGTGTTGAATAAGTCAGTATACCCTACAGGTTTGGTACAGCTTAGCACACGGGCATGTGTGGCCACTTCGAAGGGCACATGGGTCAGACACACAGGCATGTGGTTGGCCGTGTGATCCAAGTCAGTATGTATGCCCTGTTTCCACACGGCCAGAGACACGGGCGTGTTTGGAGCTATGTGAGGCACATGGCCTGTTCACACGGGCGTGTCTAGAGCCATATGAGGCACACAGTGTTCACACCGGTGTGTGACCCTTATATGGTTGAAATTTTTCTAAGTTTCCAAAAAAATTTTATGTTATTGGTTTAGTCCCAAACCATTTCTAAAGCATGTTTAAGGCCTCGTAGGCCCTTATAAAGGACAATGTAATTGTGTTGAATGATTTATGAGAATGAATGCTTTATGTTTGATAAATGTATACTATATGTTGTGAATTGATCGGCACTACCTCGCAGCCCTACTCAGGTGACGAATACAGGTTAGCGGTGTTATATTCTTTTTGGTATCAGAGCTACAGTTTAGTTGATTTTAGGACTAACTTAACATGTGTGAGAGTCTAGTTATGCATGTCATATATACTCTGGAATTGTGTGATGATTCCTAACAACTTAAACTGTGTTTTCATATAGTAATGGATCCCAATTGAGCTATAGCCGATGAGGTTGAGAGTAATGTACCTACTCCCGCACAAGGGACAGTGCCATCTAATTCTAGACCCGTGACAGGCAGTCATAGAGGAGAGGCTAAAGAAGCCTTCTTCCAAATGATGAACGAACGGTTCATTCAATACATTTGTACGAACCCGGCTGCTTAGCAACCTCCACCCCTACCTATTCCTCAAAATATCTCTGTTATTCCTCAAGTTATAGATTCGGTATGGTTAAATAAGCCTCCAGTTCACAAGATCCACAAACACGACGCCGAAGAGTTCAGAGCTAATGTTGATGATGATCTTGAGAGAGCTGAGTTCTGGCTCGAAAATATTATTCGAGTATTTGATGAATTGTCTTGTACTCCTGATGAATGTATTAAATGTGTTGTATCTTTGCTAAGAGACACCGCATATCAATAGTGGAACACATTGATATCTGTGGTTCCGAAAGAACGGGTTACTTGGGAGTTCTTTCAATTCGAATTTTGAAAGAAATACATCAGTCAAAGATTTCTCGATCAAAAGCACAAAGAGTTTCTAAAATTAAAATAAGGCCGAATGACTGTGACAAAATATGAAAGAGAATTTGTACATTTTAGTAAGTATGTCAAGGAATATGTTTCTACCAAAGAGGTTATGTGTAAGCAGTTCATTGATGGGTTGAATGAAGATATAAAAATACTAGTCGAAATTCTAGAGTTGAAAGAATTTATCGTTTTGGTTGAAAGGGCTTGTAAAGCCGAGGATCTTCGCAAAGAAAAAAGAAAATCAGATTCAAAAGCTAGAGACTCGAGAAAAAGATCGATGAGTAAGTCATATCAATCTTCATCAAAGAAATCTAGAGATTCGTACGCTCGTCCAAATGTTTCAAACAAATATTCAAACAGAGATCGTAGAAAACAATACTCAGGTTCTAAAGCTCAAGCTACATCAATATCGAGTGTTGGCAGTGTGAGAGACAACAAACCTGAGTGTCAGCAGTGTGGGAGATGACATTTTGGAGAATGCTAGAGTAAAAGTAATGAAGCTTGTTACAAATATGGTTCGCTAGATCACTTCATTCGAGATTGTCCTGAGCTAGATGAGAAAGATAAAGCTCAAAATGTGAGACCAAGTAACACGTTATAATAGAGGTAGACCACCTAGAATTGTTGGAAATGTAAGTGGTAGTAGAGGGGCAACAAAGGATTCAACTGTGAGATCTGAGGCCAGAGCACCTGCTAGAGCCTATACTATTTACGCTCGCTAAGAAGCGTCATCTCCAGATATTATCATCGGTACTTTCACTCTCTATGATACTAATGTGATTGCATTGATAGATCCAGGATCAACTCATTCTTATATATGTGTGAATTTAGTATCTAGTAAGACTTTGCCTGTAGAACCTACTGAATTTGTGATTAGAGTATCGAAACCCTTAGGCAAATCTATTTTGGTTAAAAAAGTCTGCAAGAATTGTTCGTTAATGAATCAGGATTTCTGTTTTCTGGCTAATCTGATGTTGTTGCCATTCGATGAATTTGATGTGATTTTGGGTATGGATTGGCTAACGATGTATGATGCTATAGTGAATTGTAGATGAAAGATAATTGAACTGAAATGTCAGAATAATGAGACTATTAGAATTGAATCTGATGATCTGAATAGTTTACTAGTTGTGATCTCGTCTATGTTAGCTTAGAGATTTGTGAGAAAGGGGTGTGAAGCTTATCTTACTTATGTACTTGATAAGAAAGTGACAGAAACAAAGATTGAATTAGTACCAGTTGTGTGTGAGTATCCAGATGTATTTCCTGAATAGTTACCGGGTTTAGCACGTATCAGAGAGGTTGAGTTTGGTATTGAATTATTACCGGGAACAATGTTTATATTGATAGCTCCGTATAGAAGGGTTCTGTTAGAGTTAAAAGAATTGAAAGCTCAGTTGCAAGAGTTGACAGATAGAGGTTTTACTAGACCAAGTCTCTCTCCCTAGGGTGCACCGATGTTATTAGTGAAAAAGAAAGATGGCACGATGAGAATGTGTATAGACTATCGACAGCTCAACAAAGTGACGATCAAGAATAAATACTCTTTGCCACAAATAAATGATTTTTTTGATTAGTTAAAAGGGGCAACAGTGTTTTTGAAATTTGATTTGAGATCGGGTTATTACCAATTGTGAGTTAAAGATTCAGATGTGCTAAAGATTGCATTTAGAACAAGGTACATACACTACTAATTTCTTGTTATGCCTTTCAGACTAACAAATTCACCTGTTGTTTTTATGGACTTGATGAACCAGATTTTCAGGCCGTACTTAGACCGATTTGTAGTTGTGTTTATTGATGATATTTTGATTTACTCTCGTGATGAATCTGAGCATGCCAAGCATTTGAGAATCATGTTACAAACTTTGAGAGATAAACAGTTATTTGTAAAGTTTCAGCAAATGTGAGTTTTGGCTACGAGAGGTGTTGTCTGGGACATATAGTTTCAGCCGCGGGTATACGAGTTGACCCAAGTAAAATTTCTGAGATTATAGATTGGAAGCCTCCGAGAAATGTATTCGAAGCCCATAGTTTTCTGGGACTAGCCGGCTATTATAGATGATTTGTGAAAGGCGTCTCGATGATTGCGACTCTGATGACACAATTGCTTCAAAAAGATGTTAAATTTGAGTGGTCAGAAAAGTGTCAACAGAGCTTCGAACAGTTGAAAGCATTATTGACAGAAGCACTAGTTTTAGTTCAGCCTAAGTCAGGTAAAGAATTTGTAATTTTCAGTGATGCATCGTTAAATGGCTTGGGTTGTGTTTTGATGCAGGAAGGTAAAGTTGTAGCTTATGCCTTGAGACAGTTGAAGCCGCATAAAAAGAATTATCCGATGCACAATCTAGCGTTAGTCGGGATAGTATTTGCATTGAAAATTTGGCGCCATTACTTGTTTGGTGAAACTGTCATAATTATACAGAGCACAAAAGCTTGAAATATCTGATGACTCAGAAAGATTTGAATTTGCGACAGCGGAGATGGTTAGAATTGCTAAAAGACAATGAATTAGTCATTGACTATCATCCGGGGAAAGTGAATGTAGTTGCTGATGCTTTGAGTCGAAAGTCCTTATTTTCTTTACATGCTTTGAACACACAATTAGCTTTGTCTGACGACGGTTTGATAGTAGCAGAGTTGAAAGCGAGACCGTTATTTCTACTACAGATTTGTGAGGCTAAAAAATTTGATAATGAATTGCAAGCAAAACGAGCTCAATGTGAGTCGACTTCTGATTCAAAGTTTTGAATAGGGCCTGATGACTGTTTGATGTTTCGTGATAGAATATGTGTACCAAGAAATTCTGAGCTCATTTGGAAGATTTTAAGCGAAGCACAAAGTAGTTGTTTATCAGTACATCCGGGAAGCACAAAAATGTATAACTATTTGAAACAGCTTTATTGGTGGCACGGCATGAAACAAGATATCTCAAAATTTGTTTTGAAATGTTTATTTTGTCAACAAGTCAAAGCTGAGCATCAAGTGCCATCAGGTTTATTACAGCCTATTATGATTCCTGAGTGGATGTGGGATAGAGTAACAATGGATTTCGTATTGAGTTTGCCCTTATCTTTGAAAAAGAAAGATGAGATCTGGGTTGTTGACAGATTGACGAAGTCAGCTCATTTTATTCCGGTGCATATAGATTTCTCGCTTGATAAGTTAGCTGAGTTGTATATTTTTGAAATTGTGAGATTACATGGTGTTCCCCTATCTATTGTTTCGGATAGAGATCCAAGATCTACTTTGAGATTTTGGAAGAAATTTCAAGAAGCTTTGTGTTCAAAGTTGCATTTTAGCACTGCATTTCACCCATAAACGGATGGTCAATCCAAGCGAGTTATTCAGATACTTGAGGATATGTTGCGTTGTTGCATTCTTGAGTCTGAAGGTAGCTAGGAGAAATATTTACCGTTGATTGAATTTGCTTACAATCATAGCTTCCAATCGAGTATAAAGATGGCACCGTACAAATCTCTATACGGTCGTAAATGTCGAACACCGTTGTACTGGAGTGAGCTCAGCGAAAATAAGATAGTTTAAAAGTAACTCATACACCTTACAATCATAGCTTCCAATCAGAGAGACTGAAGAAGAAGTGAAAGTAACTCACGATAGTTTAAAAGTAGCTTCGGATCGACAGAAATCATACGCAAACTTGAAATGGAAAGATATTGAGTTCTAGATTGGGGATAAAGTGTTTTTGAAAGTGTTGCCAGGGAAAAAGATATTGTGGTTTGCTCGGAAAGGGAAATTGAGTCCGCGATTCATTGGACCGTATGAGATTACTGAGCGAGTTGGGCCGGTGGCATATTGACTATCTTTACCGTCTAAGTTAAAGAAAATACATAATTTGCTTCATGTGTCGATGCTTCGATGATACCAATCCGACCCTTCACATGCCATTTCCCCGACAAAGGTTGGAATTCAGTTTGATATCTCATATGCTGAAGGTCTAATTCGAATTTTAACTCGTGAGATCAAAGAGCTGAGAAATAAGAAAATCACGTTAATGAAAGTATTATCGCATCGACATAGGGTTGAAGAAGCTACATGGGAATCTAAGGATGCTATGAGAAAACATTACCCAAACCTATCCACTGGTAAGATTTTCGGGGACAAAAATCCCTAAAGGGAGGAGAGTTGTAACAGCCCGATTTTAGCTAAATCGAAACAGTGGTTTTGAAACCAAAAATATGATGTCAACAAATTATTTTAATATTATTTTCGATATTTACAACATGTTATTTGATATGTGTGAAAATTTTGTGAGCTAATTTTATCGATTGGTTGTTTAAGTTGATAAAAGGACTTAATCGCATAAAATACAAAAAGTTGCATACTATTTTCTTAAAGTGCTTAATTGCTATGATTTATTAAATTAAAAGTCCTTATAATGATATTAGACCATTGGTAGTGTTAATGGACATGCATTATAAATTTTTATGTTTATTCATTAAGGGTAAATAAGTAATTATGTAATTAATTTAATTAAAATATAGCAAAATATGAAATTTTGTTCATCTTCTTCCTTGGTGATCGAATATCAAAGGAAAAAGAAAGGGTTTGAAGCTTTCTAAATTTTGGCACACTCCTAGCTTGATTAAGGTGCGGTTTTAGCTGGTTTTTTATGATTTCTATGTTTTTGTAATCGCTGCAGCTCAATCTAGCTTGCCCATACCTTTAATTTTGAAACTATTAATGATTTTGAGAGTTTCCATTGTTGAATCTATGTGTTCTTTGATGTTTAATGTTGAAATATGAAAGCTTGATGATAGTTTTACATGTTTTGTTGAGTGTTTTGTGATGAAAATGCATAATAGGGATTAAATTGTGAAATGTACAAATTGGGTGGTTAAAAAGTTAAACAAATGGAATTTTTGGGATGCTAGGGACCTATAAATAATTTGGCCAAGCTTGGGATTATTGAAATTATGTGAATTTTGAGTTTTGTGAAATAACGATTAAATTGTTAAAAGTGTGAAAGTTTAGGGGCTAATGTGCAAATAGGCCTAAATGTATGTTTTGGACTAAATTGAATGAATGGTTGATTAAATAAGTTAATTTTGAATTCATATATATCAAGAAAGAAAGAATTCGGATTTAGATCGGGGAAAAGCAAGGTTATCGAGTAGTCGACCCGATCCGTTAATTCCGAATACGAGGTAAGTTCGTATTTGATGATTACATTATAAATGTATGTTAAAATGCTTTAATATCGCATAATTTGTTAAAATGGGATGATGGATAATGTATTAATTGTGAAACGACTCTATGAATGCATTCGATGATAGAAACGAAAAGTGTGAAAGCCGGATGAACCTTAAGAATAGTTTTGGATTCTATTGACATGTCAGTGAATGATACATTGAGTTGGCTTCGGGCCATGATATTAGCACTTCGGGTCCGTATTTTACCGATTTGGCTTCGGGCCATGCATATCAGATGATTTGGCTTTGGGCCATGATAATAGTTCTTTAGATAAGTTACCTTGATTTGGCTACGGGCAATGGTATAGGTACTTATCGTACAAGACTCCTGAATATCTGATTTCTATTCTAAATTGTTCAACAGGTGAATGAACGATGTAGGTTAGGAAGAGGTTAGTATGAGGTGATATAGGTATGTGCAGAACCTATTTGAGTATTAAATAGTGAATGTTCGATGAGATGGTATTTTATCATGTTTTGAGACATGAGAAAGGCCTGTAGTTAATGTGATATGGTTTTTTCATGTGTAATTGGTTGATTTGCATTGATTCGATGAATTAAGTTATTCACATATGAGCTTCCTAAGCTATGAAGCTTACTTCGTGTTATTCTTCTATGTTTTATAGTGAATCAAGGCTAGCTCGGATCCGGGAGTCATCAGGAATATCATCGTACTATCAAACATCTAAGTTGGTACTTTTGAATTATACAATTATGGTATATGGCATGTATAGGCTAGATGTGGTATTTTGGTTGTGATTATAGCCATGAGATTTGGCTTGTAAATGATGTTAATATTGATGTGTGTTTGGCTATTAGAAATGGCTTGTAAATGTATATGTTTTGGTTTCTATAAATATAGTCATGAGTGATGGCTTATTTTGGTTTGTTTTTGGCATGGTTATAACAAAGACATTATGGAAGTTAAAATGGTTATGTGAATTATGATAAATGAACCATATTGTTTTATATTGTTTTGGCATGTATTTGGCTAAGTAAATGGTAGTGATTTGAGAATTGGAATAGATGAAATTATAATGGTATGAATTGTGCATTTGGTTGATGATTTTGGCTGCCTAATTGTATAGTGAAATGGTACCATTTTGCCTTGTGTAGGTACTTTGAAGTTGGGGTGGCAAATTGGCCTTGTGAATGGCCTATTTTTGTCCACACGAGCAGAGACACGGGTGTGTGTCTCAGCCATGTGTGACACACGGTCATGTTACACAGCCGTGTGTCCCCTAGTGTTGAAATTGAATTGAAGTCAATATGCTCCACATGGTCTCGCACGTGGGCGTGTGACTGGCCGTCTAGTACAAGTCAGTATACTCCCCTAATTGGCACACAGCCTAGCACACGGGCGTGTGACTTGGCCGTGTTGAATAAGTCAGTATACCCTACAGGTTTGGCACGGCCTAGCACACGGGCTTGTGTGGCCACTTCGAAGGGCACACGGGCGTGTGGTTGGCTGTGTGACCCAAGTCAGTATGTATGCGCTGTTTCCACACGGCCAGAGACATGGGCGTGTCTGGAGCCGTGTGAGGCACACGGCTTCTTCACACGGGCGAGTGACCCCTTTATGGTTGAAGTTTTTCTAAATTTTCAAAATTTTTATATGTTATCGGTTTAGTCCTGAAACATTTCTAAAGTATGTTTAAGGCCTCGTAGGCCCTTATAAGGGACAATGTGAATGTGTTGAATGATTTATGAGAATGAATGCTTTATGTTTGATAAATGTATACTATATGTTGTGAATTGATGATAGTACCTCGTAGCCCTACTCCGGGGACGGATACGGGTTAGGGGTGTTACATGTCGTAATTACTTCTTGTAACCTCAAGATACATCTGTACTTGCGCATGGAATAAACAAACCATATGTTGAGTGATAAAGCTCAGTGGTACTTTCATGATTTAAGTCAATAAAATCCAAACATTAATCAAATTCATACAATCAATTCAATTTCAAACTTTAGCTATTTCATATACTCATTCATTTCAAAAACATTCACTGTCTAGTGAAGCATACAAATAACCCTTTTCACAATTCAATGTTGTTCATATTAGCATTTAAACTTACCATGTCATGCCATTCCACATTAAGATACTAATATTTTCATTTCATAACACCTCAATTGAAAACATGATTTCTTTAACCAATATATATGATTGTTACGTACTGTACTTTCTAATACATACCTAGCCATTTTCCAAAAATTCACCACCTACTTACGCTATTCATTTCATTACCATATATATGCATCTCTGTGTGATCATACATATGGAAAATACCAAAATCAAACCATTATACGTTTGTAAAAGAAATCACCAATTCATGCTATTTGTCAAGTGTTATACGTTATGTCATTTTAAAGCACTCAATACCACTCATAAATCAAACATATATTGTAACACCATATACCCAACCTGGTTGCCGAGCCCAAGAACGTGATGCTACACCACCATCTTATATCGCATACAACATAACTCGACACATTATTAAATATACATCTTTTTGTTTCCTTTATCATTATGGCATTCATACAAAATGTAGTCATACTCACTCTAGGGTGTATAAAACTTGCTAACATACATTGTACAATCATAAAATAAGCACCAAACGAATAAAAAGACCACTGAGCAAAATATCCCAAAACTGTTACGTAAGTATCGATACTGGTAGAGTGGTACCAATAATTCTCTCAAGTGGTATTGATACTGCTTGGAAAATCGATTCTAATTTAGCTTATTGTTTCTCATCTTAAAAACCCAACTTTCGAAAAATATCGGTACCGCTGAAAAAGTATCGATAATTTTACCCTGAGTATCTATACTCGTGGCAACATATTGATACCAACTAGCGAAATTGAATTCCTGCACTTCGAAAATTGCAGAGGTATCATTTTTAAAACCCGAATATCGATACCTCTATTCCAGACCATAAAAACAAAACATATATCACTACAAAGATCATACCAAATAGGTTCTAAACATCATGCATCAACTGTCTCATAAAATAAACACCGAAATGTCTCAAATAATAGTCCCAAACATCATATTTAAAGTCCATAAACTTCTAAACCACATTAGGCATGCAAACAAAAAAATCATAGCAAAGCCAACATAACATCTACCACATCGCTTTTTATTCCCAAAACTCAAATAAATAAATTAACACCTACTAATAGCTACTAAAGTTTCTGGTTTGGATCACCCCTCGAGGCCACACCGCTCACACCGGCACTACTTATCTACAAAGGTTAAAAAGAAGTGGGTGAGCTTAACAAGCTCAGTGAATTCTCAGAATAACCACTACGCAAAAAAGTCATTATGCATCGACTAAGAAGACATATCACATATTCATAACATTTTTTAACTCTAACATCATATTTCACACATTTAATCATCTTCCATTTATACTATTACACATTTATCACATTACTCACATGATTAATTAAGCATATATCCAATCAAATATAGATCACATTCACTCACATTTTATGATAGTTTGAATCTTGAGGTTATGAAACATAATATGGACTCTATCACCACACATTGAATACACGGATCTCCAACACACCAAAATGACTCATAGAGTCGATCATGTCCCATAAGTGAAGCTTATAGCTAACACTCTCCAAAACACCAAACACATATCATGGTGAATGGAGCTTAGCTCACATTCCTTTATCTCTTTGAAAACTGTCCCTAGGCCTCAACGCCCCAAAATCAAATAAAAAAGGTGAGTATTCACAATCCTATGGCATGTCAAGTATATCCAACGGTCTCACAAAATCACAAGGCCAAAATATTCACATTATTACCACATATTTACTTACCAATTTTTCGCACATATTCACTGCATAGTCATATTGTTAGCACATTATAATTATTGTCATATGGTATGAAAACATACTCACATATTTACTGTCACATGGCATCAATAACATACCCACATATTCTCTTTCACAACAATCATTACTTATAGCACATGTCATAGCATCTCATATATGTTCATATTTTCACAATTGCACAAGCACACATATATCACATTTAATAATAGGTGTAAGAACACTTACTCTCAAAATTTAGAGTAGGGGTTTAGGCTATCTCTAAATTCTCTATTTTACAATGAATCATCTATGAGCAATGATTCCAAAACACTCACCAAAAATATGCTTTCGTCAAAAATTTGAAAGCTCACACAAGATTTTCTTTGCCTTGTCTATACTTGTTGAAGGCCCTATTGACTCTGACACTTCAACAAGACAAATCACACAAACATAGAAAATAGTCAAAAACAATGGTCTAAACTACGTTCTCTTTTAACCAAAACTTTCAGCATAGAAAACTTTAAATTCGTATATCTCAGCCTACACTTAATCCTTTTTCACGAAACGAATTTCGTTCATCTACACAGTCATCTACTAATAATTCCTAACCTTTAAACTACTTAAAACTACACATTTCAAGGTATTGACATTTTTCAATAAGTTTTGCCCATTATAGAAGCAGAACAATATAGAAATTATCAGGAAATTGTTCAATATGTTTGCGTAAAAATTTACATATATTGAAACGATTTGAACATATGTGGTAAATTCGACTTAGTGAATAGTATTTGAATGAAGATTATAAAATGATCCAAAATACCTATATGTATTTTTATAGAATGATCATTATCAAAGTTTGTTATGATTATTGTTGGGACTCCTAAAAAGATCAAAATATATTTCTCCAAAATTTCCTCACTCATGACATTCAGAAGATTAATGATATAAGCGTTTATTAAATTCATTCAAGTGATTATTTGAAAAACAAGTATTCAAAATTGGAATGCGTAGAATATGATATATGATGTGATGTTGTAATGAGAGGGAGTAAAAACGTATTGTACACTTTTCCCTTAACCAAGGTTTTGTCCCACTGGGTTTTTCTGGTAAGGTTCTTAATGAGACAAATGTTTTATGTATTATATGTATGTGTTCACTTTTTCCTTCACTAGGAATTTTTTCCCATAAAGTTTTATCTTAGTTAGGTAGGGGAGTGTTATAAATATTTTATTATTAAATAGATATCCATCAAGATTAAGATAAGTTTAATGTACTTTAGGACTCTAATATTAATTAGAAGTGGAGATTTATCTCATTTATATGCCTTATGTCCACAAATATAGACTTTGGACAAACATTGTATGCATCTCGATTGATCAATAAAATATCATAGTTCTTTTGCTTTCCCAATTTCTTTTTTCTTTTATTCTCTTTATTATTTATTTCATAAAAAAATCATTATTTTATTTAAGTAATTTTGTTTTAATATCTTATTTTATTTACATCATTATATTTAAGTCATTTTCTATGATATATTTTTAAATTTATTTTAAATTTAAAGAATACTTTAGTTTGAATTTTAGTTTTAAATTTAATAAATACTCAAATTATAGTATAATTTAGTCAATATTATTATATTTTGCATAATATATAATATTATATATGTAACGAGTCGACATTTTTTGCTGTCAAAAAATACGGTTTCGGAACCTCATTTCCGTAAACCGAGTTTGTAAGAATAAAATAAAAAGATTTACGAAGTTGGTATGAAAATTATTGAAGATCAGTTAAGTAATTTAACTGGGAAAATTGTAAATTAAAGCTTAAGGACTAAATTGTAAAAGTCCAATCACTATTGAATTTTAAATTAAAAAATGCTTTAGGACCTAGTTAGCAATTATCCAAAAGACCTAAACGGTTATTAAATCATTTTTATTTATATTGATAGGATTACCATTTAATTTATATAGTTACAATTAAAGAATAAATATGGTTAATTAATGACATAAACATGATTAACTAAGTTTAATTCATTCTTAATCTAAGTATATATATACTAAACTTAGTGGAAGATGACACCATTGTCTCAGCCCAACTGTCCAAAATATTGAAAAAAAAAACTTCAAGCTTTTAGACCATTAAAATTCTTAAGGTAATTAAGCTAAATCTTTAAAATTTTTATAGAATTTGAATCATGGGAACTTAATTTAGCTAACCCGTGTGTAATATTGTTCAATTAGTTGATATTTAACAAGTTACCATTAAAATGAAATTGATGATTTTGAGCTTGATTTGAAGAAATTGGTAGTTAGTAAGCTTAGATTATGATAAGGACTAAGTTAGAAATTAAGTTAAAATTGTTAGATAACTTTGTGATATTAGGGGCTAAATTGAATAAATCAAAATTTTTTTATGAAATTATGCTATAAATAGGAATTATAAGATCCCTAGTGAAAGAATGTGAAATTAAATTTTAATCAGATGTTAAATATGGAAAAAATATGTGTATCCCGGGTATAGGGACTAAAATGAATAAAATGAAAAATATGTAGATTATGTGTTTGAATGTGATTTGAATGTGAATTGATATTCTTTTTATGATTGTATCATTGAAGGTAGCTAAAGATAACGTCGGCATTTCTCAAGAGAAAGGAAAAGCACGAGTCGTAAATGAGTGATGAAAGAATTTGGTTTGTACTTTTATTATTCGAGTTCAATACATAAATACATATACTTATGCATATATACATATATGATTGTTTCAAAACTACCTATTGAGGTAAGTGTATTACTATTTCCAAACTTAGTTTATTTGTGATGATATCGAATATCAAAAATTGGATGGAATAGAATATAGCATAAACAAGCATGATATAACTATGATTTGTGATTATTAATTGTATTGAATTCATGGGTTACCCTATTAACTGTTCCGGGTAGAGGCAGATATAGTTGGCATTCCATGGAGTCATCAGTATAAAGATTAAAAGGCATAGTTGTCAGGCAACCTGGGTGGTAGAATGAACAATATTGATAGATAATGAAAGCCATTGTTGTCAGGCAACCTGAGACGGTAGAATGTATTAGTTCTAAAAGTCATATTTGCTGAGCAACCGAGATGACAAAGTAAAATTGACCTGTGTATCTGTTTAAGTCCGTGTCAGGTTAATAGGGGTTATAAAATTTGAATTTGCAAAATGATGTGCGATATGAAATGATGATGGAAATGATACATTATGTATACTTATGAAATGTGATATATGATAGCATGTGAAAGATCATGCGAATCGATTTGTACGAGCCCTAAGGGTTGACATGGAAATGAAATGAATCTATAGATTTAAGAAATAAATATATAAATGAATTGATGCAATGATGGAAAATAGTGTATGTTATACTAATATGAGTTTATCGCATAATATAAGGTATGCATTTTGGATATATGTGACATGTATTAAGAATCGATATTGTTGTAAACTAGCTCATGATTTGATTCTAAATCTAATATGTTACTGCTATTGTTATTTTCTATGGTATTATTGATTTGAATCATGAAAGTATCATTGAGCTTTATCACTTAATGTGCGATTTGTTTATTTCTTGCGCATGTATCAGTAGATCTCGAAGTCTCGAGAAGTGAAACAACATTCAGATTGCAGTTCTCGACTTAGCAATGTTTGTGCAGTTCTTTATGTTTTTGATATGTGGCATGTACCTAGAATCGAGTCGGTTTTAAGTAGTATATTTTCGGTTTGGTATTTTGGGTAGTAAATATTAGTTTGATGTATGGCACATTACTTGTTTTAATGTATATATGTAAATATTAATGTTCATATATTGAGTTGTTGTGATCTTATGTTCAATGATATTGTAGAATTAGTAAGTAACGTCGCAATGACAGATCTTCAACGTCGCAACATGAATTGACAGAAAGTGGCATCGTAACCACAAATCTTCAATGTTGTGATGACACACACTATTTTTCAAAGTCGTGACGTGATAACCTCAACATTGTGATGCCAAATTGATAATTCTGAAAATATTACATTTTAGTTATTAACCAGCCTCGGTTTATCAAAAGAGCTTTCATAAGCTCGTTTTGTTAGAACTGTAAAAACAAGATCTAATACAAACTTAAAACTATAAACCATGATATATCATGTCAAATCACCAAGAACAAATCAAGAACAAAACTAGATGCCGAAGCGTACCTGAATTTATCGATTTCTTGAAATTTACGGATCTTGGGTTTTGATCTTCCAAATTAACGCACAAGAAATTTAGAGAATATTTTCTATCTCTTTACTAAAGATGGGATATCAGAAAAGTTATCTTATGTGTAATTTGGGGGTCATAACCCTAATATATAACTTTTGCACATTAACTCTAATTTCTAATCAGCCTATCATTAATTAGAAATTAGTTACTAAAGTATCTACACATATTTGACTCATACTTTATTTAATAATTAAAGGCCAATAAATCTTAGCTAAATTAGATCACTTTTAATTTAGGCTAACCTATTATGATAGTAAATAATAACATGTAATTACCCTTATTATATATGCGATGTCCATATTTTCCAGCAATCTCCCACTTGGACCACATATATTAATTACTCTGTAATTAGATGTCATTATATAACCTTATGAGCTCAAAAATTTACTATCATATCCAAAAAGGTATTCTAAACAATCTTATCCATTAATTATGTTAACATAGAACCAAAATGACTTTCATTACATATATCGTAACTAAATCCATCCCTGATCACGTATATTAACACAACCAAATAGCATAGATCAAGTATGGATGTGTAGCATGAAAATTACATGCAATATGATCTAAACATGTTTATTTTCAACTAGTCCTCCTTATGTCTTAGTGATATCAAACCTTAATAAAACCAGAGTGTAAATAAACCAAATAAACTTTATTTCTGCAGAAAATAAACTTAATATTCGTAAGCTGAAATAACTGAAAACATGTCTATAACATAAAAGCATTAAAAAGTACAAACTCCCACTAAAACCAAATATCCTCAAATGACATTACACATATATGAGTAGTGTGCTCATGGAAAACCTTGGGTGGTAGTCCCTTAGTGAGCGGATCCGCAATCATGGAGTTTGTCCCAATATGCTTTATAGGCACCTAACCACTTTGATCTTTAACTTTAACAACTAGGAACTTAAATTCTATGCGTTTTGACTTTAATGTGCTCCTGTTGTTATTGGAATAAAGGACTACCAATTATTATCACAATTTGCACCATAGTGACAAAATTTTGCATCAATACTCCATCAAAATCGGAGCTTGTATACTTGATGATCTCTAACTTATCAGATCTCTGATATGTGAGCATGTAATCTTTTATTCTCTAAAGATACCTCATAACCCTCTTGGATGTTATCAATGGTTCAAACCAAGGTTGCTTAAATATCGACCTAACATCCCAACAGTGTACACAATATCCGAATGTTTATAAACTTAAACATACATTAGACTCCCTACTCTTGAGACGTAGGGAATCTTATGCATTTCCTTAATCTTAAAATCATTCTTGGGGTATTGGTCGAGGCTTAACTTATTATTAATAAGCAATATGTCATTAACATATAAAACTAAATATAGAATCTTACTCCCACTGAACTTGTGGTTTATACAATTATCTACCAAATTCATCTCTAAACTGAATGAGATAATCATTTGGTAAAATTTGTAATACTATTGACGAGAAGTCTACTTAAGCCCATAGATGAAGTTCTTCAATTTGAAAATCATTAACTTTTCATTATCAGACACAAAGTTTTCTAGTTACACGATATAAATGTATGATCAATGTTACCATTAAAAAGCTAATAACTTAACATTCATTTAATACAATTTAAGGTCAAAATATTCCACTAAAGCCATTATAACCTTTTCTCTAGTGAACTTTTTTAATGACATTCGTTCTTAAGGTATGTTGAGTTTGTTCTTATGGAACAATTACCTTATCTAGAATAAGGAGTTACTCAACATTGTCTTGTTGAGGTTCTAGATTTACTTCTTGATCAATGATTGGCATGAGAACTTGAATATCGTCAAAAGTGATAGTAGGAACAGAGTTACAATCCAATTCCTCCTCAAAAGCAGTGTCTTTAACCTTATTTTTTCCTCCAAACTCAACATCCTAAAAAAATGTTGCAATTCTCATCTAAAAATATTCCTAATTAATGGGATTATAAAACTCATAGCCCCTAGATCACTTAGAATTTTTTTAACCCTTATACTTCATAGACATCAAAGAAGTCAAAAGTGTTGTCATCTCAATCTTATCGTTTTTAGCAAAACGTTTCTCAATTTCGTTAAGAAAACCTTGGCTTGAGCAATCTCTTCAAATTCTATGCCTCTAAAGGCTTCTGGAATGTTGTGCTTAATGATCATTAGACTCATGCGATTTGAAGGATCCCACCTCTCAAAATCCTTTTTAACATAAGGGATGCTTTCCGTAGTGAGAGGTGCGGGTTGTTCTTCCCTTGGTGCAAGGTTTATGTCCATACAACCAAACACTATAAGTAAGTGCATTTTCCATTCATTGAAATTAGTCTCATTTAGCAATGGTATAGAATTTATATTAGCAGATATTGTGATAGCAGAAGATTAACTAGCTTAATATAGAACAAAAAATAAATAAAAACAAGCTCACATCGATATTCATAGGTAAACAATAAATTCAGGATAATAGGTAATCTCATCTCAAGATACCAAACTCAACATTAATATCAAGTCTTTGGACAGTGATATTAACAGTAAACGTTACTCTTGTTGTAGCAATCAAACATTGACAATAAAATATGTCAAACAATGAATTAATCTTTGGACTAACATATTGCTCACATAAAGTACATTATAATTGTCACACATTTATCACCATAGATGTCGTTGCCAAATATTAACTTACCTTTGGGTCAATTAATAAACGCATGGATTACAAAAATATATAATCATCTTGATATTTTAAATAAACTAATCTATACAAAAGAGATCACTTTGGCAACATTTTGCTTCAACTAATCTATTTAAAATATTAGACATTCTTAATTAAACCCCAATGTCAAAATCTAAATTTATTTGTTTCAAAATATTTCTCTTAATTTCATCTTTCAATCAAATTAAAAGATAATAGTATATATATATATTCCAAAACAACATACAATGATGTTGGTAAATATAATAATAGTCGAATAAATCAAAAGCCAACCTCACATAAGACTTCAAATTTAAACTAAAATAATTTTTAAATAAAGGTAAACCCCATCTCAAAATATCGAATACTCCATTAATATTTCATCTTTCGACAAAAATATTAATTTGTAAGTGATATCATGGTGTAGTAATCAAAAACTGACAATAAGAACATGTCGAATAATAAATCTTCCTCTGGGCCAAGTTATTGCTCACATGTAACACCGAATAATCATCACATATTTATTTCCACAGTCACACATGTAATTTTGTTAAATATTAACATTATTTTGGGTCAATTAACAATTATGTAGCTTAAGTTACATGCACACAACCTTTTACAGTTTAAAACAAAATAATTTCAATATTAGAGTTCATTTTGACAACTTATTATTTTAATTAAGTTATTTTAAAATAAATATATAATTATACAAATATTCAAATTTAAAATTTACCCAATAGTCAAAGGTCAAAACTAAAATTTTTTATTGCATTACAAGTTCCAAAATAACTCAAAATAAGGTTGTCTTAATCGTGCAATTAAAAAATCAGAAATCTTAATTTTTTACTAATGTTTTTTTAAAAAAAATATATATGTCAAAATCAAATTGAGATAATGTAATGATTGAAGGCCGAATAATTAACAAGCACATGTTTTCATAATTTTGACATATTCCATAATTCATACGATAAATCATATCATCATAATTTAACTAAATATTTGAAACTATAATATGCCAAAACCTAATATTATAGAACTGAACTTAAAATTAAATCACTTAAACATGCATTAATTTAGCATGAATTTACATCAAAACACCCATAAAATTAAATATATGTATCCAAAAAAAAAACTTCAATGAATGTCCAGAAAATCAAAATTGAATTCATAAAAAAATTATCAATAATTTCAACATAAATACACACAAAACTTAAAACCATAAAGCAAACGGAGTTAAGTCTACCGTTAAATTTAAACATTTATATGATTTACAAATAAAACATATAGCATAACAAAATCATATATTGTCATATATACTTATAACAATACTAAAGCTGTTATTCCCATAGAGATAGGGTTAATTTAGCGCCCATGGCCATATAATCTACTTACATTTTGACACTTTACACGTGCTTTTCAAAGATGCCTATTTGTTTCACATTAAATCAACATAGTCGTCTGCCATGAACTTTTGAGTTCATGTTTCTAATGATTAAAAAATTATACTAAAAAATATGAATATCATAATATATTTTTCAAAAGAATCTATAATATCAGACTGTATCGCGTGCATGTCCTGCCTTTTACTAATTTTATGAGCCATCAATGAAGGAAAAAAAACTGATGTCAATTATAAATCAAGAATTACATTCCAATCCTGCAATTGCCCAATCAACAATCTCATCTTATATATTCAATCTCAATTATTAAGAAAACCTTAAAAACTTAATCCATAATTAACCAAAACCAAAAATTTTCATATAATTCCAAAAATACCAAATCTATATACTCCTAACAACGAATTAATTCTAAAATCAATCAATCAATTATGAATAAAACTCGAATGCGAACCATAAAAACACTGTTGTGTAATTTGAAAAACATAACTATGATATATAATTTTTACACATTAATCTAATTTCTAATCAACTCAACATTTATTAAAAATTAATTATTAAAATATTTATATACATTTGACTCCGACAGATAATAAATAATAATTTATAATTACCTTTATTTTATATATATATGATGTATATATATGATGTTCATGTAGCATGATGTAATTATGTGTTAAGCTTAATAATATGTATAATTTGTTCAAGTGATTTATAAATGAGATTTTACTCGACAACAAATGTAATAAATGTAATATTTTATAGCTCAAATAACTCAAATAAGGTTTGATCAGGTACGGGATATTACAAATTGTAATATGTGAATTTTAAATTATGTATTAAAAAAAAGTCATCCTATTGAGTTCATATGATCAAGAAAAATCAAGAAAAAATAACTATCCATCAAGAAAAATCAAGAAAACGGACGTGGCATGTCAGTAATTTAAAAAAATAAAAACTTAAAAATAAAAAATTTATTTTAAATTTGATAAAAGAAAAAAAATATATATATATCTTTTGAATTCTTATGATCAAGAAAAATTACTAATATTTTTTAGTAAATTTTTTTTACCCTTAAACTAATAAATTTTTTTTGAAAAGAAAATTGCATTGGAAACTTGAAAAAACCGAAAAGAAAAAGTGAGAGCAAGGATATAGTTTTCAATTTAGAAGAAAAGTTTATGATATTTGAATTTTGAGAATTTTAAAAAAATTCTGGGATTTGTTTAATTCCAAATCCATGTTTAGAAATTTGCCCGAATCTTGATTTTATAAAAAGTTAAGATTATCTCTTATGAGAATCTAAGTTGTGTGGAGAAGAAGAAAAAACCTGATGTGGAGGGCCATGGATGAACGGGTTATGAGGCAGTATAGTCGAGTAAGGGGGAGCGGGGAAATGTCAAATAAAGGTGGCAGAATGGTGTAAGCAAATACAGAGAGGAAAATGCTGTAAAGTAAATTGCGATGGTGGATGAGAGGAAGGAAGATAGAAAGTGATTAATATTTATTAAAGAAGAAATAGAATGAGAATTAGGAGAGAAGGTAGGCTAAAAGAAGGATATCTTCTTTACCCCACGACTCCAAGGTTTTTTGATAACCAAATAATGTTTATTGATAAAGAATAAAAAAAAATGCAAGAAAAGATGTTTATAAAATCAAATCACTTATAATCCTTTGCTTTACAATTGAGATACTCATGGAAGAAAACATATCTCATTAACTGAAAACACAGCTAATCTCCATCAAAATCTGAACATAAAATACACCAATTTATAAAACAAAAGCAGAAAATATCTGCAGTTTGCTATACAACTAATACATAAATTGCATATATAATTCCTGGAAGATAACCCACCAATGTCAGCACCAAATCTATCCAGAATTCCACCTGCCAACCCATCATCATTTTGTAATCCACATCATATACCAACATAAATCCATAAACAACATATATATATATATGAAGAGAAAGAGAAAGGGAAAGTGAAATACCCCTAAGCCATAACGAAGAAAAACTCCAACAGGAGGAAGAAGAATTGCCAGAATCACTTCAATCAAAGTCTCTGAACCCATATTTTCCAAATTAAAAATTTCTTTTCCATTTCTTCGGCTTCAAATAGCAGGGTTGAAGGACAGGTGGCAAAATTATGGAGCATAGACCTTACAGATGGCAATCTGATTGACACGTATGCTGGTTAAAAGTAGGGTTTTTTTGGAAATATGTTTTAAACTAAGCTGATCCCTCAAATCCGTGAACTCGGTTACATTCCCCTTTGCGTTTGGATTTGGATTTTAGTCCAGTCATAAATTCTTATTCGGCTCCATGCAAACTTAATTTACCATTTTGCCATTTGAATATATTTTTATAATTCACGTTAAGTCCAACCTGCAAAGTTATGGATTCCATTGATTAACTGAACAAGCCAGTTTTAGCAAAAGAACATCATTAGCATTCCTGCTCTACAGATCAAATTCACGAGGAACCAAAACAATAATCAGGAGCTGATAATCCCCTATACGCATCGATATGATTAAGCAGCAGAAAGAAATAGATTCAATTAAAAAATTCTCTAGGTCCTCTCCTCTAGGAATTAACATCAGTGAAAAAGGTCATCATCATATATTACACTAGCCGGAGCATATGTGAATAGCAATACACTCAGTACAGCATAATTTGACAAAGAAAGAATCCGAGCACAAGACTCGAATTGCACCAGATGAGCCATCTGCCGCCTGCTTGCTTTCTTTTATGGCAACTCGAATCAGCCCTACCAAACCCCACACCAATATCAGAACCACTGGTGTGTTCTCCCCTACAACAATTCTGCCAAAAGATCACGATAAGAGAACCAGGAAACTAACGCAGATAAAATAAATGAGAAACCAAGAAACTAAAGCACAAAAAATAAAGACTAGTACTGGTCTTAGGGAACACCGATATAGGGTAAACTCACATGATGCAGCAATCATGTAGGTTTCTCTACTTTGAACCAAGAGATACATTGAAGATGACCATCTAATTTAAGAATCAACTCCAACCTCATAAATACATTATAAGAAAAAGATGTAAAACTCGAAGCATTTATATCGACCCCACGAGCCCAGACAGCTGCTCCTATTTCTACCCTTTGACTTAGTGATGCCATATATAGTAATATAGATTTAGGTTTTGACCTCTTCAACACCAGTAAACACTTAAAAGACGAAACCATACAATTCATTAACTGAATTAAGTGCATGAGATTGCAAGATATCACTCAGAACCATGCTCTCAAATAGTTTCCAATTATTCTAACACCATCAAGTTAAAATCTTTCAAGAGATGCAAAAGAAAAGTAATACCTGAAATTTCTGAGTAGTTTTGACAGTAAAGCTATTAAGTTGCAGGTTCTACACTTTCAGCACCCGCAGGGGGTAAAGTTTCCATTTCCGTAGTTGTAGAAACAGCAGATGTTTCCTCACTGTTAGTTGTGAGAACTGTTGAAGCTTCCACACCGGAGGATGTGGGAGTAGTCAAAGTTTCCTCAGCTAAGTTTGTGGGACTGGTTGGAGTTTCCTCATCCAATTTTGTGGTCATTGTTGGACTGCCCTCATCCAAAGTTGTCGGAATAGCCAGAGTTTCCTCATGCAGGGTCACAGGAGCACTTGTAGTTTCCTCACCTGAGGTCGCAGGAATCTTTGCAGTTTCCTCACTCGTGGCGGTAGAAGTGGTTAGAGTTTCTGGACCCAATGTTACAGGAACAGTAGGAGTTTCCTCATTGAAGGAAGGAGGAATAGTAGTTCCTTCACTGTATGACGGAGGAACAGCTGGAGTTTCTTGACTGAATGTTGGAGGAACAGATGGAGTTTCTTCATCCAAGGTTTCAGGAATACTGGGGCTTTCCTCTGCCAAGGTCACAGGATCAGTAGGAGTTTCTTCATCCAAGTTAGTTGGAATGCCACGATTTTCGTCACTCGAGGTTGAGGGAATACTATGAGCTTCTTCACCCAATGCTGCAGGAAGGGTAGGAGTTTCTTGACCTAACGTTGCAGGCATGGTTGTTTCCTCACACAAGGTTGTGGGAACCAATTTTCCAGGAAGGGTGTGAGTTCCTCCACTGAAGATCAGAGTACCTACCGGAGCTTCTTCATTGGAGGCTGCAGGGACAGATGGAGTATCTTCGCCCAAGGTTCTAGAAATACTAGGGGTTTCCTCTGCCAAGGTCACAGGATGGATAGGAGTTTCTGCATCCAAGTTTGGAAGAATACGAGTTTCTTCAGCCGAGGGTGCGGGAATGCTACAAGTTTCTTCACCCACAGTTGCAGGAACACTAGGAATTTCTGGATGGAAGGTAGCAATGCTTGAAGTTTGATCACCCAAGGTTGCGGTCAGAGTCGAAGTTCTTTTGCTCAAAGTTAAATGGGAAAATGAAGCTTCGTCAACCAAGCTTGCAGCAGCAGTTGACGTTTGCTCATCAATGGTTGTGAAAACAGGCAAAGATTGTTCGCCTACAGTTGTGGCAACAGTAAAGGTTTTGTCAACAATAATGGTAGCATCAGCCATTGTTTCCACACCTGCAGTCGTTGTAACAGGCAATGTTTTCTCATACATGGTTGTAGCAACATCCGAAGCTCCATCAGCTAAGGTAGTGGGAATGGCCAAAGTATCCTCACCTGTAGTTGAGGCTATGAACCAAGGTTCCTCATGGAATGTACTAGCGATGGGTAAAGTTTCCTCACCAAGGGTTGAAACCATGAATGAAGCTTCCTCACCTAGGCTTGGGGCAATAAGTGCATGGTCCCCACAAGGGGCTGAAGCAATGAATGGATTCTCCTCAGCTAGGGTTGGAGCATACAACGAAGCTTTGAATGATTCAGAAATAGTGTAGTTGAGTTGATAAGTTACAGACACCAGCCCAAAGATGTTGAATTTCCTGGCACTATTGTAAGCAACTTCTGCATCAGATGATCTTCTAAAAACAACTCTGGCACGGCTGGTTTCGCAATCTACTTCTGTCTCGGATTCCTTTAATGGTCCAAAGTGCTTGAACATCTTATTTAGCTTTGTTTCAGAAGGAACAGAATTGATCTCAGGAAAGCTCATAACAATTTCCGCTGGGGCCTTCTCATCGACGTAGCCAGGGGGTTTCTGTGCTGTCAAATCATGACTGGTATCAGAATACCGCTTTCGAGACTTACGGACTTTTTGAATTGGTTTATCTAATTCGACAGGCACAAATTGATATTGTCCCCTATCAGTACCAACTGATGGCTGCTCCTCGGAACCATTTTGGACTATTCTGTCAGTCCAATAAGTGTCACTCATGTCCTCAAACTCAAAAGTTTCTGAAAAACCAATGATAGAATTTGGTGACTTCTTCCTTTGGCCAACTGCTTTGTCCCTGGAAAGTCGATCCAGAACTATCGAATCTCTGAAATCTGAGAAGAAGCTAATAATAATATTAAGAGAACTGTAACCTTTCATTGGATCACATGCTGCCAAGTGAAGTTGCAACAACAACTCGTCAAGTGATGAATATTCAGTCAAAATACCCATCCTCTTTCGCTCTGCATCCTCAAGATTATCAATGGGAACATCATATCCACACGTGGCAGGAGTTTCACAGCCACCATCAAGCTTCTGTAACCTATCACCACTGGACTTTAGAATCGACGGGGATCCAGTCATTTGGCTTGCAGCTCTACTGATACGCTCACCGATCTTAAAGGAAGGCTTCGGGAAATGAGGTGTGCTTAGAGACCCTTTAGATGTCTTCCTCCCTTCCTGCATCACAGAGTCTTCCGAGGAATCAATGGCTTTTCTTTTCTTGCCAAATGATGATGAAGGGGGCTTATTACCTATCACATCAGACCCGATTTCACCATCAGGAGAATCAAATGTCTCACTCATTAATTCGGACAAGCTTCTCTCCTTTTTACTAGGATACAATCCATCCTTCAGATTATGCTTCCGTTTAAGGTAAGATCGTCTCCGAGACTTCGAAGCCTCGGATTTTTGCTCACCATCCGTATCCATAGGAGTAGCACAGTCAACTACCTCGAGCCTTTTCTCCTCAGAAAATTGGGATTCAGGCAGCTGATGATAACCTTTTAAACGATAGAATGCCAACAATTGAGCTTTAGCAATCACAAGGTCGATTCGATCACCCCCACTGTATGGAGACTCCGCTAATTCTTTCATATAGTCAATTAATTTGTCTGGCTCAAAAGAACTAACACTTAAAGATACATCAACACCATCTCTTAAACTTGATTCTTCCCGAACTCCGGTATTCTCAACTTTTTGGAATTTTATCCTGTCATAGGCATCCTTCGGTATGCAAGGGCAAGCCAGACCAAGCTCGACTCGTCTAGAAACTTCTTCCAAAGCACAATTGACTGCATTCTCGAATGATTCTAAATTACTTTGCTTCACTATTTGAGAGAAATGTGTTCGGAACGGCTTCAAAACAGATGGTTCATTCCAAGCAAATGTCCGATCCCCAAAGTATGCCACGAGAAAGCTGTCCTTCTTTTGATACTTCACTGCCTTCTTTGAAGCATCAGAAGGATCAAATATCTGTCCTGGCCACCATGGATGGCTCTTGACCTTACCCCAGACTAAATCAGAAACTGAAAATCCTCCTTCTTCCTCGGACAGAAGCTGCTGGGCTTGATGCATCTTTACGCCACTCAAGGACTTAAGAGCTGTCTGTTTAACAGTTTGATAATCTACGTTGGTTGGCTGGTCAGAGTCGCTATCATGTTCTACGACTTCCATTTCTTCCACTTGTTCTAAACAATCCGGTTCATCACTAGTAACTTGATCTTCAACATTCATTTCTTGCTCTACACTTGAATCGTCCTCAGAAACCACATTTTTAGCTAACGGATCTTCATTTCCTGACAACTGTAACTCCTTATCAGAAGCAACAGCAGGAGATATTTGGTTCAAAACATTGTTATCAACTTTTGCGGCTTCAACTTCACCACTACCAACAAATACATCCATTTGGTGACCTAATGATTCCGAAACATCACTTGGATCGCGATTTTTTGGGCTAACTCCCATTTTCTCAACTTTAACATCTTGCTCTGCATCAAAACCGACTTCTTTAGCATCGGAAACCTGCTTTTCTGCAAGCACTGCTTCCCCCGTGCTTAAACCAACTCCCTCTCCTCCGTCAATAATTGGCTCAGGTTTTAAGGATTGGACATTACCTGCACAAGATAAACCCCGACCAAATCAATATTGTAGGAACCAAAAAAAAAAGAATCAATTTAAAATAATAATAAATAATAAACTCTTTCAACTTCACCCGTATCATGTTTTTGGGTGCTTAGATGAGGAGTTTTAACCTCCATCTGCTGTTGCTCGTAATCAGTACCTTGCTTGTCAATTTCCATGTTGGAACTAACCTGCAAAAGACGATGAATCAATCTGGTCCAAAGATGCATATTTTTACCATCAGACTAATAGAATTTGGAAGTACCTTCTCGTCTAATTGGCCTGCGGCAATCGATCCAGTTGACTGACATGAATAGACCGGATCTGCATATATAATGTCGAGATTTTCAGTGCTAACACCTAATCTCAAACTTCATGGCTGCTCTTCAACTTGAATTTTCAAATTATGATCAAAAGCACTAATTGTCACTTTTTCATACCTTTAGCTTCAGAACCAGGAACACATTCAGCAGTAACCAGTGTATTGACATTCAGGGATGTGGCATCTACACCGACATTCGCAGCTTTCTTTATCAGTTCAGATATAGGAGTTTCTTGACCACCATCTAAGGCAATCAAATCTTCCTCATCAATTGCCATTGCAGCTTCCTCAACAATTTTAGTTTGTACACCTGAATCTTCGGATGCAGCAGACAAACATACAACTCGTTTCTGGTTTCCATGATTCAATTCATAACTATCCAAATTACCAACTTTACCTGTCTCCTTAGCTTGATTCAAATCTCCCCCACCTTCATTAATTCCGCTAGACTGCTCTGCGTTCTTACCTGCAGAACTATCTAGTGCACTGAAACGTAAAACCCTGGTCCAAGCCTTAGCTTCACCCCCTGAAACCTCATACCTTGAACCCAAATCACCAGCTAAATCACCTTCACTATCTACGGTACTCGGATTACCCTCCAAACCAACTTCATCAGACTCATCACGACCACAAACTACATCATTAGAACAAGACCAAACCACACCTCCATTTACCTCATTCTGAGCCCTAGCTTCACCACCCAAAACCTCATTCCTTGAACCCAAACCACCTACCGCATGGCATTCACTATCTAAGGTTCTCATGTTAACCTCCAAACCAACTTTACTGAACTCTTGATGACCACAAACCGCTTCATCAATAGAACGGGCCTGAACTGCCCCTCCATCTCCCCCATCAATATGAACATGAGAATCCAAAACCTCCACTGTTACATCATCTCCATTACCAAGACCCGCTTCACCTCCTTCCTTGATCCGAATTCGATCCTCGCAAGCCATTGTTTCAACCACAATTTCACTAACAGTTACTGAAGATTCTGAAACAATACTCACTGAATCACCCTTCTCTTTTGCCTCATCCATTCAATAACCGATCTGGGTATTTTCCAAAATCATCAAAATTAAAGCTCCAACACTGAAATTTGTAGGAGAAAAAAGAAAAAAAAAAAAAACCGATAAAATAGACATTTTCAGACCATATAAATTATAGTGATAAAAGAACTCAGCAACTGTTTCACTAACTAAGCAAACTATTTCCTTAGCTTCATCCATAAAAATTCCAGGTGTTACTCAAAATCATTAAAAAAAAAGGCTTCAGAATTTAAACTTCTCAAAGAAGGAAAAAAGTGGAAATTCTGATGAACCCTAATGACAAAAACTAAAACAAATATAAAGATACCTTCAAACTGAGAAATAGTAGGAGCAATGAAAGGAAAAGAAAATGATGAAAATTTTATTTCATAAACTAAAGAGATAAGATCTGAAGGTAAAGAATTTATGTTTACCTTCGAAAAACCTCGTGGCAAGACAACGGAAAAGGGCCTGAGGAGGATTTGAGTTTTGAAAGAGAGAATGAAAAAAAGTACCGAAGAGAGAATGGAGGGTTTATTTAACAGATCCAAAGACAATAAACAAAAGGAATAATATAATTTTTGCTCCTTGAAGTTAGTAACTAGGTTCATTTTGGCACTATAATTTTCTTTTAGATATTTAAACTTGACAACCAAATCCATTTAGTTTCCGAACTTAGATTTCGTCAAAGATTTAATAACGTGATTAGTGTTCTATCAACATGATCGAATTGGTCAATTAAACTAATTGACTGAGAACCAATCAATACACTAGTCCAAACAAATGAGTCAATTGATTTAGAAACTACTCGAATCCAGTGAAACTTGAAACTGAGACAAAAACCGGTAGTTGAACTTTGTAGAAACCATTTTTTCTTTTTGAAAAATAGGGATCGACTTTAAAACAAAATATGGAGTCGCCACCAATCCTTTTTGTTTAGGTGTAATCAAATCACCTAATAAAACATTTTATTTTATTGAAATATTAATTTTGGCCTACGAGGTTCAAGAAAAATGGGTTCGTGAGTCGGTTACGTACGAGGAAGGATTAGCACCCTCGTTACGCCCAGAATTGGTACCTAATTGATTAAATAATGTCATTATGTCTAAAATTTAAAAAGATTTTGAAATATGGTTTCTTTTAAAACATTTGAATAATTTGAATTAGATGTTGAGATTCTCTTGTCTAGAAAGAATAAAATATCATATCCAGCGCGTTTGGATACGACATTTCAAACTCTCTACCAAGGTCATATTATGATTTCCAAAATTCATGCATTGAAACTTTAAAAGGATATCCAGTTATTTGGTCAAACGATAAATCGAAAACCAGCACTTCAGGCACGATTTCTCGAATTTCCAAACACGAAATACTTTCTTATTTTGAGAGGTTTTTTAAATGAGGGTAATATAAAAGCGGTGAAGTACATTTATTCGGTTTATTTGAAATAAAAAATGAAATGACCAATTTAAGGTAAATAAGTAAGCAGACTCGATCATAAATCAATACACGGAAATACGAAAGCAAAGTAACTAATATGGAAGATGTACATGGTTAATATATTACACCAATTATCAATAATATTACAAAAGTGCAAATATGTAAATTAAAGCACACAAAAACAAATAATAAACAAACAAACAATTCATAAAATAAACTATATGTATATAACCAAACAATACATGCAAAACTTTGAAATTAACTATAAATAAGTAAAAATAATTAATGTATAAAATACAAAGTTTAACATACAATGATCTTCAAAAATAAGTATTATAAGAAGAAATTTAAAATTAGTGCTATATTTACAACTAAAATGAATAAAACTATAATACAAATTATACACATGTATGCCCATATAAGAATTTAAAACTGTACATGTGAGAAAATTTTAACATAAATGAATTATATAAATATAACCTTATGAAAATGTATAAAAGAATATATATCAACTACTATCTATAAAATATGAAATTCATGATTATACAAAATAATTTAAAATAAGATGTATTTGTTCGTAATAATTAATTTACATAAAGTAAAAAATTTAATATAAATAATGTATATATAAAAGAATAATAATATAAGAAAACATTTGAAACAAACAAAATATAATATCAAAATTGGATTCTTAAAAGGAACAAATAATATACATAAATAAATTTAAAAGAAGAAGTATATGAACACGTTCGAGAAGGGATGGGATTTAAATAAGTAATTCGATTTAAATTATATATATTTATATATAAATATGAATGTATGAGGATAAATATTATATAAAAAAAATTTAAACATAGAATTACATGGAGAAAATTTTAAAATAATAAATTATATAATAAAAGAATTCAATAATATACAAAAGAAAAAAAACGAAATTAATAAAATAGTCCAAAATAGTATGTTAAAATAATAGGTTAAAAAAATGAATAATAAATAAATCTTAAGAATATAAAAACATAAATGTAAACTTAATTGAAATAAGAAACAAAATTGAAAGGATAATTTATAAATAAATCAAATCATTAAAACAGAGCTGCGGATTGAAATAAAATGTGCACAAATGAGCAAGGACTTAGAAGATAAATATCCCGAATCTCAAAATGCAGCGTTCAAATAAGGATTGAATTGAAACAAAGCGCAAAAAACATGATCGGGGCTTAATTAAGGATCAGTGCAGGAGGGTAGGGACTTATAGCACAAATATCCCTTCATCGCAAAAACGCACAGGTCCTGAGGTTAAACGGGTCGAGTGGATGGGTTGTGTCGTGAAACGAAGCCGTTTCAACGCCAATACTCACGGCTTAAAACGACGTCGTTTTTAAACACATATAAAAGCTAAAATTTGCGCTAAAAATCATTTAGCAGACCATTTTCTCAATACAAAACCCTAAATCATCTTTTAAATTCTCTTAATCTCCCATGCAGACTTCGACGGCACCAAAATATGCTTCTATCTCTGCCACGGCTTCAAACGGTCCCTAGGAATTCGTCTGCCTTTGGATCGGAAGAGCAAACGCCGACTAAGTCAACACCAAAACCACCAATAAGTAAACCCCTTCCCCATTTTAGATTCGTCGAATAGATTCAAAAGAAAGTAAAAAAAAAAAGAACAGAGAAATAGTCTGTGCATCACCTTTCGTAAACTGTTTTTGAATTGATTTCTATCCTTTCAATATGCCTGTGTTCGTTTTTTCTTTACATTTGATTCTCTTCAGCTTTATAGCCCAAAAAATAAATAAAAATAAAAGAAAAAATACAAATTTCCTTGTTGTAATTTGTTATTATTTGCTGTCAATTGTTGTTTGCTATTTTCGTTTGTTAGTCTGTTGCAGGTACAGCTAGAGGGTGGCGCGTGTAGAGGCCGTTGTGGAAGTGGAGCTTGAAGCCCTTGGTGGCTGTTGCGGCGCTAAGCAGCAGGCTAGGGATTGGTTTTTTTTTTTGGCTAGGGTTAGTCTTGGGCTTGAGATGTTAGTTCATTTTGAGTATTGGGTTTGGGTCTTAATTTCTAAGTCCTGATATATGTTTGGGCTACGTTTTATTATTGGGCTTAAGGGATTTATTCAGGTTATAACTGTTTATTGGACTTTAATATTTGTTTTTGTTTTTTTGTTTTGTTTTGGATTAATTTTTGGTTGTTGGGCCCGGCAAATTGGGCCTCTTACAAACTTGTTTAATAAACTTTTTAAAAAAATATAAATTTTTAATTATTTATATAATTATTGTTGGTCTAGCAGTTGAATCGATTGAATCAATGATGAATTGTCTGACCAGCTCAATCACTAGTTTAGTTATTAGGACTTTGTATGTGAACTCTAAGATTAATGACTGTGACGACCTTTTCATGGGCAGGATTATTCTCGAATTGGGAGTGTTTGGGCAAAATTATTATGTCCGAAAATAGGGCTGGTTAAAAATATGAGTTGGACTCCAGATTTGAATATTCAAGGCCTGAGCTCGGCCAGGCATGATTTATTTTTTGAAGTTAGTGATGTTTTATATTATATTATTTTTTATATATTATAGAATTTATAACACATAAAAATTAAATTTTTAGTAGTATAATGTAAACATTAAAAAATGTTAAGATCACTATATATAAAATTTTAATAAATTAAAAATAATATAACTAAATATTTTTAATTTTTTTTAAAATAATATAATTGAGCCTAAAATGAAATTGGTTAATTTTTTACAAATATGGACATGTTTGGACAAAATTTTAGACTCATATTTCGAGTCAGACCAAGCTTAGGAAAAAATAAAGTGTATTAATATCATACTTAAGCCTGATCTAACCCATGAACACCTCTAGTATCATGTTATCATCTTAAAATTTACATAATTTCTTTTTATTTTTAAATAATGATATGACACAATTCTAAAATTCGACATATTCAAACCTTTTATATTTTTTAAATTCAAAAACTAAAATAAATTTAGTTGTTAAATTCAAAAAGTAAAGTAAATTAAAAAATACATATTCGAATTCAGGGCCAAATATGTATTATTCCTAAACAAAAAAACGAAGTAAATTATGGGTTGTTGTCCTTTAACTTTTTTGTCATCACTCTCATCAAAGGATATTTATACTTAAATATTTTGGTTTGAGTTAAATTATTTTTTGGGTTTTAATAATTATTTTTATATTTAAACTTAATAATTATTTTTATATTAAAATTTAAGTTTTATTTGTCTAAATTAATTTTTAATATTTTCTTAAAAACCCTTCAAAATTTAGGTTCTAATATACAAAAATATTATGAAGTAAAAAAAAATTAATTCCCAATATAAAAGCTGTTGCGAAATCCAGGTTTTAAACGGTGATATTTAATCTATTTGGTTTTCTAAATAGCAGTGTTGTCTTCTACGTGTCTTATTCTCATTGGATTTTAAACATTTGCTAGAAACGTTTATAAGGAATTAAAGAAGTGGTCGAAGCATGGCGGTGTTTCATTCCCATGTACTTTCTTTTTAGGTACTATTTTAATTTAAATTAGAATCAAATAATTTAAATATTATTTTAACTTTTACCTATTATTTTAATTTAAATCAATATTAAATATTTTAATTTTTCTTACTGTTTAAATTTAAATTTCAGTAAGTGACATCAAATTATGATATTAGGTGTATTTCAATGATGGTGAACGGGCAAACATATGTTAATAAAATTAATTACCATAATGGATCAATTCAAATAAAGAATCGGACCAGGGATTTTTTTTGTGGCAGGCTGGGAAGCATTTTATGCATGGTCTTAAATGACCCTTTTTATGACTCAATGTGTTAGCTTCTTTCTAAATGATTTACTAAGGTTTTTGTTGGGTGTTAACTCTTTTATGAAGTCTTCAAAATATTATTTTTGAGGACGTCGATCCAATTCTTCAACAATGGAACGTATTGTACCCTGAGAGAGGGTTTTGCCCCCCCACCCTACTGAGAGCTGTGTACGATTCACAAAAATGGGCACCTCAACCGTACATGGACGTACAACCACCCATTAAAAGGCATTATAAGCATCTCACCCTTGGTGGTATTCGAACCTTTAACATAAACTATATAGGTCAATTGTTGAGCGTATATGGTACCACTTGAAAGTGTAACCTAGCTAAAGTGATACCATATACCCTAACAATTTACCTATATAGTATAGGTTAGGGGTTTGAACCCCACCAAAGGCAAGACACTCACGTTGCCTCTTAGTGGGTGGTCGGATGTCCATGAACATTTGAGGTGCCCCCTTCCGTGAACCGTACATGACTCTTTGCAGAGTAAGGGACGAAACTTTCCTCTAAGGGACAATACCTTCCATTGTTGAGGTACCGGGTCAACATCCCTGAAGATGACATTTTAAAGACTTCTTTCGAAGGAGACGACCCTCCTCAAGAATAAAAAGACAATAACTTCGATTGTTGAGAGATTGAATTGGAGTCCTTGAGTATGACACTTTGAAGACTTCTTTTAGAGGAGTCGATCTACCCTCAATAATAAAAAGGCGTCTTTTATGTTGAAGGGGTGGCCAGCTCCTTCAAGAAAAGTCTTCGAAGTGTAACGTCCCAAATTAGGGCCTAGTCAAAACAGTGATTTTTAGACCACAAATCCGAGATAGAAATAATTGTTTTATGATTTTTATGAGGTCCGTGATAGGTATGCATGCTTGTGTGAAAATTTCATGGAGAAATTCGATGTATAAAATGTCCAATTGAACCTTAAGGACCAAATTGAATAAGATGCAAAACTTGTGTTCTAGAAGCTTCAAGCATGAAATTGCTTTAGATTATAAATTAGAAGGTCTTAATTAGCGATTTGACCAATTTTTAAAATTTTGGATAAAAATGGACATGCATAGGAAAAATTTGAAGGAAAGGCCTTAAGGGCATTTTGGTCAATTAGTAATTAAAAGAATAAAAAGGGAAAATTAAAGCTTATTTATGTGGTGGCCGAAATTTCTAAGCTCTCCATAGCTAGGGTTTTTGACATTTTCAAGCTCAATAGTAAGTGTTCCCTAGCCCGTTTTTAATTTTTTTACATTTTTGAAGATCTCGTAACTTGATTTACCTATTTCCACCCTTATTTTGAAGTAGGTTTTATGTTTAAAAATTTACGCATGTGTGACATGCATGTTCTTTGATGTTCAATGGAGGACTATGTGAGCTTGATGTGTGTTTAACATCTTTTACTAAGTGATTTTGCATGAAAACACCTAAAAAAGGATTAAATTGAAAAAGGTCTGAAATTGAGTGATAAAAATCTGTTTTTGATGAGTAATGTAGGCTACTATGAGTACAAGAAATATTCGGCTAGGCTTGGGTAGTAAACAAAATGAGTATATTTCATTATACGAGTTTAGGGACTAATTTGCAATTTTGTAAAAGTTTCAAGGTAAAACTATAATTTTTTCAAATTGCCATTTATGGACTAATTTGAGCAATGTGATAATTAAACAAGTGGAATCTGCTATTATAGATCAAGAAAAATAGAGTCCGGACCTAAACCGAGGGAAAAGTAAGGTTTTGGACTAAAACGTAAAGTTAGCAATATTTTGGGACCGAGGTAAGTTGTGTGTAAGTAATTCAAAAATTTCATTATAGTGTATTTAATGCTTGATGTTATATGAAATATGTGTGTATATGCCCTTATGGAATTTGACTTGAAATGATTTAATAATAATTTGATGATAGCTTTGTATCTATGAAATCCCGAGTGGCCCTAAGGAATACTTAGGATTTGGATGTCATGACACCATGGTTAACGAGATCCCCTGTAAGACCATGTCTGGGACATGGCATCGGCATCGATACGCGATCCCGTGTAAGACCTTATCAGGGATATGGCTTCGGCACCGGTAAGTGATTTCGTATAAGACCATGTCTAGGACATGGCATCAATATGAGGTCCCGTATAAGACCATGTCTGGGACATGGCGTTGGCACTGATTTGAGACTTCGTATAAGACCATACCTGGGATATGGCATTGATGTGTGGTCCCATGTAAGACTATGTCTAGGACATGGCTTTGGCACCCTATTTGGTGTATGATAATCCTGAACGTCCTTCCGTATTCCAAGTGGTTCAACAGGCCATTCAAGATCAAGGTTAAGAGATGGAGAAATACCAATAAACTATGAGTAGTACAGGTATGTACGTAAACCTCATGAGTATGGAATTTGATTCATGATGAAAAATTTAGCATTAGTAAGAAAGAGTAAGATAAGTTGTGAAGTTCAATGACATTTATTGTCAATTCTTATTATGTCCATTGTGTGTAAATTGATAATGTGGTGGTAATTAATAGCATATTTAACTCATGAAATTGTATGATCTATGTTGTTTATTAGTTACATACAACTTACTAAGATTTATGCTTACCCCCTTTCTCTTTTCCCTTTTTCTTAGCATCGCTAAGCTAGCTCGAGGATCGTGGACGTCGGAGCTCAAGTCACACTATCAACAAATCTTTTGGGGTATAGTTTGGTTTAATTCATTTAAGTATGTCATGTATAGAGGACTTATTATTTTGTTATACGTGTCATATTGATTGGCCAAAGTGATTACTCGTATTGGTATACTAATTCATTTTGTATATGGCCATAAAGTATGGCTCATATTGATTATTGGGTTGTAATCTTAGATGTTGATGCATGCATGAGATGTGTTGATGCCTTTGAGGTGTGTGATGAGTTGATTGTTGATAATGAATGATAAAATATGAAATCTATGCTTGATGGATGATTGATGTCACTTGGTTAGGTTATATAGCATAATTTAAAGGAAGGAAATGTTTTGAATGATCCTAGTAAGTTATGGAGTCCCAAATATGTATACTTTGGCATGTAATTGTCATGCATGAGTTAAACTATGGATGTTTAAGTAAACCATTTATGCCATGACATTCACCATTGGCATATGAGAGTGTACATGTGTTAGTGAGGGTGACAAAAAAGGCTTGGAAAATAGCCTCAAAGTTGTTCACACGGGTAGATACACGGTCAACCCCACGGGCGTGTTGTCCGAGCGTGGGTTCCCTGCACCCTAGTTTTGTAAGTCAGTATGCATGATAGTAAACACACGGGCAGAAACACGGCCGTGTGTCTCAACCGTGTGAAAGACACGACCTTAGGACATGGGCGTGTGCCCAGGCCGTGTGAAGTCTGCAACTTAAATGCGAAAATTAAATTCGCCACACGGCCTAGCACACGGGTGTGTGACTTGGCCGTGTGACCTTTAATTAATGTTGACGTCATAAACAAAGAGTTACACAGGTTGAGGACATGGGCGTGTCCTAGCCACACGGGCATGTGAAATTTACATGGCCTACCCACACGGGCGTGTGACTCTCCCAACTTGGAAAATTTTTCCTAAGTGTTGTAAAATTTTTAAAAGCACTCAGTTTATTCCTGAACCACCCTTGAAGTATGTTAAAGGCCATGTGGGCCGTAGAAGGGACATTGTGTTTATGTTTGAATGTTTTTAAGATCGAATGAAATTTGTATGGCTCGGTTTGTGTTAAAGTGTATGTCAAAGACCGGTAATGCCTCGTACCTTGTCCCGGCATAGGATACAGGTAAAGGGTATTACATTTATTGGTATCAAAGCTACGCTTTAGTTAGTTCTAGGACTACGTAGCGAGTATAAGAGTCTAGATATACATGTCATGTAACGCCCCGTACCCGAGACCGTCGCCGGAGATCGAACACGAGGTGTTAACAGACTTAATTCATTACTTAAACAGCTCAAACAATTTATTTTTAAAATTTTCAGTCAACCTAACAATCTGCATCATAGTCGATTAAAAATTCATATCTTGAGTTATGAAACTCGAAATCCAATTCTGTAAATTTTCCCTAAAACTAGACTCATATATATATTTACTAATTTTTTTATAGAATTTTTGGTCTAGCCAATTAGTACAGTTTATTAGTTAAAGTCTCCCCTATTTCAGGGTTTGACTGCTCTGACCTCTGTGTATTATGAATCAGATATATCCCTGTACAGAGATTCAATGACTATGCCGTTTGTTTCTAATAAAACTAGACTCAATAAGGAATCTGTACATATAAATCATGACTTCTAATTATATTTGAAAAATTTATGGTGAATTTCCAAAGTCAGAACAGGGGATCCAGAAATCGCTCTGGCCCTATTTCACAAAAATTTAAACATCTCATAAAATATAACTCATATACCTGTTTCGTTCCATCCATATGAAAATAGACTCATAATTCATCAATTTATTATTTTATTCACCATCTAATTGTATCTCTACTATTTTTAATGATTTTTCAAACTCACGTCACTGCTGCTGTCTGAATCTATTTTATGGTAAATTTTACCTATTTCATGTTTTCCATGGATTAGCTAGTAATTTAGCATACATAACACCAAATATGATCATAATTAGCCATTCCAATGGCTAATCATTACCAAGCATTTCCATACCACTCAATAACAATATCATAAGACCATATATACAAAATGATTATAATGCTATACATGCCATACTCAAAATATGCAAGTCATTATGCCAAGATGGTATACGGATATAGTGTGAGCATGCCTCCGACCGTTCCCGATTTCCGAGCTGGCTTGTCAACACTACAAGGAATGAAAAGGAGGGAGTAAGCATAAATGCTTAGTAAGTTCACATGCAAATAGCAAGTAACATAACCATATAAGCAAACATAAAACATCATTTACATAATCATCACCAAGACATTCATATCACATTTTCATTTATCATCTTACCATATTGTTGTTATATCAAGTTTTCAACCCCAGGGTTAAGTACATACCTGTTCAAAGTATTCATTTCACAACACTTACCAATACGTCCCTTTCATCTTGAGTATTCCTCCATTTGAGTAGAACTTTACCCGTTGAACACATCGGAATAATTCGGATACATGGAAAGTTTGCACATAAGTGCCACATATGTAGCCAAGCTACTATGTAACCCGCCCATAAGCGAACTTGGACTCAACTCAACGAGCTCGGGCGTTCGCATCCATGAGTGAACTCGGACTCAACTCAACGAGTTCGGATGCCTAGTTACATCTCACGAACTCGGACTCAACTCAACGAGTTCGGACATTCGCATCCATAAGTGAACTCGGACTCAACTCAACGAGTTCGGATGCCCAAACATCCTAGTGACATGTCACTTGTATCCTAATCTATTCCTAAGGTTCAAACGGGCGTTTTCCTCGATCACACATCTTTGCCATCTTCCACGGAATATCGAAATTGATACTTCGGTGATAGTTCATACTCATCAAGTAATTCACATAATTACCTATTATTCAACAATAACCACAAAGCATAATATTTCATAATAATAATCAGCATCATATCATATAAACAACATTAAATTGCTTAAAATGACAATTATGTTACCACATTTACACATGAACTTACCTCGTATGCGAAAATGGCTACTTTTACCATTTCGTCCACAACTGGGTGTTTTCCCTATTTTAGCCCGAATTTTAGTTTTCCTTGCTCTATCATTTAAAATATAGTCTAATTAGGACTCACATTATTCAAATTGACCCAAAATCATATTTTGGAAAAATTACAATTTTGCCCCTAAACTTTTGCATATTTACACTTTTGCCCCAAAGCTCTTAAATTAAACTTCAGCCTATTTCCTTATGTTTTATGACATACTGATCATTTTTCCCTTCTATGGAAACATCAAATTCTCACTCTAACATGTACTGATGACTATTAGGTATTTTTACCGATTAAGCCATTTTGCTCGTTTTCACTTAAAACCGAGTAGCACAAGTTGTCTAACATAATTTAAAACCTCATATTCTATCATAAAACACCAAAATACACAAATTTCACCTATGGGTATTTTTCCAAATATAAACCCTAGGTTAAATTATTGCTAGCATAAGCTAAATCGAGCTATCGGGACTCCAAAAACGTAAAAATCATTAAAAACGAGGCTAGAACGGACTTACAATCGATCTTGGAAGCTTGAAAAACCCTAGCCATGGTTTCTCCTTGCTATATTCGGCCATGGGGTTGAAGATGAGAAAAATTGGCTTTTAATTTTGTATTTTAATTCATTTTACCCCTAAATGACCAAAATGCCCTTACTACTAAACTTTCCAAAAATTCCATCCATGTCCAATTTTTGTCCATAGACTTAGAAATTGGTAAAATTGCTATTTAAGACCTCCTAATTAATATTTCAAAACAATTTCATACTAGAAACTTGTAGAATGCAAGTTTTGCAAATTATTCGATTTAGTCCCTAATTTCAATTTAAGCACTTTATGCATAAAATTTCTTCACGAATTTTCACACAATCATGCAATCATATCATAGACCTTAAAATAATCATAAAATAATTATTTCTATCTCGGATTTTATGGTCACGAAACCACTATTCCGACTAGGCCTAAAATCAGGATATTATATGCCATACGTATAATATGATAGTATGACAACTCCTGACAATTCAAATTGTATTTTATATATAGTAAATGGATCCCGAACGAGCAGTTGCTGACAATGTAGAAAGCAACACACTGGCTCCTACTCAAGGAGTAGTGCTTTCGATAGTAGACCCGAGACTGTTAGTCTGGGAGGAGAGGCTAGAGAAGCCTTCTTAAAGATGATGAATGACTGGTACACCGAGCTTGTTTGGACAAACCCAAGTGTTCAACCTCCCTTGCCCTCGCCTATTCCTCAGCCTACCCTTGTAGCTCCCCAAGTTGTTGAGATGGTGAGAAGGGAAAGGCCTCCGGTTGACTGAATTAGAAAGCAAGGAGCCGAAGAGTTCCGAGCTAATAAAGATGATGATCCGGAAAGAGCAAAATTTTGGCTCGAGAATACAATCCGGGTATTTAATAAGCTGTTATGCACCCCATAAGAGTGTATGAAGTGCGTTGTATCGCTTTTAAGAGACTCAGCTTATTATTGGTGGAACACCCTAATGTCGGTTGTACCGAGGGAAAAAGTGACTTGGGAGTTTTTCCAAGAAGAATTTCACAAGAAGTACATCAGTCAAAGGTTTATGGACCAAAAGAGAAAGGATTTCCTCGAGTTGAAGCAGGGTAAGATGACAGTAACTGACTATGAGCGTGAGTTTGTGAGGCTTAGCAAATACGCTCAGGAATGTGTATCTACTAAGGCCATCATGTGTAAAAGATTTGAAGATGGGTTAAACGAAGATATTCGATTGTTGGTTGGTATCCTTGAGCTAAAGGAGTTTGTGGTGCTGGTTGAGAGAGTATGTAAGGCCGAAGAATTGGCTAAAGAAAAATGGAAAGTTGATTTGGAGTTCCGAGACTTAAGGAAGAGGCAATTGGGTAAATCTTTTCAATCTTCATCCAAAAAGTAAAGAGAGTTTACTACTCGATCTAATGACTCTGTTGGGTGTTCGAGTAAGAATCGGGGTAAACAGTACACTGTTTCGAAAGCTCAGACCACTTCAATAGCTAATATTGGGAATGCCCGACCCAATAGACCGAAATGTCCCCAGTGCGGGAGACGTCACCTTGGCGAGTGCCGAGGGGGTGATAGGACTTGTTTTAAGTGCGGTTCCCCTGACCACTTTATTAGAGATTGTCCCAAGAGGACAAAAAGAGGAAATTTTCAAGGAACAAGATTAGATAGCACTACTAATAAGGGGAGACCTTAGAAGAATCCGGGTAGTGGAATGAGTAGTAAGGGTGCACCTAGAGAGTCTACTGTGAGACCCGAGGTCAGGGCACCTACAAGGAGCTACGCTATTCGCGCTCTCGAAGAGGCCTCGTCTCCCAATGTGATAATGGGTATGTTTTCTATCTATGATACTATTGTTGTTGCTTTGATTGATCCGGGGTCTACCCATTTGTATGTTTGCATAAAATTGGTGTCTGATATGAACTTGCTTGTTGAATCTACTGAATTTGTGATAAAAGTGTCAAACCCGTTAGGCAAGTATGTGTTAGTTGATAAAGTGTGTAAGAATGGCCCTTTGATGATTAGGGGTCATTGTTTTCCTGCTAATCTCATGCTATTACCGTTTGATGAATTTGATGTAATTCTTGGTATGGATTGGTTGACCGCTCATGATGTGGTAGTGAATTGTGGAAGAAAATTTATCGAACTGAAATGTGAGAATGGTAATGTTCTTCGGGTTGAACCAGGTGAATTAAATAGCATGCCTATAGTGATTTCTTCCATGTCTACTCAAAGATGCATAAGGAAGGGTTATGAAGCTTACCTTGCCTTTGTATTGAACACTAAAGAGTCTAAATCAAAGTTTGAGTCGGTACCGATAGTATGTGAGTATCCAGATGTGTTTCCAGAAGAATTGCCTGGGTTACCTCCTATTAGGAAAGTAGAGTTTGGCATTGATTTGCTTCCCGACACTGCACCTATTTCGATTACCCCGTATATGATGAGCCCGACGGAAGTAAAAGAGTTGAAAGTTCAAATACAGGAGTTAATTGACAAGGGTTTTACGAGAAAATTTATTTTAATATTATTGCATAGTTTGAATTATGATAGGATGTTATATGAAAATTTTGATAAGAAAATTTTACCGATTATGTGTTTAATTATGGAAAGGACCAAATTGCATAAAATGCAAAAGTTGAATTCTAGTAGGTAGAAGGATCAAATTGTAACAGCCTAATTTTGGGTCTAGTCAAAACAGTGGTTTTGAGACCACAAATCTGACATAGTAAAGTTCATTTTTATTATATTTTTATGGTTTACAATTTCACGAAATGAATTCATGAAAATTTCATTCGAAAATTTCGACGTTTGGGCACTCAATTTAGTAAAAATGACTAAATTGTAAAAAGTGAAAAAGTTGAGTTCTACATGTTAGAGGTGTCCAATTGTTATGAAATTTTAAATTTGAGGTCCTTAAATTGTAATTAGACCATTGGTTAATTTGTTGGACAAAAATGGACATGAAATAGGTGAAATAGAATATTTTTACGTTAGGGGCATTTTGGTCATTTAGTAAATAAATGAATTAAAAAGCAAAATAAGCTAAAATTTCTTGTCATCTTCAACCCCTTTGCCAAATATACCATGGAAGCCATGGCTAGGGTTTTTTTCAAGCTTTCCAAGCTCCATAGTAAGTCCATTCTTACCTCGTTTTTAATGATTTTCACGTTTTTGAAATCCTTGTAACATGATCTACCTATTTCTACCATTTATTTGAGTTATGACGAAGGTCTAGGGTTTGAAACATGTTATAAATTTGTGCATTTTGATGTTTAATGGTAGATTATGCATGTTTATGGTTGGAGAAACAACTTTTGCTAAGTGATTTTCGGTGAAAATGCCTAAAAGGACTAAATTGTAAAAGTTATAAAATATGTAGTAAAAGTGTATTTTAATGGAAATTGTGGGCTGTTATAGTTTTGAAAATGGTTCAGCTAGGCTTAAAGTACAAATAAATTGAATGAAAATAATTTTACGAGCCTAGGGGCAAAAGTGTAAATATGATAAAGTTTAGGGACAAAAAATGTAAATATTTCCAAAAATGAGGTTTTGGGTTGTATTGAGTAGCTTAATGATTAAATAAGCTAAATGTGATGTTATAGATCAATAAAAACGAGATTCGGGCCTAGAACGGGGAAAAAACAATGTATTAGACAGTTAGGTCCTTCTCTCCATTGTCGCATTCGAGGTAAGTTTGTATGTAAATATAAGCGTTATTTTTATTATTGCATTTTTATTTGTATACTTTAATATTTTATGAATTATATGAATAACATTGTGAACAAGTTCGACAACGATATGATAAGCGACAAAATCCCGGTTGAACTTTATGAATAAAATAGGATATGAGTAACATGTCACTAGGACCACATGTGATATATACGATTATGTGATCCGGGTGCTGGCCATGTATGTCCTACCGGTGGCTAGGTAGTCCGGCATGTGTTGCGGATACTTGACAGCTTGTGTGAGCAGCCCATGTAGTTACGTCTTGACCATCAACTTGTGTGAGTAGGCCTGTGATTAGCTCGAGAGCGAGCATTTATGTGATATGAAATATGAGGTAGCTTTGGCTACATATGTGGCACTTGTGTGCAAAGACTTTTCGTGTATCCGATTAGATTATGTTAGATGTGAAAGGATATGATTACGTTACGAAATTGTACAGGTATGTACAGAAATTCAATTGAGTATGGAATTCATGAATGGTGAGTTGATGAGCATTGTGACAATGTTATTGTGTTAATCTTATGAATAATGGTATATGTGTATATATGTATGGTAAGAATTGTTGATGTTTATGAATCGAGCTGTTTGGCCAAATTGAATTGAAATGTGGTATGTTGTATTTCACTTGAAAATGATTCATCGGATATGAGAAAAAAGAAAAGATTGTTATGATTATTCACTAAAGATGGCTATGTTAGTATGAGAAGTTAAGAGCTTAGAAAATTGAAAGATGATAAGTTAGATGTTTGAAAATTTGTATGTATATAATTAATGTGCATGTTTACCATGAAATTTGAAACGATTTGTTAATTGGTGTAACATATTATAATGGGAAAGATTACGGTTGCCAGGCTAATACGAAGACACGTTGAATTATGCTTATAAATTGAAGGGGGTAAGCATTGTGATTGGGTAATTTATGCCTATGAAGATTTAATAACATTTATGTTGTGTTATGTTATGTTAATTGTATGAAAAATGTATGACTATTGTTGCTTATTATTTACATATGAACTTACTAAGCTTTGTAGCTTACTCCCCTTCTTTTCCCATGTCTTATAGGGTTATTAAGCTAGCTCGAGTTGGAGATCACTGGAGATGTTATCACACTATCATGCTATCATTGTGGGGTAAAAGTGAATACAAACCTCTTAAGTTTATGGCACGTATAGGGACTAAGTCACTTTGTGATTGTGTCATTATGATTTAGCCAAAGGTATTGGCTTGTAATGGTTAAAGGTTTGATGTAATGTGTAGTCATATAAATTGGCTTATATTGGCTAATTGATTGTAAGCCTATATCTTTATTCATATGCATATGTCAATGTCCTGTGATGTGGTTCGTATTTATTTGATATATGATGGATTGCGGTTATGACCTAAAGACCTAATGGTTGAATGTGGCAAATAGTCTTATTATTGAATGTGATTTGATATGTTTGGATTCGGTAAAGTATGATATTAAAAGTATGTATTTGATGGTATTGAGATGATATGTTTTGTGCCTTTGAATTGATATGAGTGCATGTATGAATAAGGGTGGCAAATGGCTTGGTAAATAGCCTTGTTTTTGTCTACATGGTCCGCCCCATGGGCGTGTGATTCGGCCGTGTGTCTCCTGCACCTTAATTGTTGCAAAATAGAATGCTTAGTATCGAGCATACAAGCAGAGACACGAGCATGTGTCTCAGCCGTGTGAAGGACACGACTTAAGCACACGGGTGTGTGACTTGGCCTTGTGACTTCAAATTGTTGATGACATCATAAACAGAAAGTTACACGAGTTAAGGACACGCGTGTGTGTAACCACACGACCTACCCACACGGGCGTGTCCCAAACCACACAGGCGTGTGACCCTTATTTTTATGAAAAATTTACTAAGTGTTAGGAAAGTTTCCAAAGTTCTCGGTTTAGTCCCGAACCACCCCCAATGTAAGTTTTGAGCTTCGTATGCTCGTTTAAGGGACAATATACTTGTGTATAAATGATTTTAAATTGGATGAAATTTTATTGCTCGATTTTGTATGAATGTTTATATTTTAGTCCGGTAACGTCTCGAACCCTGTCTCGGCGTCAGATACGGGTAAGGGGTGATACACAAATAGCTGTGAAATTCAAAATAAGAGGTCCTGATATGGTAATTAGACCATTAAAGAAGTTATTAGATATTTTTGATGAATCACCCATGGAAAAATTAAAAAAAGTTAAGGACTAAATTGGAAATTGAAATAATAAAAGATGATAAATAAAATAAATACCTAATATCATCATTTTATATCATCTTCTTCCCCAAATTCTATGGAAACTCTAGGAAAGAGAAAGAAAATCAAACAAGCCTAATTGGGTAAGTAATCTTGTCCTGTTTTTAGTAATTTTTATATTTTTGAGATCAGAATAGCTTAATCTATCTATTTTGGAGATTAATTTGAAAAGTTATCAAAGTATCAAAGTTTTGCCATGGATGAATATGCTACAATTTTAAAATTTATGGTAAAAAATAAAAAGTTGTTGATAGATAAACAACTTTTATAATTTTATAAAATGAATTTTGATGAAATTATGATTTAGGGACTAAATTGTAAAGATGTAAAAATGATGAAAAAATTCTAATTTTTTTGAAATATAAGTGCTGTAAATGTTATATGAAAATTTCAATTAGGCTTAGAATAAAGATTAAATTGCATGAATTTCATTTTCCGAGCCTACGGATGAAATTGTCATTTATGAAAAGTATAGGGGCAAAATGGTAATTTTTCCTAGGATGTAAATTGAATCCAATTGAATATGAAATATAATGAATTGATGATTAAATTCATTTATATATATCTGGAAACACCAAATATGGAAGTGGATCGAGGAAAACAAAAAGTAACGGATTAGTAGACTTTTATACACGAACAAGTGTCGAGGTAAGTTCGTGTAACTAAATTGTGTTTATTTTATACTTGAATTGAGTGTGGTATGTGATTATATGAATTATATGAATGTTATAAATTTATGAAATAATCACATGTCTGAAAATGTCTTTAATATGTTAAGTTCCGTTTGAATAATGAAATTCGATGGTTACATAATTTTTCGTATTGATTATAGTCCTGCATATGTTGCGGACATTATAGCTTGGACGAGCATCCTATTAAAAGCCTTCTCGAGCATCCTGTTATATAGTTCCTGTGAGCATCTTGATCGGTAGTGATTCTGCATGTGTTGCACACAACCGCAACTCTTTGTGAGCGTCCTATTTCATGATTTGATCGATTGTGATCCAACATAAAATGCGGACACAAATGCAGCTCTACATGAGTGTCCTGTTATAGGCTCTTCGTGAGCTTCTTGAAATGACTTGCTTGAACTCCCTGTTGAATGGCTATCCGGTGCTTCCTGATAATAACTCTTTGGAGTTACCTATTAAGCTTTATGAGCTCCCTGATTAAAACTCTTATGAGTTTCCTGTTTAGCCTGGATAAGCGTCCTGTTACATGGCTTATCTGAGCATCCTGATATATATGGATCGAGAATATGCTCCCTGATTATGTGCCCTATTGGGTACCCCTGAACATGAATTGATGGATTACTAATTTGTATACCTCGCGTATACTACTTGAGTATCCATCAAAATTTCAATAATTCAATGGATAAAACTTTTGATATGAGAAATTAAGAGATTAGAAGTATTATGTCTCAAGTGCTTTTGAAATACCTGAAAGTTTGTAGCATGAGAAGCTCATCCATGTTTATTTGATGTACATGTGAAATACATGCCTAACTTGCTTAATTGAGTATATGTGATTAGGCAAACTTGTTTGGGAAGCATGTTATTCTTATACTTATTTAAATGGATATTTAAATGAATATGATTGGTAAGTGTAATTCCTGTTATATGAACTTACTAAGCATTAAATGGTTATTAGATTTTCTATTCTTTTTTTTTATAGTGTTCGGAAGCTCACATAGGTTGGAGATTGGTCGGAGCATGATCACACTATCCACTAGCTCGTTTTGGTATAAATAGTGAACATATTTTGGTATAATGGCATGTATAGGTTAACATGACCAATTGATGGCTTGTAAATGGTTGTTTGTAATCTAGCCATTGGAATGGCTAGAGATGGTTTGATTTGGTATATTTATAAGGTTACATCATGGTAATTTCATATGTGTTTAGTATGGTTTGATTGAGTTATATTAAACAAGTATATCTATAAAAGGTAAGATTATAAACATGAATGCATGTAAAGATATATCTTGTTAGATGTTAGTGTTGGCTTGGTTATAATGATTGAATCGGTTGGTATATATTTTCAAGTGTTAGTGTAGGTTGTTGGTAAATTTTGGGTAAGAAACAAAGCTAAGAAATGACTTTATTTTGTCCACATGGGTAGACACACGGGCATGTGTCTTGACCATGTGTGACACACGGCTTGGCACATGGGCATGTGGTTTGGCCATGTGTCCCATGCATATTAAAATTTAGAAATAGAATGCTCAGAATTAGGCACATGGACAGAGACACGGGTGTGTGTCTTGGCTGTGTGAATCCTGCACCTAATTTTTGAAAATTAAATTGACCACACGGCTTAGTACACGGGCATGTGGCTGGCTGTGTGACTCAAGTCAGAGAGTTTCACGGGTAAGGACACGAGCCAGAACATGGCTGCGTACCTCACATCGAATGCCCACAGAGCCTGAGACATGGGCATGGCACTTGGCTGTGTGAGGCACACGGCCTACTCACATAGGCATGTGACCCTTGTATATAAGAAAATTTTTGAAATTTTGCTAAAAATTCTATGAGATTTTGATTTAGTCCCTACTTGTTTCTAATGCTTAAATTGGGCCTCGAGGGTCCATTTAAGGGACGATATGATTAGTTTTGGATATGAATAATAAATGATATGAATTATCTGTATTTGTTCTGTAAACTCCGATAATGCTTTGTAACCTTGTTCCGGCGATGGTTACGAGTTAGGGGTGTTACATTTTATTCCTAAAAATAGATTTAATTAGAGAAAAAACTCACTATTTTCGGACAGAATAACAATATCTTAAAGTTGTGTTTTTTTAACCCTATTAGTGCCATCTATTTATAGGGAGAAGAAGTGAAACCCTTGTTGAATTGTAGAAATTTATTTCAAATAGAAAAACGAACTCCCAGTCTAACTATAAGTATAGGGGAGGACAACCCTAGTTAATAATACTAGGGTTTTCCATCCCTCCCTTTAACATGAGGAGCTTTTGGACCTTTCTCATGTCAGGTCCAATTACAAGTACTTCCTTGATTTTTAACCAATACTTTATAAATTCATCCAACTCGATATTTATTTTTCTATTTCCCAAAATAAACATCTCAAGTTAATAAATTAATTTCTCAATTAAATAATCTTCTCAACCTAATTCTAATTGCGTTAAAATCATGAAAACTTTACCGTAAAAAATTATAAGAAAACATATTTAATATTTCTACATTCAACTAGACTGCTATGACCAAATGATTTATTTCCATTTTCAAACTTCTTTTAATTCAAAAACCATAAATTCATTTCCAGATCATTTTCATTTTCATTTTGGAGAAAACCACATTCATTTCCAAATATTTCTCATTTTTCCATTTTCACCATTTCTACCAATTTCTCTTCATTTGATTTAGCATACAATTTATTTCTGGTTTCAACGAGATAGCAGAGTGACCAATTGGACATATGGGATTAGGGCTTATATGATTTATAAGTAAGTTCCAGCTTTTCGCCTATTAATTATAAACTCATTTAGTCATGAAGTCATTCCACTATAGTATCGTGACTAAGCTCTTTTCAAAGGCATACCATTACGAAAACAAGTAGATGAATGCTCGTCTAATGACCTTGCCATAAGTGTGTTACCCTCATAGGATATCCTTAATCTCTTTGGGATAATATCTGTTCCCCCAATATGATCCTATTTCATCTCATGGTAACCATTACATCTTCCTTCATGAAAAGTCAATTACTATAAAATAGTAATCAAGTCATTCATCACCATGACAAACTAGCTGTGACCACGTTTACTTTTTATCAAACATGTAATGTTAATGAGGAGATATCATTTACTCATGTCTTGGGCTATGAATTCCACTATTGTGAATGACATTACATACTGTAGAAGTTGTATACCAGCTTTCGATTCCTTATCTATTTGAACTCAAGATTTTACTTACATCAAAGTATATGTGTCACGCATATATAGTCTGTCATCCACTCAGGATTTAGGTATGCTACACTATTGACTTGCCGCCAAACATAGTGGTAGTTTTAGTACATTTCGACACTTAAGGAGCTTTTTTTTGGCCATTTTATATTTAATTATCGTATTTTTAGCTTTTGTAGTTTAGGTTTAATTATTTGCAAAATAAGCATTTTTATGCAAGAATTGCTGTTAGTTGACCTATTAGGTCAATTCAGGCCTTTGATTAGTTCTAATATGTTTAATTGAGTATGTAGGATGTGTATTTAGCAGCTCGACAACCTTATGGATGACACCTAAGTGTAGCACAAGTTTATCGAGACATAACACGTGAAACCGAACATCCTAGCTAAGGAAATCAGTGTCGTGTCGCAACACACCTTAGCTATGTCATGATATGGGTCTGAACATGGGCACAAGGCTTGACAAGGCTATAAACGTCCACATAATCAACAGTTTCCAAGATTAGGGCCTGCAATAAACCTAATTAGGGTTTCTAAACATCGGTATAAATAGAAAGGTTATTGCTAATATGTAAGCAAGCCTTTAGGAGCTGTAGTTAGTAGATTTAGGTTTTAGTTCGTTTTATTTTTTGTTTCGAAATACTTTTGTTCTTTTCAACTAGGTTTAGTTTGAACCTAAGTCTTTTCTATTGAAGTGTTCAATAGTTTATTTTATTGTTCTTTTGCAAACATCGAAGATTAATTAATTATCAAGAGATTACACAACTCTGAACTTGTAGAGGATGAGAGGTAATAGTAGTTAATTAAGTGTTAATTCCATTTAAACCCAATTTCTGAAGTTAACTACAACCACTTAAATGAGTTAATCTTCTGCCTGTTAACCTGATTTAGTTGTTTGTTTATTTTATATAATTTAATTTAGTTTAATTTAGTTTATGATTTTTATCTCTTTTATTAGTTTCCGTAATATAGATTTTAATTATTACTATTTAGGCTTGTTATTGTAAAAGTAGATTTTAGATTTAATTCGTCCTCCCTTGGGTACGATACCTAAAATACTTTCATGTGTTCCGTTATAACACTTAACTATATTACAATTTGATTCGTATACTTGCGAACACTACTTACTTAATTTTATATATTTTGGTGTGGTATTTTCTAGCCAAGTGTTCACATGTTTGGTGGTGGTCAAGTTGTTGGTGTTGTTGCCGAGGAGGTTTTGGCATTAAATTAAAATTTATTTTCTAAAATTGATAAGATAAATAGGAAAGTTAGAATTTATAGATACAATTTATTTTATTTTCTATTTAATTACTAACTTTTATTTTTTTGTCTTAGGTTTTAGTGTATGACTCAAAGCGGAAGCATCCCAATCGAGGCATACCCTGATCCAGAGTAACTCTTAAGGTGTCACCATCAAACAAGAGAAGATGAACCAACAGCAGTAATTGATTTACCTCGGGAAAACCCATTGTTTGATGATCCACCCAAACATCAAGAACAAATCCATGGAAAGTTATTGATGGCTCAACGAACATTCCGCGAGTTCACACTACCGATATTAGATGCCGTGCGAGGTAGTGTTGAAAGACTGGTAATCTATGCCAATGATTTTGAGATAAAGGCGACTATAATACTGATGATCCAAAACATGTTTCAGTTCAAAGGAAATATGATGGAGGATCCTAATCAACATTTGAAGCGATTCCTTGAACTTTGATACACCTTTAAGTATAGTGGATTAACTAATGATTTTGTTTGTCTGGGGATATTTCCATTCTCATTATGTGATAATGCGACTGAATGATTAGATTCATTGGAACTAGGTTCCATAACAACATGGGATGAACTAAAGGCATGATATCGGCAAATTTAAACAATTCTAAAGTGAAATACTGTATAAGGCATAGGAGTGATTCAAATTGATGATACGAAAGTGCCCTCACCATGTATTGCAAGAGTGCCTTCAGATTTAAAATTTCTACAATGGTGTAGACGGTAACATAAAAGCTAGTATTGATGGAGCAACCGAAGGATCTCTTATGAACCACACGTACGAGAGAGCATATCAAATCATAAATGACATGGTGATGAACTCATATATGTGGCCAAATGAGAGATTCACATGCAAAGCAAAATCTCCAACCATGAAAGCAATCAGTGAAGAAGACAAATATAAACAAATTTTGGAGAAGTTGAATCGATTAGAAACGTCCATCAAACTTATGAGAATACAGCCATACATGGAGAACCAGCCAGAGGATGTTAGCTATATCGGTAATAGGGGTAGAAATCCTTATTCAAATACATATAATCTTGGTTGGAAGGATCATCCGAACCTCAAGTGAGGAGAGCACCCAGTGAAAAATAGATCGAACCCTTCATACCAACCACCATATGTACAAAGAACTGAAGAAAGATCCATTGGATACAACCATACTGCAAAGGGTTAATGATTCCTTCGAATAAAAGGGGAGATGAAATCCATGTATGTAAATATGAATGGCATGAAGGAACAAATGCGCCAAATGATGGGTTTATTACAATAACAAATCGACCAAGGCATTCCTAGTAACACGGAGAACAACCCTTAGGAAGATGGGAAAGAACATGTGAATGCGATTGTTCTACGATTGGGTAAGAAACTTGAAAACCCAAGTGCACCCATACATGAAAAGGAGAAATCATCTGAATCTGTTGGTAAGCTTGTGGAAGAAATTGAGAACAAAAAGTTGACTAAATAAGTAGTGGAACCAGTAGCTGAACCAGTAATCTCAAAACCAAGCACGGCAAATGTACCATTCTCATATAGGTTAGACGATAAACAAAAGAGGGATGAAACTGATTTTGTAAGTTTCCTTAATTTATTTAAATCTGTCAATGTCAATTTGCCATTCTTAGAACTTATAAATAAAATTCCTAAATAGGCAAAGTACCTAAAAGAAATCATATCAAGCCATAAAAATTGAAAAACGGTGAACAAATCGACATTATTGCCTCTTGTAGTGCTATTATTGTAAGAAAGATACCCCCTAAATTAAAAGACTCGAGGAATTTTACAATTCTAGTAGAGATAGGGTATAGACATTTCAGCAAAGCACTTTGTGATTCAGGTGCTAGCATTAACGTGATGCCTCTATTGATCTACCAAAAACTCAGATTAGGGGAGTTAAAAAATACTTTGATAACATTACAGTTAGCCGATAGATCTCTAGTACACCTAAAAGGTGTGTTAGAAGATGTATTAGTTAAAGTGAGGGGGCTTTATAATACCGGTAGAGTTTGTAGTCCTCGATTTTGAGTAGGATCAAGAAATTCACATTTTGTTGGGTAGGCCATTTTTGGCCACATTTAAATTGACATTGACCTTGAAAAAAATTGAATTGATAATGAAAATCAATGGCAAAATAGAATTGTTCAAATACGGCCATGATTCCTAAATGGAGGAATTATTAGGGAAAGAATGTTTTGTTTTATGTGATTTAACCTCTAATGACCTTGATCGAAGGAATGTGTGTATTTGTGTAAGTGCAGGTGAGTCTAATTCAAGGAAATGAGAGAAATGTAAAGATCTTGATTGGAATGAACTCGATTGGATGGATGAAGATGATCAACAGAGGCTGCAAAAGTCAATGGTGAAACTTGACAAATTACTCAATGGTTTTGGTAGTAATACATAGTTATTGAACCAACAATAACTAAATTAAATTTGTACATATTGTATATTAAATTTTTATTTTGAATTTTATGATTTTTTTAATTTTTGTATTATATTGAGCAGAAAAAAGGTTGTAGGAAGCAAGAAATGAAGCACAAAGCTACCTAAGGTAACTATGGACAACCGAAAGGCTTTGAAATGCACCGAAAGAAGAAATTTGGCATATTCCATGTTGTGTTGTGACACAAGCAACCTTATGTTGCAACACACAAATTTGGAACATGAAAATTGGATATATCAGAGTTTTGTTGTGGCACACAATCTTTCTGTTGTGACACAACAAGAATTATCCAAATTGGGGGAATTCAGCATCGTGTCGCGATATGCCCTCATTTTGTTGCGACACACCAATTAAATTCCACAACTTTCCTTTTTATGGTGCAAATGAAATATTCTGAGATTTCACGAAGATTACATGCCAAAGTTGCACTAAAAACCCTTAAAAATTCCCGTTGATCAACAACCAAAGTCCCTAGCCACCTTGAAACACCAAAATAACTCCTTAGTAAATTTTTTTGCACAATTGTCTGTGTTTTTCGTCCTTAAAAACATGCACGACCACATTCCCAACAGTGAATCCTATTCTAAAAACATCGTTCAAATCGAAGAAAAATAAAAGGAGTTCAAAAGTTATTTCCAAGAGATCAAAAGAAAAGTGCCTATTAAAGAAAGAGGTTTCGAATCCTTATTCGCACTAAACGATGATACTCGAGAAATAGTTTGTTACCATAGATGGAAAATTTTCTGTAGACTCCCAACCAAATCTGCAAGCATCCTAGCTATTCAAGAGTTCTACACCGCATTATGGTCGTGGACAATAGTTCAGGGAAAAGAAAAAAATTTTCCCTACCAGAGATTTCTGAATATTATAGTGTTCCTTTGTTTTTGTATGATTTTGTGCAAGTAATTGATTTGATGCTTTTCCAGAATATTGACATGGATAAGATTATATAAGTTTTAACTGACGAAAGCGATGAATGGAAATGCCATCTGGGGACTGATTATCTGATTAAGGAAACATTTAGGTTCGTCAACTAATATAGTTTTTTTCTGTATTATGATCCGACCATGTAATATCGCTTAAAATTAGTTAAACATTAGATAATCAATGAGCTAATATTTTCTTATAACATTCGGCTCGGAGAAGTTCTGACTATTTAAGTGTTGTTTATTAAAGTAAGGCTTAAGGGTAAGTTTCAAGTGCACAATGTTAGGATTTGATTAAGTGTAAGGGCTTTCTGAGTGCGCTAGTGATGCCTTGGTCTGGTGGATTCTGAACAAAAGGAAAGGAACCCATGGTGAACTCTGGTATGCATAGCGTATAAGATATTCAGAAAGAAGAAAGCTTATGGCTAGCTTTGAAGAAAGGCAAGTATGATGAATCAAGGAGTACTAGTAAGAATGTATTTATATAAATATGGCACATAGTTATAAAGAAGTGCTGTGGCAAAGTAATGTTCACCCAAAAGCGAATTGTGGCGTATAGAGTGGGCAGACTCCAAAAGGAAATTAAGTAAATAAGGATTCCACATCAGATAACTATGAGTAGTGAAATAAGGCTTATGGATATGTAAAATTATTTTTATGATATGAGTCCATTTTAGTGGCATAGTACACCATGTAACCATTATGGTCTTGTGCTAGCTAAATTGTAAGGAAAGCTAGTTAGGAATTAACTGAACATGAACTAGAAGGGTTAAAAGGTAAATGAGTAATCGAACAGGTTCTTAGATGTGGCAGAATTTGATAAGGCCACTCAGTCTTGATGTCACATTTACCAAGTGCCTATAGAGACCTGGGTTAAGTTAAAAGGACACTCCGGTTGGGTTAAGAAAAAGATTATCTTCTTTCCTTTTTTCCTCTAAAAACAAAAAGGATTTTGGGCTAAAAAGAGATAGAAAACACTACTCTGAGCTGAGTTTGGAATCCTAGATATTTCTAGTGATTTTCTTCATTACAAAGTATGTTTCGTGACTCTTTTTGTCAAGGAAACATAGATTTTTAAGTATGATTAAAGAAATATGGCTTTGAGAAATGTTTGGGTTTAAAATAATGATAATGGTTACCCGGATGGGTTTTAACAAAGTGTTTCTATTCTACAAGGTAAAGGAGGTTGTAGCATCTTGTTGAATGATGGATCTGAAGGCGAAGCTGCCCTTTGAGGTTATCATGTGAGTCCCTAAACTAACTCATGCATGCATAATATGCCTTTTAGAAACTTCTATGCTAAGTAACCAAATCGTGAAATAGAACTAGTAAAATATGATGTGATGACTTTGACGAGGAACATACAATTTATGGACTTGCATGTATGGATAACATGATGTTTCATTGTCAAGTATGAAACATGAATCTTTAGGTTAAAAGATGCTTGTGTCTGGAAAATGGAAATGTGTTAATGTTTCTGTTATGAGTAAGTCAAGCTATGATGAGTTCATGAAAGATGGGTCTAAGTATGAAGAGTCTGTGTCTATCTTCGGAGTCGTCAAAGGGGTCCATCGGGACTAAAACATGAATCTCTAAAAAGACAAGTCCATGGCCATAGCATTAAAGAAGACCATATTGTGTAAGACCGTAACTGGTGGGTTATGACATCATATGGAAAGAAGAACATATCGTGTATGACTGTAACTGGTGGGTTATGGCATCATATAGAAAGAAGACCATACTATGTAAGATCATAACTAGTGGGTTATGGCATCATATAGAAATAAGACCATATTGTGTAAGACCATAATTGGTGGGTTATGGCATCATATGGGAAAAATTAAGGTTATTATTTAATGTGGTCTTTTGTGTGTCCCAAGATGATGAGGGGCAAACCTCACTAAGTGCGTGTCTAAGCAAATCCTTATTGCGTAAATCACCAGGAGAAGAGAAGCCTTTGTGGCAATCTCTATTAAAAGACATCCTCTGTGGTAAAACTCTGGAAAGGTAAGCATTTGTGGAAGGATAGCCTTTGTGAAAAAACTCTGGAAAGGTAAGCCTCTGTGGCAATCCTGTTAAAGGAAAGCCTTTGTGGCAAAACTCTAGAAAGGTAAGCCTTTGTGGCAAACCTATTAAAGGTGGAAAATCTTTGAAGGAAAACACCTTTGTAGTGATCTCTATCAAAGGAAAGCCTCAATGGTAAACTCTAGACAGGAAAGACTTTGTGGAAATCTCTGTAAAGGAAGCCTTCGTGGATATATATGGAAGGGAACACCTTTTTGGTACAACCTAAGGATAGGATGCCTTGATAGCAACTCTGAAAAGGAAAGCCCTTGTGGAGAATACAAATGAAGCCTTTGTGGTTATTTAATTAAAGGAATGCCTTCATGACACATTTTAAATGAATGGTGTGTAAGGAATTAGGAAAGAAGGATATGAATGGTCCTCTAAAGGCAAAGTATGATAAGTGTAAGAGATAACATATGGGACAAGTTTGGACAAGTATGTTTGAAAGACTACTGTACATACACAGAAAAAAATGAAAGTACATGAAATTGTGTTTTGGGAATAATACCATCTTTATGGTAGTTTGAAAGTTGGATTATTGATTCCATATTTTGAAAGTAAATGATAATTGAGGGCATGTATTGAAAATGCCAACTAAATGTGAAAAATATTGATTTATGGCTATGTATGAGATAGTATGACATATTACATGTACATATGGTGGGATTATATGGATGCCGGAGGAGTTCCGTAGAGTTCTGGCAACATATTAAGTTTTATACGGAGTCGGTGCACTGCACCTGGGGTACCAAGGGGATTGGCGATTTTTGTAACACCTTAAACCTGGCCCGCTCACTGAGCCCAAATATCAGGATGTCACATCACCAATACATATCATACTCATAGTAAATTGTCACATTATTAAGAAATCATCATCTTTATTAGCGATCTTATGAATTTTCAGTTAAACATATATTAATCATCATTAGAACATACCAAACATACTTTAAAGAAACTTTTAATAAAAATTAAACATGCATTAGAACCACTTAGTAAAATCTCAAAACTGACCATGTAGGTATCGATACTGAAGGTGAGGTATCGATATTCGCTCAAAGGGTATTGATAGCAGTTGGAAAGTTGGTACCAAAACTTTTTACTGTTTCTCACTTAAAAACCCAAACCTCAAAAATTATTGGTACCTCTGCCAAAGTATCGATATTTCTACCTCGAGTATCGATACTAGTGATAAGGTATCGATACCAAATTACGTTACTGCCTCCTTACACATTTCAAAATCACAGAGGTATAGTTTTTACAGCATGAATATAGATACCTCTGCTCCAGACCAAAAAAAATACAACATACTTGAGCATATAAATCATTCCAATAGGTACCAATCCATCATGTTAACATATCGTCATTAAATAAACATCAAAACAACCGTAATACTAGTCTCAAACATTTGGAGTAAGTCCGAGCTATAATCAACATAATACGAAACAAATCTCATAAACTTAGGAGCATATAGTCTATGGAAGCATCCAAAATATCGTGGAAAATATCAATAAAAGTCTACCACATTGCCTTATTCCCAAAACGTAACCAATTAACAATAACACCTACAAAATAATGGAAAAGGACTTACTTTTGATCACCCCTTGGAACCACACCACTCACACCAGCACTTAACTATTGTGCTAGGGTTTTAAGAAATGAGTGGCTAAGCTTGACAAGCTGAGTGAATGCTTAGAATAACCACAATGTACACACAATATCAAGGGTTAAACAAGAGCATACTATAACACATTCACAACCATATTCTAATCAAATCAAAATATCATATTCGCATTTCATTAAATTATAAAACCAACATATACTCTTACATGCAATTACACTCAACTCGCTTATATATAATTCTTTTAACAATAATTATGAATTGTGTCCACTAGTAGCAATTCCAAACACTTACTGATTACGCTTTCGCAAAAAAGCTGAAAGCTTAAACTAGCTTTTCCTTGCCTTCTGCCTTGTTCGAAAAAGGTTCCAAAAATTCTGACGCTTCACACATAATAACCACACAATTTACATAATCAATATTAAGCCAAAGGCCTACTTAAACCAACCAGAAACGCAAGTTTAAGCTATATTCCTCATGAAACTGAAATTTCAACTAACAAACTTGAAACTCAAATATCTTCCTCTATACTTACTCTTTTCACCCAAAACTGATTCCGTTCATCAAATTATTCACCTACAACTAAATCTCAACCTTTAAACTACACAAAACTACTCAATTCTTGGTATCAAAATTTTCAACATGTTTATGGCTATTTCACGAAAATTCATTAAATCATTAACGAAACTTTAAAGTAAGTTTAGAAACCTTCTAATAAATCAAAACTAATTGAAAAACACTTTGAAACATTATTTTTATACAAAATCTTGAATTTCAGCATTAATGACCCAACTATCGGCTTTTATTCAAAACATACGATTTAATGGTTAAAAACTGAAGTTAAAAGTCCATATAACATTAAAAACTAATAAGGACATTATTCATTATCTTAGTTGACAAAAATCCAAGCGTTTGATCGACAAACTGAAAAACCTAAAAATCCCAAAAAGTTCAACAATGGAAAATCTATAGTTTTTTTGGGTGTTCTTCTTGAAGATTTATGGAGGTTTAATACTTGAGGAATGATGGAAATCCAAAGGAATAAAGTTTAACAAATAAAATTGAAGGGGAAAATTTGGGGAGAACTTGGAACGACAAACACAAAACTAAAGGGGAGGGTTTTACCTGAAATAGATGTAGGTAGGGGAAATATTAGGGTGATTTTTTAAAATTTTAGTTAAATTACTTTATAAAAACCCAAAGTTTTGACCCTTTTACAAATCAGTCTTATTTTCAAAATTAACGATATTTAAAACTTATTTTCAAAAATTGATTTAATTTTTTAAGAACCATATTTAAAAACTTGACCGATTTACCATGTTGCAATATTTTGAACACTCCAAGGCTAAAATCCTTAAAATACTCCTAAAACTCTTAGGCCCTATTTTGGGGTGTTACAATTCTCCCGTTTTAAAAAGAATTTTGTCCTCAAAATTACTTGTTAAAACATTACATACTTAATCATAGAATTTGCTACTACTACTTCTAAACTGACCATCACACTTTCGCTGCGCACTTTGATTCCTATTCTCTCTAACTTTCTATTGCTTTTCTTAATGATCCTATTCACTATCACGAACTTAGTGTACAATAAATTTGCTAACAATTTCCTCTACTCACTATGACACTCTCATCGAAAGAACTCGTAACCATTTTCGTAATTCACTAATCCCTATCGAGATTCTCTACTTATTAGCTAATTCACTTAAAATTTTCAAAGGCATAAAACCTAAATCTATCAACGAGAATAAAAGAAGTGATCACAAGACAAAAATACTTGCAATCTCGATGTTCGAGTCTTGATCCTGTGACTCTTTAATAGCATAAAACTGAGCTGGACCTTCAGACTCAACCTGTGAAGCAACAGTCTGAGCAACAACTTGTTGCCCAACCAGTCTCCTATTACCTCTACTGCGACTATGTCCTCTAGCAGGCTCAGGAGCAGGTGCGGAACTCTGAGCCTGTGAAAGCTCAAATCTATTTGGACAACCCCTCAGAAAATGTTCTTTTGAACCACACTTAAAACAATCACCTATCAACTTGCGACACTGAATTGAATGCCTATGCTTACAATGTACACAAAGCAGCCATCCAAAATCACCCGACGAACCACTAGTACTAACTACAACACTCTCTTGTTGCCAGACTGACTTGGTCGCAACTTGTGTTGTACACTATTATTAGAACCTTGAATATCATGTCTTCTCTTAGATGGTCGTCAAGATGCATCATCAAAAGTCCTCTAAACTGATTTAGTTACCACATAACCAGGCGGCTTAGCCAAAGTCTCCTAAATTGTTTTGGCTTTCTCAATTAACTCATCAAACATCTCCACGTTCTGAGCTACCGAGTAAACCCCAATCTCATGATTAAGCCCAAATCAAAACCTCTTACAATGGTCTCTCTTAGAAAGTATCATCTTAGAAGCGTACTGGCTAAGTCGTACTAACTCAACCTCATAATCAGCCATTGACAAATATCCTAAACCAAATAAAAAAACTCACACTTACGAGCCTCCATATATTGCTCACCCATAAACTTCCTCTTAAAGACCTTAAAAAAGAAATTCCAAGTCAATCTATCAGAAACCGTATTCCACCAACAATGAGCCTCACTGTTGAGTAAGGACATAACATAACCCAACTTCTCCACGTCAGAACAAGACATCTACTCGAGGATCCTTTCAACTCCTTCCAACCAGTGCTTAGCTATAGTTGGATTAGTACCTTTCACTCTAAAAAATTCCTTACCACCCAATGTCTGAAGACGTTCTAGTGGCAACCCTCGGTTAACAAGAATAGGATTGGAAGGTGCAAGAGCAGGGTTAGCACCAGCAATTCGCTGAAATGCTCTAATCATAGCTTTCATCAGAGGGCCTACACCCTTATCAGGAATATTCACTCTACACGGTGGCACAGGAAGTGTAGAGGATGTACCATCCTCTTGAGCACTAGCTCTCACATTAAGACATCTAGTAGGCATATCTAATAATCTAAAATATGCAAAAAAAAGAAAAAGGTGTGAGTGGCGAGGAGATGATCTAAGTCTCGTTCCTACAAGCAAACTTTAGGATTAAAACAATGTGTTCCCGTTCCTACCCCACATGCAATTCAAGTAATTCAATCAAAACATTTCAAACAATTCTCATGCAATTCAAACAGAGTTATTTCAAACAATTCAAGTATCCAGAAAAAATTTTGACACATGGGTTTTGAAACCCCAAGCACACAACAATCACCTAGGTCTGAGTGTTAAATAACCTAGACTCTGATACCACCAAATGTAACACCCTATACCCGACCCGATCACCGAGCCCGAATATTAGGATGTCATACCATTGTCACACATCATACTCATAGTAAATTGTCACTTTATTAAGAAATCATCCTCTTTATTAGTGGTCTTATAAATTTTCATTCAAACATATATCAATCATCATTAGAACATGCCAAACATACTTTAAATAAACTTGTAATAATAATCAAACATAGATTAGGACCACTTAGAAAAATCTCAAAACTGACCACATAGGTATCGATACTGAAGGTGAGGTATCAATGATTCTCTCAAAAGGTATCGATACCACTTGGAAAATCGGTATTAAAATTGCTTATTATTTCTCACTTAAAAACCCAAACCTCAAAAATTATTAGTAAAGTATCGATATTTCTAACCTGAGTATCAATAATCGTGATAGGGTATCGATACCAAATTACGTTACTGTCTCCCTACACATTTCAAAATAACAGAGGTATCTTTTTACAACATGAATATATATACCTCTACTTTAGACCAAAAAAATACAACATACTTGAGCATATAAATCATTCCAACATGTACTAATCCATCATGCTAACATATTGTCATCAAATAAACATCAAAACAACCGTAATACTAGTTTCAAACATCGGAAGTAAGTCTGAGCTATAATCAACATAATATGAAACAAATCTCATAAACTTAGAAGCATATATTCTATGGAAGCATCCAAAACATCATTGCAAATATTAGTAAAAGTCTACCACATTACCTTTTTCCCAAAATGTAACTAATTAACAATAACACCTACAAAGTAACGTAAAAGGACTTGCTTGGATCACCCTTTGGAACCACACCGCTTACACTGGCATTTAACTATTGTGCAAGGGTTTTAAGAAAGGAGTGAGTGAGCTTAACAAGCTTAGTGAATACTTAGAATGACCACAACGTACACACAAATATCAAAGATTAAAAAAGAGCCTACTACAACATGTTCACAACCATGTTCTAATCAAGTCAAAATATTATATTCACATTTCATTAAATCATAAAACTAACATATACTTCTACATGCAATTACACTCAACTAGTTTATATATAATTCATTTAACAATAATTCATCAATACTCAACAATGTATTCAAGCTTTAATAACCCACAAGTCTAGTTGATATATTCACATGCATTCACAAGCTCAATGGAAATGATCCAAACCACAATTACATACACAATTTACTATAAGAACATACTAACATTTTCATGAAACTTAAATCGACTCATTTAGCATATTATTTGCATGTTTTTGCATCCATCTCACATTGTATTATTACAACTTATAATGTCACATTTAAATGGTAATTTGGCACTTGAGCTATGAAATTTAAAAGTGGGCATTATCACCATTCATTGGATACACGGATCTCCAACACACCACATAGACACATAGAGTCAAACATGTACCAAAAGTGAAGTGTAAAGTGAGCACTCTATAACACACCAAACATGTCCTATTGAATAGAGCTTAGCTCACATTCCCTTATCTCTTCAATGTGTCCCAGGGCCTCAACGCCCAAATTACATATACATATAGGTGAGTACTCACAATCTTATGGCACGCCAACTACATCCAATAGTGTCAAGAATCACAAGGCCAAAATATCCACAATTACACAATTTTCATTACTAATTTAATGCACACAATCTCTGTTCATATTCATCAATTCACATTACAAACTTGTACATAATGCATGCTTATCGAATTCACACTTAATTGCACTTAAAGTGCCACAATATTGCTCATTGAGCCATTACGTATCCATCCACATATGAGTGCATTAAAATCAGTTTATCACATACATAACCTATTACATTAGCATCACATTCCATAATTCAACATATACATAGTTACTGATTTTTGCACATTTTCACTACACATTTATATAGCTAATACAAAATCATCACTATTACTTGGCATATTTAATATGCCCACAACACAATATAATTCATAATAGTCATCACACATGTCTCATATCCCAATATTGCATCATAATAATCAATCCATAAATATTCTTATAATCACATAATTTACCAAAAATAAAACAAGGGAAATAGAAAGCTTACACTCAAAACTTAGGATAGAGGATTAGGCTATTCCTAAGCTCCAAATTAAAACTATGAATCGTGTCTACTAGTAGCGATTCCAAACACTCACCGATTACGCTTTTGTCGAAAAGTCAAAAGCTTAAACTAGCTTTTTCTTGCCTTTCGCCTTAGTTGAAGAAGGTTCTAAGGGTTTCGGAGCTTCACATATAATAAGCACACAATTTACACAATCAATATTCAGCCAAAGACTTAAACCAACCAAAAACGCAAGTCTAAGCTATATTTCTCATGAAACTATAATTTCAACTAACAAACTTGAAACTCAAATATCTTCCTGTATACTTACTCTTTTCACCTAAAACTGATTCCGTTCATCTAATTATTCATCTACGACTAATTCTCAACCTTTAAACTACACAAAACTACTCAATTCATGGTATAAAAATGTTCAACATGTTTATGGCTATTTTCACAAAAAAATTATTAAATCCTTAGAAATTCTTAACGCAACTTTAAAATAAGTTTAGAAACCTTCTAATTGCATAAAAAATAATTAAAAACACTTTGAAACATCATTTTTATGCAAAATCCTGAATTTCACCATTAATGACCCAAGTTTTGGCTTTTATTCAAAACATACGATTTAATGGTTAAAACCTCACTTTAAAATACCAGATAACATTAAAAACTAATAAGAGAATGGTTCATTACCTTAGTTGACAAAAATCCAAGCATTTGATAGATAACCCAAAAATCCCAAAATGTTCTACAATGGAGAAATCTATGGTGTTTTGAGTGTTCTTCTTAAAGATTTATGGAGGTTTAACACTTGGAGAATGATGGAAATCAAAAGGAATAAAGTTTAACAAATAAAATTGAAGGGAAAATTTGGGGAGAACTTGGGACGGTAAACACAAAACAAAAGGGAAGGGTTTTATGTGAAATAGCTTTAGGTGGGGGAAATATTAAGGTGATATTTTAAAATTTTGGTTAAATTGCTTTATAAGAACCCATAGTTTTGACCCTTTTACAAATCAGTCCTATTTTCAAAATTAAAGGTATTTAAAACTCATTTTCAGAAATTAAGTTAATTTTCTAATAACCATATTCAATAACATGACTGATGTACCATGTCGTAAAATTCTGAACACTCTAAGGCTAAAAACCTTAAGATACCCCTAAAACTCTTAGGCCCTATTTTGGGGTGTTACAATTTTATCGCATTATATGATATTGGCAATTTTATCGCATTATATGCTATACGGTAGATTTTCTGCATTTATGTTATATGGTGGTTTCTACCACATCGAGCTTTGCTCGTATACGTTGGAATTCGACAAATAGGTTCTGGGGAACTCGTGGTGTGTAGTAGATAATTTGAGTAGGAATTCATATGTGCATTATTTCATGACCATGTTACATAAGAATGTTTTTATGGATATTGATTGTGTTATTTGGTTCTATGAGAAAATGCTTGAATGTATGTAATATGCTTTATTGTTTAGACTCACATTGAACTTGTTAAGCTCACCCCATTTCTTCAACTTTTTCTGTAGGTGGGGTCGTAGGGGGTGAACACTGAGGGCTCCGGTTGAGTTAGTTGTGTCTCTAAAGCCAGAAAAAAAAAATAGAATGAGGTTAATAGTAAACCCACTACTAAGGATGGGAATAGGAAAATAGGGAGAATGGTGACTATGATGAAAATGATCCTGTTACATGTGCTTTGTTAAGGGCTTTGAATTGGGTTGTTGGGGCTCTGATGGGTGGTGTTAGTTGTGGGACGATTGTTGAGAGGCTCCACTCTAGTGGAGCATAATTGTTTAGGGGTATTGTTGGAACTACTCCTGCAGTGGCTATGTATTGGATGGAAACCACTGAACGGATTTGGATGAAAGGTGCGATGTCTTTGTTAAGGGATGAGACATATCGGTGGTGACAATCAGGAGTTAGGGGTAAGCTGCAGAGCATATTGATTGGGCTTTTTTTTGGAGGCCTTTTAGGGTAAGTTTGTGGGCCCTCACTATGTAGAGACCCAACGATTGGAATTTATTGAGCTTAAACAGGGGATAGAACTATTTCTAAGTACGAGGCAGAATTTTTGAGATTGAGCCGATGTGCACCTATTATAGTGGTGTTTAAGGAAGAGAAGAGTTTCTGTTTTCAAGAGGGTCTGAGGTATGACCTTAAAGTTCAAGTAGCTCCGCATCAGGAGCGCTTGTTTGAGGATTTTTTTTGAGAAGACCAAAATTATTAAGGAGATTAAATGCGTGGAGCATGAGAAAAATGGGAAATATATGGATCAGTCCAAGAGAGAGATGGGCCCTACTGCCCAAATTTGCGAGCTGTTAAGCAGGCTAGAGAGATTAGACCACCACAGAATAGGGAAGTAGTGGACCTAAAGAAGGGTAAATTATGGTTTTCACAATTGTCAGAAGCACCATCCAGGCTACTTGTTTGGTTTTTGGCTTGATGGAGTATAGGATTAAGGATTGTCCTGTGAAAATAATCAGGTACAAGCTTCGATTCAGAATAAGGGCCAAGATAGGGGTCAAAAGTAGATGGATAACCAGGGTGCTTAAAGAGGCCGTAATCAGAACCAAATTGGGAATGGTAATCAGGGTTAGAGACCACCAACTCAGTAGGCAACCTGCCTTGGTTTATGTAGCTAGACACCGAGAGGACAAAGATGCAACTGATGTCATTACAGGTACCTTCACAATTTACTCGGCACCTTATTTTGTCTTAATTGATGTAAGATCTACCCATTCGTATATTGCTTGTGATGTGTCTATAAAACTGGGGATTGGGGTAGAGGAAGCTGAAAGCTCTGTTACTGTATTCAGTCTTTTAGGATCCTCTATACTTGTGAATAAAATTTTATTAAAGATGTCCTTTATAGGTTCATGGAGAGGTATTTCTCCTCAACTTGATAAAACTTCCTTTTAATAAATTCAATCTAATTTTGGGAATGGACTTGTTTATGGAGAATCAAGTTCGTTTGGATTATGCTTTGAAGAGGGTAACTTTAGTGACAAATACTAGAAAAGAAATGTTATGGTTGGGGAACATCAAAATTATTTTTCCTATGTGATTTCTGCTATAGTAGTGGAAAAGATGGTGCGAAAGGGGTGCGAAGTGTTTCTGTTTATGTTCGAGATGCAAGTGCCGTTGATCCTTCAATTGATAGCATTGATACAGTAAGGGAATTTCGAATGTGTTTCCTAAGGAATTACTAAGGTTACCTTCGGAGTAGGAAGTAGAATTTGGTATTGAATTGTTACTAGGAACGACACCGATGTCCATTGCTCCCTACTGCATGGCACTTAAAGAACCTATAGAGTTAAAGGTACAATTGAAGAACTGTTGGATATAGGTTTTATTAGACCAAGTGTTTCACCATAGGGCGAACTAGTTTTATTTGTGAAGAAAAAAGATGGTACATTACAATTATGAGTTGACTACCGACATTTGAACAAGCTAACTATCAAGAATACGTACCCCCTACCAAGGATTGAAAACCTATTCGATCAGTTCAGCGGTGCAACTGTCTTTTCCAAAATTGACTTGAGATATAGTATTATCAACTCAAAGTAAAATAATCTGATATTCCCAAAACTACTTTTAGGACTCGTTATGGACATTATGAGTTTCTTGTTATGCATTTTGGGTTGACTAATGTGCCAGTAGCCTTCATGGATCTTATGAACCGATTCTTTTAGCCCTTCCTTGATTAGTTCATCGTTGTATTCATTGACGACATCTTGGTATATTCCAAAACAAAAACCGAACATGATGGACATTAGTAGTCCTACAGATACTTTGTGAAAAACAACTTTTTGCTAAACTCAATAAGTGTGAATTCCAGTTGAAGGAATTTATGTTTTTGGGTCACATAGTATCAATTGAAGGTATTCACATAGATCTCAAAAAGGTTGAAGCCATCTTAGATTGGAAGCAATCGAAGAATATCTTAGAGATTTGGAGTTTTCTTGGTCTTGTCGGGTATTATTGAAGGTTTGTTGAGGGTTTTTCCTTAATAGTGGTCCCATTCACTAAGCTATTGAGAGCAGCATGCTAGTTTTGAAAAGTTAAAATATGTGTTGAAAGAAGCTCCTGTCCTAATTCAACTAGAATATGGAAATGAGTACGTTATGTACAGTAATGCCTCGCATGTTGGGCTTGATTGTGTCCTAATGTAGGATGGTAAAGTTATAGCTTATGCCTCGAGATATCTTAGGCCACATAAAGGTAATTACCCCACTTATGATTTGGAATTGGCAGCTGTTATCTTTGCTCTTAAAATCTGGAGATATTACTTGTATGGTGAGAAGTGTATTATTTACACTGATAAAAAAAGTCTCAAGTATCTTATTACTCAAAAGGAACTTAATTTGAGGCAACATAGATGGATTGAATTATTGAAGGACTATGATTGTACAATCAAATATCACCCCGGAAAGGTTAATGTAGTGGCTAATGCCCTAAGTAGAAAGAAAATGTCTAATTTGAGGGCTATGTTTGCTCACTTGAGTTTGTATGATGATAGGGGATATCTTGGCTGAATTATAAGTAAAGCCTGTTTAGGTTTAGGAAATTAAAGATAAGCAGAGTTTGGATGAAAATCTAACACCTCAGTTTAAACAAGTTGAAGATGGGTTGACAGAGGATTTTGGGATTTATTCTGATCGAATTTTGTGCTTTAGACGGAGATATTATGTGCCGAACAATCAAAATTTGAGATATTCTGTACTTCAGGAAGAACGATCAAACTTTGAGATATTCTATACTTCATGAAACATATAGTAACCTTTATGCTATGCATCCTGGTACTACTAATATCATGACTTGAGGGAAGCGTATTGGTGGCCGAGTCTTAAATGTGAGTTAACTGAATTTGTATCAAAGTGTTTGACTTGCTAGCAAGTTAAGGCTGAGCATCAGTTTCCATCTGGGTTGCTCCAACCAATTCTAATTCCATAATGGATATGGGAGAGACTGACAATAGACTTTGTTAATGTAACACTCCTTACCCATATCTGACACCGGGACAGGGTTCGAGGCGTTACCGGACATAAACGTACACATTCATACAAAATCGAGCCGTAACATTCCATTTAATTTAAAAATCATTCATTCACCTACGTAATGCCCCTTATACGGGCCTACGAGGCCTAAAATATACATTGGGAGTGGTTTGGGACAAAACTGAGAACTTTAAGAACTTTTACAGCACTTAGAAAATTTTTCATCAAAATAGGGGTCACACACCTGTGTGGGTAGGTCGTGTGGTCACACATGCCCATGTGGCTTGGGACACGCTCGTGTCCACGGCCTATGTAACTCTCTATTTATGACATCATCAACAAAATAAGGTCACACGGCCAAGTCACACACCCGTGTGCTTAGGCCGTGTGGCGAATTAAATTCAAAAAATCAAATGCAGACTTCACACGGCCAGGGCACACGCCCATGTCCTGAGGCCATGTTCTTCACACGGTTGGGATACACGGCGGTGTCTCTGCCCGTGTGTTTACTACTGGGCATTCTATTTTACATAATTAGGGTGCAAGGGACACACGGTCGGATCACAAGCCCATGTGGCAGACCGTGTGTCACACACGGCCTAGACACATGCTCATGTGTATACTTGTGTGGAAAAATTTGAGGCTATTTTCCAAGCCTATTGTCACCCTTAGACACTCACATACTTAAAATTTTTTTATAGCATGTAACATAACAAATTTAGTCACTCAATTTCTCACAGTCATGATTAGTCCATGCCTTTGTAATGTTAACATATCACATATTCAAACCATCATACTTTCATATGTCATTCCACACCAATTTTATATTTATTCATCATTATAAACCTACTTTCAATCTACTCAATTATACCATAGCTATGGTCATACCTATTAGTCCCAATTCATTCATGAAGCATATATTGTAATATCCCGAATTAGGGCCTAATCAGAATAGTGGTTTTGTGACCACAAATTCGAGATAAAAATAATTATTTTATGATTATTTTGAGGTCTATGATATGATTGCATGATTGTGTGAAAATTTCGTGAAGAAATTCTATGCATAAAGTGCTTAATTTGAAGTTAGGGACTAAATTAAATAAGTTGCAAAACTTGCATTCTAGAAGTTTCTAGTATGAAATTGCTTTGAAATATTAATTAGGAGGTCTTAAATATCAATTTTACCAATTTCAAAGTTTATGGACAAATATTGGACATGAATGAAATTTTTGGAAAGTTTAGTAGGAAGGGCATTTTGGTTATTTAGGGGTAAAATGAATTAAAATACAAAATTAAAAGCCAATTTTGGTCATCTTCTTCACCATGGACGTGTATACCAAGGGAGACTCCATGGCTAGGGTTTCCAAGCTTCCAAGCTCGATTTTAAGTCCGTTCTAGCCTCGTTTTTAATGATTTTTACGTTTTTGGAGTCCGAGTAACTTGATTTAGCTTATGCTAGCAATAATTCAACCTAGGGTTCATGTTTGGAAAAATACCCATAGGTGAAATTTGTGTATTTTGGTGTTTTATAATAGAATATGAGGTTTTAAATTATGTTAGACAACTTGTGCTACTCGGTTTTAAGTGAAAATGAGCAAAATGGCTTAATCGGTAAAAATACCTAATAGTTATAAGTGCATGTTAGAGTGAGAATTTGATGTTTCCATAGAAGGGAAAAATGATCAGCATGTCATAAAACATAAGAAAATAGGATGAAGTTTAATTTCTGAACCTTGGGGCAAAAGTGTAATTATGCAAAATTTAGGGGTCAAAATGAAAATTTTTAAAAATATAATTTTTGGACCTGTATGAATAGTGTGACTAATTATTAGGCTAAATGTGATATTATAGATGAAGGAAATCGAGATTCAGGCTTAAATTGGGAAAATACCAGGTTATGGACTAAAATGGTAAATTGCTATTTTTGAATCGAGGTAAGTTCGTATGATAATAATAATGCAATGTTATGTTTGAATTATATTTCTTAATATTATTGCATATATTTTATGATTTAATATATTGGAAAAGTTGGTGGAATGGTGTTTATGATGTGGAAATATGACATGAAAGAATGTTACATGAAATGCAAGAAAATAAAGATACATGACAAGTGATATATGCAATATGTGATATATGTTATGTAAATTCTTAAAAGCTGATTTGATATTTGAGTTGTGTCTTATTATACTATGAATGGACAATTGGTACTATGGATAGTGAGATCGACACTTCGAGTAAATTCGTACATAAATAATCTATCGATTCTTTTTATGTTATTATATTTTGATATCATATGAAATGTGGCTGCCTATCAAATGGTTATTTTATGTAAATTATGAATTTAAATTGATTACAGACAATTTAGTAAAATGTTGAAAAGTGAGGAATTTCCCGATTGAACCTTCGGAATAAAACGATACGAATGATCTATTGTGAGGTCGCATGTGTAGTACTAAGTGCAGGCTATTATGCGTACCCGAAAATTGTGATCACGTGTGTAGTACTAAGTGCAGCCTACTATGTGTATTAGATGGTGAGGTCACGTGTGTAGTACTAAGTGCAGGCTACTACGTGTACCAGACTATTGGTCGCATTTGTAGTACTAAGTGCAGGCTATTATGCGTACCAGATAACTTCGGCTACAAGTGTGGAAATGGGAAAATGTGCAGGCAATTGTGTATCTGTTATTATTCCGATGAGTTCAACGAGAAATCAATTAAATGAAAATACATGTGAAAGTGATTATGTGATGAACAAGTGCAAGTATATGTTTATTTGAATTTATGAGCAATATGCTCAATATTTGAACGAACCTCGGTAAAATGGAATGGATTAAGTGAAATTATGTAAAAGTGAACTTTAGCAGTAAAACAGTATTAAACAGCAGCAGTGCATGACTTTGAAAATTCACAAAAAATTGTGTAAGTTGAATTAAATTTAAAAAAAATTATGGAAATAAATCTTAATGAGTATATTTTCACATGAAAGAAACAGGGGAAGCAAAAGAATTCTATATTGTGTGATATTTGAATTCTTGTGAAATAGGGTCTGAATGAATTCGAGATCCCCTATTTTGACTTTAGAAATTCACCATAAATTGTACAAAAATTATTGAAGTCATACCTTACATTCATGGATTTCTTATTGAATCTAATTTTAAGGGAAACAAACGGATTGGTCGTTGGAATTCTTTACAGGGAGAAATTTGGTTCGTAGTGCACAGGGGTCAGAGTAGTCATACCCTGAAACAGGGGAGACTTTAACTAATAAACTGTACTAAATGGCCCGACCAAAAATTCTAGAAAAAAATTAGTAAGTAGACATATGAGTCTAGTTTCATAGAAAATTTACGGAATTGGATCTCAAGTTTTGTAACTTGAGATATGATTTTTTTTACACTGGGACTCCAAAAAACAGCCTGTCCTGAATATGTGTAATTGTACAATTATAGTGTTTTATCTTGAAAAGGATGGTAGTAATTGCTTATTATTTTCATATGAACTTATTAAGCGTAAAGCTTACCCATCCTCTCCATTTCTTTAGTATTGGCAGGTCGGCTCGGGGTTGGAGATCGTCGGAGGCAAAATCACACTATCAAACTATCATTTTTGGGAAAATTAATTCAAATATTAGAAATATCAAGTGAGTGGCATGTATAGGAAGTTGGTTTGTGATATGTATTTTTTATTATGATTTTGACCATACGTATCAGTCTACATTGAGTTATCGTATAAAATCATGAGATGTAGTCCTTATCCATTATCGTTTATAAGTTTAATTAATCGTGCCATGTCCTATGTTTTGATGTGATGATATAGTTAGCTTTGTTTGTTATGCATGTGTTCGAAAAGTTTTGAATTAAATGAAATTTTATGGCCCGATTTTCGTCTATGTTTATTGTTAAGTCTGGTAATGCCTCGTACTCTGTTTCGGCCTTGGATACGGGTAAGGGGTGTTACATATATGCCATTTATCACATCCATTACTAGCAAGCAACCATCAACCACATCACAAAGCATAACACATTGCATGCATGCATAAACGATTAGGGCTACAACCCGAGAAACAAATATAAGCTACATCTCGTGGCCTTATACAAAATGAATCATAATACCATCATGAGCCAACACATTTGGCTAAGCCAATATGAAATAGAACAAAAAGACCAAGTCCCTATACATGCCATACTCAAAATGATGAGACTAACTATACCCAAATATCCAATTGATAGTGTGATCGAATCTTCGACATCCTTCGATCCCTGAGCTAGATTGGTGACACTATAAGAAATGGAAAGGAAGAGGAGTAAGCTTAAAGCTTAGTAAGTTCACATGCAAATAATAAGCAATATAAATCATACAATTAACATAAGGCAAAGTTTCATAAATGTCATCAAGTCTCACAAGCATAACTTTCTCATATGCATTCAACATTCTTACCACATGTTCATAGCATACCGAGTCCTTTACGCATGAGTTTTACGTACATACTTGTACCAACTCGTAGCACATTCTCATATTTCCTCATCATTGACTTACTTGTCAAATAACTTACTGATTTACCAATTGAACACTTGGAATACTATCAGATTCACGGAAAGCTTGCACATAGTGCTTCATACATAGCCACATGCTACCTCTTATCACATATCACACATTGCTCACTCTTGAGCTAATCACGGGTCTACTCACACAAGCTGACAGTTAGGACGTAACTACACGGGCTGCTCACACAAGCTGAAAGGTACCCACAACACATGCCGGGCTAACTAGCCACCAGTAGAACGTATAAGACCAGCACCCAGATTCACATAGTCATATATACACATAATCTCATGAGCTTATAATCACATAGTTCCTAGTGACATGTCACATTGTATCTTAAATTATTCATAAGGTTCAAACGAGATTTTCTCGATGTCACATCTTTGTCGAACTCGTTCACAATGTCATTCTCATTGACGATAATGTCTTTCATATACTCATTATAGTAATTAAACATAGAAATTCATACACTAATAAAGCATTTAAACAGGATATAACATTGCATTATTTACACGTGAACTTACCTCGGTACTAGAACAGTAAAAACGGATCTATTCGTCGTACACCTTATTTTTCCCCCGGTCAAGGTCCTTTCCTCATTTTTCTTGCTTTACAATACCAAATTTCACTGATTTAATACACACATTATTCAATTCAGTCCATAACTCATACTTTGACAAAATTACCTTTTTACCCCTAACTTTTCACATATTTACAACTTAGCCCTAGGCTCGTAAAATGAAATGTGTCCATTTTCTTTGTTACCCAAGTCTAGCCGAACTTATAACAAACTCATAGCAGGCCACATTTCTCATCAAATCATACTCTTACTACTCATTTTACAAGCTTTACAAATAAGTCCTTTTAGCCATTTTCACTAGAAATCACTTAGTAAAAGATGTTAAACGAACATCAAACTTTCATATTCTTCCATTAAACATGAAAACACATGCATGTCATACATGGGTCAAATTTCAAACATGAACCCTGCTTCAAAATATGGCTAGAAATAGGTAAATCGAGTTACTAGGGTTTCAAAAATGTAAAGAGCATTAAAAACGGGGCTAGGATGCACTTACTATTGAGCTTGAAAGTTGAAGAAACCCAAGCTATGGAACCCTTAGAAATTCTGCTATGGCATCGAGAAGATGAGCAAATTTTGCTTGATTTTTCCCTTTTTATTCTTTTATTAACTTCCCTTTTTCCTCAAGCTCCCATGTAGCCTCTTCTACCCTATGTCTTTGCCATAACACTTTCACAAGGGCAATACTTTTGTTTCTCAATTGTTTGACTTCCCGAGACAAAATTTAACTGCCTCTTCACCATAAGTCATATCTGGTCGAATCTTAACCTCTATCGATGAAATCACATGCGAAGTGTCTGATCGATATCAGTGTAACATAGACACATGTAACACATTGTGAATCCTTTCCAACTTAGATGGCAAAGCCAACTGATATGCTACTGGCCCTATCCTTTCGGTAATCTCATAGGTCCAATAAAATGCGAACTCAAATTACCTTTTCGGCCTTATCTGAGAACTTTCTTCCACGGAGACACTTTCAAGAACACCTTATCACCAACTTGAAACTCAATCTCTTTCCGTTTTAAATTCGCGCAGGATTTCTGTCTATTCGAAACGACTTTCAAACAATCATGAATTACCTTTACCTTTTCTTCAGTTTCTTTGACTAAATCAATGCCATGAATCTGATTTTCTCTGAGTTTGGTCCAATACAAATGCATTCGACACTTACATCCATACAATGTCTCATAAGGCACCATTTTCAAACTTGATTGAAAGTTGTTGTTGTAGGCAAATTCCACCAATGGTAAATATTTTCCCAACTACCTTGGAACTCAAGGACACAACACTGGAGCATATCCTCAAGAATCTGAATTACCCGCTCAGACTACCCGCTCAGACTGATCATCAGTTTGTGGATGGAAAGCAGTACTAAAATTTAGCTTTGTACCCAGAGCTTCTTGCAACTCTTTCCAAAATCACGAAGTGAACCTCAGATCTATATCGATATAATTAACAAAGTTACTCCGTTCAATCTCACTATTTCAGAGATATACAATTCTACCAACTTATCAAGTGGGTAATCAGTACGTATCGGGATAAAATGAGCCGATTTCGTAAGCCTATCAACCACAACCCAAACGACATATTTCTTTCTTAGAGTCAAAGGAAACCCTGTCACAAAATCCATAGTAATACGACCTTACTTCCACTCAAGAACCATCACAGGTTGAAGTAAACCGGAAGGTACTTGGTGTTCAACTTTTATTTTTTTTAAAAATCAGGCATCTCGATATAAATTCAGAGATATCTGCTTTCATACCCAGCCACCAATACAATTTCTTCAAGTCATGGTACATTTTTGTACTACTGGGGTGAATAGATAAGCAACCACTATGTGCCTCATATAAAATTTTCTGAATCAACTCGGTATTTTTAGGAACACAAATCCTATCTCAAAACATCAAGCAACTATCAAAACCAATTTGAAAATCTAATTCAATACCCGACTCACACTGAACTCTTTTGTCTTGCAAATCACTGTCATTTTTCTGAGCTTCATAAATCTCTTGGAGAAACATCAGTCTAGCTCTCAACTCAGCTAGAATAGAACCATCATCTGATAAATTCAACTGAGTGTTCAAAGCTCTCAAAGCAAATAACAACTTTCTACTCAAGGCATCAACAACCACATTCGCCTCTCCGGGATGGTAGTCAATCACTAACTCATAATCTTTTAACAACTCTAACAATCTCTTTTCCTGTAGGTTCAAATCCTTTTGAGTCATCAAATACTTTAGACTTTTGTGATCAGTGAATACCCGACATTTCTCACCATACAAATGGTGTCTCCAAATCTTCAATGCAAACACAATAGCAGCTAGCTCTAAATCATGTGTCGAATAATTTTTCTTATGCGATTTCAATTGCCTCGAGGCATAAGCTATTACCTTGCCTTCTTGCATTAGTACCCAACCCAATCCATTCAAGGATGCATCACTATAAACCACAAATTCTTTTCCCGGTTTAGGCTGTACTCAAATTGGAGCCTCAGTCAGCAATGCCTTTAGTTTCTTAAAACTCTGTTGGCATTTTTCTATCCACTTGAACTTGACATTTTTCTGTAACAACCTCTTCATTAGAGTAGCAATCATGGAAAATCCTTTAACAAACCGTCTGTAATAACCGGCCAAGCCTAGAAAGCTTCTAACCTTAGTTACATTCTTCAGTGGTTTCCATTCCACAATAGCCGAAATCTTACTCGTGTCAACTCTAATACCATCACCCGAAAAAATATGGCGCAAAAAATCCAACTTCTCTAAGCCAAAATTCACTTTTACTAAACTTAGCATACAACTGCTTATCTCTTAAAGTTTGCAAAATCGTTCTCAAGTGCTCAGCATGCTCGGTCTCATCACGAGAATAAATCAGTATATCATCAATAAAAAAATGAAAAATTTATCCAAATATGGTTAGAAAATACGGTTCATCAAATCCATAAATACAACAGGAGCATTCGTTAAACCAAAAGGCATAACCAAAAATACATAATGACCATACCTTGTTTGAAATGCAGTTTTCAGCACATCAGACTCTTTAACTCTCAATTGGTAGTAACCAGACCTCAAGTCTATCTTTAAAAACACTGTGGCTCTCTTCAATTGATCAAAAAAATCATTGATCCTTGGTAAGGGATATTTTTTCCTTTATGGTCACCTTATTGAGCTGTTGTTAGTCAATGCATAATCTCATTGAACCATCTTTCTTTTTCACAGATAATACTGGTGCACCCCACGGTGAATAACTAGGTCTCGCGAAACTTTTATCCGTTAACTCTTGTAATTGAACTTTCAACTCTTTTAATTCCATCGGAGCCATCTTATATGGAGCAATTGAATTAGATGCCGTATCAGGAATCAAATCAATACCAAATTCAACTTCTCTAATAGGCGGTAATCTGGGAAATTCTTCCGAAAACACATCCGGATACTCACATACCAGTAGCACTGATTCAATTTTCAAATCAAACTCTTTTGTATTCAGTACAAAGGCAAGATAAGCTTCATAACCCTTTCTTATACATTTCTAAGTAGACATAGAATAAATCATTACAGGTAAGTTATCCGATTCATCTGGTTCAATCCGAAGAACATCACCACTTTCACATTTCAACTAAATGGTTTTTCTTCCACAATTTACTACCACACCATGAACAGTTAACCAACCCATACCAAGAATTATATCAAATTCATCAAATGGTAAAAGCATAAGATTAGCCTGAAAACAATGAACTCTAATCATCAAAGGGTAGTTTTTACATCGTCAACTAACACATACTTGGCTAGAGGGTTTGACACTTTTTATCACAAATTCTGTAGACTCAATAGGCATATTCATGCTAGATACCAATTTCACACAAAAATACGAATGGGTAGATCCTGAATTAATCAAAGCAACAACAGAAGTATCATAGAGAGAAAAAGTACCCGTAATCACATCAGGAGATGAAGCCTCTTCGCGAGCGCGAATGGCATAAGTCCTTGCAGGTGCTCTACCCTCGGATCTTACAGCTGGATTTCTAGGTGCAATCTTGCTTCTCGCTTCACTTCCCAGATTTCTCTGTGGCCTCCCTCTAGAAGCAGTATTACCAGATCTCGCACTCTGAAATTTCTCTTTCTCAATCATCTCAGGACAATCCTTGATAAGATGATCAAGTGATCTGCACTTAAGACATGCCCGGTTATTCATCCAGCACTTATCGGGGTGGCATCTGCCATAATGTTAACACTCAAATCTATTAGGTCGAGCATTACCCATACTCACTATCGAAGTAGTGTGAGCCTTATGACTTGAATACTGTTTCCTATGGTTTCTATTTGAAAACCAAATTGAAGCACTTGATTGAGTATTAAACTCTCTCGGTTTCTTAGATGAAGATTGAAATGACTTACACATCTATCTCTTCTTCAAATCTCGAGACTCCAACTTAGCTTTTCTTTTCTCCTTATCCAATTTTTCAGCCTTACAAGCTTTCTCTACTAGCGCAACAAATTCTTTCAGTTCAAGGACACCAACCAGCAATCAGATGTCTTCATTTAACCCATCTTCAAATCTTTTACACATGATGGCCTCAGTTGATACACATTCTCGAGCGTAGTTGCTAAGTCTCACAAACTCACACTCATATTCTATTACCGTCATTCGGCCCTATTTTAACTCGAGGACTTCTTTTCTTTTCTAATCAATATATCTCTGACTAATGTACTTCTTACGAAACTCTTTTTGGAAAAATTCCCAATTAATTCTCTCCCTTGGTGCAACCAACACAAGGGTGTTCCACCATTGATAAGTCGAGTCTATCAGAAGTGACACAACACATTTCATACATTCTTTTGGTGTGCATGATAACTCATCAAATACCCTGATGGTATTCTTAAGCCAAAACATCGCCTTTTCGGGATCATCATCTATACCTGCTTGAAACTCTTCGACTCCTTATTTTCGAATCTTAACAACTAGAGGTCTATTCAATCTCTTGAAGTCCATACCTGGAGGTGCTACGGGGTTAGGTTGAGGAATAGGTGGGGGTGGAGGGGGTTGAACGTTTGAGTTTGTTCGAACGAACTCCATATACCAGGTGTCCATCATATGGAGAAAGCCTTCCCTGCCTCCTTCTCCTCAACTAACTGTAGAGGGTCTACTATCAGACAGCATTACCCCTTTAGTGGGAGCAGGTGCGTTACTTTCAACATCATCCACCACTGCTCTGTCGGGATCCATTTACTATATGAAAACACATTTTAAAATCATCAGGAGTCGTCACACTATCATAATATATGTATGGCATGTATAGCTAGACTCATACACATGCTACGTTAGTTCGAGAATCGACTAAACCATAGCTCTAATACCACTAAATGTAACACCCCTTACCCGTATCTGACGCTGGGATAAGGTTCGAGGCGTTACTGGACTTAAACGTACATATTCATACAAAATCAGGCCGTAAAATTCCATTCAATTTAAAAATCATTCATTCACCTATGTAGTGTCCCTTATACAGGCTTCCGAAGCCCAAAATATACATTGGGAGTGGTTTAGGACTAAACCGAGAACTATAAAAACTTTTACAACACTTAGAAAATTTTTCTTCAAAACAGAGGTCACACGCCCGTGTCCAAGCCTGTGTAACTCTCTATTTATGACGTTATCAACAAAATAAGGTCACACGTCCATGTCACACACCCGTGTGCTTAGGCCGTGTGGCGAGTTAAATTCCAAAAATCAAATGCAGACTTCACATGACCAGGGCACACGCCCATGTCCTGAGGCCGTGTCCTTCACACGGCTAAGACACACGGTGGTGTCTCTGCCCATGTGTTTACTACTAGGCATTCTATTTTACATAATTAGGGTGCAGGGGACACACGGCTAGATCACACGCCTATGGGGCAATGGACAACTTTGAGGCTATTTTCCAAGCCTATTGTCACCCTTAGACACTCACATACTTAAACATTTTTGATAGCATGTAACATAACATATTTAGTCACTCAATTTCTCACAGTCATGATAGTACATGCCTTTGTAATATTAACATATCACATATTCCAACCATCATACTTTTATATGGCATCCCACACCAATTTCATATTTATTCATCATTATAAACCTACTTTCAATCTACTCAGTTATACCATAGCTATGGTCATACCTATTAGTCCTAATTCATTCATTAAGCATATATGCCATTTATCACATCCATTACTAGCAAGCAGCCACCAACTGCATCACAAAGCATAAACACATTGCATGCATGTATAAACGATTAGGGTTACAACCCGAGAAACAAATATAAGCCACATCTCATGGCATTATACAAAATAAATCATAATACCATCATGAGCCAACACATTTGGCTAAGCAAATATTACATATAACAAAAAGACCGAGTCCCTATACATGCCATACTAAAAATGATGAGACTTACTATACCCAAATATCCAATTGATAGTATGATCGAATCTCTGACGTCTTTCGATCCCTGAGCTAGCTGGCGACACTATAAGAAATGGAAAGGAAGGGGAGTAAGCTTAAAGCATAGTAAGTTCACATGCAAATAATAAGCAACATAAATCATACAATTAACATAAGGAAAAGTTTCATAAATGTCATCAAGTCTCATAAGCATAACTTTCTCATATGCATTCAACATTCTTACCACATGTTCATAGCATACTGAGTCCTTTACTCATGAGTTTTACATACATACCTGTACCATCTCGTAGCACATTCTCATATTTCCTCATCATTGACTTATTTGTCAAATAACCTATTGATTTACCTGTTGAACACTTGGAATACTATCAGATACATAGAAAGCTTGGACATAGTGCTTCATACGTAGCCAAATGTTACCTCATATCACATATCACACATTGCTTGCTCTTGAGCTATTCACGAGTCTGCTCACACAAGCTAACAATCATGACATAACTACACGGACTGCTCAAACAAGCTGACAGGTACCCGCAACACATGTCGGGCTACCCAGCCACTGGTAGAATGTATAAGACCAGCACCTGAATTCACATAGTCACATATACAAAAAATTTCATGAGCTCATAATCACATAGTTCTTAGTGACATGTCACATTGTATCCTAAATTATTCGTAAGGTTCAAACGAGATTTTCTTGATGTCATATTTTTGTCCAACTCGTTCACAATGTCATTCTCATTGATGATAATGTTATTCATATACTCATTATAGCAATTAAACATATAAATTCATACACTAATAAAGCATTAAAACATGATAAAACATTGTATTATTTACACATGAACTTACCTCGGTACAAGGATAGTAAAAATGGATCTAATCATCGTACACCTTGTTTTTCCCCCGATCAAGGTCCATTCCTTGTTTTTCTTGCTTTATAATATCAAATTTCACTGATTTAATACACACATTATTCAATTCAGTCCATAACTCGTACTTTGAAAAAATTACCTTTTTACCCCTAACTTTTCACATATTTACAACTTAGCCCCTAGGCTCGTAAAATGAAATGTGTCCATTTTCTTTGTTACCAAAGTCTAGATGAACTTATAACATACTCATAGAAACCCACATTTGTCATCAAATCATACTCTTACTACTCATTTTACAAGCTTTACAAAAAATTCCTTTTTAGCCATTTTCACTAGAAATCACTTAGTAAAAGATGTTAAACGCACATCAAACTTTCATATTCTTCCATTAAACAATAAAACACATGCATGTCATACATGGGTTAAACTTGAAACATGAACCCTACTTCAAAATATGGCTAGAAATAGGTAACTCGGGTTACGAGGGTTTCAAAAATGTAAAGAGCATTAAAAACGGGGCTAGGATGCACTTACTATTGAGCTTGAAAGTTGAAGAAACCCTAGCTATGGAACACTTAGAAATTTCAGCTATGGCATGGGGAGGATGAGCAAATTTTTCTTGACTTTTCCCTTTTTATTCTTTTATTAACCAAATGACAAAAATGCCCTTAAGGCCTTTGTTTCAAAATTTTTCCTATCCATGCCCATTTTTGTCCATAAATTAGAAATTCGTAAAATTGCCATTTAAGACCCTCTAATTAAAAATCCATGGCAATTTCATGGTCAAAGCTTCTAGAACATGTATTTTGCAACTTGTTCAATTTAGTCCTAATTATCAAATTAGTCATTTTATGCATAAAATTTCTTCATGAAATTTTCACACAAGCATGTAATCATATCATAGACCTCATGATAATCATAAAATAATTATTTCTATTTCAGATTTGTGGTCTCGAAACTACTATTTTGACTAAGCCTAAAATCGGGATGTTACAGTTAATGGGTTGCCATTGATACCTACTAAGAAAGATTTGGTTTGGGTCATAGTGGATAGATTGATGAAGTTCATCCATTTTGTTCCTCTTCGCACTGATTATTCTCTTCAAAAGTTGGCTAAGCTCTATACCTCTGAGATAGTGAAATTGTATGGTGTGCCAGTGTCGATTATTTTAGATTGGGATCCTCGATTTACGTCCTGATTCTTGAAGAAATTGCACAAGGCCTTGGGTACTCAGTTGGATTATAGTACAACTTTTCATCCATAGTTCGATGGACAATCGGAGAAGGTTATTCAAATTCTAGAAGATATGTTGAGGAGTAGTGTAATCAACTTTCAAGGTAATTGGGAAAAAGATCTACTGATGGTAGAGTTCGCCTACAATAATAGTTATTAGTCAAGTATCCAAATGGAACCTCACGAAGCTCTTTATAGTCGTAAGTGTTGCCTGCCTTTATGTCGGACTGAAGTGGGTGAAAGAAAGTTGATTGGTCCAGAATTAGTCACGAAGACCAAGGATACAATTCAGTTGATTCGAGATAGATTGAAGGCATCATTTGATAAAAAAAAGTCGTATGCCGATTTAAAGTGCAAGGACGTCGAATTCAATGTAGGGGATTTGGTTTTCTTTAAAGTCTCCCCATGGTAGAAAGTTCAAAGGTTCGGTTGAAAGGGCAAGTTCAGCTCTAGGTTCATTGGTCCTTATCGAGTGCTTAAAATAGTTGGTATTGTGGCTTACCAATTAGAATTTTCTTCTAAATTAGATCATATTCACAATGTGTTTTACGTCTCAATGTTGAGACGGTATCGATCGAATCCTACACATGTTTTCCTAGTTGAGGAGATTGAGGTTAAACTGAATTTGACATTTGAGGAGGAACCAGTTCAGATATTAGATCGTGAAATCAAAGTGTTAAGGTCAAAAAAATTCCATTAGTTAAAGTTATTTGGAGAAATCATGGAGTTGAGGAGGCTACTTGGAGTCGGAGGGTTCGAGTTGGCTTCAGTATCCTCATCTTTTCGAATCAAGTAATTTTAAGGATGAAATTTCTTTAAGGGGGTAAAGCTGTAACATCTCAAAATTTAGCTTAATGAGAATGTAGGATTGTATAAAGAATAAGGAGTTAGCTAATTGGTTAGTTGTTAAATGTGAAAGCATGTAATTTAATTTGAGGTCCCAAGTTTAAATCACTTCCCTTGCAAAATAATTAATTTCTTTACAAAATCCCTTGTTTTTAGTGTGTTTGTCGTTCATTAACATTTATTCCATTTTCCCTCATCCTAGCCGTTCCTCCCCTCTCCTTTCTTCCTTGATCTTCAATTTTTCTTTCTTCCTCCATTGTTGTCGTCAACCATAACACCTAGTTTTATCATCTTTTTCTTTTTGGCACAAGATTTTGCATCATCTCCTCCATCATATTTCTGCCATTTTTTTTCTAATTAAATCAACCCTAAATTTGAAATCTTGAGTCTCCAAGATCGATTCCAAACATTTCCAAGAAGTGCCATTGCCACCCAAAACGTTTAGCTTGTGTAATATCAATTTCTCTCTCAATTTCTTGTTAAATCTTGTTAATTAAAAAACTAAATTTTTAGATCTGGAATTTGGGGGATTTTTAAGGATTTAATGGATATTCTTCCAGCTTTTTAATCAATTCCTAAGGTGGTTTTAAATCAGCCCCAAAATTGGTCACCGCAGAGGGTGGTGCGCGGGGCTTTGGGCAAGAAAGGGGTTGTTTTTCTTTAATTATTTCCAATATTTTTCCAACATTATTTTGTGTTCTTGAACCCTTCCTAATCATCCTTGAAATATTTTTTAATTAGGAAAAATTGATCTTAACCAATCAGTAAATTGGATTTGATAATTCGGGAAACATTAGTGCGGGTAATCATAAACTAGCTTGTTATTTTGACATAAATCTTGGGAAAATGTTATGGATTGATTTAAGATTAGCTACTGATTTTCCAGTATTTTAGGTGCTGTCCCAAATGCTCCAAATCATCAGTAAATCCGAAAGACATTCTTTCATACGATTCGCCTTAAATCAGTGTAAGAGATCTAACTTGTTATAAGAGGTGTAATTATTGAGTTATATATTGATATTCTTTTATTTAATTAATTTAGGTCTATTTTAGAGTTTATTAAAGAAACTGCAAGATTACCTAAACTTAATAACTTGTTTTATAATAATAATTATTATGATTAATCTGATGATTTAGCTTGCTGGTTTGGCTTGGCTTAATAGCTAAGAAATTAAATTTGTAAGTGGCCGAATCAGGTACATTTTGATCCCTAACAATTTGGCATGGTAGCATTGTTGCTTGTTTGATTGAATGATTGACATTGTCATGAATGTTTGGTTAATTTTATGTATGATTGGTTGTATGTATGACATGTTTATGAATGAAAACAAGGTTTATGCATAATGTATTTGTACAAGTGAATTGCTATTATATGTTTGAAAGACTACTGTATATACACATAGAAAAAAATATATGAAAGTACATGAAATTGTGTTTTGGGAATAATACCATCTTTATGGTAGTTTGAAAGTTGGATTATTGATTCCATATTCTAAAAGTATATGATAATTGAGGGCATGTATTGAAAATGGCAACTAAATGTGAAAAAATTGATTTATGGCTATGTATGTGATAGTATGACATATTGCATGTGCATGGGGTGGGATTATGTGGATGGTAGCATATTAAGCTCACATTTATATGTAGCCAGCGCACTACACCTGGAGTACCGAGGGGATTGGCGATTTTATCGCATTATATGTTATACGGTAGTTCTGCATTTATGTTATATGGTGGTTTCTACCACAACGAGCTTTACTCGCATATGTTAGAGTTCGGCAAATGAGTTCTGAGGAACTCATGATGTGTAGCAGATGGTTTGGGTAGTAATTCATATGTGCATTATGTTATGATCATGTTACATAGGAATGTTATTATGGATATTGTTGGTTCTATGATAAAATGCTTAAATGTATGTAGTATGCTTGATTGTTTAGACTTACATTGAGCTATTTAAGCTCACCGCATTACTTCAACTTCTTAGGTAATGAACGAACATAGTATCAGAATTGGCATGCAGATGTACAACAGATTTTGGACTCGAAACACCATTATGATTTTATTTATTTAGTTTTCTTTCCAATTAATATTAGATTTTTGGACTGTAAAATTATTTAAAACTGTTATTTGGGACTATTTTCGTTTTCGGGATTTTCATGCATGCATGATTTTCATTCTTAGGATGGATTTTTAGATTTATATATAAATAGAAATTGAACTATACGTGTTATTTGACTAGGTTAATAATTGGGATAGATGGTATATTTTCCGCTGTAACCAAGATAAACAAAATAATTTTCGAAGGCAATAATGTGTATGGAGTTTTTTTGAAAATCCACACCTAATCCGCTATCTTGACTTAATAATGGTTGGAATAATTAAATGAATGTTTTCCAAAATTAATTAAGGCAACTGCGGCTTTATAAAAAGGAAGTGTTTTTGAGGTTTCAATTATTGATGGAGTAGGTTGGTCATTTAGGTGACTAACGTGACTTTCACAATTCAGCCATAACGTCTAGGCTAGGTTTGGGAGGTTACACACCCTGTCCGTGAACTGTACATGACTCTCCCCAAAAGAGGGATAAAACCCTCCATTGGGGGACAAAGCCTTGTATTGTTGAGGGATTGAGTCGGCGTCCCTAAGGACGACACTTCTAAGACTTCTTCTAGAGGAGTCAATCCCCTTTAACAATTTTATTTATTGTGGTTCTCTACTTTGTTCTAGGCATGTTGTAAGGTCAAATATCAATTTGTTTAGGGTCTTTTTCTTGTATGTTATTTTTATTTCTTGTTTTATCTTTGTTTGGTGTTTCCCTTTATCCTATCATTTTATTATAGTCATCTTGCATAAAGACAAATAAGAGTTGAAAGGAAGATATGCATGAGAATGTAATCTAAGGAGCTTCAAAGAAAATCCAAACTCTAGATTTAGAATGAGATCATAAAGTGGAATAGCATGTTAGGGCTTTATCTCCTATCGTGAATGTGGTCTTTAATAAGGAAATGAAGGTTGGTCTGATGGTTCATATTCCTAAAAGTGCTTGGCCAACCAAACATCCTGTCAAGATTCATGTCCTAGAGAGGAATATGTACTTGTTTGTTTTAAAACTGAATGAGACAGAGCTAAAGTTTTTTGTGCAACACCATGGTAAGTTATTAATTGTCATATGATGTTGAAAGAATAAAATAAGAATGGTGATATAGAGGGCATCGATTTTACCATGATTGAGTTTTGTATTCATGCTTATAATCTTCCAATCCATCAAATAACAAAAGAAAGCTTGCATCACAAAGGTGATACATTTTTTAGGATTGTTGTTGATTGTAAGGCCATTAATACCAATGAAGAATTTGTTGGAAGTCATGTGACTAAAAGCTTTGACCAAAGTTGAGTACTCATTTCTAAGGGATTCAAATTTAAACAGCCAAATAAGGACCATATTAATGTTATGTTTAAACATGAAATATTATTAGATTTTTGGTATGCTTGTTGTCATTCAGGTCATCTATTTAAAAATTGTTAGGCATATGCGAGGGCAAAGAGAAGGAAATTTTTACAGAGAAGGGAGGAGAGCCATTATTATGGGAAAGAGATTAATTACTAAAAGGGGGGAACCTAGTTTGGATGAGATGAAGGTGATGACAATACACTAAATGGAGTTCGCACATACTTAAGAAGTAAGTGGAAGGTGTAAGGTGTAACTCAAGACTAGTTGATGCTATTATATAACTTTTAATTTGATAGAGTTTCAATCATGGTAGTTGGTACTATTCCGGTATAGTCCGTATCTGTAACACCCCTCACCCGTATCCAATGTTGGGACAGGGTTCGAGGCGTTAACGGACTTAAACATTCACAACAACACATAACATATTACCAACCATGCGTGGCAAACAAGCATATGCACATCATTAATATCAAACATAACATAAATAGCTAGATTTATAAGTTAGAATCATTAGCTCACTAAAGACCAATATATTTGGCCAAATTATAATAACACATGTTATAAAACTAGGTCCCTATACATGCCACTCACTTGATAATTCTAGCATATGTGTTTATACTGTCAAGGTGTTGGCTTGATAGTGTGATGCTGCCTCCGACGATCTCCAACCCTGAGCTAACTTGACAACACTAAAAGAAATGGAAAGGAGAGGGTAAGCTTTACGCTTAGTAAGATCACATGAAATAATAATAAGCAATTTACTAACATGCTTTCCATAGTAAAACTAACCCAATTGTACATTTACACATGTTCTGGTTAAGCTACTTTCTTGAGTCATAGTAACTAAATCATTTATATCTAGAGTTACGGAACTTCAAATTAATATCTGTAAATTTTCCCAGAAACTATACTCATATATCTTTCCACCATAAAATTTTCAGAAGTTTTGGTCCAGCCAATAAGTACAGTTTATTATTCAAAGTCTCCCCTATTTTGCTGTTTGACAGCTTCGACCTTTCTTCACTGAAATTTATTTATCTCATAGTACAAGACTTGGATAATGTTAATATTTGTTTCTATTAAAAGTAGACTCATCAAAGACTCTAATAATATAAATTATAACCCATAATTATTTTTATACAATTTTTAACAATTTTTCCAAGTTAGAATAGGGGATCTCAAATTCATTCTGACACTATCTCACAAAAATTAGAATATCACATAATATAAAACTCTTTTGCTCCCCCTATTTCTTTTATATGAAAATAGACTAATTAATATTTAATTCAATAATTTATTTTAAATTTAATTCAAATTACACAATTTTTTGTGAATTTTCAAAGTCACACAACTGTTGCTGTCAATTCACTCTTACATAATTTCACTTAATCCATTTTGTCTTATCGAAGTTCACTCAAATATCGAACATTTTACTCAAAATTTTCTTAAACATATACCTGCACTTATTCATCATATAATCATGTTCACATGTATTTTTACTTAGTCGATTTTCCCGTTGAACTCTTCGGAATAATAACTGATACTCAGTTGCCTGCACATATTTTCACACTTGTAGCCAAAGCTATCTGGTATGCATAGTAGCCTGCACTTAGTACTACACAGACGACCAATGATCCGGTACACGTAGTAGCCTGCACTTAGTACTACACACGTGACCTAATCATCTGATACACGTAGTAGCCTGCACTTAGTGCTACACACATGATCGAAGTTATTGGGTACACATAGTAGCCTGCACTTAGTACTACACATGCGACCAATTATCCGGTACACGTAGTAGCCTGTACTTAGTACTACACACATGACCTCACAATAGATCATTCGTATTATTTCTATTCCGAAGGCTCAACCGGAAAATTCCTCACTTTCCAACATGTTACAATTTATTCATAGTCCTTTTTCAATTTGCAATTTACAACAAATAATCATTCTATAGGTAGTCACATTTCATATGATAACAAAATATAATAAAATAAAAAGAATAGATAAATTATTTATGTACAAACTTACCTCGAATCCAGAAATGACAATTTACCATTCTAGTCCATAACCTTGTATTTTCTCGATTTAAGCCCAAATCTCGATTTACTTGATCTATAATATCACATTTAGCCTACTAATTAGTCACACTATTCATATGGGTCTAAAAATCATATTTTTTACAAATTTTCATTTTGACCCCTAAACTTTTGCATATTTGCACTTTTTCCTCGAGGTTTGAAAATTAAACTTCTTCCTATTTTCTTATGTTTGATGACATGATGATCATTTTTTCCTTCTATGGCAACATCAAATTCTCACTCTAACATGTACTTATGAACATTAGGTATTTTTACCGATTATACTGTTTTACTCGTTTTCACGTAAAATCGCTTAGAAAAAGTTGTTTAACACAATTTCAAGCTTCATATTCTACCATTAAACATCAAAATACATGCATATCATTCATGGGTAAATTTTTAAACATAAATCCTAGCTCAAAATTGTGGTAGAAATGAGTAGATCATGTTACTGGGATTTCAAAAATACATAGAACATTAAAAACGGAGCTCGGAATCACTTATTATTAAGCTTGGTAGCTTGGCCAAACCCTAACCATGGCTGCTCTTGGTACATTCTACTGTATCAAGAAGAAAGGGACACATTTGGGGTGTAAAATTTGTCTTTTAATTCATTTTACCCCTAAATAACCAAAATACCCTTTTTACTATTCTTTCAAATTTTACTCAACCAAGGCCATTTTTGTCCAAAAAGTTATACCATGGTTTAATTATCATTTAAGAACATCCCATTTAAAATTTCATGACAATTAGACACCTCTAACATATAAAACTCAACTTTTACACTTTTTACAATTTAGTCCTTTTTACTAAATTGAGTGCCAAATGTCGAAATTTTCGAACAAATTTTTCACGAAATCATTCCGTCAAATTGTAGACCATAAAAATAATAAAAATGAAAATTTTCTCATCGAATTTGTGATCCCAAAACCACTGTTCCGACTAAGCCCAAAATTAGGATGTTACAGTATCGGTTGGAATGCTACATTCCTATATTAAATCAGAACAACAAACTTTAGATTTCATTCCTGTGTAAATTTCAGTCGGTACCAGTTGTATTAGCGCGTATCGATTGATTTTGCTCAAATTCAAATTTTTATTATTTATCTTGAATTATGAATTGTTATATGCATAGTATGTGTTGATATTATTGTTCAATTTATGGAATAATTTTTTACTTATTTATTTTGATTCTGTTTTACGATGGGTTGCACTTGCAAAACTTATTAAAGAATATTTTATATAATTGATGAGTATTTTTTTATCTTAAAAGTTACATATGGTGAGATTTGAACCCATGACAATAACATTTTTAAATTTTTTTTCTTTATCAATTCAACCAAAATTTTATTTTGATGAGTATTTTATATTTGAGTTTTATTGATCCTAAATATTTGATATATATATAATGTTTTAAAAAAAATAGAGAACCTGAAATGGTTCGCCGAAATAGACCAGTACCGTTATGTACCAATACCAGTACCAGTAGAAAAATGATAAATCCATTAAAGCGGTACTGACTACCTTAGTTTCAATGCAAAGTAACTACATCAAGAAAGAGGAAAAGGTAAGGGTGAAAACAATCCTGTTACTGAAGCCATTAACATCAATAATGATGGGGAGAGAAAGGTTATTTTAGGTAGTTCGCAGAAACGAGACTAGGAAGAAACTCATATAGGCCTAATTTTTATTGATGAAGGCTTTAATTAAGGCTAAATCCTCATTCAATTTGGAACAAATATTGGTGAGACCTTCCTAGGACTTTGGAGCCTTCCTACTCCTAGAAACAGAGGCATAAATGTGAGTGTCTGAATTGACAATACATCAAATTGGACCTAAGTTGAATTTATCCTAGACCCATTGATGGATTTATTCACTTGTGACATTTAGAGTGTGACTTACCTAAATCCCGAGTAAATGTAGACCATGTGCATATCTAATGTACCTTGATGTATTGGAAACTTTTCTAATGATAATGGGTTGTAAGTTTGTAGATTAGGTTGTGCATAGCTTGGCATCACTTAAAATAATGGAATTAATAGCTCAAAAACAAAGTAAAATGCATCGCTTACAATAATTATATATATCTAATCAGTCCCTTCGCTAGCTTAACATAACTCTGTACAGATTGCATGAATGAATAGATGAAAATAATGATAAATAGTTTGCATTACTATACAAGGTAAATGCATTTTCTCAAAATGACAAGAGATGACTTAGAATTTAATTTAATTTCTTTGGAATATTATTTAATTTTATAAAATTAAATAATTGATCTAAAAGTAAAAATTAAATTAATTAATCATCATAGTTAAATTTAATTGGACAATTAATTTACTTTACACATAAATTCCAATTCAATGAAATTATCATGATTTTAACATAATTAAAATTGGGCTGTGTAAAGCTCAATACATAAAAGGCCTGAGGAGCCCACTAAGGGGCAAGTGCCACGTACACTAAGGGAGGGACTCTATGTCTTCAATGTGAGATTTTCTATTAAAATATGATTTTATGCTTCTTCCAAATTAAATGCAACTCTTTTGATTTTTCTCTCTTTATATATGTACTAGGGGTACCAAAGTTTACATGTAACATTAAGGGAAACTATGCCGAATTTCAGTGCACATTTATTTGAGTTAGTTTTTCTTGAATTCAAATAAACTAAAGTTTTCTTGAGCTTTCCTTTTTCTAAAATATTAATTTTATAATTATATTCTTCTTGGAAATTATAATTCAAATTTGCAAGAGTAAATTTTAGTTTTGGCTACCATTTTAGAGAAATTCGACTTCCACCCCTTGAGAAGTATTAGTTTTTGTTTGGAGTTTAGTTCTTAGAGTTGGATCCCACTCTTTAAACATTTGAGACTTCAAAAATAATGAAGATCATCTAGTTGAAAGCTTGAAAGATTTGGACTACAAATTGGACTGTTCAACAAATTCAGCACCATCCCAAAGTCTACCTAGATTTCAGCCATCTCTTTAGCTCAGGTACACGCAATTTATTTTGATAGATTTATTATTATAGATATCACAATAAAGTTCTTGTTTAAGAAAATTTTTAAAATTTCATTGTAACACCTCATACTCCACCTGATCACCAGGTCTAAGCTACGAGATGTCATATTCATTTTCGGAGCAACTACGATCGAAATATATTTCAATTTAACAGTTAATACATATTATTAGGTTTAAAATTATATTACAACATGTTGCGCAATCATATACAATCCTTATATGAGCTTATGAAAGCTGAATAGATGACTCGAGGTCGAATAAGGACCAATTTGTATAAATTTCAAACTTTGGATTGACGTCGCGTCTTCGGGGGTTCCAGGTTACAACTTAACTCACTGACTTCCTCCTGTTGTGACATTAAGAGCCCAACATCATGACTTGATCTTCTATTTCCAAAGGGGTCCATATCTTATTTCATACATTTCAAGTATTATACCAATCTCAAATACACAAAACCAACCATTATGCAATTCATGTTAACGTGATTATTCAAACTTCCAAACTAACCATTTGGTACCATTTCGTCCATCCAAACTATTACCACATTTGCATATCAAGTTCATTTCAACTTCGACTATCTAAAATTCTAAAATCTACAATACAATTCGACTATATTCAGTTAATCATTACTAATCTAATTATCAACATGATCATATTTTTTGCAAAATTGACTCAAGACCTAGGTACATACCATATATCAAAATGAAAGGAAACTATACAAACATTGCTGAGTCGAGGACTGTTGATTGAATGTTGGATCACGTTTTGGTACTTCAGAATGTACTATAACCTGTGAATGAAATAAAAAAAACTATACGTTGAGTGATAAAGTTCAATGGTACTTTCATGATTCAATTCAAAAAACATTAGCATTAATATAAAATAACACAATTCAATTCATGATTTAGTTATAACCATTTCATTACAATAACCATTTCATTACACTTTCTCATGTACTATAGATCAATTTTATACACTAATTCATTTGACAATTCAAAATGATCATACCATTTCAGGCTTTCTAATACATAACATAATCATTTTCCATTCATTTCAAATCTTACCTATTTCATATCATACATACATACATTATCAAATTGATGCTCAATTTTGTTTTACTATCACGTTTACTCTCGAGTCTATTAACTTGTTCATATTCAAATCGACCCCCAAGGCTCATTTTTAAGTAGTTCACATGGTCTTTCACATCCTTTGTTTTCCACATTTAACATATGTACAAGTATACCAAATTTAATCCCATTCATTTCAATTGCCAAATAACCAATTCATGTTTTTGTAAACCCTATTAACCCGACACGAACCTAGGATGAATACGCGGATCTATTACTTTGTCATCCCAGATTACCTCGACAGCGATAACTAATAGAATATGTACACACTACCACCCCGAGTTGCCTGACAATGATGACTTTCACAATCAGTATATCCTAACATCTCGGGTAGCCCAACAACGATGATTTTCACTATATGATTACTCTGTCATCCTAGGTTGCTCGAAAACAATGACTTTTAGAATATGTACATTTTACCCACCTAGGTTGCTCGGCAATAATGGTTGCTTTGTAATGACCTGATTTCCATTGGTGTAGGAAATTATGGTTTCAAAATCTCATTTCCATAAATCAAGTCTGTAAATATTAAATATGGATATTTACAAATTTATTATATTGATATTAAAATTTAGTTAAGTAATTTAGTTTAAAAATGTGGTTAATTCTGGCCCAGGGACTAATTTTTAAAAGTTTAACTAGATTTTTAATTGGGAAAAGGCTTAAGGACTTAAATAGTAATTATCCAAAGAACTAAATTGGATATCAAACCAATTTTAAATATATGATAGTGGGATGTGATGTTGAATGTCATTAGATTAGGCTAATTAAGGATTAGTGTTTAATTAATCATAATTAAGTAAATGAATTAAGTTTAATTATAAATTAATTTAAGTATACAAGTAAAATGATAGTGGATAAAGATGATAAACATCATTACCTTCAACCTTTCATATCATCCTCCATTAGAAATAAATAAAAAGAAGAAACTTTTAACCTAGTTTGGGCATTTGACTATCATTTTCAAGTAATTCCCTAGCCACTTTTCTTTGATTTTTATAGAAATGAATCATGTGAGCTTGATCTAGTTGTTAGAGTGTACCCAAAGATCATGAAATGATTGTAATCACATACTTATTTTTCCTTTTTTGTTAATATAATGCATTGCCATTTTTATTTCGGTTTCTTTTTCTATGTTTATAAAAATGAACTGATTAATAATACTATCTTGAGCATAATATGATTATTCTTAAAAGGTCCTTAGTCAAGTATTATTGGGGGCTTGAACAATAATAATGCATTAAGTCTAACGTGTAATTGATTGATGATAAAATGTTGTCATTGCCTAGGGATGTCAAAATCAATACATGAATATGTGTTAGAGAATAATATATTGGACTAAACCACTATAAGTATGTTTCTTGGATTATTATGTAATAGTTACAACATTACTCATAGTGATAACTATGTATATGATTATTAAACTTGAGATCATCATTGTCCCAACATCGTGAATTGTATATTTTGATACAGTCAAACGTCTACCATAATAGGTTTTACTATAAAGACTGATGTTTGTTATGCCACAATCTATGCAGTGGGATATGGCTGATCAAGATAGGATTTGTCCTTCCTATATAATGGGAGCAATATCTTAGGCCACTTGATGGAGTGAGACTAGAAATGCATTGCCATGCTCAAATCAGTTGATATGAGATATACAAATATTTGTTTATTGTAGTCTACTCAGAATATCAAGAAATATGAGATTAGACTATAGAAGTGTGACTATTCTATGACTTGTGTCCAATCTAGATAAAAAAGATAAAAGGATATAATATATGAAAAATTTATCACAGAAAGGTTATGTCGAATCATGACTTCTTGTAACTGATCTACCACAATTCATTGTGGCAAATTAAGGTATTTCTGGCATTTAATGAGCTTGTTTTATAGTATTTTTATGTGTTGTTATTTCGTTTCTAGTTTTTATTTCTTTATGTTTAAATTATGCAAAAAAAGTGTTTTTATGCAATTTTGAGTTATGTTATGACCTAATATGCCACTATGGGCCAAGGGATGATCTAACGACTCTATTTAGTGTATAGGATACTGTTTTTGGGCTTAGAAGGCAAGGGACGACTACAGCGTCGTGACACTGGGAAGTGGTGTCGCAACACCAGACTTCCAAGTCAAAATATCAAGAAAATGAAGGATGTTTTGCAACATCGGTCCTGTGGTGCCATGACACCAAGTGACGAATAGGAATTTTAATTAATGGTATTTTAGTCCACATAATGTACCTTAATAAGATTTTTTGGGCTGTTTAGTAACCCTAATTAGGTTTGAGCATAAACTCTATTAATAGGCATGTTAAGTCTCATTTGGGAAGGCTTGGCCAAGTGAGCCATTTTAGTATTTCTAGGTTTTTAGTTTAGTTTTATTTTCTTTTCAGTTTAGTTCTTTTCATACTTTTGTTTTTGTTTTAACTTGGAATCAATGTTGATCTAAGGCTTTAATATATCAGTTTTCATTATTTAATTGTTGATTCCAATTGCAATGGAGGTGATCTTCACAACTGTTAAAGGAGATTTTGCTTCCGAGCTTCAATCAATATCGAAAATGGATTTCTTTCTATACTCTTTACTTTTATTTAATTTTTTGTTTTGCATTTTAAATATGAGTTTGGGAATTTTTGTATTTCGATCTATGTGTAGCTCATTTCCTTAGGGAGTTTAATGAATGGATGTGTGAATAATTAACGAATGAATGAGGGTTGAAATTCGGGTTAGTTAGTTTAAATCATGCGCAATTAAACCCTAGGGAGTGTTGCCCCTAGGAAGTAATTTAGGATAAACGAGATCGAGAGCTAAGTTTACCGAATGCCTCATAATTTATCACGATAAAGAAAGTGAGGCTGAGATGTAAGCGTCCATTGATCAATTAGTTAATTAGTTAGAGGCCGAGAGGTAATAACTAGTTAATTAATAGCTAACTCGATAAAACTCGAGTTTTGAAGTTAATTAGGATCAACTGAAGTGAGTTAAGCTCCTACTTGTTTTATTGGATTATTTTTTATTGTTAAATTGGTTGATTTTTAGTTTAAATAATTTTTAGGTTAATTAGATTAATTGATGTTTTTTTTATTTTTCATAGTATAATTTTAAATCGGTACTATTTAGACTTATTAGTATAGAGAATTAATTTTGATTTACACGGTTGAAACACATACCTATGTCTCAGGCTGTGTAACAATTGAAATAGGGACACATGGCCGTGTCCTAGCCCATGTCCATACCCATGTAACTTTCGAAATCATGTGACACAACCGTGTGCTAGCCTGTGTGTGAAGCCGTGTAACCGCTTGACTTGAACTTTTAAAACCTACATGGGACACACGGTTGTGTCACATGGCCATGTGTGACACACGGCTGAGACACACGCTTGTGTCTTAGGCCATGTGGACAAGAAATTGACCAAAATCAAGCCATTTCCTTCACTCACGTCAAGCATGTACTTAAACACAATTTGCACATATGACCAAAGCATTAAATTATAACCAAAACATGCATAAAATGACCAATTCACTATACTGTTAATCCATCCAACCAATATGCCAATAAGGCACCTCAATGAAAATTCATCAAACATATCTAAACATATGTATAATTGACCATATCTCATTCAAATTCAACTAGCTCATTTCTATCTCAAACCATAACCTAACCTAACCATCTTGCAAAAATACCATCACTTACCAATTTGGTCATTAAATCATGCAATAACTTAACCACATTAACATCCTATCACAAGGTATCAAAAGTACCAAATGTACCACAATTTCAAAGAAACATTTACATGCCAAAAGTACCAACTAGCCATTAAACATAAGTCCACCTATATATGCCATTATAACCTTGACCAACATATCAAAACTATTGATATTTATGCTGGATAGTGTGATAGATTTTCGACGAGCTTCCAAACCAATCGAACTTTCGATAATCTGAAAAGTAAAAGAAAGTAATTACGTAAGCAATGAATGCTTAGTAAGCTCGTATAAACTTTAAACATAGCAATCCATTTCAACAATAAACTTTATAGGTTAAATATAAACCTATACCAATGCCTCAAGATTTATCAACTACATAACCATCAACTCCCAAATGAGTAAGTCTATCAACATCACATATATTTTCATTCCTAACATAATAGGATTTTATAAGACATATTACACAATCATGAACCTTTTCATAAGACTATGAACCACTTTACTTACATGCTTATCTTTTTATCTACTTACTTTCCATTCCATTTATTTAGCATAAGCTTAAATAATATTATTAATTCATGAATTAACATATTTATTAATGACATGAGTAAATTCATCCATAACATAAGTATACTTCTCACATAAAAATACGACCTTTAACTCATCAATCCTTTTATTTCATCATATTACATCTCTATTATGAACTTACTGTTTCATTACAATTTTCTTATCCGTTTTATTTGCATAACACAAAACATAAGCATAGACATCATTATCAATACACAAGATAGTGCATTTATACATAACTCTATTGGGATCAATCACATGATAAACCATTTCATCAGAAAATACATTCTTTGGTTCATACCATTTTTTCATGAACATAAGCATATTTCCATTTGAACACTTATCATTTCAATGTAGAGCATTACCATTAAGCATGATATATTCCAACCATAAGCTTGGCACAAGCCTAAGCATCATCAACAACACATGTTAGTGCTTTAACACATATTTCAATAGAATTCTCACATGGTAAGGTGGATTACATGAATATAATGCCATTGAATTCATACTTTCCATAAACATAGATATACATACATGAATCATTATCATTTCATATCTTTCCACAGGTTAATAGCCTAGTCGACCGTTCTTTTCCTTTTACATGCCCTTTGAACCACTTAGAATAATATCAGATATGCGAGAAAGCTCACATAAAGTGTACTAAACATATGGTCAAAACCATTCCTTTTCCTTTTCCTTTACATTAATGCTCACACGAGCCATAAAATGGGTCTACTCACATAAGTTGACAGTCAGAATGTAAGCTACATGATGCCACTCACACAAGCTGACGAGCATCCACAACAAATGTAGGACCTCAGCCATCGGTAGGACATTCAAGACCAGCATCGAAACATGGTAACCCTAATGACATGTCATTTGCATCCTATATGTTCCTAAGGTTCAAACGGGGCTCGATAGTCGTTGTAACTTTGTTGGATTTCCATCATTTCTTTACATGGTAAATTGCATAATAACATATATATATTGATTCATTTACATTAGAAAAACACATTAAACATTCAATTTAATCAAAATTTAAGTAATTATAGTTTATACGAACTTACCTGGCTAAATTGAAGCAATGATTAAGTATAAGGGCTATTTGGTAAATTTCTCTTCTACTCGATTTTCCTCTCGTTCTTTATCTAAATTAATAATTTCATTCAATTCATTAATTTAGATAATAATAAAAAATTCATTTTATGCAATTTATTCATTTTTGACATTTTTACAAAATTACCCCCAATATTTTACTTTTATTCAATTTAGTCCCTAAGCCTAAAACATGCAAATTAACCAATTTTATTGAAAATTCATACCAGAAAAATGATTATAACATCCATTACATCCCAAATTTTTAAAAATTTCACACCAAGTCCTTATATTTTTACTATTTTAGCAATTTAATCCCTAAAAGTTAAATTCATCAAAATCACTTAACAAAATACTTATAAATAACAAATAATACCTCAAATTTATCATTTAACATCTAAAATCATAAAGATTCATCAATGGAAACATTTAAAATATTTAAAAATTTTAAAAAATGAAGCAACAGGCTAGTTGGACCTAGTTGCAACAATCTCAAAAATATAAAAATTATTAAAAACGGGGCCAAAATCACGTGCCATGCTAGCTTCTAAACTTGCCGAAACTTCAAGGTATAACAATGGCTACTTACACCTTAACAATTCGACGAAGAACTTTAAAAGATGATAAAAGCTTTTGGTTTTATTTAATTTCATTTAATTTATCAAATTACCATTTTAACATTGGTTAATAATTAAATTAAACATCAAATCCATGTCCATATTTTTCACTAATTAATTAAATGGTTTATTTACCATTTAAGTCCATTTACCTTTATTCATTAAGCTATTTAATCACTCAAATCTAATAGTGATCAAATTTTACATCCTTTACGATTTAATCCTTTTTAATTAATTAACTATCAAAAGATTAAAAATTCTAAACAAAAATTTAAAACAACCTTAATAACACTCTGTAAATAATTAATAAAATATTTATGGCTCGATTTATAGAAACGAGGTCCCGATACCTTATTTTGTTAAACCACTTAACTTTAGGGTCATACCACTTGAACCTAATTATTTGTTCAAATAGCATAACTTGTCAATTCAAAATTTATTTAAATACCATATCTGACTTGTAAATATCAAATAATAATATTTACAAACTTACACATTAGATTTGTGGCCTCGAAACCACTGTTTCTGACACCACTGAAGAACGAGCTATTACACGCACGTCTGGCGGCAGTCAGTAATTTGGGTAGCAATGATGCATTGCTAGATGCCACTTGTTGCTTGTAACGTTAGAAATGTTCTAGTATTACTACTACAATGTCACACCCTATGGTTGAAGTGAACAAAATCCAAACATAGTTGATATTGTGTTTAGTTGTCACATGAATTAAATTAATTATTGAATTAATTTAATTTGTCAGTTAAAATTTGAACATATTATATGTACAAACTTATTGTACACAAATAGAGAACATAATTAAAATTAATATATGAACTTGATTCATATAAAAAAATTTACTAAATATAGTTTACTGAAATTATTAAAATAAATTGTTATAATAATAATTCCGGTCAAAGGTAAAAAAGAAGAAGTTAATATTCTTTTGGAAAGAATACAATGTTTTAATACTTTACATATGTTTCTCTAAAAATGAAAAAGGAATCATTCCAATTTTTTATGTGATATTAAGAAAAAGGAATACAATCCCAAAATGTGTGTAGGTTACCAAGAAAAGAGAAAAAGAGCTAGCACCTGTTTTGGAAAATTCCCTCTAAAAGGTTCAAGAGAATTTTTGTTTTTCGTTCTTTGACTTGGTGGACTATGTAGAGGCTAAGACGATTTTTTTGGGGCTTGGGATCGAGATCGTGTGAGGGAATTAGATTGAAAAGGTATATTTTCAATCCTGTTTCAACCCGATTCATCCCTTGTACTTGGATCCATGGTTATCGATCGCTGTAATAATTTTTTTGCTGCACCATGGGGTGTACCAATGTTCCTACACTAGCTAGCCCATGTATCAATTTATTCAATTGATGAAATTTTGATAAGTTTCTATTGTTGAGAATTGGATGAATTAGGTGTGAAATTGATAAAAATTAAGCTTAGATTATGAAAAAGAATACATTGTAAAGCTTAACAAGCTTAATTATTAGCTTTGTTACATTTGGTACCAAATTAAATAAAATGAAAACCTATCATGAAAGTATGGTAGGAATAGAAAGTTTATGGTCCTAATGTATAAATGTGAAATCTTATTTTAATCCATAACTTTAGATTGAAAGTTATGCTTATCTCTGGTTTAAAGACTAAATTGAATAATAAAGACTAAATTGAATAAGTTGCAAAATATGCTTCATCTTGTATATGATTGTAAATTGGATGGAAATTGATAGTGTTATATGTTTTTTGACTGTACATAGCTAATGTCGACACAAAACCTCCGAGAGGGAAAGGAATAGCGAAAATTATCGACAAGTGACATGAAATCTTGATTTGTACTTTTATGATTTGGGATAGAAATCTTTGCTTGTATATGTATGTTTATTGATTGATGAATCATTAAGGTGAATATATAGTGATAGTATGAAATGTTTTGATTGAGTTTGATATGGAATATCGATATAGAGGACTAAAATGAATAAAATAGAAAATGGTATGATTTAATTAAATTATGATATGTAGAGTGGAAGCTGGTTAGAAATGTGTTGTATGCCATGAAATAAATGTGTATAGATGATTATTTGAATTGTAATATGAATATGATTGAAAAATGATAAATGTATTGATCTGTAAATGAAATTGAACATTGGTACCCTATTAACTAGTCGGGTTGAGTTGAATATAGTTGAATATAGTCTGGTTAAGTTGAAAAATGCACCTCGTATTTTAGGATGCGTTTCGTGCGCAAGTATGCACTTTTTGTGCTAGGATGCACTTCGTGCACTAGTATGCATTATATGTGTTGGTTTTCCTTTCTTTAGTTTATCCGATGATGCACTTCGTGCTAGTTGGTGTGTTAGTTGGATGATCCATGTATCCATCTGAGTCCAAGTCATGTTAATAGGAGATATAAATGGTAAACTTGGTAAAAGGTATTGAGATGAAATAGTACGATGAAATGTAACCAAATATGTGCATGTGTGAATTGTAATAAAGAAAGCATACATCTTATGGTGCAAAATAATTGAAATCGAGCCCTGGGGGCCGAAACGAGCGAGAATGAGTTGATAAACTCCAAAAAATGATTGAATGATAAGTAAAAAGGAAAATGATATAGTTTTATCATGGAATTTAGATGATGTAATATCAATAACAATTATGTATAAATGTTGAATTCATGATTGATAATGAATGCCAAATAGCTTAACAATAGACAAATGGGAAAAGTGAATTGAATTGGTTAAATATGATGCCATATCGAGTAGTTCAAATTGTCATCTTTATAAGTAGGTTCAAATGTGTATAATATGATGAATTGAGTTGCATTATGAGATTTGTATTGGTAGATATTAAGAATATGGGCATAATGTCATATTACTAATGTGTATGATATAATATCTTGAATTATGAAAGTTCCACTGACTTTTAGGTATAGGTGATCCTTGAATCCTCGGGAAGTGAAGTCGGCATCCAAACCACCATTTTTGACTCAACTAAGTTTGTATAGCTCATTTCATTTTGATCAAGTGGCATGTACCTAAGATTACCTTGTTAAATTTTGCAAACGGTCAAAATGGTTGTAAATAAGTTGTGAATATACATGAAAATGGTTTTGGTCATGCATGGAAATGATTCGAATGGTTTGAAAATTTGTATATTGATCATGTTTGCTAATTTTGAAAGGATGATTAGGGCCTTAAGGGAAAACATTGTTGTTTCATGCTAGGTTAAAATCAAGGGAAAATGGGGACTTAGTGTTCTACCTATGAAGTCATGACATTAGTTTATCACATCGCAATGTCTCCTATTTAAGCTCATGATGTCAACTCTATTATGTTTCGAAAACTTTACAATTTGGTCCTTAAGTTGGAAAGCTTGGCTACTGTCTTCAAAGTTACAACACCAAGCTCTGAGAGCCGCGACACCTATTTGAGAAATTTTGAAAATGTTACAGTTTAGTACAGTTTAGTCTTAATTCGGCCACGGGATGATATTGAGCTTTTGTAAGCTCGTATGTATCCAGAAATGATTATATATCATGTTTTGTATGTGTGATGCCTACATTAAAAGTCTAATGATGTAAATTCAATATAGCTAATCATTGTTGCTTTGACAACGAATGTGGCTGTCTATAGCTCAAACCCGACGATCGGGTCCAGTATGAGGTATTACATTTCTAATAATTATAACTGACCCTATGGCATGCCAACTATATTCGACTTTGTTTGAACAACTAATAGGGTAACCAATGTTTCAATCACATTATATAATCCAATTCATATATCATCATTCTCAATTCTTCTTATCATCAATACGTATATACATCTAATACCACATAACATAATTCATACCATTATCATTATCATTTTGTATCACAAATCATTTATCAAATATAATTTACTCTTTTCTACTATATTCAATTCAGTCCAATTTTTCGATATTCAATATCATGAACACAAATCAATTCATGGAACAAGTCATAATCTTACTCAATATCTAGTCATGCAATCAATATGTATGCATATAAATAGTATGATCTCAAATCATAAAAGTACAAATCAAATTTCTCTCATCACTTGTCAATGACTTTCGCTTTTCCTTTTTCTCGCGACGGCCCATTGTCATCTTTAGCTACATTCGATAATTCAATAATAGAATAAATATTAGTTTACATTCAACTAACATTTAAATACAAAGTCAAAAATATTTTGTATTTTATTCAATTTAGTTCTTATACTCAAGAGATACATATTTTTTATATTTAGCTTTAGACCAAAATCTGATTTCACATTCTCTCATTAGGGAACCTATATTTTCTATTTATAGGATAATCTCATGAAAAGTTTTTGATTTATTCAATTTGGTCCCTAATGTTACAAAGTTAAATAACAAGCTTATTTAACTTTACATTTTAGTCCTTATCATGATCTAAGCTTAATAAATATTAATTTCAAGCCTAATTCATCAATTTCTCTACGATGGTAACTTGCTAAAAACTTAACAATTGAAAAAATTGATACATGGGTTAACTAAATCAAGCTATCATGATTCAAAATCCATGAAAATCAAAGAAAAAGAGCTAAGGGACTTGAAATAATGGCAAATGTAAAAACAAGTTGAAGGTTTTCTTTCTTTAATGGAGGAGGATGATAGCTTGGAGAATATTATGGCTTTTTTTCATCTTCCCACTATCAATTTGTTTATATAGCTTAATTAAGATTTAATTTAACTTAATTAATTAAAGTTTATTTATCTGTTTAATCATATATTAAAATTAAATGAGAATTATCATCATTCTCCACTAAATCATGATGGAAAAATGGTTTAATAACCATTTTGATCTTTTAGATATTTGTTATCTAGGTCTTTAAACCTTTTCTAATTTAAAAATCAATAGCAATTGGACTTTTACAATTTAGTCCCTAAACTTTAATTAACCACTTTCTCAGTTAAATTTATTAACCAAACTTTATTATAATTTCATATTAACTTCATAATTATTCCTATTTTATATTTACAGACTCGGTTTACAAAAATGGGGTTTTGAAACTGCATTTTTCAACAGTAGTGAAAATTGGGTCATTACAATTCTCCCCCTTAATAAATTTCATCCTTAAAATTTACCTAAAATGAGGTGGGGATGATTTACTGCCAAATAAATTTCCTTTCTTTGATTACCCCTTGCAACTAAGCCACTAGGGGTAGTTCTCCGACTTTTAGTTACAAAGGAAAATATCTTAGTGGTAGTAGGAACATCATTAGCATTTTTCGGGCAATTACGAGCTAAATGCTCTAAGGATCCGCATTGGAGACGTGATCCCATTTCCTCCAACATTTATTTTTATGCCCCTTATCAGAATCCTTAGCACTGCCAATAGATATTAAAGATTGTCTAGCCTGATCTTTCTTTGATTCAAAAGCTAATGAAGTTGATTTCCAAGATCCTCAGAACTCTCTAGCTTACTTTCATGGAGGTTGCGAACTAGTGCTCTCGATTATTTTTTCAAATGCTTAAGAATGCTAAACTTTCTTATCCAAGCCCATGGCTTCTTGTCTTGAGAATATTCGAATGATGTGCAAGTATACACAATCATTGACAAGTAATAAAGTAGTAAGAGTTATCGTCTCTACAGAGACTGCAAATGTAAATCAAGAGTTATGAAATTAGCACTTAGCAAGTTGGCTTGTGGCAAAATAAATAAGTTTGTGATGAGTTTAACTAAAAATTAATTAAAATAAATCTAAGTATGTAGATAAAATGTAGCACAGAATAAATAAGCAAGCAAGTTTTTGAAAGTTAATCACAATAGCATGCATATGTTAAAATAATTATCATTCTTAACTTAGAATTATTTAAACAATGGTAAAAGATGTTACGAAGATTCCATTGCAAGTTGACAATTTATTAACTTTATTTAAATGAAGTTATAATGTTATACTTATTCAATTATTAAGTTTATCAAACATATTTCTATTTTCAATCAATTTACAATTTTATAAGCAAACATCATACAAAGGTTATGTAAGGTAACAACATTTTTAATATTATTACTAATTCAATCACTAAATGATCAAACATAGTATTGTGTTAACTAATTATAATCTTGGTTGGATTAACTAATTAATTCAGTTGTTTCCCTTCATTAATAATGCATGAAAAACATGTTCATAATTTTACTTAAATGAATAAACAAATCAAATGCAAAAAACATCTTTAACAGAGTTAAATAATCTAAGCTGTAGAATTTAAATCATTCTAACACTAACAAAATTAAGCAATCATGATTATATTCAAAGCAGAAAACTTTGTTGCAATCATGTTTATTGAATTGAATATAAATAAAAGATTAAAGGGAAAGAAAATTGCTAAGCCATTTTTGATGGTTTTTCGTGCCACTGCTCACTTTGCTCCTCCTTCGTTCTTCTCTTCTTTCTGTGACTACCAAGCTTAGAAGCTCTAAAAATTGCTGAAATTGATTGCTCTCAAAACCTTCCAAATACTCTCTCAAGTGGACATGGATGAATGGAAGATGAAAGAAAAGAATTGAAGAGTGATGGATGCTTGTAGATGAATGAGAGATGAAGAATGAGTTGATGATGAAAAGTGAAACTAGCACCCTTATTTATACTTGAGAGTGCCCAACATCCTCGATTATTTTTAGCCTCAATTCCCTTGGTTTTCTTCTTAGAGATGGCCAACCCTTGAGTTTAGAAAGGTCAGTGGATGGTTTGCTATTTTGGGAAGGATGTTAGCTTGATTCATGCTTGATTCAAGGGAGAAGGGTTAGAGGGAATGGATGGTTTGGGCTTCATTCTTGGTAGCAGGCTTGTCTAGCTTTAGTAGCCCATTCAAGAGTTGGGTCAGTGTGAATTTGAGAGTCTAGTACTTCATTTGGGGCATCCTTTAGCAACCCATGTTTGCATGGCTTATGCTGTAGAAATGCTACTACGTTGAGCAGCAATAGGTGAGCTTTCAAGATTGAATTTTCTTCTAGTGCTCTAAACTGCTTCAAAGTGGCAAAAGAATGTAAAATTAGCATGTAAATAAGTAAAAATAGAAATTCATTTTAAATTTATCCAACTTGAATTTTTTAATAAAAACTACTGAATTTGCTATCAAGCACTCAGAATTTGCATGAATTACTAGTCAGAAGGTAATGTAAATGTTTATATAATTAAGATTTATCACTTTTTTAACCATTTTTTCTCATTCAGCTAGATTAACAAATATTTTAAGCTTGTGCAAAACTAGTTGAACTTGAAGCCCATCTCTCATTCCCGTAAGGAATCATTTGCAACTTTCTTCTTTGGTGGGTACTAAATCAAAAGCATACTTACTGAGTTGCAAGAACTCTCATTCATAGTTGACTAATAGCATATGTTGGATCTAGTTCCCTAAGTGTAGTAGATTTGCTTATACACTTGTAATTTTTTCGAACAGATTGATTAATAAAAATATTCATGAATTACACTAATACTTGTATATTGTCCTCGCGTGGTTTTCGTATGAAAAGAAAAATATAAGAAAATATTAGCTCACTGGTTGTCTAATGTTTAACTAATACTAAGCGGTATTACGTGGTCTAATCATAACACAAAAAGAAAACTTATATTAGTAGACGAACCTAAACATGTCCTTAGTCTAATTGGAAATGAGCAAACTGATTGAAAAAATAATATGTCGTCTATGAAGTCTAATTAGAGAGATGCTTTGTCTTGGGCATTGAAGTGGATGAATCCTAAAAGATAGAGACATATATGTGAATGACTGGAGTAATAATACATTGGACAGGACCTAAGAAGAATAGATCCTAAATCCATTTGTTGATTTATTCACTTGTGACGTTCATAATGTGGCATGCCTCAATCTTGAGTGAATGATTGTAACATCCCAAATTTAGCTCCATAAAATTTAGAAATATATCAAAAATAGGGAATTGACCCAATGGTTAGTCATTAAATGTGAAAGCTTGAAGGTTAGTTGGAGGTCCCAAGTTCAAGTCTCAACTTTTACAAAATAAATTAATTTTTTGCAAATTCCTTCTTTTTTTTACGTGTTAGTATCCAAGTTTAGTAAACCTAGGTATAAATATAATTTTTTATGAAAATAATCAGCCTTTTAATCTATTTTCTTCTACCTTAGCCATCCCTAACCCCCTCTCCCTCTCTTCATCTCTATTTTTTTTTTCTTTTCCCTTTTTCCTTCATTGTTGTCTTTGCATACACCTCCCCCTTTATCATCATCATCTTCTTCTTCCTTTTGCATCAAGATTGTGCACCATCTCCTTTGCTATATTGCTGCAATTTTCCCTCAATTAAATTAGCCCTAAATCTAAAATTTTGAACTCCAAGATCAATCCTAAACATCGCCTAGAAATGCCATTACCGTTTCTCTCGATTAGCTTGTGGAATAACGTTCTTGATCGTTTGGCATTCGAATCTCACAAATCAGGAAGTGTGCTAATCTAAACACCTCAAATCAACCGTAAAGCTGAAGAACAATCGTACGCATAGTTCACATTGATACAAGGATCGTATAAAGGTTTATTAAGGAAAATTAGAAGATTTACTAGAGTTCTGCAAGTAAGCGAAAAATGAGGTGTGGGTCCTAAACTTGTAAAATTTGTTTGATAATGATAAATGTTAGGTTATATTTGATAATTAGTTTGCTGAATTGTTTGCCATAGTAGCCAAAATATTAGTTTTGCAAGTGGCCAAACTAAGAATGTTTCTAGCCTTAAAAGATTGATGTGTTGGTAAAATTGCTAATTTGACTGTATGAATGTGTAATTGAGATTGTTATGCATAGTTATATTATGTGGTATGAGAATTTTTGATGGAATGGTATGAAATGTTGGGATATTAGTTTCATGCATGATTTAAATGCATGAAATATTTACTATGATATATATATATACGTGAGGTTGCTATTGGCGCATAATGAAATTCGTAAAGTATGTGAATTGAATGTTATTGATGGATACCATCTTAAAGGTAATTTGAAAATTGGAACATTGTTTCCTTTCTCTGAAAGTATGTGATTATTGAGGACATGTTGAGCATGTCAAATAAAAGTGAAAGGTATTGTAATGTGATTGTGTATGAATTTGTATGACATCTTGCATGTGCATTGGGATAGAATTTTGTGGTTGACGAAGGAGTTCTGTGGAGTACCGGTGGCATATTAAGTCCACATATATTTTTAGTCAGTGCATTGTATTTGGAGTACCGAGGGGATTGGCGATTATATTGCATTATATATTTGGTAGTTTCATTGCATTATTGATTATTGGTGGTTTTACCACATCGAGCATTGCTCACATACATTGGATTTTGGCAGACGAGTTCTGGGGAACTCATAGTGTGTAGCGGATGGTATGGGTAGGATCTCACATGTGTATTTTTCATGATCATATGCATTTGAAAATTATTATTTTTAATGTTTGATTGTGCTATTGGTATCTCTATGAAATTGCCTATATGAATGCTTAATACTCGTTTAGTTTTACACTGAGCTTGTTAAGCTCACCCCATTATCTCATCTTCTCAGGTAATGATCGAACTTAGGATTGGAATTGGCATGTGGACTTATAGCGGACTTCGGACTTTACTTTCTCATATTATTTTAACTTAATTATATTTTTAGGTTATTATTATTATTATTATTATTAGATTTTGGATTGTAAAGTTCCTTTAAACTATGGTTTGGGACTGTTCGAGATTTTGGGGTTTTTCGTGCATGCATGACACACATATTTGGTATATATACATGGTTTTTATAATATGTTGAAATGGACTATGCATGATATATGAATAAATTAATAATTTGACAAGAAAATAACAAAATGATTTTTCAAAGGCAACACCGTCAGTAAGGTTTTAAAAAAACTCACCTAATTCGCTAATTTGATCTAAGCATGGTTGGACTAGGTAAATGGATGTTTTCCAAAGCTAAAAATAGAAACCACAGTTTTATAAAAAAGAAGTACCTAAAGGTTTTTAACTATCATTAGGGTAGGTTTGATACTAAGGTGTCTAGTGTGGCCTTCCCGATTCGACCATAATGTTTAGGTCGGGTTTGGGAGGTTACATTTAATGGTATCAGAGCCAGGTTCAAAATCTTGGAAGGAGATTTTAAATCTACTTAAGTTTGTCTGCATGCATGTATACATGAAAAGGGAAAAGTTTGGGGAAAAACAAACCACAATGGATTTGAAAAATGTTTTATACAGGAAACGACGAAGTCCGATGGTCCGACGCCAAGTCCATATAAACAGTACTGAAAATCTATTAAGACTATAGAGGCTATTGCATAAAACCTTTATAAAAGAATTATAAAATGTGACTGCATAAAAGACTAAAACAATGTACTAAAAGCTCTTACTTGTAAAATTGTAGATCCATAAAACACCAAAATGAATGCACGTGGAAAGATAACTCATGGTATGTAACCACTCGATTTAGACCCTAATCAGAACGGTAGTTTCGGGACCACAAATTTGAGTCAAAAAAATATTTAAAAATTATTTTCTGTGTTTATTTTGTGTGAATTTATATCTGTGAAATTTTCGTGATTTAATTTTATCGTTTAGGTACCTGATGAAATAAAAGGACTTAATCGGGTAAAATGAAAATTTAGTGGTTATTTCTAAAAAGGACTAATTTGTTAATGGCTTTCCAGATTGAAGCTTTAAATTTGTAATTGAGCCATAATTAATGTGACTGGATAGTAAAGACATTAAAATATGTGAAAGTATAATTTTATAATAAAGGTTAAAAAAATGTTATAATACAACATATTATAATATAGTTAAAGATCACTTGTTCATTATCTTCTTCATTACCGAAACATAAAAAAAAAGAGAAAGAAATAAAAAAGCTAGGGTTCGGCCATTTCTAAGCTCAATCAAGGTATGTGTTTAGCTCGATTTTTGATAATTTCTACGTTTTTGAGATCGTTGCTTTGAGTACTACAAAACCCATGCTTTACTTTTTGATTTTGATGAATATTTTGAGTTCTGCCATTGTTGAGAGCTTTTAATTTTTGTTGTTTGATGATGAAATATGAAATATATGTTTTAGATTAACATGTTTTGTATTGGAGTTTTTGATGATTTTGAGTAATTAGGACTAAAGTGCAAAAATAATAATTTGAGGGACTAAAATGTGAAATAAATGAAATATATGGACTTGTATAAGCATGGGTAAAATTCGGCTCAGCATGGTTATAGGGAAATTTTGCATATTTTGTGTTTTGTGCAATAGGGACTAAATTGTAAAAATTGTAAATGTCAAGGGTAACATGGTAACTTTCCTATTTATGTGTTTTTGGATTAAATTGAATGAAAATATGTTTGAATGAGCTTAATTTGAATATGTTTAGATCAAGAACTAAAGAAACCAGATTTGGATCGAGGAAAAACGAAAGTCGTGGACTAGCTGCCCTGTCGTATCTGGATCGGTTTGTGGTTGTGTTTATAGATGACATTTTGAGCTACTCTCGTGATGAAGCTAAACATGCAGAACATTTGAGACTTGTATTGCAGACTTTGGGAGAGAAGCAGTTGTATGCAAAATTTAGTAAATGTGAGTTCTGGTTAAGTGAAGTCAGTTTTTTGGGTCATGTGGTATCAGCATCGGGTATTCGGGTTGATCCGAGCAAAATTTCAGCTATACTCGATTGGAAACCTTTGAGGAATGTATCTGAATTCCAAAGTTTTCTGGGACTTGCTGGTTATTATAGATGGTTTGTGAAAGGTTTCTCTATGATTGCAACCCCGATGACAAAGCTATTGTAGAAAGATGTTAAGTTCGAGTGGTTGGAGAAGTGCCAGAAAAGCTTTGATCAGTTGAAAGCCCTTTTGACCGAAGCTCCAGTGCTAGTTCAGCCAGAATCGGGTAAAGAATTTGTTATTTATAGTGATGCATCTTTAAATGGTTTGGGCTGTGTATTGATGCAAGAAGGAAGAGTTATAGCTTATGCCTCGAGACAGTTAAAGCCACATGAAAGGAACTATCCGGCACACGACTTAGAATTAGCAGCTATTGTGTTTGCACTAAAGATATGGCGCCATTATTTATTCGGTGAGAAATGTCATATTTATTCTCATTACAAAACCCTGAAATACTTGATGACTCAAAAAGATCTGAATTTGAGACAACGTCGATGGTTAGAATTGCTAAAAGACTATGAGCTTGTGATTGACTATCACTCGGGAAAGGCTAATGTTTTTACTGATGCTTTAAGCTGAAAATCACTATTTGCTTTGCAGGCAATGAATGCGTATATGGCCATGTCTGACGATGGTTCGATAATAGCTGAATTGAAAGCTAGGCTGTAATTTGTTCAACACATATGTGATGCCCAGAAGGTTGATATTGAGTTATTGGAAAAACGAGCTCAGTGCGAGACAGATGCTGATTCAGAATTCAAGGTTGGTGCTGATGACTATTTGAGATTCAAAAACCGAATATGCGTTCCAAGCAATTCAGAATTGGTTCAAATGATTTTGAATGAAGCTCACAGCAGTCAGTTGTCTATTCACCCGGGTAGCACAAAGATGTATAATGATCTGAAACAACTTTACTGGTGGCATGGTATGAAACGAGATATTTATGACTTCATTGCAAGATGTTTAGTCTGTCAACAAGTAAAAGCCGAACATCAGGTACCTTTCGAATTACTTCAACCGATTATGATACCTGAGTAGAAATGGGACATAGTTACTATGGATTTTGTATCTGGTTTACTGTTGTCACCGAGCAAGAAAGATTCAATCTGGGCTATTGTGGATAGATTAGCTAAGTCAGCTCATTTTGTTCCAATACGTACAGACACTCACTTGATAAGCTGGCTAAATTGTATGTTTCTCAGATTGTGAGATTACATGGTGTGCCTATATTTATTATTTTGGATAGAGATCCAAGGTTTACATCATGGTTTTGGAAGAAACTGCAAGATGCACTAGGTACAAAATTACATTTTAGTACTACCTTCCATCAGCAAATAGATGGCCAGTCTGAGCTAATCATTCAGATACTTGAGGATATGTTGAGATGTTGTATTCTTGAGTTCGAAGGTTTGTGGGAACGATACCTACCTCTGATTGAATTTGCGTATAATAACAGCTTTCAATCGAGTATCAAAATGGCATCTTATGAGGCTTTGTACGGTCGCAAATGTCATACACCGTTATACTGGACTAAGCTTAGTGAAAATAAGATACACGGGGTCGACTTGATCAGAGAAACTGAACAGAAAGTGAAAATAATCCTTGAAAGTCTGAAAGCAGTATCAAATTGCCAGAAATCTTATGTGAACTTGAAACGCAAGGATATAGAGTTTCAGATCTGAGATAAAGTTTTCTTGAAAGTATCACCATGGAAGAAAATACTCAGATTCGGTCATAAAGGCAAATTGAGTTTGAGATTTATTAGGCCATATAAGGTTATAGAGCGTATTGGACCGGTTGCTTAAAGACTATTGTTGCCACCTGAGTTAGAAAAGATCCACAATGTATTTCATGTTTCAATGCTTCATAGATATCGATTTGATCCCGCACATGTGATTAGTCCGTCTGAGATCGAGATTAAGCCCGATATGATGTACGAAGAAGAACCGATTCGCATCCTAGCTCGTGAGATTAAGGAGTTACGAAATAAGAAAATTTCGTTAGTTAAAGTACTGTGGCATAAGCACAGTGTTGAGGAAGCAACGTGGGAGACAGAGGATGCAATGAGAGAACGTTATCCGAACCTATTCACCGGTAAGATTTTCAAGGACGAAAATCCCTAAGGGGGAGAGTTGTAACATCCCGATTTAGACCCTAATCAAAACGGTGGTTTCGGGACCACAAATTCGAGTCAAAAAAATATTTAAAAATTATTTTCAGTGTTTATTTTGTGTGAATTTATCTCTGTGAAATTTTTGTGATTTACTTTTGTCGTTTAAATACCCGATTAAATAAAAGGACTTAATCACGTAAAATAAAAATTTAGTGGTTATTTCTAAAAGGGACTAATTTGTTAATGGCTTTCTAGATTGAAGCTTTAAAGTTGTAATTGAGCCATAATTAATGTGAGTGGACAGTAAAGACATTAAAATATGTGAAAGTATAATTTTATAATAAAGGTTAAAAAAAACATGTTATAATATAATATATTATAATATAGTTAAAATATCATTTGTTCATTATCTTCTTCATTGCCGAAACATAAAAAAAACAAGAGAAAGAAATAAAAAAGCTAGGGTTCGGCCATTTCTAAGCTCAATCAAGGTATGTGTTTAGCTCAGTTTTTGATAATTTCTACGTTTTTGATATTGTTGCTTTGAGTACTACAAAACCCATGCTTTAATTTTTGATTTTGATGAATATTTTGAGTTGTGCCATTGTTGAAAGCTTGTGATTTTTGTTGTTTGATGATGAAATATGAAAGATATGTTTTAGATTAACATGTTTTGTATTGGAGTTTTTGATGATTTTGAGTAATTGGACTAAATTGCAAAAATAATAATTTAAGGGACTAAAATGTGAAATAAATGAAAAATATGGCCTTGTATAAGCATGGGTAAAATTTGGCCCGACATGGGTATAGGGAAATTTTGCATATTTTGTGTTTTGTGCAATAGGGACTAAAAATGTCAAGCCCTGTTCCGTTTTACATCGTCCGAGGTAAGTTTACAAGCAAATAGACGTGTTTAATTATAGTTAAATGCTAAATATATATAATATATTTATAATTTATATGTGATGTACAGCATGAATAATATATTTATAAGTTATATGTGATTCTGCACTTAAGGAAAATATATATTGGATTGTTTGAGGTTTTTAAATGAATTATATGTTAATAGATAAAAATATTGGCGTAATGACAATGGATAAGTATACTTAAGTAATTGAACATGGTTTGTTTGATTTGAGTTTATATGTCTATACATGTACATATATATGCTTATAAATTGGTTAATATGTATATGTGCATGGCAATATAAATTCGTTAGATATGTATAAATTATTAAATATGTATAAATAAGTTGAGTTAGCCAAGTAGACATAGAATTGAAATGGGTTATTTATATCCGAATGTTTGTTATTAAATTGTGTTAAAATGCTAATGTATGATTTACACATAGATTAACACATTTAAGCTGCATAAATGAAAGGAAAGGTTAGTAATGAAATTTAGTTCAATTGATAAATAACTTATGTATATGCATGACTTATTTAAGAATAAAAATATAGGTTTAATATTCCATAATGAAATTATTGATATGCTATATGTTCTGTACATGTAATGAATTGTTCTTAGATATATATATACTGGATTATGTAATATTTAATCTATGTGGTGAGTGACAATAAATTATGATTAGATACTGGATTAAGTCATAAGCATTGATGTGATTTAAATCTTGAATTGCAATGAACGTATGATTCACATATGTAATACGGTTGTTAAATCTATATGATTATGACTTGAATTAATATGATAATGTTTGGAACTGTGCTTTCGTTTAGTAATGCCTCGTAACCCCATTCTGGTGATGGACACGGGTTAGGGGTGTTACATGGTAGGAGGGGTCGTAGGGGGCGACCTCTGAGGGTTCCGATTGAGTCAGCAGCATCATTAGGGCCAGAAATGGGTAATGAACAGAATGAGGTTAACAGTGAACCCACCACTGAGGGCAGAAATATGGAAAACAGGAATGTGAATGTGAATGTGAATGATGACCATATTGGGAATGATCCAATAACTTAGGCTTTATTGAGGGCTTTGAATAAGGTTGTTGGGGCTCCAATATGAGGTGTTGGTCGTGGGACGATTGCTGAAAGGCTCTGCTCTAGTAGGGTAGAATTGTTTAGGGGTGTTGCTAGAACTACTCCCTATTGTGGCTGAGTACTGGATGGAAACCACTGAACGAATTTTGGAGGATTTGGAATGTACTCCAGAGCAGAAACATAAGGGTGTCTTGTCTCTTTTAAGGGATGAGGCATATCGGTGGTGGTAAACAGTGGTTAGAGGAACGCTGCCAGAGCATATTGATTGGGCTTATTTTCAGTGGGCCTTTCAGAGTAAGTATGTGGGCCCTCGTTATGTGGAGGCCCGACAATTGGAATTTATTGAACTTAAATAGGGAGACAAGATAGTTTCTGAGTATAAGGCAGAATTTCTAAGGTTGAGCCGCTATGCATCTGGTATGGTGGCGTCTGAGCAGGAAAAGAGTTTTCATTTTCAGGAAGGTCTATGGTATGATCTCAAGGTTCAGGTAGCTCCACACCAAGAATGCATGTTTGAGGCTTTGGTTGAGAAAAAAAATTATTGAGGAGATTAAACACATGGAGTGCGAGAGGAAAGGGAAACAAAAGGATCATCCCAAAAGAGAAACGGGCCCTACTAGCCCAAATTCGTGACCTGTTAAGCGGGCAGAGAGGCTAGGCCATAGCAGAATAGGGAAGCAGTGGACCCTAAAGAAAGGTCGATTCAGGTTTGCCAATATTGTCAGAGGCACAATCCGGGCGAGTGTTGGAGGAGGATGGGTGCTTGTTTAGTATGTGGTTCGATGGAGCATAAGATTAGGGATTGTCCTCGTCGTCAAGCTGTAAGCTCTGGCTCAAAATCAAGGCCAATTTGGGGGTCAAAATCAGAGAGGTAATCAGGGTGCTTAGAGGGGCCATAATCAGAATCAAAATGGGAATGGTAATTGGGGTTAGAGAGTACCAGCACAAGGTGCGAACCAAGTTGAGGCGAGACAACCTGCCTTGGTTTATGCGGCTAGGCCCCAGGAGGATAGAGATGCGTCTGATATCATAGCGAGTACCTTCACTATTTAGTCAATACCCTATTTTTCTTTGATTGACATAGGATCTACCCATTCATATGTTGCTTGTAATGTGGCTGTAAAATTGGGGATTGGGGTAGAGAAAACCGAAAACACTGTAATTGTAGCTAGTCCTTTAGGATCCTCCACACTTGTGAATAAAGTTTATAAAAGATTTCCTTTAGAGGTTCAAGGAGGGGTATCCCTTACCGATTTGATGGAACTTCCTTTCAATGAATTCAAATTGATTTTGGGGATGGACTTGTTGGTTAAGCATCAAGTTCGATTAGATTGTGCATTAAAGAGGGTGACTTTGGTGACTGAGTCTGGGAAAGAAGTTATTATGGTAGGGGAACGTCGGAATTATTTGTCTAATATAATCTCTGCTTTAGTAGCAGAAAAGATGGTTCGAAAAGGGTGTGAAGCATTTTTGGCTTATGTCTGAGATACATGCTCCGTTGACCCTGTAATTGAAGGTATCCGTACAGTTAAGGAATTTCCTGATGTGTTTCCTTATGAACTGCCAGGGTTACCTCCAAAGAGGGAAGTGGAATTCAGAATTGAGTTGTTGCCAGGAACGACACCAGTGTCCATCACTCCCTATCGCATGGCACTGAAAGAGCTTAAGGAGTTGAAGGTGCAGTTGCAAGAACTGTTGGATAAGGGTTTTATTAGACCTAGTGTTTCACTATGGGGTGCACCAATTTTATTTGTAAAGAAGAAAGATGGAACCTTACGGTTGTGTATTGATTATCGGTAACTAAATAAATTAACTAACAAGAATATATACCCTTTACTAAGGATTGATGACCTATTCGATCAGTTCAGAGGTGCAATTGTCTTTTCCGAAATTGACTTAAGATCTGGGTATTACCAACTCAAAGTGAAAGAATTCGATATTCCCAAAACTGCTTGTAGGACTCGTTATAGACATTATGAGTTCCTTGTCATGCCTTTTGGGTTGACTAATGCACCAACAGCCTTCATGGATCTTATGAATTGTGTCTTCCAACCTTTCCTTGATCAGTTTTTCGTGGTTTTCATTGGCGACATACTCCAAGATAGAAATTGAGCACGATGAGCATTTAAGAGTGGTTTTGCAGATACTTCGTGAAAAACAAATTTTTGCCAAATTTAGTAAGTGTGAATTTTGGTTGAAGGAAATGATGTTTTTGGGTCACGTGGTATCAACTGAGGGTATTCGTGCAGATCTCATGAAGGTTGAAGCTATCTTAGATTGAAAACAACCAAAGAATGTTTTAGAAATTCAGAGTTTTCTTGGTCTTGCTGGGCATTATCGAAGGTTTGTCGAAGGTTTTTCCTTGATAGTAGCCCCATTGACTAAGTTGCTAAGGAAGAATGCTCCATTTAAATGGCAAGACGAACAACAAGCCAGTTTCAAAAGTTGAAGTCCGTGTTGACAAAAGCTCCCATCTTAATTCAACCGGAATCTGGTAAGGAATATATTGTGTATAGTGATGCTCTACATGTTGGGCTTGGTTGTGTTCTAATGCAAGATGGTAAAGTTGTCGCATATGCCTCAAGACAACTTAGGCCACATGAATGTAATTACCCTACTCATGATTTGGAGTTGGCCGCTGTTATTTTTGCTCTCAAAATTTGGAGACACTACTTGTATGGTGAGAAGTGTATTATTTACACCGATCACAAGAGTCTCAAATATTTCCTCACCCAAAAAGAACTTAATTTGAGGCAGTGGAGGTGGATTGAGTTGTTAAAGGACTATGATTTTATGATTGTACGATTGAGTATCACCCCGAAAAGGCCAATATTGTGGCTGATGCCTTGAGCAGAAAGGCAATTTTTGATTTAAGGGCTATGTTCGCTAGCTTGAGTCTTTTTGATGATGGAGGTATCTTCGCTGAATTGCAAGTAAGGCCTACATGGGTTCAGGAAATCAAGGATAAACAGAGTTGGGATGAAACTCTAACAACTCGATTTAAACAGGTGGAGCATGGTTTGATTGAGGACTTTGGGATCAATCCTGATGGAATTTTATGCTTTAAGAGGAGTGTAACACCCTACACCCGAGTCCTACACTGGGATGGGATACGAGGCATTACCTTACTTAAACACATGCATTCCAACATTTTAAAATCATTAAAACTTGGTAAAACTTAAAACCTTTTCAAACTTTGTTTAAATTCCTTAACATGGGCCTACGAGGCCTCAAACATCCATTCGAAACCATTCGGGACTAGTTCGGGTCCCAAACCAACTTTAGAAAATTAACCCTTGAAAACAGGGCACAAGCCCATGTGGAAGGGTAACACGCTCATGTGTTCTTTATGAAATAGCCGTGCTGATGGCCCGTGTCACACACACGGCCTAAGCATCTAGGGAAAGGCCCGTGTCCCATACCCGTGTGAATTTAATTCCAAATTCAACCCTATAGGGGTTTTCACACAGCCTGACACACGCCCGTGTCTATGGCCTATGTCCCTCACATGGCCATGACACGCCCGTGTCCTAGCCCGTGTCTAAAAACTTTGACACTCTATTTCTGACATCAACATCCAATAAGGGGCACACGCCCGTGGCTAGAGGCCGTGTCCTCCACACAGTTGAGATACACGGTAGTGTATCTGCCCGTGTGTTTACTACCATGCATACTGACTTGTAATTTTTACGTGCAGGGGACACACGGCTGGACAACATGCCCATGGGGCTGGCCGTGTGAGACTAGACACATGCCCATGTGTCTACCCGTGTGGACAATATAAGGCTATCTACCAAGTCCTTACCACCCTGAGACACAATTTAACACCAACTAAATAACATAACGAAGGCTTAAATACAATTCATGTACTCAACCATACTAACAATTTCACATTCTTGAAAGACTACTTTGCATTAATATAATATTTCAATGTTAGCCATTTTTCATGGCCCTATACAAAATAAGTCAAATATTGAAGCAAGCCAACACATTTGGCCCCAAAACAATGTGACACTAAAACAAAATCAAAGAGTCCTATACATACCATAATCAAAATTTAAGAACTAATTATACCAAGTTCAAATGATAGTGTGATCGATGCCTCTGACGTCCGTTGATCCACGAGTTAACTAGGCAGCACTAAAAGAAAATGGAAAGAAACGGGGTAAGCATAAAGCTTAGTAAGTTGCATGAAGATAAATATAATAACAACTTTACGATTCATCATCATGCCCATAAAACAAAAGTAGGCATAAGCACAACTTACTCATCCCTATCCAATAATTAACATGGCATATACTAAGCTCACATCTCATACATTTCAAATAGTTACTTGTGCCACTCACAACATGGTTATACTTTTCTCGTTTAGCTTAAACTACAACTCTCACCGTTGAACCATTTGAAATACTATCGGATATTCACTAAGCCTCAGACGCAAGGTATAATGCCGATGCCATGTCCCAGACATGGTCTTACACTGACTCTAACTTATTTGTGTCGATGCCATGTCCCAGACATGGTCTTACACTGACACATCATGTAGCCGATGCATGTCCCAGACATGTCTTACACTGGCTTTTATCTCGAGGCTAATGCATGTCCCAAACATGTCGTACACTAGCACTCGTCTCAATACCGATGCCATGTCCCAGACATGGTCTTACACTGGCTCTCATAATGTGGCTGATGCATGTCCCAGACATGTCTTACACTAGCACACAAATATCCCGAATGTCATGGCCTGAATATCTGATTTATTTCCTAAGGTTCAAACAGGAGTCCTACTATCTCAATATTCATCATACATGATTATTTCCAAAAACAAGTAATTCATGCTATCTCAATTCAAGCACATATAATAACAATGTAGTTGTATTATTTACATACAACTTACTTCGGATTACAAATGTAGACGACTAGCTCGGCTTAGTCCACTTGCTTCGCTTTTCCCCGGTTTAGGCCTGAATTTTGTAATTCTTAATCTAAAATGATAGAAATTCATTTATCTCATCAGAAAATTACTCTAGACACTCGAAAATTCATAATTGGGAAAAATGACCATTTTACCCCTAAACTTTCACAAAATAAACATTTTACCCCTAGGTCTGAAAATCTATTTTTATCACATTTTCTCACTAAAAAAGCTTAGCTAATCACTTTTTATACTAAAATCAGGCCACAATTCTCATTAATTCACACATTTATCACATATTTTACAACTTATGCAAAATGGTCCTTAGTTAGGGTTTTCATGGAAATTACTTTACAAAAGTTGTTTATTATACTACCATAACTCATTTTCTTCCATAAAATTTCAGAAAACAACATGAACACACTCATGGTAAAACCCTAGAATTTAAACCATTTTGCGAAATAGTCCCCTCATTTGAAAGCTCATGTTACAAGGGTTTTAAAAGTACAAAAATCATCAAGAAAAACCATCAAGATCACTTACTTGTAGAGAGATTAAGTGGCTGAAATTTTCAAGCTTCAAAACCCTCCTATGGCTAATATTTTCAGTTAAGAAGAATATGGGAAAAGGGATGATATCATCCTATGTTTATTTTATTTTCTTTTTCGTCAAATAAGTCACCAACTTTACCTAACATTTGACTAAGTTAAAACCCTCCTTCTAGTCCACCGTATCTTGTAGCTTTGGTTCAACCCACTGCATCTCCTGGAATATGCCTTGTATCTACTCCAATGTAACTTTAAGGATATGAGATTTTTGGCTTCAATCTGCTTTACTGTAACTTTAGAAAGATAAGATTTAAGCTTCAATCTGCTCTTCTATCGCTTCAGCGAGATGAGTTTTGCAGTCTTCTCTTCTACCACCTTAGAAAGGCAAGATTTGATATCTTTGATCAGCTCTACTGCAACTTCAGGGAGACAAGACTTGCAACTTTGATATGTTCCACTGCAACTTCAGGGAGGTCACATCTGGTGTCTTCCATCAACTCCAATCTTTATTCTTTACTCGGCATGCGATTTTGAGCTCAACTCATTTCTCGCAATATGAATTGGCTCTTTAAAACAGACACTAAAAACAAAAATTGAAAATAACTCAGCACGTGAGCCAAGGCTCAACTCACCTCTCGCAATGTGAGTTGGTTTTTGAAACTTAATTTGGAAAGCAGATTTTGAAAATACTGCAGCGTGCCCTGAGGCTCAACTCACCTCTCACAATATGAGTTGATTTTTGAAAGATATAAATTGAAAAATAGAAATTGAAAATACCTCAACGTTTCTTAAGGCTCAACTCACTTCTCGCAATATGAGTTGATTTTTGAAAATAGAAATTGAAAGTAGCTCAGCACGTGAGCCAAGGCTCAACTCACCTCTCGCAATGTGAGTTGATTTTTGAAAAGCAGAAATTGAAAAACAGAAATTGAAATTACCTCAGCTTATGACCTGAGGCTCAACTCACCTCTCGCAATATGAGTTGATTTTTGGAAGAAACAGAAATTGAAAAATGAAATTTTGAAAATACCTCAGCATGTGGCCCGAGGCTCAACTCATCTTTCGAAATATGAGTTGACTTTTGAAAAGTATAAATAAAAACTAAAAATGCCTCAGCATGTGAGCCAAGGCTCAACTCACCTCTCGCAATATGAGTTGATTTTTTTGAAAAGTAGAGATTGAAAAGCAAAAATGAAAATTCCTCAGCGTGCCCTGAGGCTCAACTCACCTCTCGCAATATGAGTTGATTTTTGAAAAATATAAATTGAAAAACAGAAATTGAAAATACTTCAGCGTATCCTGAGGTTCAACTCATTTCTCGCAATATGAGTTGATTTTTGAAAAATAAAAACATCAAAATACCAAAACCTGTCATCTGGTGGAGCTCAGGTGTCTTTTCCTTTGATTCAGTACGGCTATCATCACATTTTCTTGCTATATTGGAGTACCTGTATATGTCATGCATGATGTTATCATGATATGCACATATTTGTCTTAAATGCCTTTATGCCTACATGATTATGCTATGCGCCCTAGGCATGTTTGTTGTATGTCTTTTCATCACGATTTTTGATGATCTGCGTTCATTGCTTTGACTCTTGACTTTCTCTTCATGCTTTGTACCCGTCTACAAGTTTCACGAGTAATCTGTGTTTCTCAGATATCGCTTTTTTGCCCCTGGTTGAACTTTGTCCTTGCTTCGAGGCTCTTGTATTTGTCAAATTTTCATCCAGGTAATGCTTAACATTACTTTTGTTTAGAGTATGCCATTTCCCTATTTATCATGTAAATAAACCACATAATTAGATGCATGAAAATGGTCAGGTAGGAACAAAAGGATACCTCATATTCATTTATTTCAAAGGTAACAAACAAAGAAAGTTAACCAAGAACAGTAAAAGGTATCATAAAGAGAAACGGGATCACATTCAACGGCTACAAATGCTCTAGATATTCAATACATGAACTCTTCCATGTTCTTCAATCAAGAATCTTTTCGAGCATGGCTTCTTGCGTATAAGATTTCGAGCTTTTAAAAATGCTTCACATACTGTAGTCTCGCTGTTTGACCCACCGTTCAAAATGCCTTGCTTTTTAAGCCCAGTGTTTGCTTTGTTAGAACGCCCTTTCGGGTTTTCATCCTAATCTTTTGTGTTAATCAAGACGCCCTTTTCAGGTTTTCACCTTGATCCCTTTTTTTTTAAGATGCCCCTTTCGGGTTTTCATCTTGATTTTATTTTTTCAAGCATAATATTTCTTCACAGCATCTGAGTTCACTGGATTCGGTAATTCCTTCTCATCCATCTCAGTGAGAATCAAAGCTCCGCCCGAGAATGCTTTCTTTACGACGTATGGTCCTTCCCAATTTGGTGCCCATTTCCCTCGCAGGTCCTTTTGTATTGGGAGAATCTTTCTCAGCACGAGTTCTCCTTTGTGGAATTCTCTTGGTCGTACTTTCTTGTCATCGGCTGCAATCATTCTCTTCTGGTACATCTGTCCGTGACAAATTGCCTTTAAACGTTTTTCTTCGATGAGGTTTAACTGGTCATATCAGGCTCGAACTCATTCTGCTTCTTTTAGTTTCGATTCCATTAAGACTCGTAGAGAGGGGATCTCAACCTCGATAGGTAGCACAGCTTCCATTCCATAGACCAGAGAGAAAGGAGTTGCTCCCGTAGATGTCCGCACAGATGTACGACATGCGTACAAAGCAAATGGTAGCTTTACGTGCCAGTTTTTATATGTCTCGGTCATTTTCCCAATGATCTTCTTAATATTCTTGTTGGCCGCTTCAACAGGTCCATTCATTTTCAGGCGATAGGGTGATGAATTATGATACTTTATTTGAAATTGTTCACACACCTCCTTCATCATCTTGTTGTTCAGATTCATGGCATTATCTGAAATGATTCTTTCAGGCAAACCATATCGACAAATGATTTCCTTTTTCAAAAACCTACAAACTACTGTGTTTGTCACATTGGCAAACGAAGCGGCTTCTATCCATTTTGTGAAGTAATTAATGACCACGAAAATGAATCGGTGTCCATTAGAAGTTTTTGGGGAAATTGGCCCTATAACATCCATGCCCCACATAGAAAAGGGCCACGGAGAAGTCATGACGTGAAGGGGTGAAGGGGCTACATGAATTTTATCACCATAAATTTGACATTTGTGGCATTTTCGTGCAAAACTAATGCAGTCACTTTCCATTGTCAACCAGTAATAACCGAGTCTCATAATCTTCCTGGCCATAGTGAAACCATTGGCATGTGTCCCACAAATTCCTTCGTGGACATCTTCAAGTATTTTTTTAGATTCAACAGCATCCACGCATCTCAAGAGCACTTGATCTTTTCCTCTTTTATACAGGATGTCCCCATCAAGAACAAATCCCATTGCCATTCTTCTGATTGTTCTTTTGTCGTTCTTATTTGCTTGCTCGGGATACTTTTGATTCTTGATATATTCTAAGATATCATGAAACCATGGCAGACCATCTGGCTCTTTTTCAATGCTGAAACAATGTGCAGGGACTTCATATATGCTCATTTGGAGAGGCATTATTTCTATTTCTCTGTTCGCTTTGAGCATTGAAGCCAAAGTGGCCAGGGCATCAGCCAATTGGTTTTCTTCTCGTGGGAAGTAATTAAAAGTTATTTCTTTGAATTCTTTAATCAGTCCTGCCACTAGATCGTGGTATTTGACTAATTTTGAATCCTTCACTTTCCAATCTCCACGGATTTGGTATATCACCAACGGTGAATTCCCATACACCTCTAAGATTTTGACGTTTCGTCTAATAGCTGCATGAATTCCCATGATACAGGCCTCATATTCAGCTATGTTATTGGTACAGAAGAAATTTAGCCTGGCAGTGAACGGATAATGGTTCGCTTCTGGTGATACCAAGACTGCTCCTATCCCATGCCCCTAGGCATTCGATGCGCCATCAAAGCTCAACTTCCATGATTTTTCTTTTGATTACTCGCACTCTTTTTCTGTAATGCACATCAAGTCTTCATCTGGGAAATCAAATCTCAATGGCTCATATTCCTCTGTTGTTCGAGTTGCTAAAAAATCAGCTATTGCACTCCCTTTTATCGACTTTTGGCTCACATAGACGATGTCATGTTCTGAAAGTAGGATTTGCCATCGTGCCATTCTTCCTGAAAGTGCAGGTGATTCCATCATGTACTTTATTGGATCCAGCTTTTAAATTAACCATGTCGTATGATACAACATATATTGCCTGAGTCTCCGAGCTACCCAAACCAAAGCGCAACAGTATTTTTCAATGGACGGATACCTTGCCTCATATTCAGTAAACTTTTTGCTGAGGTAGTAGATCACTTATTCTTTCTTTCCTGACTCATCGTGTTGCCCCAGCACGCAACCCATTGAATTTTCGACCACAGTCAAATACAATATCAATGATCTTCTCGGAGTTGGCGGTACTAGCACTGGAGGACTAGACAAATACCGTTTTATCTTATCAAAGGCCACCTGGCGTTCTTCATTCCATTCTTCCGGGTTATATTTTCGAAGAAGCCGAAAGATTGGGTCGCATTGGTTGGTAAGTTGAGCGATGAATCGGGCGATGTAATTCAACCTCCCTAAAAATCCTCTGACTTCTTTTTGCGTGCGCGGAGGTGGTAGTTTTTGTATAGCTTTTATCTTATCTGGATCTATTTCAATGCCTCTCTCGCTGATGATGAAGCCTAGCAATTTTCCCGAGGTAGCCCCAAACGTACATTTGGACAGATTGAGCTTCAGCTGGAACTTTCTCAGTCTGTCGAACAACTTCTTCAGGTTCACTACATGCTCTTCTTCCCCTCAGGATTTAGCAATCATATCGTCGACGTAGACCTCTATTTCTTTTTGCATCTTGTCATGAAATAACGTCACCATAGCCCTCTGATATGTTGCCCCAGCATTCTTTAACCCAAATGGCATCACCTTGTAGTAGAAAGTTCCCCACATTGTTACGAAGGTAGTTTTCTCCATATCCTCAGGGGCTATCTTGATCTGATTATACCTCAAGAATCCATCCAGGAAGGAAAACAATGAATGCTTTGCTGTATTATCTACCAATGTATCAATGTGTGGTAAGGGAAAATTATCTTTAGGACTTGCTCGATTCAGGTCACGATAATCCACGCACATTCGTACTTTGCCATCTTTCTTTGGTACCGGGACTATGTTAGCCACCCATTCTGGATATTTGGAGGCTTGTAGGAAGCCAGCATCAAATTGTTTCTTGACTTCCTCTTTTATCTTTAAGAACATTTCAGGTCTCATCTGTCTTAGCTTTTGTTGAATGGGTTTGCATTCTAGCTTTAGTGGGAGCTTATGGACTACTACATCTTCATCCAATCCTGGCATGTCCTGATATGACCATGCGAATACATCTTTGTACTCGAGGAGCAAAGCAATCAAATTATGCCTAGTGCCCCTTGAAATAGAGGTGCCAATCTTCACTTCTTGCTTCCTTTCTTTAGTTCCCAAATTTATTGTTTCAACAGATTCTTGATGAGGCAAAATCTGTTTATCCTCTTGTTCTATCATTCTTAGCAAGTCAGGAGATGAGACATAGTCTTCAGCATTTTCTTCGGCTTCGAATTCTCCTAAACAAACAGCCTTCTCAAAATCGATTTCATGACTCGTAACAGGTTTGTTCATGTCGTTGATATCCGAGCACCTGAAAGTTGAATGGAAAAGGAAACTATAGAGGAGCATCAAAGTATTGGGACCAACAGGCATGATGTGAGATATATGCAATGACAGGCTGTGAAAAGAGGGAAAAATTATGAAGTTCATGAGAATATAAAGACTATGACAAAATGCATCTTCATTAATGTTCATTTTAATGATAAAGAGCGAATCATAAGCTCTTACAAAAGAATCCCTCTATTTACTTAGGGACACACAAAAAGAATAGTGTTAATATTGAGCATTACTCTAGAGAAGATTTAGAAACTACAAGGAGCTCCACAGCAGTCCAATTGTTCAAAACAAATCCAGGAGGACAAGGGCGTATTGTTGAAACATCCTTAATTGCATCACTTCCTTTGTCAATGACATTTATACTGCAATTCTGAAGACCCCTTTCAATAGTTAATAGTGTGCTTCGTAGATTGTCTTGCTCGGGGTATATCATTCCTGCAGATGTAAATGTTTTTGACAAAGGAGGGTACGTTATGGGCTCCTATTCTATTTCTCGGCCTAAGGTTCTTGCAATCCTTCTCTCCTGATCCTTCTTCCACTGTTTTCTTCTTTGACGCACATCTGGTTGGAACCCTAAATCGTATCGAGCTTTGTGATGTACCAGCTTTAAGGCCCTGACTATCCCTTGCAGATACCTTCCCAAACCTTTCCTTGCTCGGGCTCCTCTTTCCACAGTCATCTTGATACCCATCCTGGTATTTCTTGATAGTTTTGGCGCGGGAATTCTATTTCCCTCAGCGACTAATGTGGCATTAAAAAATTCAAGGGATCGGAAAGAACATTCTATAGCATCTTACTCATTTCAACGTATGGTGCATCGGTAGAAATAGATGCTACAATATCTTCTTCTCCCTCGATAGTGACCAAACAGCCATCCATGATAAATTTCACCTTTTGATGGAGGGATGATGGGACCACTCCAGCGGAATGGATCCAGGGTCTTCCCAAAAGGCAGTTATATTAGGGTGTAATGTCCATGACTTGAAACTCGACATCATATATGTAGGGACCCACTTCTAGAGGGATCTCAATCTTCCCTATGACTTCACGTCTTGTCCCATCGAATGCTCTTACTGTGGAATGGCAAGGCCTTAGATAGGACAAATCCATCGGAATCCTGGAAAGTGTGGCCAAAGGCATGACGTTGAGTGCCAATCCATTGTCGATGAGTACGTTCGGTATTATGTAACCCTTGCAGCGGGTTGTGATATGCAATGCTTTCACGGAGCCTCTACCATTGGGTGGTATTTCATCATCACTAAAAGAAATGAAATTATCCGTATTCAAGTTATTCACCCACCTATCCAGCTTTTCAACAGATATATTGTTTGCCACATAATCTTGATTTAACACTTTCAGCAGAGCATTCCAGTGTGATTCTAAATTCAACAGTAGAGATAATACCGAGATTCGTGCTGGCTGCTTACTCAATTGTTCCAGCACGTTGTACTCACTGTGCTTGATAAATTTTAAGAATTCATGTGCTTCCTCCTCGTCCATAGGCTTTTTAGCTTCTTGTTCAGGCACAGTTTCATGCTCATCTTCGGTCACATGCATTGGTGCTTTTCCTTTCTGTTTCAAGTCACTATTCTTCTTTGCCAGCTCGACTTCTTTAGAATAGCACCGCCCACAGCGGGTAAAATGGCCTACTTCACCAACATCTCCAGTTGTGGCTTTGGGTTTTTCATCTTCAGGTGTGACGATATTGGCATCGTATTTCCATGGTATTGCTTTATTGTCCTTGTAGGGGAAAGGAGATGGTACTTCGATTATCACTTTTGGTTTCACTGGATCCTTCTTCGCATCATAATAAATTATTAACGGTCAGTCGGCGCTATACGGGAAACCTGACGATTGATTGCCAGAGGCACATATTTCTCCTCTATCGGCCTCTTTGCCTTTATAAAATATCCCAATCTCCTTATTATCCATCATATTTTGCAGTAATCTCCTGAACTCCTCGCAGGATTGAATGTCGTGCCCCTCAATTCCATGGAATTCGCAAAAACTTTGACCTTTTGCATTTCTTCCTTCGAATACTCTATTAAGATGACAGAGCAACCCCTTTTAAACTAGCACCTCCCAGATTTTCTGCAGAGGTGTTCTTATTTCAGAAACCCATCTTCTACTTTGCCGTTTGTCCTCCTCTCCCACTGCGCTCACATTCTCTTCGGTGTGGTTTGGGAATGGGTTTTCGGTCGTACTGCCAGTACCATCAAATCGCAGAATGCCCGCATCGATGAGTCCTTGAAATCTCTTTTTGAAGGCAAGGCAGTTTTTCGTAGAGTGCCCCTGGTTCCCGGCATGGTATGCACAACTAGATTTTGGATCGTACCATTTCGGGTATGGAGGTTTAATGGGTGCCATGTAATGGGGAGATATTAATTGCTTCTCCAAGAGTTTTGGGTATAGTTCCCCATACGACACGGGAATAGGGGTAAATTGCGGTCCCTCGGGATTGGGCCTTGCTGGTCTTGGTTCACTTATGGTTTGGCTTTGAGCGGGTAGAGTGTTTTGTGGGAATGTGGTGACGGGCCTTTGGTTGTTCGTGGCATATACGGGGTAGGAATGAGGTGGTGCTTGGTAGTAAGGGGTCTGAGGAGGATAATAGAAATTTAGAGGAGGATAATTTCGAGGTCGGGGTTGGTTTGGATATGGATTAGGGGTATAACGGCTTCCCATTCGCACCATATGGGTTTCTGGTTCTTTCTTCTTCATGGGCGCTACCCTTTTTGAACTTTCTGAACCTTCTATCCTCCCACTTTTGATGGCATTCTCAATAAGTTCCCCGGATATCACAATATCCGCAAAGTCTTTCGTGGCACTTCCTACCGACTTGTCATAGAATGACTCTTTCAACGTATTGATGAAAAGGACCGTTATCTCAGTCTTAGTCAGTGGAGGCTTTACTTGGGCCGAGATATCTCTCCACCTTTGCGCATATTGTCTAAAGGTTTCTGCTGGTTTCTTTTCCATCATTTGTAGAGTCATTCGATCAGGCACCATATCTGATACATGCTTGTATGCTCACAGAATGCTGATGCCAAGTCCTTCCAGGATCAAATCTTTTCTCTACTAAGTTGGTTGTACCACCGAAGAGCCGACCCTACTAGACTATCCTGAAAACAATGTATGAGTAGCTTATCTTCGTTCACGTAGCCAATCATCTTTTGGCAAAACATGACAAGATGCGCCTTTGGACATCCTGTGCCATCGTATTTTTTGAAATCTGGTACTTTAAATTTCAGAGGCAGAACCAGATCGGGCACCAAATTGAGCTCTTTGGCACTCAATGCAGAGAAGGCTTCAGTACCCTCTATTGCTTTAAGTCTTTCCTCTAAGCTCCTATACTTCTCTTGAGCCTTGTGATCACCGGTTTTCAACTTGGCTATTTCTGTTGGATCATCCAAATCTGGAACGAGTGGATTAGCAGGACTAGCCCCCGGGTTTGATACGAATATTCTTTGCCCCAGATTAGCAGGTGGCGCAGGTCGTTACTCCGGGCCTTTAGGTTCCCATTGAGTGTACCCTCTTTGTGTTGCGTGGGCATGCGGTGGAGTAAATCCTGGCGGATGGGGCGGATCCTGATCGTGATTAGCCCTTAACTGTGATTCCACAACGTCAGGATTCATAGGTCCCTTTCCTTTTACCAGAGCCGACATCATTTCCATCATCTTATCCATTTGATCCTTCTGTTCAAGCGATTCCTCTCGAGATCTCACCATCAGATCCCTCGTTTCTTGCTGTGACTTGGCCAACTGCTCTTGTAATTCCCTTTGAATTCTTTCCATCCTTTCAATCCTTCCATTGAATTCGGCCTCTATTACTCCAGCTTGTCGGCGCGTTCTATACGAATGATATGGTTCCAGTCTTGTGGTATTACAACTTAATTGTATGTTTTAACCTCAGCGAACGATTATGGGATATGCAATGAATGAATGAATGAATGGATGAATGCATAAATGTCAAATGAATGTTAGTCATGAAAGAAATGCAAGAAGTTGGTGTTGATTTCAAGATAGCCCCTATTTAGGCATTTCATTCATCAAAAGAGTTCATTACAAAACATTTTTCCATTTTCGATTCAGCTATACAAACTTCCTAGCTATACCGCCATATTTCTTTACTCGTGCTAAGAATTCTGATATGTTCGATCTTTGACTTGGAGGGAATTGGCAAATGAGAATTTTAGCTTCTTCCGATAGTTGTACCACGTGCATGGCTACCCCACGAATTTCATTGATCAAATAGCTAAGTTGAATTTCTTTTTCTTGGAGGCCCTCTTTGTAAGCACGAATATCTCTATCATACTGACTATTCTTTTCTTCCAAAGCCTCCAAGAGAGTATCTAGCTGTTGTTGACGATCTTGTAGCATGTCTTCTAAATCTCGTATCCTCTCTTTCAGTTCTTGACGCTTAGATAGACTAGTCATTGCCTCGGCAAACACAGCTTCATATTCGGCGTTCTTCTTCCTTAGCTCCATCATAGCCCGCGCAGCCTTTTCTTCTTCTTTCTTTCCTTTCCCTTTCCATAATTCCATCCCTCCTTTGATGTTGCTAATTTCCTCTTTCCATTCTATCGACGACTTGCCCAGCCCACTATTCTTTATTGTACCTCTTAACTTCTTATTTTCCAAATGGAGGTCCCTTAAGTCATTTCTTACAACTTCAACTTCTTTTTGCACTTTCTCATTTTTGGACCTTTCAATCTGAACGTTGATCTTCAACTGGTAATTTTCTTCTTACAGAGCACTGAGGTCCCTTGATATCTTGGTCTTTTCGTATTCAAACTCTTGTCTTGCCACTTCTAACTCGGACGGCATTTCCTTCAAGAAGGGATTCTGAAAAGCGTAACTCATTGACGAAACTCGCTGGCTATTCACCCGTTGCATTCTCCATATGTCGTAATCTTGAGTGAGAGTATCTGCATACAAGGCCAACTCCATCAGATGAACTTCCTTCCAAGATTTTGCAGCGCCTTGAACCCTCTTCATATAGCTTTCACCCGCAAAAGCAAACTCGAACTGCGCTAATCCTCTAGTGGCGGGTATGAATTATCCAATTCCTCCCCATAGCCCGAGTAGTGGTACCCAATCTTGATTTCCAACCTTGTATAGCAAAAATGAATGGCGTATCCACGATGCTCTCCACGTTATATCCTCGGTACGAAGGTTCTAAAAAACTGAGACCCAATGCTGTTCAGTGACTTCCTTTGGCCATTCTTTCTTAAGATAAGCTTCCAACGGGGCAAATGTTTTTGAAAACATATGGAACGGTGTGCGCTCTACTTTCTAGAAGTGACTCAAGATCCAAACATTGAGCAACTGCGCACATCCAATAAATCATCCTTCCCCTTTCCTCCGACAACTACTCAGGGATCTGAAGGTCTCGGCTAGGATAGTAGGGACAGGGTTGATTCCTTGTTTTAATCTTTCGAAGAAATCCACCACCGCGACTTCTATGTGTCCAAGGACTTTTGGGAAAATGATCAAACCGTAAATGGCCAAAGCGAATAGATTTATCCTCTTCAACATGTCGGGATGGTTCAGAACCAAATCTCGTAGGGAAGACCATGGAATGCAAATTTTTTCATTCTTCTTCTTTATCTGTTTTTCAGCCCTTGCGTCAGTCATGTCGGTAAATCTTACTAACTTCTTCTTGAAGGTCATCGGCTTAGGCTCCTTTACATATACTTTATAGAATTGCGCATTTTCAACACGAAGCAAAGTAACGTACTCCTCTATAGTCGGAGTCATATCTTCTCGATTGAAGGTAAAACATTGGTAAGCCGGATCCCAAAATCTGACCACGGCTTGGATCAATCATTCGTCCACATTGACAGCAATCAAGTTGGCTATGTCCCCATATCTTTCAGTGAAGATACCCCTAGTGTCTGAGTCCCACTCATTCCAAACTCGAACCAAATCTTCAAGGTTATTCTGCTGAACATTCACAGTTACGTGCTTGGGCAGACTGGTAATACATCCCTCCACTAGACTATCCCCTTTTTCTTTTGAGTTTTTAGAGACCAGTCCCGAACCACGACATTCTTCTCAGTTGTTTGTATAATTGACTCTTCCATTAAAAACCGTTTTTGGCAACCGATCTCTAGTCAACACCTTCCTAATATGATGCCTATGATGCATGATGAAAAAGATAAAAATAAAGACAAACAAACTTGGTTAGTAGCCACAAAAAATATGAACTATAGAAATTTCAAAAAAATTAAGCTACTCGGTCCAATAGACCCGATTCTTTTGCAATGTATAAATATAAAAGTAATGAAAGGTAAGAGGCGTTTCTCCTGTGTACTTATTTTGGTGACTATTAACAGACAGAGGTTCGGCATAGCTCTAATTAGGTGGCTCGTATGGTTCACTATATGCGGTTTCGGTTCTAGATGGGTACTCGAATTGTTCATACTATCGTCTACTAAGACTAGTATGAAGCCTCGATCGTAGCCCATCACAGGCTCACGAGTTCAATTCGAGGGATTACATTTACTTATGCCTATGCGGAGGGACAAGTTAACTCACGAAAGCATAAGTCATATGTAACCCGAAAGTATTCACTAGCCTGTGGGGAGGGACGAGTTAACTCACGAAGGCATAGCGTTTACTTTCACTTAAATGGACGGATCCTGGGTAGAGAGCTTATGTTATGCAATATGCAAGTGCGCGGTGTGTGGGGAGAAACTCACAAACCTTTACGTTTTATTAAAAAACTAAACTACAAAACTAAAAAACTTAGAGCTGAAAATCAACAGGATAAAACAAGTTAGAAGAATATTTACAGCATGATGCAAATGCATGAATTTTTCGAAAATAAATTTTGAAGATCACGACTAAATATTAATTTGAACAAGGAAGTTCAAAAATTTGACAACACGTGTTTAATCCGACTCGACTAAATATTACAATACATACACAACAACAAAAAATAAAAGTACCAATATACACGTACATTCGATAAAGATATATAGATAAGCACATGCTAATATTAACAATGACAAAAAGAAAAGTGGAGATATATATATGAAATGGAATAAAACGTGTAACTAATAATACTAACAATATATACAAACTATGTATAAAAGCATATATGATACATATGTATATTAGCAATAATAATAATGTGATAGAAGGACAATTATTGACAACATTACATAAATATATATTAAAATAAATATATGATAATATTAAGAACACATACATAATATATACATATTATATATAAATACTATATGTATAATATATTAATAGAAACATATTATACGTAGATAAAAAAATATATACATATTTACAAATGTATGTAATATAATCTTAGGATATATGCGTAAATGTATATATATATTTAATGGATACCTAGATGATATATAAATATATTAACAAAATAATAATATTACACCATTAATAATACTAAATAACATAATTAGGTTAGTATTAAGTAAAATGATAATGATAGAATACCAAAAATATAATAATAACATTAATAAAATATATTAATACAAATAATATTGAAATTAAAACAAATAATAAGGAAAAGTAAAAAAATGATGAAAATCGAAACAAAAACAAAGTTAGGGGCGAATTTTAAAAAAGAAATAAAGAAGAAAGGACTTATTAGAACACGCGTGCAATAGTGGGGGGCCAAAAATGCAATTTTTTGAACTATTTTAAAACGCACAACAGCAAAGGGACTAAATCGAATCACGCAACAACTTTCATGTCCAAATTAAAGTAAATTAAAACTTGATTGTAAACTAATAAAAAAGCGAAAGGGCTAAATGCGCAATTAGCTCTTCCGTTTAAAAACACGCGGACCCTGGGCCGGACGGGTCGGGTTAAACGACGTCGTTTTGGGGCTTAAGTACAACCCCCAAAACGACGTCGTTTCGGAGGGTTATAAATAGGTCCATTTTCAGAAAAAAAAATCATTTGTGAAGGGAGAAAAGAAAAAAAGAGAGAAGAAAGGAGAGGAAGAGAGAGGAGGGAGAGGGAGAGGGGAAATGAGAGAGGGGGGCTACTAGCCAAGGGGCCGATCACCGGTCGATCGTCGGCCCGTCACCGGCCCCAGCGCCGGCCACCGTGCACGATGGCCGGAAAAGGTAAAAAAAATATATTTTTTTTACGCTTTATGATATTATTTTTTTATTTGTATTTATGTGTTTATAAATATAGGAGAAATAAGTTCGAAAATAAAACAGAAAATAAAAAATAAAAAGATTCACCTTAATGCTTTGATGTCGGTGTTTTTGCTGCTGAATTGGTATTATTCTTGTGTTTCCTTCCTATATATTTTCGATCTGTTTATGTATATATTAAAATCCAATCCTTGTATTCAGAAAAAATCCCCTCTTTTTGTTTTTACATTCGGCTTTTATAGCCTTACATGGTCTGTTTCTTATTGTTGTGTGTCTGCTTGACCTTGCAGGTGAGTTGGTGGGCGGTGGAGGTGACCATGGGGCAGGTGGTGCCAGGGGATGGTGTTGGCAGAGGCAAGTGGGAGGGTGGTTGCGGCACTGAGGCAAGTGGGGAGAGGCTAGGGTTTGTGATAGCTTTTTTTGAATTTCGTTTAAGGTTTGGGTGTAATTGGGCTGTTGGGTATTTGGGTTTTTTAGTGGGTTTAATGGATTGGTTTAATTGTAATGGGTTTTGGGTAAGGGTTATTGTTTGGGTTTGGTGTAATGTAAGTGGGCCAAATTGGCCTATAACAGTTACCATCGTTAAGGTAATTTGAAAATTGGAACATTGTTTCCTTTCTCTGAAAGTATGTGACTATTGAGGACATGTTGAACATGTCAAATAAAAGTGAAAAGTATTGAAATGTGATTGTGTATGAATTTGTATGACATATTGCATGTGCATTGGGATAGGATTTTAGTTGACGGAGGAGTTTCGTGGAGTACCGGTGGCATATTAAGTCCGCATATATTTTTAGTCATTGCACTGCATTTAGAGTACCGAGGGGATTGGCGATTATATTGCATTATATATTTGGTAGTTTCATTGCATTATTGATTATTGGTGGTTTCACCACATCGAGCATTGCTCACATACATAAGATTTTGGCGGACGGGTTCTAGGGAACTCGTGGTGTGTAGCAGATGGTATGGGTAGGATCTCACATGTGCATTTTTCACGATCATATGCATTTGAAAATTATTATTTTTAATGTTTGATTGTGCTATTGGTACCTCTATGAAATTGCATGTATGAATGCTTAATACTTGTTTAGTCTCACACTGAGCTTGTTAAGCTCACCCCATTATCTCAACTTATCAGGTAATGATCGAACTGAGGATTGGAATTGGCATGCGGCTGTATGGCAGACTTTGAACTTTACTTCATCATATTATTTTAACTTAATTATATTTTTAAGTTATTTTATTATTATTATTTGGTTTTGGATTGTAAAGTTTCTTTAAACTGTGGTTTGGGACTGTTCGAGATTTTGGGGTTTTTCATGCATGCATGACACATATTTGGTATAGATACATGGTTTTTATAATATGTTGAAATGGACTATGCATGATATATGACTAAATTAATAATTTGACTAGTAATGGTACATTTCTACTGCTAAGAAGATAACAAAATGATTTTTCAAAAGCAACGCTGCCAGTAAGGTTTTACAAAAACTCACCTAATTCGTTAATTCAATCTAAGCATGGTTGGACTAAGTAAATGGATGTTTTCTAAAGCTAACAATAGAAACCACGATTTTATAAAAAGAAGTACCTAAGGGTTTTTAACTATCATTAGGTTAAGTTTGACATTAAGGTGTCCAATTTGGCCTTCCCGATTCGACCATAATGTTTAGGTGAGGTTTGGGAGGTTACAAAGATGGACTATTTATGTATGACTCATATACTTTGACCTAAGTAAAAGCCTAAATTCAAAGATCAAGAACCGAAAGCTGATGCGTTGGGTATACAGATTTTGCAGCATGTAACATCATTCAAAATAGCGGAATTTATAGCCCAAGACATGGGTAAATGTTATCCTCTCATTAGCATTACATGATATATGAATTGAAAACGTGGTCGCGAGTTGTTTGTCTTTATGATGAATGACTTGATTACTATATGATAGTAATTTATTTTTCATGAAGGAAGATGTAATGGTTTCCATAAGATAAAATAGGATCAAATTGGGAGAACAAATTTATCCTAAAAAGATTAAGGATATCCTATGAGGGTAATGTTGGATCGGGTTGTAAAATTGTAATTTTTTCAAACTAATTGATTAATAAAAAAAATTCAATGATTACATTAATGTACTTTGTATTATTTCCCTCAAATGGTTTTTGCACGCAAAGCAAATTGAAGCAAATATTACTCATTGGTTGTCAAATGTTTAAATTAATAGCGATATCACATTTTTGGATTGTGATATGGAAAGATAACTTATTGAAAGGCTAATATGTCATCTATCAAGTTCAATTGGGGAGATGATTTGTCTTGGGCATATGAGCGGATGACCCACAGAAGATAGAGACATAGATGTGACTAACTAGACTGACAGTACATTAGACTGAACCCAAGTAGAATATATCCTGAATTCGTTTATGGATTCATTCACTTGTGACGTTCATAGTGTGGCAAACCTAAATCCTGAGTGGATGACGAACTTTGTATGCGTGACTCGTACACTTTGATGTCAGTAAAAGCCTGAATTTGAATAAATAAGGAATAGGAAGTTGGTGCGTTGGGTGTACAACTTCTGCAGTATGTAGCGTCATTCACAAAATTGGAATTCATAGTCTGAGACATGGGTAAATGACATCCTTTAATTGGCATAACATGGTTGATGAAAAGTAAACATGGCCACGAGTCGTTTGTCTTTGTGATGAATGACTTGATTACTATTTGATAGTAATTAACTTTTCATGAAGGAAGATGTAATGATTACCATGAGATAAAATAGGATAATATTGGGAGAATGGATATTATACCAAAAAGATCAAGGATATCCTATAATGATAACACACTTATGATAAGGTCATTAAACGAGCACTAATCGAGTTACTTTCTTAAAGGTATGTCGTTGGTGTAACACACCTAACCCGTAACCGTCGCTAGAATAGGTTAAGAGGCATTACCGAACTTTTAATAACATTCAGAACAATCATTAACAAATAATCATATCATTTCAGTAAATTTCATTCATTCACATTCAATAAGAACTTAAATCGAGCATACAGATCCTAACTCATGCATTTGGGACCAATCTGATAACATATAAAAGTTTTGGAAACTTAGAAAATTTATCAACTTTTAAAAGGTCACACGCCCGTGTGAACAAGCCGTGTACCTCACACGGCCTTAGACACGCATTTGTGTCTAAGCCATGGCAAAATAGGGCACACATACTGACTTATCCACACGGCCACAAGACACGCCTGTGTGCCAGACCGTGTGAAAATTAGGGAGGCTACTGACTTGGCCACACGGCTGACCACACGCTCATGTGTCTGCCCATGTGCCACATACAACCAATAGACACACTCGTGTGTCTAGGCCGTGTCAAAACTGGAGTGTATACTGACTTTAATTCGTAGGGTACCCCGGGGGACACATGACCGTGTAACATGACCGTGTGTTGCACATGACTGAGACACACGCCCCTGTGGACAAAAATAGGCCATTTGAATAGCCAATTTGCCATCCCAATTTGGGTCAACCTTTAAGCACCAAATCAAGCATATATGCACAACCATTTTAGCCAATATCTATACCAAACCATACATAATTCATGCTACAACATTACCAATCATTTCAAATCTCAATTCATAAATAAATTCATACCAAAACTTAAACTAAAATCATACCTAAACATACGATCAATACATCATTCAATCAAATGCTCAAAACTTACCAAAACTTCTCAACATTTACCATTGTTTTTGGTCAACCAAAACATACCAAAATTTTCACATTAGCATCACATATCATATACCATTATCGAACTATAAGTTTAAACACAAACTAGCCATATCGCATGGCTAAATATGTACGTCACAAAACATAATTCCACAACTTCTAGCCTATACATGCCATGCTTTAATATATACATTTTCAAAGTACAAAAATAAGGTTTGATAGTGTGGTGATGATCCTCGACGATCCCTGAGCTCACAGTAGCTTTGATATATATAAAACAATGCAAACACACACAAAGTAAGCTTTCAAAAGCTTAGTAAGCCATATACAAATAAACATATCCCTCAAAGAAAATAAGTATCATCAAATCATTTATACTTTGTATACCAATGCTAACACAAATCTCATATTCAAATACTTACCTTTCATTCTCAAATAGGCTATACAAAGTAAACATACCTGAATCTGATATGATTTCACAAAGTTATTTATTTTCTCAGAATGCCCGTTTGAACCATTCAGAAACTTAAGGATACACGGATAGCTCAAAGAACATATACAATGCCAACATCCCAGACATGGTCTTACACGCAAAACAGATATCGAAAATCCTATGTCATGATATATGTATCCTAACTATTCCTACGGTTCGTACGGGGCTTTTCAGACGTTGAAACTTTATCGATACCTTCTCGGATAGCATATATTTAGCTCGTACATTCATTCATCACAATTCAATATCAAATGAATAATAAGAATTCAATTCAACCATGTTTATTGTATATTGACTTACCTCGTAAGGATTCGAATAGATGGAATCGGTTACTCGACGACTTTCGACTTTCCCCGATCTAATTCCATATTCTTTAATTCCCGATCTAAATCAATTCAAATTTAACTTATTCAATCACACATTCATTCAAAACAATACATATACACCCAATTAGGGCATTTTTCAAACTAGCCCTCACGTATTTACATTTTGACACTTTAGTCCCTAATTCACAAAATCACAGAATACACATAATTTGCTTGTACACAAGCTTAGCCTAATTTTAATAGCTCTCATACAAGTCCATATATTTCATTTATTTCACATTTGAGTCCCTCAAAATAACATTTTTACAATTTATCCCATTTTACTCAAAATCATCAAAAATCCAAAGACAAAACATATAAACCCAATATCAAACTTTCATATTTTATCAATTAAAAACATGAAGCTCATGAATTCATCCATGGCACATTTCAAAATCATCATCAAAATCAAAAATTGAGGCATGGGCTTGATAGTATACAAAGCAACGATTACAAAAACGTAGAAATTATCAAAAACTGATCAAAACACGTACCTCAATCACCAAAATAGGTAGTCGAACCCTAGCAAGCTTATTTCTTTCTTTCTCTTTTGTGAATTTCGGCAATGGTGATGAATATATCACCTAATTCATGTTTTTATTTTATTAATAATAACTTTAATAACAATTTTCCTATTTTGCCCTTTTATAAACCATTATGAATTCATTATATATAAGGTCATTAAGGTCCACTTAAGCTTACAATGGATAAATTACCACATAAGGACCTCACAATTAATGAGCCAAATCAAATAGTCACTTTTAATAAACAGTAGGCAACTTTTACATTTTACGCGATTAAGTCCTTTTATCAAATTGAGCACACAAACAGTTAAATTTTCATACGAAACTTTCACACATGCTCATTGACATATCATAAACACAAAAAATAATATTTAAATATTTTTTTGACTGAAATATGTGGCCCCAAAACCATTGTTCTGACTAAGGTCCAAACTGGACTGTTACAATTCTCCCCCTAGGGATTTTCGTTCCCGAAAATCTTACCATTAAATAGATTCGGATATTGTCGTCTCATAGCATGTTCAGGCTCCCATGTGGCCTCTTCAATACCGTGCCAATGCCACATCACTTTTACTAAAGGAATTTTCTTATTTCGCAGCTCTTTAACCTCTCGAGCTAAGATACGGATCGACTTTTCTTTGTAAGTCATATCAGACTGAATTTCAATCTGAGACGGAGGAATCACATGTGAAGGATCGGATTTGTATCGTCGAAGCATCGATACGTGAAATACATCATGAATCTTTTCTAACTCTGGTGGCAATAATAATCTATGTGGTACCGGCCCAATACGCTCGATAATCTTATACGGTCCAATGAACCTCGGACTCAATTTACCTTTTCTATCGAACCGAAGTAATTTCTTCCATGGAGACACCTTCATAAACACTCTGGCGCCCATATCAAACTCAATATCTTTTCTTTTCAGATCCGCATAAGATTTCTGACGATCAGAAGTTGCTTTTAAGCTATCTCGGATCACTTTTACTTTCCGTTCAGTTTTTATTATCAAATCAATTCCGTGAATTTTATTTTTGCTGAGTTCAGTCCAATACAAAGGTGTACGACATTTGCGACCATATGAAGCTTCGTATGGTCTCATTTTAATGCTCGACTAAAAACTATTATTATAAGCGAATTCAATCAATGGAAAATATTTTTCCCATGCACATTCACACTCAAGAATGCAACATCTCAACATATCCTCGAGTATCTGATAATCTGCTTTGATTGACCACTGTTTGTGGGTGAAAAGAAGTACTGAAGTGTAATTTAGTACCCAGAGCATCTTGTAATTTCTTCCAGAATTGTGATGTGAATCTCAGATCTCAGTCTGACACTATAGATAATGGCACACCATGCAGTCTCACAATATTGAAAATGTATAACTCAGCCAACTTATCTAGTGAATAATCAAATTGAACAGGAATAAAATGAGCTGATTTCGTCAATCGGTCTACTACGACCCAAATAGCATCTTTCTTTCTCAGAGATAGGGGTAAACCCAAAACAAAATCCATTGTTACTCAATCCCATTTTCACTCCAGAACCATAATCGATTGTAACAAACCAGATGGCACTTGATGTTCAGCTTTAACTTCCTGACAGATCAAACATTTCGAAACAAAGTTAGAGATATCTCTTTTCATTCCATACCACCAATAATGTTGTTTCAGATCATTATACATTTTCGTACTACTCGGATGCACAAATAATCGACTGTTATGAGCTTCACTAAAAATCATCTGAATTAACTCTGGATTTCTCGGGACACAAATTCTAACTCAGAGTCTCAGACAATCATTTTTATCAACTCTGAATTCTGAATCAGACTCTACATCACACTGAGCTCGTTTAGCTAAAATTTCATTATCAATCTTCTGAGCTTCAATAATCTGCTGTAAAAACAAAGGTCTCGCTTTTAACTCTGCTAAAATTGAACCATCATCGGACAAAACCAAATGAGCATTCATCACACACAAAGCAAATAATGATTTCCGACTTAAAGCATCTGCTACAACATTTGCTTTACCCGGATGATAATCAATCACAAGTTCGTAGTCTTTTATCAGTTCTAACCATCTTGGCGTAGATTCAAATCTTTCTGAGTCATCAGATATTTCAAACTCTTATGATCAAAATATACATGACATTTCTCACCGAATAGATAGTGACGCCAAATCTTTAGAGCAAACACAATCGCGGCTAACTCAAGATCGTGTGTCGGATAGTTCTTTTCGTGCGGCTTCAACTGTCTCAAAGCATAAGCAATCACTTGCCTTCTTGCATCAAAACACATCCCAGACCGATCAACGAAGCATCACTGTAAATCACAAATTCTTTACCTAATTTAGTTTGTACCAATACCGGAGCTTCAGTCATCAAAGTTTTCAACTGATCAAAGCTACTCTGACACTTTTTAGTCCATTTAAACTTCACATCTTTTTGAAGCAGCTTTGTTAATGGAGTTACAATCATAAAAAAGCCTTTTATGAACCTTATATAATAACTGGCAAGTCCCAAAAAACTACAAACTTCAGAGACATTCCTCGGAGGTTTCCAATCCAGAATAGCCGAAATCTTGCTCAGATCAACTCGAATACCAGATGCTAATACAATATGACTCAGAAAACCAACTTCTCACAATCAGAATTCATATTTACTAAACTTTGCATATAACTGTTTATCTCGTAGAATCTCTAGCACTAATCTTAGATGCTCGATATGTTCGGATTCATCACGTGAATAAATGAATATGTCATCAATGAATACAACAACAAATTGATCTAGATATGGTCTGAAAATTCTATTCATCAAATCTATAAAGATAGCAAGTTCATTAGTTAATCCGAAAGGCATAACTATGAATTCATAATGGCCATACCTCGTTCTGAAAGTAGTTTTTGGAATGTCTGAGTCTTTTACTCTCAACTGATAATAACCCGATCTCAAATCTATTCTGAAAATACAGTAGCTCATTTCAACTGATCAAACAAATCATCAATTTGAGGCAGTGGAGGTGGATTGATTTGTTAAAGGACTATGATTTTATGATTGTACGATTGAGTATCACCCCGAAAAGGCCAATATTGTGGCTGATGCCTTGAGCAGAAAGGCAATTTTTGATTTAAGGGCTATGTTCGCTAGCTTGAGTCTTTTTGATGATGGAGGTATCTTCGCTGAATTGCAAGTAAGGCCTACATGGGTTCAGGAAATCAAGGATAAACAGAGTTGGGATGAAACTCTAACAACTCGATTTAAACAGGTGGAGCATGGTTTGATTGAGGACTTTGGGATCAATCCTGATGGAATTTTATGCTTTAAGAGGAGTGTAACACCCTACACCCGAGTCCTACACTGGGATGGGATACGAGGCATTACCTTACTTAAACACATGCATTCCAACATTTTCAAATCATTAAAACTTGGTAAAACTTAAAACCTTTTCAAACTTTGTTTAAATTCCTTAACATGGGCCTACGAGGCCTCAAACATCCATTCGAAACCATTCGGGACTAGTTCGGGTCCCAAACCAACTTTAGAAAATTAACCCTTGAAAACAGGGCACAAGCCCATGTGGAAGGGTAACACACTCATGTGTTCTTTATGAAATAGCCGTGCTGATGGCCCGTGTCACACACACGGCCTAAGCATCTAGGGAAAGGCCCGTGTCCCATACCCGTGTGAATTTAATTCCAAATTCAACCCTATAGGGGTTTTCACACAGCCTGACACAAGCCCGTGTCTATGGCCTATGTCCCTCACATGGCCATGACACGCCCGTGTCCTAGCCCGTGTCTAAAAACTTTGACATTCTATTTCTGACATCAACATCCAATAAGGGGCACACGCCCGTGGCTAGAGGCCATGTCCTCCACACAGTTGAGATACACGGTAGTGTATCTGCCCGTGTGTTTACTACCATGCATACTGACTTGTAATTTTTACGTGCAGGGGACACACGGCTGGACAACATGCCCATGGGGCTGGCCGTGTGAGACTAGACACATGCCCATGTGTCTACCCGTGTGGACAATATAAGGCTATCTACCAAGTCCTTACCACCCTGAGACACAATTTGACACCAACTAAATAACATAACGAAGGCTTAAATACAATTCATGTACTCAACCATACTAACAATTTCACATTCTTGAAAGACTACTTTGCATTAATATAATATTTCAATGTTAGCCATTTTTCATGGCCCTATACAAAATAAGTCAAATATTGAAGCAAGCCAACACATTTGGCCCCAAAACAATGTGACACTAAAACAAAATCAAAGAGTCCTATACATACCATAATCAAAATTTAAGAACTAATTATACCAAGTTCAAATGATAGTGTGATCGATGCCTCTGACGTCCGTTGATCCACGAGTTAACTAGGCAGCACTAAAAGAAAATGGAAAGAAACGGGGTAAGCATAAAGCTTAGTAAGTTGCATGAAGATAAATATAATAACAACTTTACGATTCATCATCATGCCCATAAAACAAAAGTAGGCATAAGCACAACTTACTCATCCCTATCCAATAATTAACATGGCATATACTAAGCTCACATCTCATACATTTCAAATAGTTACTTGTGCCACTCACAACATGGTTATACTTTTCTCGTTTAGCTTAAACTGTAACTCTCACCGTTGAACCATTTGAAATACTATCGGATATTCACTAAGCCTTAGACGCAAGGTATAATGCCGATGCCATGTCCCAGACATGGTCTTACACTGACTCTAACTTATTTGTGCCGATGCCATGTCCAAAACATGGTCTTACACTGACACATCATGTAGCCGATGCATGTCCCAGACATGTCTTACACTGGCTTTTATCTCGAGGCTAATGCATGTCCCAAACATGTCGTACACTAGCACTCGTCTCAATACTGATGCCATGTCCCAGACATGGTCTTACACTGGCTCTCATAATGTGGCTGATGCATGTCCCAGACATGTCTTACACTAGCACACAAATATCCCGAATGTCATGGCCTGAATATCTGATTTATTTCCTAAGGTTCAAACAGGAGTCCTACTATCTCAATATTCATCATACATGATTATTTCCAAAAACAAGTAATTCATGCTATCTCAATTCAAGCACATATAATAACAATGTAGTTGTATTATTTACATACAACTTACTTCGGATTACAAATGTAGACGACTAGCTCGGCTTAGTCCACTTGCTTCGCTTTTCCCCGGTCTAGGCCTGAATTTTGTAATTCTTAATCTAAAATGATAGAAATTCATTTATCTCATCAGAAAATTACTCTAGACACTCAAAAATTCATAATTGGGAAAAATGACCATTTTACCCCTAAACTTTCACAAAATAAACATTTTACCCCTAGGTCTGAAAATATATTTTTATCACATTTTCTCACTAAAAAAGCTTAGCTAATCACTTTTTATACTAAAATCAGGCCACAATTCTCATTAATTCACACATTTATCACATATTTTACAACTTATGCAAAATGGTCCTTAGTTAGGGTTTTCATGGAAACTACTTTACAAAAGTTGTTTATTATACTACCATAACTCATTTTCTTCCATAAAATTTCAGAAAACAACATGAACACACTCATGGTAAAACCCTAGAATTTAAACCATTTTGCAAAATAGTCCCCTCATTTGAAAGCTCATGTTACAAGGGTTTTAAAAGTACAAAAATCATCAAGAAAAACCATCAAGATCACTTACTTGTAGAGAGATTAAGTGGCTGAAATTTTCAAGCTTCAAAACCCTCCTATGGCTAATATTTTCAGTTAAGAAGAATATGGGAAAAGGGATGATATCATCCTATGTTTATTTTATTTTCTTTTTCGTCAAATAAGTCACCAACTTTACCTAACATTTGACTAAGTTAAAATCCTTGTCTCATGGTCAGCCAAGAACTATTTTAAGGCCTAATTTCATTTTAAATACCTCCAAGTTATGGTACATGGCAATTTAACTCCCTTAGCTATCAAATTTAAACTTTTGAACTTTATGCGATTTAGTCCTTTTTCGCGATTAAGCTCACAAACGCTAAAATTAATTCACTAAAATTTTCATGCATCTTTATGAATATTCCATCACACATAAAATAATATTGAAAATAACTACTCTGACCTCGGCTTAGTGGTTTCGAAACCACTAGTCCAGCTAGGCCCAAAATCGGGTTGTTACAATGAGATATTGTGTGCCTAATGATCAGAATTTGAGACAGTCCATACTTCAAGAAGCACATAACAGCTCTTATGCTATGCATCCTAGTAGTACTAAGATGTATCATGATTTGAGGGAAGTGTATTGGTGGTCAGGTCTTAAACGTGAAGTGACCGAATTTGTATCCAGATGTTTGACTTGCCAGCAAGTTAAAGCTAAACATCAATTTCCATCGGGGTTGCTCCAACTTATTCGAATTCCACAGTGGAAGTGGGAGACAGTGACAATAGACTTTGTTAGTAGGTTGCCCTTAACGCCTACTAAGAAAGATTCAGTTTGGGTTGTCAAGATAGTTTGACTAAGTCCGCCCATTTTGTTCCTGTTTATACCGATTACTCTCTCCAAAAGTTAGTTAAGCTTTATGTTTCTGAGATAGTGAGATTGCATGGTGTGCCAGTGTCGATTATTTTAGATTGGGATCCTAGATTCACGTTTCGACTCTAGAAGAAGTTGCGAGAGGATTTGGGTACTCGATTGGATTTCAGTACGGCTTTTCATCTACAATCCGATGGTCAGTTAAAAAGGGTCATTCAAATATTGGAAGATATGTTGAGGAGTTGTGTAATCGACTTCCAAGGCAGTTGGGAGGAGCATTTACCGATGGCAGAATTTTCCTATAATAACAATTTTCAGTCAAGTATCCAAATGGTACCTTACAAAGCTATTTATTGTCATAAATGTCACTAGCCTTTATGTTGAACTGAAGTGGGAGAAAGAAATTTGATTGGTCTAAAATTGGTTACAGAAACTGAGGTTAAAATTTGATTAATTCAAGAAAGATTTAAGGCAACTTCTGATAGACAGAAGTCATATGCCGATTTGAAGCACAAGGACATTGAGTTCAATGTAGGGGATTTCGTTGTCCTTAAAGTCTCTCCATCGAAGAAAGTTTTGAGATTTGGTAGAAAGCGCAAGTTAAGCCTAGATTCATTGGTCCCTATTGAGTGTTTAAAAGGGTTGGTTCTGTGGCTTATCAACTAGAGTTGCAACTTGAGTTAGATTGTATTCATGATTGTTTCATGTCTCAATGTTGAGACTGTATCGATTCGATCCCTCGCATATTGTTCCAGTTGAGGAGATTGAGGTTAGACTGGATTTATCATTTGAAGAGGAACTAGTTCGAATATTAGAATGTGAGACCAAAGTGCTAAGACAAAAGAAAAATCCATTAGTTAAAGTACTGTAGAGAAATCATGGAATCAAAGAGGCTACTTGGGAGCCGAAGAACTCAATTCGGCTTCAGTATCCTTATCTCTTCGAAATAGGTAATTTCAAGGACGAAATTTCTTTAAGGGGTAAAACTGTAACATCCCAAATTTAGCTCCATAAAATTTAGAAATATATTAAAAATAGGGGATTGACCCAATGGCTAGTCATTATGTGAAAGCTTGAAGGTTAGTTGGAGGTCCCAAGTTCAAGTCTCAACTTTTACAAAATAAATTATTTTTTTTTTGCAAATTCCCTTGGTTTTTTCTGTGTTAGCATCCAAGTTTAGTAAACCTAGGTATAAATACAATTTTTTATCAAAATAATCAGCCTTTTAATCCATTTTCTTCTACCTTAGCCATCCCTAACCCCCTCTCCCTTTCTTCATCTCTTTTTTTTTCTTTTCCCTTTTTACTTCATTGTTGTCTTTGCATACACCTCCCATTTTATCATCATCTTCTTCTTCCTTTTGTATCAAGATTGCGCACCATCTCTTTTTCTATATTGCTGCAATTTTCCCTCAATTAAATTAGCCCTAAATCTAAATTTTTGAACTCCAAGATCGATCCCAAACATCGCCTAGAAAAGCCATTATCGTTTCTCTCGACTAGCTTGTGGAAAAACATTCTTGATCGTTTGGGCATTTGAATCTCAAAAATCGGGAAGCGTGCTGATCCAAACACTTCAAATCAACTGTAAAGCCAAGTAACGATCGTACGTACGGTTTGCCTCGATACAAGGATCGTATAAAGGTTTATTAAGGAAAATTAAAAGATTCACTAGAGTGCTACGAGAAAGCGAAAAATAAGGTGTGGGTCTTAAACTTGTAAAATTTGTTTGATAATGATAAATGTTAAGTTATATTTGATAATTAGCTTGCTGAATGGTTTGTCATAGTAGCCAAAATATTAGTTTTGCAAGTGGCCGAACTAGGTACGTTTTAAGCCTTAAAAGATTGATGTGTTGGCAAAATTGCTAGTTTGACTGTATGAATGTGTAATTGAGATTGTTATGCATAGTTATATTATGTGGTATGAGAATGTTTGATGGAATGGTATGAAATATTTACTATTATATATATACATGAGGTTGCTATTGGCTCATAATGAAATTCGTAAAGTATGTGAATTGAACGATATTGATGGTTACTGTAGCGACGTGAAAATTTTAGCTTGGTCACTAATTGTGGCGATTTATTGAAAATTTGAAAATGGAATCTCGGTTTTAAAAAAAAGAGAGTCGCCACTGGTCCTTTTTCTAGGTGTGATTGGACACCTAATAAATCATCTTCTTTTGAAAAGAAATTTAAGGCCGAGTTTAGGTCTACGTCAAAATCTAGAAAAAAAATTAGGGTTCGGGAGTCGGTTACGCACGAGGAAGGTATTAGCACCCTCGCGACGCCCAAAATTGGTATCTTATAAAACACGCGTTGTCTTGATTTTCAAAAATACGAGTTCAATGTAAGATTTAATCGTGATCCGGTTGAAAAGACGAGAATATTTTAAATTTTGATTGGTTAAAAGGACGTTCCATTTTCAACACGAGCCAATATGATTCACCCAACATAGCGATGAAATCAACGACTTAGTGTTAAACCGATATGTCGCCTCATGCATTGAAATTAATTAGAAAATGAGAATAAGATTTTCGAAGTAATGCAGAGCAAATTGACATGAAATAAAAATAAATAAAATAACTAAAAATATATTGAAGCAAATAATAAATATGACAATAATATCAAAAACGATAAAGATGTATGCAGTATTAAACGTAATATGAGAATTAAATATGAAAAGGAAACAATGTATGTATAAATATACGGATATAATAATGGTTAATATAGTTATGAAAACATGATATTAAAAATATTAATGATGCTACACATACATATACTTAATAGTAACAAATAAAAAACTATATACATAATGGTATTTAAAGGATAGATATATAATATAATATGAAAACATAATATAGTATTAGAAATATATACATGACATATATAAAGATATAATATTAAAAAGATATGTATATATAAATAAAAAATATATACATAATAAGGTATTAATATATTTACATAGTTTATACATATTAAAAATAATAATATTAAAAAAACAACTATTTATAACATTATATAAGTATACACACACACATATATATATAAACATAATATTATTAAAAACACGTTCATAATATACATATATATACGTATAATATAGTTATGCAAAAAATACATACAACATATAGTATTTAGAATAAACACAACATATATGGTATTAAACGTGATAGTGATAACATTAAACACGAAATAAAATCATGAATATATATAAAATAAATGAAGTGACGCAAACATAATATTTAAAAATACTAATATTGCTATATATATATAAATAAGTGACAATAGGAATGAAAAATATAGACATAATAATACTAAATATATACATACTAAATATATATACATAATATAAATAAACATATACAATATATATTAGGAATATTAATAACATAGAAAATATACTAATAATAATAATAAACAAATGTAAGTACACCAAATAACATATATATATAGGTAGTAATAATGTTAAAGATATATTATAAATAGTATTTGAAATATATATATATAGAATAGTAAAAATATAACTTGTAATGCTAAAATATATATAATATTTACATATATATAAAATAAATATTGAAGAATGTATGCACATAGGAAATATATACACCAATAATATTATAAAAGAAAAAAAGAAACAAATAATACAAAATATTGAAATGAAATAATGAAAACTACTATATATACATATACACATATATAATGAAATATATAGTAGTATTAATAACAATAATAAGGATTATATAAAAATACATACATGGAATAGCATGAAGAATACATACAATGGATTAAAATATACATATGCGTATTACAATACATACACAACAACAAAAAATAAAAGTACCAATATACACGTACATTCGATAAAGATATATAGATAAGCACATGCTAATATTAACAATGACAAAAAGAAAAGTGGAGATATATATATGAAATGGAATAAAACGTGTAACTAATAATACTAACAATATATACAAACTATGTATAAAAGCATATACGATACATATGTACATTAGCAATAATAATAATGTGATAGAAGAACAATTATTGACGACATTACATAAATATATATTAAAATAAATATATGATAATATTAAGAACACATACATAATATATACGTATTATATATAAATACTATATGTATAATATATTAATAGAAACATAATATACGTAGATAAAAAATATATACATATTTACAAATGTATGTAATATAATTTTAGGATATATGCGTAAATGTATATATATTTAATGGATGCCTAGATGATAGATAAATATATTAACAAAATAATAATATTAAACCATTAATAATACTAAATAACATAATTAGGTTAGTATTAAGTAAAATGATAATGATAGAATACCAAAAATATAATAATAACATTAATAAAATATATTAATACAAATAATATTGAAATTAAAACAAAATAATAAGGAAAATTAAAAAAAAAGGATGAAAATTGAAACAAAAACAAAGTTAGGGGCGAATTTTAAAAAAGAAATAAAGAAGAAAGGACTTATTAGAACACGCGTGCAACAGTGGGGGGCCAAAACTGAAATTTTCCAAACTATTTTAAAACGCAGAACAACAAAGGGACTAAATCGAATCACGCAACAACTTTCAGGTCCAAATTAAAGTAAATTAAAACTTGATTGTAAACTAATAAAAAAGCGGAAGGGCTAAAGGCGCAATTAGCTCTTCCGTTTAAAAACACGCGGACCCTGGGCCGGACGGGTTGGGTCAGATCGGGTAAGGGCTTAAACGACGTCGTTTTGGGGCTTAAGTACAGCCCCTAAAATGACGTCATTTCGGAGGGTTATAAATAGGTCCATTTTCAGAAAAAAAATCATTTGTGAAGTGAGAAAAGAAAAAAAAAGAAAGAAGAAAAGAGAGGAAGAGAGAGGAGGGAGAGGGGAAAGGAGAGAGGGGGGCTACCGGCCAGGGGGTCGATCACTGGCCGATTGTCGGCCCGTCGCCGGCGCCGGCGCCGGCCACAGTGCACGGTGGTCGGAAAAGGTAAAAAAAATTTTAAATTTTTTTTACGCTTTATGATATTATTTTTTATTTATATTTATGTGTTTATAAATATAGGAGAAATAAGTTCGAAAATAAAACAGAAAATAAAAAATAAAAATATTCACCCTAATGCTTTGATGTCGGTGTTTTTGCTGCTAAATTGGTATTATTCTTGTGTTTTCTTCCTATATATTTTCGATCTGTTTATGTATATATTAAAATCCAATCCTTGTATTCAGAAATCCCCCCTTTTTATTTTTACATTCGGCTTTTATAGCCTTACATGGTCTGTTTCTTATTATTGCGTGTCTACTTGACCTTGCAGGAGAGTTGGTGGTCGGTGGAGGAGGCCATGGGGCAGGTGGCGCAAGGGGATGGTGTTGGCAGAGGCAAGTGGGAGGGTGGTTGCGGCGCTGAGGCAAGTAGGGAGAGGCTAGGGTTTGTGATAGCTTCTTTTGAATTTGGTTTAGGGTTTGGGTGTAATTGGGCTGTTGGGTATTTGGGTTTTTTAGTGGGTTTAATGGATTGGTTTAATTGTAATGGGTTTTGGGTAAGGGTTATTGTTTGGGTTTGGTGTAATGTAAGTGGGCCAAATTGGCTTATAACAGCTACCCCTCTTTGCTCATTGTCGTGCAACAGGAATAAAGCAAAGACACAAAGAAAGGCCAATTTTGCCCAGTCTTGCTGAGTCTTGACTTCTTTGGTGCTCTTCTTGTTCAGATAGTCTCCTTCTAGTCCACCGTATCTTGTAGCTTTGGTTAAACCCACTGCATCTCCTGGAATATGCCTTGTATCTACTCCAATGTAACTTTAAGGATATGAGATTTTTGGCTTCAATCTGCTTTACTGTAACTGTAGAAAGATAAGATTTAAGCTTCAATCTGCTCTTCTATCGCTTCAGCGAGATGAGTTTTGCGGTCTTCTCTTCTGCCACCTTAGAAAGGCAAGATTTGATATCTTTGATCAGCTCTACTGCAACTTCAGGGAGACAAGACTTGCAACTTTGATATGTTCCACTGCAACTTCAGGGAGGTCACATCTGGTGTCTTCCATCAACTCCAATCTTTATTCTTTACTCGGCATGCGATTTTGAGCTCAACTCATTTCTCGCAATATGAATTGGCTCTTTAAAACAGACACTAAAAACAAAAATTGAAAATAACTCAGCACGTGAGCCAAGGCTCAACTCACCTCTCGCAATGTGAGTTGGTTTTTGAAACTTAATTTGGAAAGCAGATTTTGAAAATACTGCAGCGTGCCCTGAGGCTCAACTCACCTCTCGCAATATGAGTTGATTTTTGAAAGATATAAATTGAAAATAGAAATTGAAAATACCTCAACGTGTCTTGAGGCTCAACTCACTTCTCGCAATATGAGTTGATTTTTGAAAATAGAAATTGAAAGTAGCTCAGCACGTGAGCCAAGGCTCAACTCACCTCTCGCAATGTGAGTTGATTTTTGAAAAGTAGAAATTGAAAAACAGAAATTGAAATTACCTCAGCTTATGACCTGAGGCTCAACTCACCTCTCGCAATATGAGTTGATTTTTGGAAGAAACAGAAATTGAAAAATGAAATTTTGAAAATACCTCAGCATGTGGCCCGAGGCTCAACTCATCTTTCGAAATATGAGTTGACTTTTGAAAAGTATAAATAAAAACTAAAAATGCCTCAGCATGTGAGCCAAGGCTCAACTCACCTCTCGCAATATGAGTTGATTTTTTTGAAAAGCAGAGACTGAAAAGCAAAAATGAAAATTCCTCAGCGTGCCCTGAGGCTCAACTTACCTCTTGCAATATGAGTTGATTTTTGAAAAATATAAATTGAAAAACAGAAATTGAAAATACTTCAGCGTATCCTGAGGTTCAACTCATTTCTCGCAATATGAGTTGATTTTTGAAAAATAAAAACATCAAAATACCAAAACCTGTCATCTGGTGGAGCCCAGGTGTCTTTTCCTTTGATTCAGTACGACTATCATCACATTTTCTTGCTATATTGGAGTACCTGTATATGTCATGCATGATGTTATCATGATATGCACATATTTGTCTTAAATGCCTTTATGCCTACATGATTATGCTATGCGCCCTAGGCATGTTTGTTGTATGTCTTTTCATCACGATTTTTGATGATCTGCGTTCATTGCTTTGACTCTTGACTTTCTCTTCATGCTTTGTACCCGTCTACAAGTTTCACGAGTAATCTGTGTTTCTCAGATATCGCTTTTTTGCCCCTGGTTGAACTTTGTCCTTGCTTCGAGGCTCTTGTATTTGTCAAATTTTCATCCAGGTAATGCTTAACATTACTTTTGTTTAGAGTATGCCATTTCACTATTTATCATGTAAATAAACCACATAATTAGATGCATGAAAATGGTCAGGTAAGAACAAAAGGATACCTCATATTCATTTATTTCAAAGGTAACAAACAAAGAAAGTTAACCAAGAACAGTAAAAGGTATCATAAAGAGAAAAGGGATCACATTCAACGGCTACAAATGCTCTAGATATTCAATACATGAACTCTTCCACGTTCTTCAATCAAGAATCTTTTCGAGCATGGCTTCTTGCGTATAAGATTTCGAGCTTTCAAAAATGCTTCACATACTGTAGTCTCGCTGTTTGACCCACCGTTCAAAATGCCTTGCTTTTTAAGCCCAGTGTTTGCTTCGTTAGAACGCCCTTTCGGGTTTTCATCCTAATCTTTTGTGTTAATCAAGACGCCCTTTTCAGGTTTTCACCTTGATCCCTTTTTTTTAAGATGCCCCTTTCGGGTTTTCATCTTGATTTTATTTTTTCAAGCATAATATTTCTTCACAGCATCTGAGTTCACTGGATTCGGTAATTCCTTCTCATCCATCTCAGTGAGAATCAAAGCTCCGCCCGAGAATGCTTTCTTTACGACGTATGGTCCTTCCCAATTTGGTGCCCATTTCCCTCGCAGGTCCTTTTGTATTGGGAGAATCTTTCTCAGCACGAGTTCTCCTTTGTGGAATTCTCTTGGTCGTACTTTCTTGTCATCGGCTACAATTATTCTCTTCTGGTACATCTGTCCGTGACAAATTGCCTTTAAACGTTTTTCTTCGATGAGGTTTAACTGGTCATATCAGGCTCGAACCCATTCTGCTTCTTTTAGTTTCGATTCCATTAAGACTCGTAGAGAGGGGATCTCAACCTCGATAGGTAGCACAGCTTCCATTCCATAGACCAGAGAGAAAGGAGTTGCTCCCGTAGATGTCCGCACAGATGTACGATATGCGTACAAAGCAAATGGTAGCTTTACGTGCCAGTTTTTATATGTCTCGGTCATTTTCCCAATGATCTTCTTAATATTCTTGTTGGCCGCTTCAACAGGTCCATTCATTTTCAGGCGATAGGGTGATGAATTATGATACTTTATTTGAAATTGTTCACACACCTCCTTCATCATCTTATTGTTCAGATTCATGGCATTATCTGAAATGATTCTTTCAGGCAAACCATATCGACAAATGATTTCCTTTTTCAAAAACCTACAAACTGCTGTGTTTGTCACATTGGCAAACGAAGCGGCTTCTATCCATTTTGTGAAGTAATTAATGACCACGAAAATGAATCGGTGTCCATTAGAAGCTTTTGGGGAAATTGGCCCTATAACATCCATGCCCCACATAGAAAAGGGCCACGGAGAAGTCATGACGTGAAGGGGTGAAGGGGCTACATGAATTTTATCACCATAAATTTGACATTTGTGGCATTTTCGTGCAAAACTAATGCAGTCGCTTTCCATTGTCAACCAGTAATAACCGAGTCTCATAATCTTCCTGGCCATAGTGAAACCATTGGCATGTGTCCCACAAATTCCTTCGTGGACATCTTCAAGTATTTTTTTTAGATTCAACAGCATCCACGCATCTCAAGAGCACTTGATCTTTTCCTCTTTTATACAGGATGTCCCCATCAAGAACAAATCCCATTGCCATTCTTCTGATTGTTCTTTTGTCGTTCTTATTTGCTTGCTCGGGATACTTTTGATTCTTGATATATTCTAAGATATCATGAAACCATGGCCGACCATCTGGCTCTTTTTCAATGCTGAAACAATGTGCAGGGACTTCATATATGCTCATTTGGAGAGGCATTATTTCTATTTCTCTGTTCGCTTTGAGCATTGAAGCCAAAGTGGCCAGGGCATCAGCCAATTGGTTTTCTTCTCGTGGGAAGTAATTAAAAGTTATTTCTTTGAATTCTTTAATCAGTCCTGCCACTAGATCGTGGTATTTGACTAATTTTGAATCCCTCACTTCCCAATCTCCACGGATTTGGTATATCACCAACGCTGAATCCCCATACACCTCTAAGATTTTGACGTTTCGTCTAATAGCTGCATGAATTCCCATGATACAGGCCTCATATTCAGCTATGTTATTGGTACAGAAGAAATTTAGCCTGGCAGTGAACGGATAATGGTTCGCTTCTGGTGATACCAAGACTGCTCCTATCCCATGCCCCTAGGCATTCGATGCGCCATCAAAGCTCAACTTCCATGATTTTTCTTTTGATTACTCACACTCTTTTTTTGTAATGCACATCAAGTCTTCATCTGGGAAATCAAATCTCAATGGCTCATATTCCTCTGTTGTTCGAGTTGCTAAAAAATCAGCTATTGCACTCCCTTTTATCGACTTTTGGCTCACATAGACGATGTCATGTTCTGAAAGTAGGATTTGCCATCGTGCCATTCTTCCTGAAAGTGCAGGTGATTCCATCATGTACTTTATTGGATCCAGCTTTTAAATTAACCATGTCGTATGATACAACATATATTGCCTGAGTCTCCGAGCTACCCAAACCAAAGCGCAACAGTATTTTTCAATGGACGGATACCTTGCCTCATATTCAGTAAACTTTTTGCTGAGGTAGTAGATCACTTATTCTTTCTTTCCTGACTCATCATGTTGCCCCAGCACGCAACCCATTGAATTTTTTACCACAGTCAAATACAATATCAATGGTCTTCTCAGAGTTGGCGGTACTAGCACTGGAGGACTAGACAAATACCGTTTTATCTTATCAAAGGCCACTTGGCATTCTTCATTCCATTCTTCTGGGTTATATTTTCGAAGAAGCCGAAAGATTGGGTCGCATTGGTTGGTAAGTTGAGCGATGAATGGGGCGATGTAATTCAACCTCCCTAAAAATCCTCTGACTTCTTTTTGCGTGCGCGGAGGTGGTAGTTCTTGTATAGCTTTTATCTTATCTGGATCTATTTCAATGCCTCTCTCGCTGATGATGAAGCCTAGCAATTTTCCTGAGGTAGCCCCAAACGTACATTTGGCCAGATTGAGCTTCAGCTGGAACTTTCTCAGTCTGTCGAACAACTTCTTCAGGTTCACTACATACTCTTCTTCCCCTCAGGATTTAGCAATCATATCGTCGACGTAGACCTCTATTTCTTTTTGCATCTTGTCATGAAATAACGTCACCATAGCCCTCTGATATGTTGCCCCAGCATTCTTAAACCCAAATGGCATCACCTTGTAGTAGAAAGTTCCCCACATTGTTATGAAGGTAGTTTTCTCCATATCCTCAGGGGCTATCTTGATCTGATTATACCCCAAGAATCCATCCAGGAAGGAAAACAATGAATGCTTTGCTGTATTATCTACCAATGTATCAATGTGTGGTAAGGGAAAATTATCTTTAGGACTTGCTCGATTCAGGTCACGATAATCCACGCACATTCGTACTTTGCCATCTTTCTTTGGTATCGGGACTATGTTAGCCACCCATTCTGGATATTTGGAGGCTTGTAGGAAGCCAGCATCAAATTGTTTCTTGACTTCCTCTTTTATCTTTAACAACATTTCAGGTCACATCTGTCTTAGCTTTTGTTGAATGGGTTTGCATTCTAGCTTTAGTGGGAGCTTATGGACTACTACATCTTCATCCAATCCTGGCATGTCCTGATATGACCATGCGAATACATCTTTGTACTCGAGGAGCAAAGCAATCAAATTATGCCTAGTGCCCCTTGAAATAGAGGTGCCAATCTTCACTTCTTGCTTCCTTTCTTTAGTTCCCAAATTTATTGTTTCAACAGATTCTTGATGAGGCAAAATCTGTTTATCCTCTTGTTCTATCATTCTTAGCAAGTCAGGAGATGAGACATAGTCTTCAGCATTTTCTTCGGCTTCGAATTCTCCTAAACAAACAGCCTTCTCAAAATCGATTTCATGACTCGTAACAGGTTTGTTCATGTCGTTGATATCCGAGCACCTGAAAGTTGAATGGAAAAGGAAACTATAGAGGAGCATCAAAGTATTGGGACCAACAGGCATGATGTGAGATATATGCAATGACAGGCTGTGAAAAGAGGGAAAAATTATGAAGTTCATGAGAATATAAAGACTATGACAAAATGCATCTTCATTAATGTTCATTTTAATGATAAAGAGCGAATCATAAGCTCTTACAAAAGAATCCCTCTATTTACTTAGGGACACACAAAAAGAATAGTGTTAATATTGAGCATTACTCTAGAGAAGATTTAGAAACTACAAGGAGCTCCACAGCAGTCCAATTGTTCAAAACAAATCCAGGAGGACAAAGGCGTATCGTTGAAACATCCTTAATTGCATCACTTCCTTTGTCAATGACATTTATACTGCAATTCTGAAGACCCCTTTCAATAGTTAATAGTGTGCTTCGTAGATTGTCTTGCTCGGGGTATATCATTCCTGCAGATGTAAATGTTTTTGACAAAGGAGGGTACGTTATGGGCTCCTATTCTATTTCTCGGCCTAAGGTTCTTGCAATCCTTCTCTCCTGATCCTTCTTCCACTGTTTTCTTCTTTGACGCACATCTGGTTGGACCCTAAATCGTATCGAGCTTTGTGATGTACCAGCTTTAAGGCCCTGACTATCCCTTGCAGATACCTTCCCAAACCTTTCCTTGCTCGGGCTCCTCTTTCCACAGTCATCTTGATACCCATCCTGGTATTTCTTGATAGTTTTGCGCGGGAATTCTATTTCCCTCAGCGACTAATGTGGCATTAAAAAATTCAAGGGATCGGAAGGAACATTCTATAGCATCTTACTCACTTCAACGTATGGTGCATCGGTAGAAATAGATGCTACAATATCTTCTTCTCCCTCGATAGTGACCAAACAGCCATCCATGATAAATTTCACCTTTTGATGGAGGGATGATGGGACCACTCCAGCGGAATGGATCCAGGGTCTTCCCAAAAGGCAGTTATATTAGGGTGTAATGTCCATGACTTGAAACTCGACATCATATATGTAGGGACCCACTTCTAGAGGGATCTCAATCTTCCCTATGACTTCACGTCTTGTCCCATCGAATGCTCTTACTGTGGAATGGCAAGGCCTTAGATAGGGCAAATCCATCGGAATCCTGGAAAGTGTGGCCAAAGGCATGACGTTGAGTGCCGATCCATTGTCGATGAGTACGTTCGGTATTATGTAACCCTTGCAGCGGGTTGTGATATGCAATGCTTTCACGGAGGCTCTACCATTGGGTGGTATTTCATCATCACTAAAAGAAATGAAATTATCCGTATTCAAGTTATTCACCCACCTATCCAGCTTTTCAACAGATATATTGTTTGCCACATAATCTTGATTTAACACTTTCAGCAGAGCATTCCAGTGTGATTCTAAATTCAACAGTAGAGATAATACCGAGATTCGTGCTGGCTGCTTACTCAATTGTTCCACCACATTGTACTCACTGTGCTTGATAAATTTTAAGAATTCATGTGCTTCCTCCTCGTCCATAGGCTTTTTAGCTTCTTGTTCAGGCACAGTTTCATGCTCATCTTCGGTCACATGCATTGGTGCTTTTCCTTTCTGTTTCAAGTCACTATTCTTCTTTGCCAGCTCGACTTCTTTAGAATAGCACCGCCCACAGCGGGTAAAATGGCCTACTTCACCAACATCTCTAGTTGTGGCTTTGGGTTTTTCATCTTCAGGTGTGACGATATTGGCATCGTATTTCCATGGTATTGCTTTATTGTCCTTGTAGGGGAAAGGAGATGGTACTTCGATTATCACTTTTGGTTTCACTGGATCCTTCTTCGCATCATAATAAATTATTAACGGTCAGTCGGTGCTATACGAGAAACCTGAGGATTGATTGTCAGAGGCACATATTTCTCCTCTATCGGCCTCTTTGCCTTTATAAAAAATACCAATCTCCTTATTATCCATCATATTTTGCAGTAATCTCCTGAACTCCTCGCAGGATTGAATGTCGTGCCCCTCAATTCCATGGAATTCGCAAAAACTTTGACCTTTTGCATTTCTTCCTTCGAATACTCTATTAAGATGACAGAGCAACCCCTTTTCAACTAGCACCTCCCAGATTTTCTGCAGAGGTGTTCTTATTTCAGAAACCCATCTTCTACTTTGCCGTTTGTCCTCCTCTCCCACTGCGCTCACATTCTCTTCGGTGTGGTTTGGGAATGGGTTTTCGGTCGTACTGCCAGTACCATCAAATCGCAGAATGCCCGCATCGATGAGTCCTTGAAATCTCTTTTTGAAGGCAAGGCAGTTTTTCGTAGAGTGCCCCTGGTTCCCGGCATGGTATTCACAACTAGCATTTGGATCGTACCATTTCGGGTATGGAGGTTTAATGGGTGCCATGTAATGGGGAGATATTAATTGCTTCTCCAAGAGTTTTGGGTATAGTTCCCCATACGACACGGGAATAGGGGTAAATTGCGGTCCCTTGGGATTGGGCCTTGCTGGTCTTGGTTCACTTATGGTTTGGCTTTGAGCGGGTAAAGTGTTTTGTGGGAATGTGGTGACGGGCCTTTGGTTGTTCGTGGCATATACGGGGTAGGAATGAGGTGGTGCTTGGTAGTAAGGGGTCTGAGGAGGATAATAGAAATTTAGAGGAGGATAATTTCGAGGTCGGGGTTGGTTTGGATATGGATTAGGGGTATAACGGCTTCCCATTCGCACCATATGGGTTTCTGGTTCTTTCTTCTTCATGGGGGCTACCCTTTTTGAACTTTCTGAACCTTCTATCCTCCCACTTTTGATGGCATTCTCAATAAGTTCCCCGGATATCACAATATCCGCAAAGTCTTTCGTGGCACTTCCTACCGACTTGTCATAGAATGACTCTTTCAACGTATTGATGAAAAGGACCGTTATCTTAGTCTTAGTCAGTGGAGGCTTTACTTGGGCCGAGATATCTCTCCACCTTTGCGCATATTGTCTAAAGGTTTCTACTGGTTTCTTTTCCATCATTTGTAGAGTCATTCGATCAGGCACCATATCTGATACATGCTTGTATGCTCACAGAATGCTGATGCCAAGTCCTTCCAGGATCGAATCTTTTCTCTACTAAGTTGGTTGTACCACCGAAGAGCCGACCCTACTAGACTATCCTGAAAACAATGTATGAGTAGCTTATCTTCGTTCACGTAGCCAATCATCTTTCGGCAAAATATGACAAGATGCGCCTTTGGACATCCTGTGCCATCGTATTTTTTGAAATCTGGTACTTTAAATTTCAGAGGCAGAACCAGATCGGGCACCAAATTGAGCTTTTTGGCACTCAATGCAGAGAAGGCTTCAGTACCCTCTATTGCTTTAAGCCTTTCCTCTAAGCTCCTATACTTCTCTTGAGCCTTGTGATCACCGGTTTTCAACTTGGCTATTTCTGTTGGATCATCCAAATTTGGAACGAGTGGATTAGCAGGACTAGCCCCCGGGTTTGATACGAATATTCTTTGCCCCAGATTAGCAGGTGGCGCAGGTCGTTACTCCGGGCCTTTAGGTTCCCATTGAGTGTACCCTCTTTGTGTTGCGTGGGTATGCGGTGGAGTAAATCCTGGCGGATGGGGCGGATCCTGATCGTGATTAGCCCTTAACTGTGATTCCACAATGTCAGGATTCATAGGTCCCTTTCCTTTTACCAGAGCCGACATCATTTCCATCATCTTATCCATTTGATCCTTCTATTCAAGCGATTCCTCTCGAGATCTCACCATCAGATCCCTCGTTTCTTGCTGTGACTTGGCCAACTGCTCTTGTAATTCCCTTTGAATTCTTTCCATCCTTTCAATCCTTCCATTGAATTTGGCCTCTATTACTCCAGCTTGTCGGCGCATTCTATACGAATGATATGGTTCCAGTCTTGTGGTATTACAACTTAATTGTATGTTTTAACCTCAGCGAACGATTATGGGATATGCAATGAATGAATGAATGAATGGATGAATGCATAAATGTCAAATGAATGTTAGTCATGAAAGAAATGCAAGAAGTTGGTGTTGATTTCAAGATAGCCCCTATTTAGGCATTTCATTCATCAAAAGAGTTCATTACAAAACATTTTTCCATTTTCGATTCAGCTATTACACAAACTTCCTAGCTATACCGCCATATTTCTTTACTCGTGCTAAGAATTCTGATATGTTCGATCTTTGACTTGGAGGGAATTGGCAAATGAGAATTTTAGCTTCTTCCGATAGTTGTACCACGTGCATGGCTACCCCACGAATTTCATTGATCAAATAGCTAAGTTGAATTTCTTTTTCTTGGAGGCCCTCTTTGTAAGCACGAATATCTCTATCATACTGACTATTCTTTTCTTCCAAAGCCTCTAAGAGAGTATCTAGCTGTTGTTGACGATCTTGTAGCATGTCTTCTAAATCTCGTATCCTCTCTTTCAGTTCTTGACGCTTAGATAGACTAGTCATTGCCTCGGCAAACACAGTTTCATATTCGGCGTTCTTCTTCCTTAGCTCCATCATAGCCCGCACAGCCTTTTCTTCTTCTTTCTTTGCTTTCCCTTTCCATAATTCCATCCCTCCTTTGATGTTGCTAATTTCCTCTTTCCATTCTATCGACGACTTGCCCAGCCCACTATTCTTTATTGTACCTCTTAACTTCTTATTTTCCAGATGGAGGTCCCTTAAGTCATTTCTTACGACTTCAACTTCTTTTTGCACTTTCTCATTTTTGGACCTTTCAATCTGAACATTGATCTTCAACTGGTAATTTTCTTCTTGCAGAGCACTGAGGTCCCTTGACATCTTGGTCTTTTCGTATTCAAACTCTTGTCTTGCCACTTCTAACTCGGACGGCATTTCCTTCAAGAAGGGATTCTGAAAAGCGTAACTCATTGACGAAACTCGCTGGCTATTCACCCGTTGCATTCTCCATATGTCGTAATCTTGAGTGAGAGTATCTGCATACAAGGCCAACTCCATCAGATGAACTTCCTTCCAAGATTTTGCAGCGCCTTGAACCCTCTTCATATAGCCTTCACCCGCAAAAGCAAACTCGAACTGCGCTAATCCTCTAGTGGCGGGTATGAATTATCCAATTCCTCCCCATAGCCCGAGTAGTGGTACCCAATCTTGATTTCCAACCTTGTATAGCAAAAACGAATGGCGTATCCACGATGCTCTCCACGTTATATCCTCGGCACGAAGGTTCTAAAAAACTGAGACCCAATGCTGTTCAGTGACTTCCTTTGGCCATTCTTTCTTAAGATAAGCTTCCAACGGGGCAAATGTTTTTGAAAACATATGGAACGGTGTGCGCTCTACTTTCTAGAAGTGACTCAAGATCCAAACATTGAGCAACTGCGCACATCCAATAAATCATCCTTCCCCTTTCCTCCGACAACTACTCAGGGATCTGAAGGTCTCGGCTAGGATAGTAGGGACAGGGTTGATTCCTTGTTTTAATCTTTCGAAGAAATCCACCACCGCGACTTCTGTGTCCAAGGACTTTCGGGAAAATGATCAAACCGTAAATGGCCAAAGCGAATAGATTTATCCTCTTCAACATGTCGGGATGGTTCAGAACCAAATCTCGTAGGGAAGACCATGGAATGCAAATTTTTTCATTCTTCTTCTTTATCTGTTTTTCAGCCCTTGCGTCAGTCATGTCGGTCAATCTTACTAACTTCTTCTTAAAGGTCATCGGCTTAGGCTCCTTTACATATACTTTATAGAATTGCGCATTTTCAACACGAAGCAAAGTAACGTACTCCTCTATAGTCGGAGTCATATCTTCTCGATTGAAGGTAAAACATTGGTAAGCCGGATCCCAAAATCTGACCACGGCTTGGATCAATCATTCGTCCACATTGACAGCAATCAAGTTGGCTATGTCCCCATATCTTTCAGTGAAGATACCCCTAGTGTCTGAGTCCCACTCATTCCAAACTCGAACCAAATCTTCAAGGTTATTCTGCTGAACATTCACAGTTACGTGCTTGGGCAGACTGGTAATACATCCCTCCACTAGACTATCCCCTTTTTCTTTTTGAGTTTTTAGAGACCAGTCCCGAACCACGACATTCTTCTCAGTTGTTTGTATAATTGACTCTTCCATTAAAAACCGTTTTTGGCAACCGATCTCTAGTCAACACCTTCCTAATATGATGCCTATGATGCATGATGAAAAAGATAAAAATAAAGACAAACAAACTTGGTTAGTAGCCACAAAAAATATGAACTATAGAAATTTCAAAAAATTAAGCTACTCGGTCCAATAGACCCGATTCTTTTGCAAAGTATAAATATAAAAGTAATGAAAGGTAAGAGGCGTTTCTCCTGTGTACTTATTTTGGTGACTATTAACGGACAGAGGTTCGGCATAGCTCTAATTAGGTGGCTCGTATGGTTCACTATATGCGGTTTCGGTTCTAGATGGGTACTCGAATTGTTCATACTATCGTCTACTAAGACTAGTATGAAGCCTCGATCGTAGCCCATCACAGGCTCACGAGTTCAATTCGAGGGATTACATTTACTTATGCCTATGCGGAGGGACAAGTTAACTCACGAAAGCATAAGTCATATGTAACCCGAAAGTATTCACTAGCCTGTGGGGAGGGACGAGTTAACTCACGAAGGCATAGCGTTTACTTTCACTTAAATGGACGGATCCTGGGTAGAGAGCTTATGTTATGCAAATATGCAAGTGCGCGGTGTGTGGGGAGAAACTCACAAACCTTTACGTTTTATTAAAAAACTAAACTACAAAAACTAAAAAACTTAGAGCTGAAAATCAACAAGATAAAACAAGTTAGAAGAATATTTACAGCATGATGCAAATGCATGAATTTTTCGAAAATAAATTTTGAAGATCACGACTAAATATTAATTTGAACAAGGAAGTTCAAAAATTTGACAACACGTGTTTAATCCGACTCGACTAAATATTACAATACATACACAACAACAAAAAATAAAAGTACCAATATACACGTACATTCGATAAAGATATATAGATAAGCACATGCTAATATTAACAATGACAAAAAGAAAAGTGGAGATATATATATGAAATGGAATAAAACGTGTAACTAATAATACTAACAATATATACAAACTATGTATAAAAGCATATATGATACATATGTATATTAGCAATAATAATAATGTGATAGAAGGACAATTATTGACAACATTACATAAATATATATTAAAATAAATATATGATAATATTAAGAACACATACATAATATATACATATTATATATAAATACTATATGTATAATATATTAATAGAAACATATTATACGTAGATAAAAAAATATATACATATTTACAAATGTATGTAATATAATCTTAGGATATATGCGTAAATGTATATATATATTTAATGGATACCTAGATGATATATAAATATATTAACAAAATAATAATATTACACCATTAATAATACTAAATAACATAATTAGGTTAGTATTAAGTAAAATGATAATGATAGAATACCAAAAATATAATAATAACATTAATAAAATATATTAATACAAATAATATTGAAATTAAAACAAATAATAAGGAAAAGTAAAAAAAAAGGATGAAAATCGAAACAAAAACAAAGTTAGGGGCGAATTTTAAAAAAGAAATAAAGAAGAAAGGACTTATTAGAACACGCGTGCAATAGTGGGGGGCCAAAAATGCAATTTTCCGAACTATTTTAAAACGCACAACAGCAAAGGGACTAAATCGAATCACGCAACAACTTTCATGTCCAAATTAAAGTAAATTAAAACTTGGTTGTAAACTAATAAAAAAGCGAAAGGGCTAAATGCGCAATTAGCTCTTCCGTTTAAAAACACGCGGACCCTGGGCTGGACGGGTCGGGTTAAACGACGTCGTTTTGGGGCTTAAGTACAACCCCCAAAACGACGTCGTTTCGGAGGGTTATAAATAGGTCCATTTTCAGAAAAAAATCATTTGTGAAGGGAGAAAAGAAAAAAAAGAGAGAAGAAAGGAGAGGAAGAGAGAGGAGGGAGAGGGAGAGGGGAAATGAGAGAGGGGGGCTACTAGCCAAGGGGCCGATCACCGGTCGATCGTCGGCCCGTCACCGGCCCCAGCGCCGGCCACCGTGCACGTTGGCCGGAAAAGGTAAAAAAAATTATATTTTTTTTACGCTTTATGATATTATTTTTTTATTTGTATTTATGTGTTTATAAATATAGGAGAAATAAGTTCGAAAATAAAACAGAAAATAAAAAATAAAAAGATTCACCTTAATGCTTTGATGTCGGTGTTTTTGCTGCTGAATTGGTATTATTCTTGTGTTTTCTTCCTATATATTTTCGATCTGTTTATGTATATATTAAAATCCAATCCTTGTATTCAGAAAAAATCCCCTCTTTTTGTTTTTACATTCGGCTTTTATAGCCTTACATGGTCTGTTTCTTATTGTTGTGTGTCTGCTTGACCTTGCAGGTGAGTTGGTGGGCGGTGGAGGTGACCATGGGGCAGGTGGTGCCAGGGGATGGTGTTGGCAGAGGCAAGTGGGGAGAGGCTAGGGTTTGTGATAGCTTTTTTTGAATTTGGTTTAAGGTTTGGGTGTAATTGGGCTGTTGGGTATTTGGGTTTTTTAGTGGGTTTAATGGATTGGTTTAATTGTAATGGGTTTTGGGTAAGGGTTATTGTTTGGGTTTGGTGTAATGTAAGTGGGCCAAATTGGCCTATAACAGTTACCATCGTTAAGGTAATTTGAAAATTGGAATATTGTTTCCTTTCTCTGAAAGTATGTGATTATTGAGGACATGTTGAACATGTCAAATAAAAGTGAAAAGTATTGAAATGTGATTGTGTATGAATTTGTATGACATATTGCATGTGCATTGGGATAGGATTTTATGGTTGACGGAGGAGTTTCGTGGAGTACCGGTGGCATATTAAGTCCGCATATATTTTTAGTCATTGCACTGCATTTAGAGTACCGAGGGGATTGGCGATTATATTGCATTATATATTTGGTAGTTTCATTGCATTATTGATTATTGGTGGTTTCACCACATCGAGCATTGCTCACATACATAAGATTTTGGCGGACGGGTTCTAGGGAACTCGTGGTGTGTAGCAGATGGTATGGGTAGGATCTCACATGTGCATTTTTCACGATCATATGCATTTGAAAATTATTATTTTTAATGTTTGATTGTGCTATTGGTACCTCTATGAAATTGCATGTATGAATGCTTAATACTCGTTTAGTCTCACACTGAGCTTGTTAAGCTCACCCCATTATCTCAACTTATCAGGTAATGATCGAACTGAGGATTGGAATTGGCATGCGGCTGTATGGCAGACTTTGAACTTTACTTCATCATATTATTTTAACTTAATTATATTTTTAAGTTATTTTATTATTATTATTTGGTTTTGGATTGTAAAGTTTCTTTAAACTGTGGTTTGGGACTGTTCGAGATTTTGGGGTTTTTCATGCATGCATGACACATATTTGGTATAGATACATGGTTTTTATAATATGTTGAAATGGACTATGCATGATATATGACTAAATTAATAATTTGACTAGTAATGGTACATTTCTACTGCTAAGAAGATAACAAAATGATTTTTCAAAAGCAACGCTGCCAGTAAGGTTTTACAAAAACTCACCTAATTCGTTAATTCAATCTAAGCATGGTTGGACTAAGTAAATGGATGTTTTCTAAAGCTAACAATAGAAACCACGATTTTATAAAAAGAAGTACCTAAGGGTTTTTAACTATCATTAGGTTAAGTTTGACATTAAGGTGTCCAATTTGGCCTTCCCGATTCGACCATAATGTTTAGGTGAGGTTTGGGAGGTTACAAAGATGGACTATTTATGTATGACTCGTATACTTTGACCTAAGTAAAAGCCTAAATTCAAAGATCAAGAACCGAAAGCTGATGCGTTGGGTATACAGATTTTGCAGCATGTAACATCATTCAAAATAGCGGAATTTATAGCCCAAGACATGGGTAAATGTTATCCTCTCATTAGCATTACATGATATATGAATTGAAAATGTGGTCGCGAGTTGTTTGTCTTTATGATGAATGACTTGATTACTATATGATAGTAATTTATTTTTCATGAAGGAAGATGTAATGGTTTCCATAAGATAAAATAGGATCAAATTGGGAGAACAAATTTATCCTAAAAAGATTAAGGATATCCTATGAGGGTAATGTTGGATCGGGTTGTAAAATTGTAATTTTTTCAAACTAATTTATTAATAAAAAAAATTCAATGATTACATTAATGTACTTTGTATTATTTCCCTCAAATGGTTTTTGCACGCAAAGCAAATTGAAGCAAATATTATTCATTGGTTGTCAAATGTTTAAATTAATAGCGATATCACATTTTTGGATTGTGATATGGAAAGATAACTTATTGAAAGGCTAATATGTCATCTATCAAGTTCAATTGGGGAGATGATTTGTCTTGGGCATATGAGCGGATGACCCACAGAAGATAGAGACATAGATGTGACTAACTAGACTGACAGTACATTAGACTGAACCCAAGTAGAATATATCCTGAATTCGTTTATGGATTCATTCACTTGTGACGTTCATAGTGTGGCAAACCTAAATCCTGAGTGGATGACGAACTTTGTATGCGTGACTCGTACACTTTGATGTCAGTAAAAGCCTGAATTCGAATAAATAAGGAATAGGAAGTTGGTGCGTTGGGTGTACAACTTCTGCAGTATGTAGCGTCATTCACAAAATTGGAATTCATAGTCTGAGACATGGGTAAATGACATCCTTTAATTGGCATAACATGGTTGATGAAAAGTAAACATGGCCACGAGTCGTTTGTCTTTGTGATGAATGACTTGATTACTATTTGATAGTAATTAACTTTTCATGAAGGAAGATGTAATGATTACCATGAGATAAAATAGGATAATATTGGGAGAATGGATATTATACCAAAAAGATCAAGGATATCCTATAATGATAACACACTTATGATAAGGTCATTAAACGAGCACTAATCGAGTTACTTTCTTAAAGGTATGTCGTTGGTGTAACACACCTAACCCGTAACCGTCGCTAGAATAGGTTAAGAGGCATTACCGAACTTTTAATAACATTCAGAACAATCATTAACAAATAATCATATCATTTCAGTAAATTTCATTCATTCACATTCAATAAGAACTTAAATCGAGCATACAGATCCTAACTCATGCATTTGGGACCAATCTGATAACATATAAAAGTTTTGGAAACTTAGAAAATTTATCAACTTTTAAAAGGTCACACGCCCGTGTGAACAAGCCGTGTACCTCACACGGCCTTAGACACGCATTTGTGTCTAAGCCATGGCAAAATAGGGCACACATACTGACTTATCCACACGGCCACAAGACACGCCTGTGTGCCAGACCGTGTGAAAATTAGGGAGGCTACTGACTTGGCCACACGGCTGACCACACGCTCATGTGTCTGCCCATGTGCCACATACAACCAGTAGACACACTCGTGTGTCTAGGCCGTGTCAAAACTGGAGTGTATACTGACTTTAATTCGTAGGGTACCCCGGGGGACACATGACCGTGTAACATGACCGTGTGTTGCACATGACTGAGACACACGCCCGTGTCTCTGCCCGTGTGGACAAAAATAGGCCATTTGAATAGCCAATTTGCCATCCCAATTTGGGTCAACCTTTAAGCACCAAATCAAGCATATATGCACAACCATTTTAGCCAATATCTATACCAAACCATACATAATTCATGCTACAACATTACCAATCATTTCAAATCTCAATTCATAAATAAATTCATACCAAAACTTAAACTAAAATCATACCTAAACATACGATCAATACATCATTCAATCAAATGCTCAAAACTTACCAAAACTTCTCAACATTTACCATTGTTTTTGGTCAACCAAAACATACCAAAATTTTCACATTAGCATCACATATCATATACCATTATCAAACTATAAGTTTAAACACAAACTAGCCATATCGCATGGCTAAATATGTACGTCACAAAACAGAATTCCACAACTTCTAGCCTATACATGCCATGCTTTAATATATACATTTTCAAAGTACCAAAATAAGGTTTGATAGTGTGGTGATGATCCTCGACGATCCCTGAGCTCACAGTAGCTTCGATATATATAAAACAATGCAAACACACACAAAGTAAGCTTTCAAAAGCTTAGTAAGCCATATACAAATAAACATATCCCTCAAAGAAAATAAGTATCATCAAATCATTTATACTTTGTATACCAATGCTAACACAAATCTCATATTCAAATACTTACCTTTCATTCTCAAATAGGCTATACAAAGTAAACATACCTGAATCTGATATGATTTCACAAAGTTATTTATTTTCTCAGAATGCCCGTTTGAACCGTTCAGAAACTTAAGGATACGCGGATAACTCAAAGAACATATACAATGCCAACATCCCAGACATGGTCTTACACGCAAAACAGATATCGAAAATCCTATGTCATGACATATGTATCCTAACTATTCCTACGGTTCGTACGGGGCTTTTTAGACGTTGAAACTTTATCGATACCTTCTGGATAGCATATATTTAGCTCGTACATTCATTCATCACAATTCAATATCAAATGAATAATAAGAATTCAATTCAACCATGTTTATTGTATATTGACTTACCTCGTAAGGATTCGAATAGATGGAATCGGTTACTCGACGACTTTCGACTTTCCCCGATCTAATTCCATATTCTTTAATTCCCGATCTAAATCAATTCAAATTTAACTTATTCAATCACACATTCATTCAAAACAATACATATACACCCAATTAGGGAATTTTGCAAACTAGATGGAAGCTTCGTATGGTCTCATTTTAATGCTCGACTAAAAACTATTATTATAAGCGAATTCAATCAATGGAAAATATTTTTCCCATGCGCATTCACACTCAAGAATGCAACATCTCAACATATCCTCGAGTATCTGATAATCTGCTTTGATTGACCACTGTTTGTGGGTGAAAAGATGTACTGAAGTGTAATTTAGTACCCAGAGCATCTTGTAATTTCTTCCAGAATTGTGATGTGAATCTCAGATCTTAGTCTGACACTATAGATAATGGCACACCATGCAGTCTCACAATATTGAAAATGTATAACTCAGCCAAGTTATCTAGTGAATAATCAAATTGAACAGGAATAAAATGAGCTGATTTCATCAATCGGTCTACTACGACCCAAATAGCATCTTTCTTTCTCAGAGATAGGGGTAAACCCGAAACAAAATCCATTGTTACTCAATCCCATTTTCACTCCAGAACCATAATCGATTGTAACAAACCAGATGGCACCTGATGTTTAGCTTTAACTTCCTGACAGATCAAACATTTCGAAACAAAGTTAGAGATATCTCTTTTCATTCCATACCACCAATAATGTTGTTTCAGATCATTATACATTTTCGTACTACTCGGATGCACAAACAATCGACTGTTATGAGCTTCACTAAAAATCATCTGAATTAACTCTGGATTTCTCGGGACACAAATTCTAACTCAGAATCTCAGACAATCATTTTTATCAACTCTGAACTCTGAATCAGACTCTACATCACACTGAGCTCGTTTAGCTAAAATTTCATTATCAATCTTCTGAGCTTCAATAATCTGCTGTAAAAACAAAGGTCTCGCTTTTAACTCTGCTAAAATTGAACCATCATCGGACAAAACCAAATGAGCATTCATCACACACAAAGCAAATAATGATTTCCGACTTAAAGCATCTGCTACAACATTTGCTTTACCCGGATGATAATCAATCACAAGTTCGTAGTCTTTTATCAGTTCTAACCATCTTGGCGTAGATTCAAATCTTTCTGAGTCATCAGATATTTCAAACTCTTATGATCAAAATATACATGACATTTCTCACCGAATAGATAGTGACGCCAAATCTTTAGAGCAAACACAATCGCGGCTAACTCAAGATCGTGTGTTGGATAGTTCTTTTCGTGCGGCTTCAACTGTCTCGAAGCATAAGCAATCACTTGCCTTCTTGCATCAAAACACATCCCAGACCGATCAACGAAGCATCACTGTAAATCACAAATTCTTTACCTAATTTAGTTTGTACCAATACCGGAGCTTCAGTCATCAAAGTTTTCAACTGATCAAAGCTACTCTGACACTTTTTAGTCCATTTAAACTTCACATCTTTTTGAAGCAGCTTTGTTAATGGAGTTACAATCATAAAAAAGCCTTTTATGAACCTTATATAATAACTGGCAAGTCCCAAAAAACTACAAACTTCAGAGACATTCCTCGGAGGTTTCCAATCCAGAATAGCCGAAATCTTGCTCAGATCAACTCGAATACCAGATGCTAATACAATATGACTCAGAAAACCAACTTCTCACAATCAGAATTCATATTTACTAAACTTTGCATATAACTGTTTATCTCGTAGAATCTCTAGCACTAATCTTAGATGCTCGATATGTTCGGATTCATCACGTGAATAAATCAATATGTCATCAATGAATACAACAACAAATTGATCTAGATATGGTCTGAAAATTCTATTCATCAAATCTATAAAGATAGCAAGTTCATTAGTTAATCCGAAAGGCATAACTATGAATTCATAATGGCCATACCTCGTTCTGAAAGCAGTTTTTGGAATGTCTGAGTCTTTTACTCTCAACTGATAATAACCCGATCTCAAATCTATTCTGAAAATACAGTAGCTCATTTCAACTGATCAAACAAATCATCAATTTGAGGCAGAGGATACTTATTCTTGATAGTCACTTTATTCAACTGACGATAATCTATACACATTCTCATTGTACCGTCTTTCTTTTTCACGAATAGAACCAGAGCACCCTAAGGTGAGAAACTCGGTCTAGCAAACCCTCTATCGGTTAATTCTTGCAACTGAGACTAAAATTCTTTCAGTTTGGACGGAGCCATTCTATACAGAGCTATTGAAATTGAAGTAGTTCCAAGTACTAATTCAATGCCGAATTCAACTTCTCGTATCAGAGGTAAACCCAGAAGTTCTTCAGGAAATAATCAGGGAACTCACAGAAAACAGGCATAGATTCAACTTTCTTTTCTGTCACTCTCGAATCAATCACATAAGCAAAATAGGCTTCACAACCCTTTCTCACAATATTCAAAGCTTTCATCAAAGATATCACAGCAAGCAATCCATTCAAAACACTAGATTTAATTCTGACTATTTCATCATTTTTGCATCTCAAATCAATAGTTTTTCGTTTGCAGTTCACAACAGCATCATGCAAAGTTAACCAATCTATACCCAGAATTATATCAAATTCATCAAAAGGTAACAGCATCAGATCAACCGGAAAACAAATGTCTCGAAACATTAACGGACAATTCTTGCAGACTTTATCAACCAAGACACATCTACCTAGGGGATTCGAAACTCTAATTACAAATTCAGTAGACTCTACAGGCAAACTCTTACTGTTCACTAAGTTCATGCATATATACGAATGTGTTGATCCAGGATCTATCAAAGCAATCACAGAAACATCATAAAGAGTAAATATACCTATAATCACATCTGGCAATGAAGCTTCCTCACGAGCTCGAATAGCATAGGCACTGGCAGGTGCATGAGCCTCAGATCTAATAGCTGTATCTTTTGTCCCTCTCTGACTGCCACTTACATTTCCCATATTTTTGGGAGGTCTACCACGAGAAGCATTGCCACTTAGTCTCGAATTTTACACACTTTCTTGCTCAACATATTTAGGGCAATCACGGATAAAACGGTCAACGATCCACATCTGAAACAAGCTCGATCACACAGTCTACAATTACAAGATGTCTTTTACCACAATGCTTACACTCAGGGTGATCAGATTTAGCATTTTTGACACTGGCAACAGTTGTAGCTGGAGCTTTGAAATTCGAATACGATCTAGCACGATCTCTATTCGAATATCCTACATTAGCCTTTGAACAGCTATTATCATCTCTAAACTTCTTTGATACAAATTGAAATGACTTGCTTGATAATCTCTTTCGCACTTCTCTAGCTTCATAATCAGCTTTTCTTTTCTCTTTCCCAAGATCTTCAGCTTTACATGCTCGTTCAAGAAGCACAACAAATTCTTTAATCTCAAGAATTCCAACTAGCAAACGAATGTCTTCATTTAAGCCATCCTCGAATCTTTTGTACATTATTGCCTTGGAAGATACACATTCAAGAGCATACTGACTCAGTCTTACAAATTCTCGCTCTTATTTTATGACAGACATACGACCTTGTATAAGTTTGAGAAACTCTTTACGTTTCTAATCAATGAATCTCTGACTGATGTATTTCTTTCGAAATTTAAATTGGAAGAAATCCCAGGTGACTCGCTCACTCGGAACTACCGATATCAAAGTTTTCCACCAGTGGTACGTCATATCTTTTAGAAGTGAAACAGCACATTTTATACATTCCTCGGGATTCAAAGACAATAAATCAAACACTCTTATCATGTTCTCTAACCAGAACTCGACCTTTTCAGCATCATTGTTTGTTGTAGCTCAGAACTCTTCAGCCCCATACTTTCTAATCTTATCTACCGAAGGCTTACTTATCTGAACCGGATTCACTGATGGCATAACAGGGTCTTGTGGCGAATTAACCGAGGTGAAGGTTGTTGAACAGTAAGATTAGTTCCAATATATTGGCTGAACCAATCCTTCCTCATTTGATAGAAGGCTTGTCTAGCCTCACCATCACGGCTACTTGTAGTTGGTCTAGAACCGAATGGCGTCGTCCCTTGTGCGGAGCAGGTGCACTACTTTCGACATCGTCTACTACAGCTCGATCGGGATCCATTTGCTATATAAAAGCATATTTCAGTGTTAGGATTCATCACACTATCGCAGTTCATGAATATGGCATGTATAGCTAGACTCACATAAGCTATGGTAGTCCTAGAACCTACTAAATCATAGCTCTGATACCAATTAAATTTAACACCCCTAACTCGTAACCATCATTAGAATAGGTTAAAAGGCATTACCGGACTTATAATAACATTCAGAACAATCATTAACAAATAATCGTATCATTTCAGTAAATGTCATTCATTCACATTCAATAAGAACTTAAATCAAGCATACAGAGCCTACCTCATGCATTTGGGATCAATCTGATAACATATAAAAGTTTCAGAAACTTAGAAAATTTTTCAACTTTTAAAAGGTCACACGCCCGTGTAAACAGGCTATGTACCTCACACGGCCTTAAAAATGCCCATTTGTCTAAGCTGTGGCAAAACAGGGCAGACATACTAACTATGTGCCCATGTGCCTGCCCGTGTACCACATACCATCAGTAGACACGCCCGTGTGTCTAGGCCGTGTCAAAACTGGAGTGTATACTAAATTTAATTCGTAGGGTACCTCAGGGGACACACGGCCATGTAACATGACTGTGTGTCGCACACGGCTGAGACACACGCCCGTGTCTATGCCCATGTGGACAAAAATAGGCCATTTGAATAGGGTCAACCTACAAGCACCAAATCAAGCATATATGCACAACCATTTCAGCAAATATCTGTACCAAACCATACATAATTCATGCTACAACATCAAACTTTCATATTTCATCAATTAACAACATAAAGCTCATGAATTCATCCACGGCACATTTCTAAATCATCATCAAAATTAGAAATTGAGGCTGTAACACCCCTAGCCAGTATCTGTCTCCGGATTAGGCTACGAGACAATACCGATCATATCACAGCTCGAAAAAATAAGCATTTCACTTTAAAGTTTGAATTTACACTTTATGCATATACATAACATATGTCACATCATTAATCGTGTATTAGACTTTATTATATATATTTATTTACATCCATTCGAAAATATGTAATTATTCAATGGTTTAATAAATAACCAGCATATAACAGATGTAGCATGTTTTACCAACTCAACTTACAAATTTTCGGATATAATGACAACTCAATATCAAAACATGTGAAATTCACTATATTTTCAATCTGACATTTAAGCGTGTATAACTACACCTGTTTAGGCTTATAACAAACCAATTGTAACATATTACATAATGTAATATGCAATCACACATACATATCTAATACATTATAACTTGGCCGAATATGCTATTAATGCATATATACATGGTGCGCATTTTACACTGAAAATAAAAACTACACATAGCATTAATTACATATTAAGCAACCGACCAATATGTTCATGCAATACATGCTACACGTACTATTTAACAACCGAATAATTTAAGCTAGCATATATTTAACCATCACTTTATTTATCACATTACATTTTTCCATTTTGAACTAACTAATATACCAAGTATATATACATATAAAGTCATATAAAAGCTCATCAACATGTCCTGGCCGAATATTTAAGCACACCTACTCTTATCATCACCAAACTCCTTATTAATCTAGTCTTTTCGGCTATCATGGATCATTTGTACCTATTTGCAAACTTATAAGCAACTTGCAAGTTTAAAAATACAGCCACACGCATATTTACATATATACATATCATCCATAATATAATCACCTTATACACAAGTAAAGTATAAATAAAATTTCAACTAAATCAATGTGGCCGAATATCACATATACACATGTTCTAGTATAAATTATAATGGTCATCAATTTATTGCCAGCATATGACATGATTTTTACTTAATAAACACATGGCAATCCTAGCATAATTAACATTTATTATAAACATATCGTCGAACCACAAAATACCTTTGCAAGCTATATATACTCAAATACACTTTCAAAATAACACAAAGATTTTAAACAACCATAACATATAGCTTATTTATCAAAAAGACTTAAGCAATAATTCAACCCAAATCGAATTCAAGCCTAAAAATAAAGCCATTTTCATTACACAAAATACTTACCACAAATCAAACCATAATCAAGCATAATCGCATATATCAAACCAAGATCATGAACATTATAACTAAGCACACATAAAATCAAATCTAAACATAAATAACAAGCCAGTTTCGCATGCCTTTTAATACATAACCAAAATCAACACTTCAAAAAAATATATGTTCTAGCCTATACATGTCATAATTTAAGTTTAGCTAATAAGATAACAAAACAGTAGATAGTGTGATGAGCTTGGCTGACAGTCCCCGAGCTAGTAGCTTGACTTCAAAATCTATAAAATAGAGTAACATAATACACATATCAATTTCCCATTGATTCAACATATGCATAATACATGACTTGTAGCAGATATCGAGCTATATACTTACTCTTTTACTAGTAACCAACAAGCTAATTCATACCTGGCCATTTAGCTCGATTTTATACATCCGTACACGATTTACCTTTGCCCGATAAACCATTCGGAATTGGATAGGAAATTCAAATAATCACATAAATCGAACAATGCCAACATCCCAGACGTGGTCTTACATGTAGCCACATATCAAAGCCACTATCCCAGACAGGGTCTTACTCGTAAACACATATCGGAATTACAAATCGATGCCATGGTCTTACCCGCACACATATATCGGAATCCTATGTACTCACATATGTATCCTAGCTATTCCTAAGGTTCATACGGGGCTTTCGGACTTCGTAACTCGATCGGAACGAATGCTCGTACATGATTACCAAGCTTATACATATTCCGCAATCGCATTTATAATATCATATATTTCAATTCAGCATCTATACTTTACATTTAATTAAAATTAAGTACGTCTATTTGCTTATAAACTTACCTCGGACAACGAAAAACCGGTACGGATTGACTAATTGACAACTTTCGTTTTTCCCTGATCCAAATCTGATTTCTTTGGTTCTTGATCTAAACATATTCAAATTAAGCTCATTGAAACATATTCATTCAATTTAGTCCAAAAACAAATAAATGGGAAAATTGCCATTTTACCCCTGACATTTACAATTTTTACAATTTAGTCCCTATTACACAAAACACAAAATATGCAAAATTTTCCTATACCCATGTTTGGCTGAATCTTACCCATTACCATACAAGTCCATATATTTCATTAATTTCACATTTTAGTCCCTCAAATTATTATTTTTGAAATTAAGTCCTAACTACTCAAAATCATCAAAAACTCCAATACAAAACATGTTAATCTAAAGCATATCTTTTATTTTTCATCATCAAACAACAAAAATCACAAGCTATCAACAATGGCACAACTCAATATATTCATCAAAATCAAAAATTCAAGCATGGGTTTTGTAGTACTCGAAGCAACGATCTCAAAAACATAGAAATGATCAAGAACCGAACAAAACACGAACCTTGATTGAGCTAAATAGATGGCCGAACCCTAGCTTGTTGTTCCTCTCTTTTGTTTCGGCAATTAGGAAATAAAAATGATGAATATCGTTTTCTTATTATGTTATAATATGATATATTATAACATTTTATTTCATTTCCTATTTTAACCTTAATGAAATAATAATGGAATTATATAATATATGTCCATTACCGTCCAACTGACATGAAAGTGGGCTATTTACCACATAAATATTCTCACTTAAAAAGCCATTAATAAATAAGACCCTTTTAGAAATAACCACCAAATTTTCATTTTACGCGATTAAGCATTTTTATTTAATCGGACTCCTAAAAATGATAAAATTAAATCACAAAAATTTCATAGATATAAATTCACACAAAATAAACACAAAAAATAATTTTAAAATATTTTTTTGACTCAAATCCATGGTCCCAAAATGACCATTCCGATTAGGGTCTAAATCGGGTTGTTACAGAGGCATGGGCTTGATAGTATACAAAGCAACGATTACAAAAACGTAGGAATTATCAAAAACCAATCAAAACACATACCTCAATCACCAAAATATGTAGCCGAACCCTAGAAAGCTTATTTCATTCTTTTTCTTTTGTGAATTTCGGAAATGGTGATGAATATATCACCTAATTCATGTTTTTTTTATTAATAATAACTTTAATAATAATTTCCCTATTTTTCCCTTTTATAAACCGTTATAAATTCATTATATACAAGGTCATTAAGGTCCACTCAAGCTTAAAATGGTCAAATTACAACATAAGGACCTCACAATTAATGAGCCAAATCAAATAGGCACTTTTAACAAATAGCAAGCAACTTTTACATTTTATGCGATTAAGTCCTTTTGTCAAATTGAGCACACAAACAATTAAATTTTCATACAAAACTTTCACAGATGCTCATTCACATATCATAAACACAAAAAATAATATTTAAATATTTTTATGACTCGGATCTAACTAAGGTCTAAATCGGACTAATACAGTTAGGGAGAGCTCAGTCACGATACTATAATGGAATAATTTCGTGACTAAATGAGCTTATAATTAATAGGTGAAAAGCTGGAACTTCGTTATAAATAATTTGAGCCTCAATTGCATATGTCCAATTGATCCCTTCGCTAGCTCGTTGAAACTAGAAATGAACAGCGTGTTTGAATCAAAATGAACAGAATGAATAGAAATAGAGAAATGGAAAACATTCAGAAATGATTATGGTTTTCTCTAAAATAGGGAAATGGAATCATTTAAAAATAAATGTGGTTTTTCCAAAATGAAAATGAAAATGAGAAATGATTCATTAACAAACGAACATGGATTACTCTGAAATGGTCAAAAGAATTAATTTATCTTTTGAGCTATTTTAAAACCCGAAAATAAAAAAAAATCATTCAATCATAGTGAACAAGTTGAATGGTGAAATATGAAATATATTTTCTCAAAAGTTCTACTAGAGATAAAATCGTCATAATTTTACTGCGAGTAAAATTGGGATTAGAAAATTATTTAATATAAATACTAAAGTTTATTTTTGGAAAAAAATAGATATTGGGTTAAAAGCTCACTACACAAGAGACCCAAAAGCCCCTTATGTTAATAGGGTGGATGGCAAACCCTAACTAATATCAATAGGGTTGTCGCCACCTATACTCTTGATTAGACAAGAAGCTTATTTTTCTAGTTGAAATAAACCTCACCAATTTAACAAGAATTCTACCTTCTCTCCCTATAAATAGATGATATCGATAGAGCTATTTACACAACTTTAAGATATTGTTACTCTATCAAAAAATAAAGAGAATTTATTCTCAACTATTGGATATATTTTTCGGAATAACAATTCTACTTATATCTATTTGAAAAGAGATTTTTTTTCTTTCTACATAAAAGAAACGAACTTCTAGTTTTGTGTTTTGATTCAATTGGTTTGGACTCACACTCAGAGCAGTTTGTGGTACGAGAATAGTAGAGAAGATTGTTTGGTTGAAAGCTGAGAACGAGAAGGATCTGTCTATCTGAAAACACAAGTACAATTTTGGTCTAGGGTTTAATGCTATAAATATCACAAACTAGGTCGATTTTCAAAAATTTTATTTTTTGTTGTGCAAAAAAATCATTCTCAAATAAGATTATTCCAACAATTGGTATTAGAGCTATGGTTGTGCTATGTTTATAGTGTAAACCGAGTTCAAAATTTAGTGTAAACCGAGTTCAAAATTCTCTCTTTTCTTCATGTATATGATATTTGATAAGATGTGACATTCTCGTAATTATATGCATGTTTAGGGAAACGCATACGAATGAATGTATGGTAGTATTTTACTATTTTATTATTATGGATGATAAAGTAATTTTGCTAAAATTGTGATTCCTAGAAATTTAATTTTAATTTATTATTATCTTAGGCATTTATATTTTAGATTGTGGACTACCATCTCCATGCAGGATTTTTATTTTATTATTTATTTAGATTAAAATATGTGATTCGAAAACGAACATAAGAATTTTGTAACTTAATTTTTCCTACCAAAACCTAAAAAAACAAGATGCATTTAAATAGATCAATACAATTATAACCCGACCCAAACAAACCAAGAAGTGAACTACGATGGTCCAGTGGTGATCGACGGTGGTTCGACCCAATGGTGGTCGACGATGATGGTGACACAAAAATAGTGATGGAAAGATGGTGATGACAAAAATATGAATGTGTATTGTAGCAGAAGTCCTTGGTGGAAAAATTAAAGACCCAAAGTATGCTTTGAGGTGAATTTTGGAATTTTTAATTTTCTAGAAGGAATCATAAAGACTTTGGCTGGTTAGATTTGTTTAATTTTATGTTTTTAATTTTATGAGATAAGCATGATGATAATTATATGACTTTGAATATATGTTCATGCATATATGAGAAAAACATGCCATATTGATTAGGGAGAATGTCACATGTACTTGTCATCCATATATTGATCATTCATGATTGAAGCCAGAAATTAAAAACATTGCATGTTTTTAAAATATTGAATGGGAAAAGATCCCTAAACAAGATACGACCTCCATCAATTGTCTTTTATGATGGCACGAAATGGACTTGCCCCAAGGTAGACGTTTTGTGGATTTCACTGAGGAGACTTTCTGAATGTAAGAAGAATTTTCTTATGGTTGTATGATAGTTGGATCAGCCTCTATGGTAGGTATTATCATACGATACATCAAGAAATTTTGTCTTCAAACAGGATAACTAGTCACAGCATGCTACTCAGTGAGATGTCCCGAGATGATCCATTTGTGGTGCATGATGCGATAGGTATTGAGTTGATGATTATACAGTTAAGATCATCTAGATAAGTAACTCCCCAATGAGCTATGCTTAAGTTAGAATTATGGTCAAACGTTACACAATTATTAGTTTGTGTGAATGCATAAGGAATTAGGTTCATGTACTAATTGGATGGAAATTCATGTTCTTACTAGTTGATCATGATCACCCCAAGGTGTGATACATGCACGGATGGGATAAAAGTTATTAAATTTCAATCACTGAACCTGTCAATTTTCAAGTTTGGGAAATTAGTATACTTGCAATGACTTTTTGGATGGCATCCAGGAATTTCTAGGTTGAGACATCCTCATGGAGTTTGAAGATCTATCTCTTAGCTTCGAAACGAACTTTCAATCATTTGATTTTGAGTTCAGGAACTCAAGTTATGACTATTTTAGTGAAGACTGCATGAGTAGAATTCCTGGATTCGATTATGACAGGAATTACGATTTCTAGGCTTTTAATTCGAGTCTAAATCATATTGGGTTCGGGTTTTAGGCTTAATTTTTATTATATATGAGCCCAATATTGTATTTATAGTCTTATTATTTTATTATTCCAATTTTTTTATAATTATTTAGTATTTTAAGTTATTTAGGAGTTTTATGTCAACAAGAAAGTTTAGTTTAAAACAAGAAGTTGTTTAGGTTAATTAGAGTTCTAGTATACTTAATAGTTTTATTTAGATTTATTTAGCTAGCCTATATAAAGGTATTTGCATTGTACACAATTCGTTATTATTCAACTTCTCTTTTGAGTTAATAAATTCTCTTTAAGTTTTTCTTTTCAAGAGTTTCTCTTGAGTTTCTTGTAGTAGAATTTTGACAATCTATTTAGATTGTGGGAATCATCTTCAAACATTTTCTTTCGAAGTTTTCAATCTTGGAGGGGAAATTAGAGCCGCTTGAAGGGGGTTATGGATTCTTCGTGTTTCCAAGGCTTCTTAGGACTTCTACATATCACGTTCTATCTTTTCATTTATCTTCTTTATTTTCTTTTTTTTATTGTTTCAATATTTGATGTATTGTTCTATTTATTTGTCTTAGTTATTTATTTCTTTATTTTTTATATTTGACTTAGATTTGATTGTGTTTCAAGTTGTATCAAAATTCAAGTTTCTTTCTAAACGTCTAGAGCCTTAAATCAAATTTGCGGCTTTAACAAACTACGATCCTTCTTCCACATTCATCCGTACAAATCTGTATTATTTGGTATCAGATTTGGGAATTTTAGGTGTTCTTTGTGTTCTTATAAAATTGATTTCCAGCAAACAACCTCAAAATAATTTTTTTTACCCAGACATTTTTGGGAAAAAAAATATTTTCAGTGAGTAAAAATTTTTCAAATGATCTAAAATTTTACATACTATTTCTTGGCACTATTTTAGAATATAAAGAAATATTTCCCAAAAAAAAGTAATTGAAAGAGTGAAAAAAAAAGAAAAAAATAAAAATAAAAACAGTTGAATTTTGTATCAAAAACCTCTAGATCAAATCTACATTATTTTAGGAGGCTCTAGTTTAAATTTCATGAATTTTAGAAATCGTGAACACCTCGAACGAAGTCTATCAAGTTTATTTGTAATTTTTCGGGTTTTAGGGAATTTTCTTTTACTCTTAGTCTTAGGTTTTCATTTGTTATTTATTTTTATTTTTCCTTTATGCATTCTAACACTTTATTGTTTCTTGTTTAACGTTGCACATTCCTTCCTCCTTGCAACACAATTTGACAATTTGATTAATTCTAATACATTCTAATTAGTTAATATAAAAACTTTTAAAAGACTCAAAAGATTAATTCTTACCTCACTGACAATTTGATTTTTATTTCTGAGTGCATAACAGTGAGGTTTGCTTAATTTTTGTTTTTTTGAGTGCTGTGTTCTTTTCAGGCTTTCATAATGATTCACAATACTATGATTGGGAAGTTGAAAAGGGATCAAGAGGTTCGAAATGCTCGAGATCAGCAACATGACACTATTCTAGACAATAAAAATTTGAAATGTCTAAGTACCAAAATTAAGTGTCTGAATCGTAATTGGGTAGATAAGGTTGACCAGCCTCGTCTTCATGCAAATGATGAGAATTTGGTTAATAATGACCATGGACAACATTTTTTAGGTAAACCAAAGTTCAAAATTCTACCATTCTGAGGGAAGTATGATCCGAAAGCATATTGTAAGTGAGAATAAAAAATTGAACTTATGTTTTGTTACTATAAATGCCCAAAAAAGGAAAAAGTCTCATTGGCGACCCTTAGATTTTTGGATTATCTATTGATTTGGTTGATTCAACTTGGAATTAATCATCAAAGAAACTATGAAGGGTAATTGAAACATGGGATGAGTTGAAACAAGTGATGCGAAAGTATTGCACTCCTTCTCATTACTACAGAGAGGTCAAAATGAAATGTCGACACCATCCTGCACATCTCTGTAATCAAATACGGGTACGAAAGTCCTTGTGTGTGCCCTCTGGTACATTATCTCATGTTGTAGAGGATCTAGTCTCCCACATTAATCTTTCATCCCTGCAAAATGGCATACAAGAGAAAAGCATGATCACGAGGAACTACTGTGACATGTTGTGCAAGAAAAAAAATTGCACAGATAAGATATATCCATATTTTGGCTTCCAGTGTCATTATTGATTGCTGATATCGCAATGGTTCTTGGGTGACCGACTTTTGGACCCATTTTTCTTGACCCTCAGTTAATTGGTCATAAAAATTAAAAGAATAGCGAGGTGTTTTATGAATAGCCTCGATCACGATTAGAGAGTCGTCTACATACACGCCTCTCATAAAGACCTTATTGTCTTGGGCTTCAGGAAAGTTTGCGTAGAATTCCTGAATGATCAAAATGATGGCTGATTTGAAAGGTTTTCGGAAAAATGTGTTCCAATGTAAGCAGCCGACTCTCGTAACTATAGGGTCATAGAATAATTGAGTGGAAAAATCAAAGCCAGGTTTGGAGATTAATGGTTTATCGAAGTTGCCAAATCATTTGGTTGCTTCGTTAGAGACAAATCGCCTCATTGGGTCATTTTTGGATGTTGTTCGCTCTTAAGACAACATACAAACCAAATTCTGATATAAATTCAACAACCAATAAACACAATATAATCTATTCAAACAAATTCCAGGTTTGCTAATATATTTATCAAAATCTAACACAAATATTCAAAGATTAAAAAGAAGATTGTGTATCATCAGGCTTTCAAGTTGTCAGAATGTTGGTGTCATTGTGCTTCCCTGTAAGCCACCATCATTTTTTATCAGAGGAAAAGTTTGTTGATACTCAATGAGGGATTGTCTTAATCTGAAAATGGGAAGAAAAATGATGTAAATGGAGGATTAATGATTAATAAACAAAGAAAAACTAAAGAAGCAGAGGGTTTGAGGTGTGGAGATGGAGAACAGTGGAGAAAAAGAAGAAGAAAAGACTGCTTGGGGGGTTTTGGTTAGGGCTAGTCGTGACGAGGCCCTTTAATAATCGTCGCCTCGTTGCGATGTCAATTCTCCACTAGTCATGACATTGCATTTAGGTTATGAGTTCCAATTTCGTTACGTTATGGCTCATTGTGATGTGGATAGCCCTTCGTTGTAACATTAGAATGCTCGTTAGGACAACATTGTAACCCCTCAAATCAAGCCTAGAAATTACGGCCCAATCTAACCGATTACATAAGCCATAGAAATGGTGAAAACCTTTATTGACTTGGATTCATTTGTTTTTGCACAACCGAAGTTAGTGTTTCTTTAAGGAAATGATGGAAATCCTGTCTTTATAGAGTATAACACTGATACTTGTGCATGGAGATATCCATTCATATTTAAAAATGATGTACATTTTATAAAAGTTCCTACACATCTCCGCTACATACCACATACAGAGTTCCCAGAACTCGTCCATCCGAAACACCATTTGTAGACAAGCTACGACTGATTTGTAGATAAATTGCCACTGATAACACTTTTGTGGACAAGCCACCACTAATATGCAGATATACTACCACTGATAAATTTTGTGGACAAGCCACCACAAATTTGCAAATATACTGCCACTACTTCCACCTTTCACAATTACCTACCCTATGCATGTGATATGGCAAATTCACTTTTTAACACATATGGATCACTTTTACACTTGTGCATGTAAAAATGCTCTCAAAATCACATATCACATGATAAACACTTTTAACATGTTAAACATGCTTTTCACATTAGGTAATAGATCTCAATATTTTTAACATACACATATATAAATCTCAAATGTTTAAACTACCACATATATCACATAAGCCATACATCACATATCATGAGAATGAGATCTACACATACATCATTGTCACAATCATAATCACATCAATTATCATGTGTTTCATAGAATCACTCAGTTAGAGTCACTTACTTGGTGTACATCTTAATAAGTTTTTCAACTCTTCTTGAATATTTAGTGTGCTCATGATTTATTATAATTAAGTTATTAATATAATAGAATAATTATATTGCATACAAGGAATAGTAATGACCCAACACCTTTTATCGAAGATCCGATTTGCCATAATCCTTATTAACAATTTCTTTTTGATCTAACTCGCAAGACGAATCTAACACATGAGTAATGTTTATTAGTTAGAATCCTTTGAAAATAATTTATCACTTAAAGATAAATTACTAATAGTCTCATCAATACTTACCCCATGGTTTAGGACTCTCGAAAATATGATTTCTAATGCGAACTTAAAGGTCTCCCCTATAATTATCGTTTGGTCTTTCAAATGATATGGAATAGTATTAGTACGATAATAAATAATAAATAATAATATGTAAAATTGTCCCTATGGCCACTATATCATTCAGCCACGATATAAAATCACTAATAGAAGGATTTTACTATACAAATAACCCACACTTACAACAAGGTTAAGTTAGGATGGACAATAAATCGAGAAAGTAATGGGATCGATGAGGTGAGCGATCTAAAAGAATTGATAGAGCAAAGAGCTGTAAGTTTAATCACTATGAGAAATGGCAAAATAGAGGAGGAAGAAAAGGAAGAAATTTGGTCACTGGCGGCAGCAGCAGCAGCTGTTCTACAGAGGCCTGGTGACGAAGGAGTGGTGGTCTGACGGTGGTTGGAGGGGAGGAAATTAAAGGGTTTCGGCATAAAAAGAAGGAGGAAGAAAATAAAAAATAAAGGATAAAATAGGCCCGCGGTGGTGCACAACGACGATAGGAGGAGAAAAAGAGGAGGAGAAGAGGTGCGGTAGACACAAGGAGTGGTGAACAGTGGTGGAGGGTTTGGTCACGGTGGAGGAAAAGAACAAAGATTAAAAGAAATGGTGGTTATTTTTCAAAATAGAGAGAAAATTGATGAGAAAAGAAATAAAAAGAAAAAAATGTGAGCAAGCGGGAGGTAGGACGGCAAAGGGGTGGTGAGAGCTTGGTCAACCAAGACTAGGTTCAGTGAACCTCAACTAAAGGCAAGGTAAGAAGTTTTGGAAAGAAGAGGGAAACATGGAGTAAAAAGGGGGGATCATGCTCCCTCAACTTAAGGTAAGTTTGACCTATATTAGAGGAAAGGAATCCTGTAACACCCCACACTCGTGGCCTACGCCGGGACAAAATACGAGGCGTTACTAAAAACACATGCATTTAAACGTTTCCGAGTCTCCAACATTTGATCAAATTTAGAACTTTTTCAAACTTTATTAAATCTCCTTAATATGGGCCTACGAGTCCTCAAACATTCATTGGAAGTCATTCGGAACCAATTCGGGTCCTTAAACTGACTTAATAAAAATGACCCTTAAAACAGGACACACACCTGTGTGGTCATTATAACATGGCCGTGCTGATGGCCCATGTGACACACACGGCCTAAGCATCTACGGACACGCCCATGACCCATGCTCGTGCAAATTAAATTCTAAATTCGAACCTACAGTGGTTTTCACACGGCCTGACACACGCCCATGTCCCTCACATGGCCATGACACCCTCGTGTCTTAGCCCGTGTCTAAAAACCTTGACATTCTGTTTCTGACGTCAGCATCCAATAAGGGGTACACGACCAAGGCACACGGCTGTGGCCAGAGGCCGTGTCCTCCACATGGCTGAGGCACACGGTCGTGTCTCTGCCCTTGTGTTTACTACCATGCATACTAACTTGCAAATTTTATGTGCAGGGGACACACGGCCGAATAACACGCCCATAGGGCTGACCGTGTGTCACACACAGCCTAGACACATGCCCGTGTGTTTACCCTTGTGGACAATATAAGACTCTCTACCAAGCCCTTGCCACCCTGTAACACAATCTAACACCAACCAATATATCAAAATCTAACTTAATATGATTTCTCAACAAAGCAACCATAGCTAAGGCCTACATACATTTCGTAAATCAACTATGCCAACAATTTCATATTCATGAAATACTAGCTTGCATTCATATAAAGACTTTCAATATTAGCCATTTTCCATGGCCTTATACAAAATAAATCAAATATTAGATTGGGCCAAAACATTTGACCAATTAACAGTGAGACAAAATACAAAAGTCAAGGTCCTATACATACCATAATCAAAATAAAAGCTTTAACTATACCAAGTGCTTCAAATGATAGTGTGATCGATGCCTCCGATGTCCGATGATCCTCGAGCTAATTAGGTGGCACTATAAGAAAATGGAAAGGAAAGGGAGTAAGTATAAAGCTTAATAAGTTGCATGAAAATAAACAACAACTTCTTATCATAAAGCAATATGCTCATAACCTTTTATAGCTTATTCATGAATACCATAAATAGACGTAAATATAACTTACTCGTCACCATCCAATATAGCTCATATTGCATACATTGAGCCCATATCTCATACATTTCAATTAGGTACCTGTACCACTCATCACATGATCATAACTTTTCCCATTTCGATATAAATCATAAACCTTTTGTTGAACCATATGGAATACTACCAAATACTCAATAGCCCTAACATGGGTTAAGATGCTGACGCCAGGTCCCAGGCATGGTCTTACACTGGCTTTCATATAGCGAGGCCGATGACATGTCCCAGACAGGTCTTACCCTGGCTCTCATCTATCAGTGTCAATGTCATGTCCCAGACAGGTCTTACACTAACACACCACAAGCTGACACCATGTCCCAAACGGGTCTTACACTAGCTTGTATATCACGAAGCCGATGTATGTCCCGAACATGTCCTGCACTAGCTCTCGTCTCAATGTCGATGCATGTCCTAGACATGTCTTACTCTGGCTTAAATATCTCGAGGTCGATGCATGTCCCAGACATGTCTTACACTAACTCTCATGTTGTGGCTGATGCATGTCCCAGACATGTCTTACACTAGCACACATATCACCCATTATCACGGTACAAATATCCAAGTCTATTCCAAAGGTTCAACGAAAGTCTTTACTACGTAAATTTCTCAACATGTACTCTCATATTCCAAAATAAAGACAATTTGTAACGCACCTTACCCGTATCCAAGGCTGGAACAGAGTACGAGGCATTACCAGACTTAATAATACACATAGACGAAAACCGGGCCATAAAATTTCATTTAATTCAAAACTTTTCAAACACATGCATAACAAACAAAGCTAACTATATCATCACATAAAAACATAGGACATGGCACGATTAATTAAACTTATAAACCATAATGGATAAGGACTACATCTCATGATCATATACGATAACTCAATGCAGACTGATACGTATGGTCAAAATCATAATAAAAATACATATCACAAACCAACTTCCTATACATGCCACTCACTTGATATTTCTAATATTTGAATTAATTCTCCCAAAATGATAGTTTGATAGTGTGATTTTGCCTCCGACGATCTCCAACCCCGAGCCGACCTGTTAATACTAAAGAAATGGAGAGGATGACTAAGCTTTACGCTTAGTAAGTTCATATGAAAATAATAAGCAATTACTACCACGCTTTTCAAGATAAAACACTATAATTGTACAATTACACATGTTCAGGTTAAGTTGTGTTATCGAGTTACAGTTACTAAATCATTCATATCTGAAGCTAAAAAACTCAAATTTTAGTTTGGTTAATTTTCCTTGAAACTAGATTCATTTATCTTTCTCAAAAAAAATTTCCAGAATTTTTGGTTTAGCCAATTAGTACATTTTATTCATTAAAGTTTCCCCTGTTTCAGGGTATGACTACTCTAACCCCTTGCACTACGAACCAAATTTCTCCCTGTACAGAATTTTAACGACCATTACGTTTGTTTCCATTAAAAATAGACTCAATAAGGAATCCATGCATGTAATTTATGACTCTTAATAATTTTTTTAAAATTTATGGTGAATTTCTAAAGTCAGAACAGGGGATCTGGAATTTATTCTGACACTGTCTCACAAAAATTATAATATCACATAATATATAACTTTTTTGCTCCCCCTATTTCTTTTATATGAAAATAGACTCATTAATATTTAATTACATATTTTTTTTGAAATTTAATTCAACTTACACAATTTTTAGTAAATTTTCAAAGTCATGCACTACTGCTGTTCAACACTGTTTTACTACTAAAGTTCACTTTTACACAATTCACTTAATCCATTCCATTTTACCGAGGTTTGCTCAAATATCGAGCATATTGCTCATAAATTCAAATAAACATATACTTTCACTTGTTCATCACAAAATCACTTTCACATGTATTTTCATTTAATCGATTTCCCGTTGAACTCATCGGAATAATAACAGATACACAATTGCCTGCACATTTTCCAATTTCCACACTTGTAGCCGAAGCTATCTGGTACGCATAGTAGCCTGCACTTATTACTACACATGCGACCAATAATCTGGTACACGTAGTAGCCTGCACTTAGTACTACACACGTGATCACAGTTTTCGGGTACGCATAGTAGCCTGCACTTAGTACTACACATGCGACCAATTATCCGGTACACGTAGTAGCTTGCACTTAGTACTACACACGTGACCTCACAATAGTTCATTTGTATCGTTTCTATTCTGAAGGTTCAACCGGGAAATTCCTCACTTTTCAACATTTTACTAAATTGTCCGTAATCAATTTAAATTCATAACTTACATCAAATAACCATTTGATAGGCAGTCACATTTCATATGATATCAAAATATAATAACGTAAAAAGAATCGATAGATTATTTATGTATGAACTTACTCGAAGTGTCGATCTCACTATCCATAGTACCAATTGTCCATTAATAGTATAATAAGACACAACTCAAATATCAAATCAGCTTTTAAGAATTTACATAACATATATCACATATTTCATATATCACTTGTCATGTATCATCATTTTCTTGCATTTCATGTAACATTCTTTCATGTCATATTTCCACATCATAAACACCATTCCATCAACTTTTCCAATATATTAAATCATACAATATATGGAATAATAGTAAGAAATATAATTCAAACATAACATTGCATTATTATTATCATACGAACTTGCCTCGATCCAGAAACGGCAATTTACCATTTTAGTCCATAACCTTGTATTTTCCCGATTTAAGCCCGAATCTTGATTTCCTTCATCTATAATATCACATTTAGCCTAATAATTAGTCACACTATTCATACGGGTCCAAAAATCATATTTTTACAACTTTTCATTTTGACCCCTAAACTTTTGCATATTTTCACTTTTGCCCCAAGGTTCAGAAATTAAACTTCATCATATTTTCTTATGTTTTATGACATGCTGATCTTTTTCCATCCTATGGAAACATCAAATTCTCACTCTAACATGTACTTATGACTATTAGGTATCTTTATCGATTAAGCCCTTTTTCTCGTTTTCACTTAAAACCGAGTAGCACAAGTTGTCTAACATAATTTAAAACCTCATATTCTATCATAAAACACAAAAATACACAAATTTCACCTATGGGTATTTTTCCAATTATGAACCCTAGGTTGAATTATTGCTAGCATAAGCTAAATCAAGTTACCGGGACTCTAAAAACGTAAAATCTTTAAAAACGAGGCTAGAACGGACTTATAGCCGAGCTTGAAAGCTTGGAAACCCTAGCCATGGAGTCTCCCTTAGTATACACGTCCATGGTGAAGAAGATGAACAAAATTGGCTTTTAATTTTGTATTTTAATTCATTTTACCCCTAAATGACCAAAATGCCCTTTTTACTAAACTTTCCAAAAATTCCATCCATGTCCAATTTTTGTCCATAAACTTAGAAATTTGTCAAATTACTATTTAAGACCTCGTAATTAATATTTCAAAGCAATTTCATACTAGAAACTTCTAGAATGCAAGTTTTGCAACTTATTCAATTTAGTCCCTAACTTCAAATTAAGCACTTTATGCATAGAATTTCTTCACAAAATTTTCACACAATCATGTAATCATATCATAGACCTCAAAATAATCATAAAATAATTATTTCTATCTCAGATTTGTGGTCACGAAACTACTATTCCGATTAGGCCCTAATTCGGGATATTACACAATTTATGTCATATCAACTCAATTGCACATCATAAAGATATAGTTGCATTATTTACATACAACTTACCTCGATATTCAAAATATGGCGACCATTTCAGCTTAGTCTGCTAGCTTTGCTTTTCCCCGGTCTAGGCTCGAATTTTGTAATTCTTGATCTAAAATGATAGAAATTCATTCATTTCATCAGCATATAGATCTAGACACTCAAAAATTCATAATTGGGCAAAATGACCATTTTGCCCCTATATTTTCATAAAAATGACCATTTTACCCTTGGGTCCAAAAATTGATTTTTATTACATTTTCTCCATAACCAAGACTAACCGACCATTTATTACTCTTATGAAAACCCTAAATTTCTAATATTCACAACATTATTATCTATTTTATAAACTTTGCAAAATAGTCCTATTAGGACTTCATAAGAAGTCCCTTCACAAAAGTTGTTTATTTCACAACCATGATTCATTTTCTTCCATAAAATTTTAGAAAACAACATGAACACGCTCATGGTAAAACCCTAGACTTTCAACCATTTTGTAAAATAGTCCCCTCATTTGAAATCTCATGCTACAAGGGTTCCAAAAATACAAAAATTATCAAGAAAAGTCATCAAAACCACTTACTTGTAGGGAGATTCAGTGGCTGAAATTTTTCAAGCTTCCACAACCCTCCTATGGCTGATATTTTCGGTCAAGAAGAAAGGATGAATGAAAAAGATGAAGGCTAGGCTTTAGGGTATTATTTTATCACACATTAAGTCATCAAATACCTAACACTTTGACTATTTTATTTTCTTTGTCTTATGGCCGGCCAAGCCTCTCGAAAGGGTCTAATTGCCCTTTAAAGACTTTCAATTTAAGTTTCATGGCAATTTAACACCCTTAGCTATCAAATTAAGACTTTTGCACTATATGCAATTTAGTTCTTTTTCGTAATTAAGCACGAAATCGCTAAAATTACTTCAGCAAATTTTTCATGCACTAATATAAACATGCTATAACACTAAAATAATAATAATATAATTTCTTCGACTTCGGATTGGTAGTCTCAAAATCACCATTCCGACTGAGCCCAAAATCAGGCTGTTACAATTCTCCCCCTTAGGGATTTTTGTCCTTGAAAATCTTACCGATGAATAAATTCAGGTATTGGTCTCTCATGGTCTCCTCGGGTTCCTATGTGGCTTCTTCGACCCCATGTCTATGCCATAATACTTTGACAAGTGCAATACTCTTATTCCTTATTTTTTTACTTCCCGAGCCAAAATCTTAACCGGCTTTTCGCCATAAGTCATGTCTGAGCTAATCTCAACCTCTGTTGGCGCGATCACATGCGAAGGATCCGATCTATATCGATGTAACATGGACACATGAAGCACGTCATGAATCTTTTCCAACTCTGAGGGAAAAGCTAATCGGTAGGCAACAAGCTGTACTCTCTCAGTAATCTCATAAGGTCCTATGAAATGAGGACTCAGCTTGCCCTTTCTACCAAATCTGAGGACTTTCCTCCATGGAGATACCTTTAAAAACACCTTATCCTTGACTTGAAACTCGGTCTCTTTCCATTTCAAATCTCCGTAGGATTTCTATCTATCTGAAGCGACCTTCAAACAGTCATGAATCACCTTAACTTTTTTCGGTCTCTTTAACTAAATCAACCCCGTGTATCTAATTATCTCCCAGCTCAGTTCAATACGACACTTGAATCCATACAAAGCCACATAAGGTACCATTTTTAGACTTGACTGATAACTATTGTTGTAGGCGAATTCGACCAGCGGTAAATACCTATCCCGACTGCCTTGAAACTCGAGAACACAACACCATAACATGTCTTCTAATATCTGAATTACTCTTTCCGGCTGACCATCGGTTTGCGGGTGAAAAGTCGTGCTAAAATTCAGTTTCGTTCTCAATGCCTCTTGTAACTTTTTCCAAAATCGTGAGGTAAACCTCAGATCTCTATCCGAAATAATTGACAAGGGCACTCCATGAAGTCTTACGATCTCAGAAACATATAGATCGGCCAATTTCTCAAGGGAATAGTCAGTACGCACTGGTATAAAATGTGTTGACTTAGTAAGTCTATCAACAACTACCTAAACAGAATCCTTCTTCCTTGGTGTCAAAGGCAACCCTGACACAAAATCCATGGCTACTCGGTCCCACTTCCACTCGGGAACCATCATAGGTTGAAGTAGACCTGAGGGTACTTGGTGTTCGGCCTTCACTTGTTGACAAACTAGACACTTAGAAACAAACTCAGAAATGTCTCTTTTCATCCCCGACCACTAGTACATTTTCTTCAAGTCATTATACATTTTTACACTACCCGGATGGATAGACAAGCAACCACTATGTACCTCTCACAAAATCCTCTGAATAAGCTCATTACCCTTGGGTACAAAAACTCTGTCTCGGTACATCATACAACCGTCGGTACCAATACTAAACTCTAATTCATTTCCCGTCTCACACTAAGCCATTTTATCTTGTAAGTCCCTATCACTTTTCTGAGCCTCACAAATCTCTTGAAGGAATGTAGGTCTAGCTCTTATCTCAGCTAGAATCGAGACATCATCAATCACAGTCAACTGAGTATTCATAGCCCTCAAGGCGAATAATGATTTCCTACTCAATGCATCGGCTACTATATTAGCCTTTCTGGGATGGTAGTCAATCACCAACTCGTAATCCTTTATCAGCTCTAGCCACCTTCATTGTCGTAAATTCAACAATTTCTGAGTCATCAAATACTTGAGGCATTTATGGTCGGTGAACACTTGGCACCTCTCGCCATACAAATGGTGTCTCCAAATTTTTAATCCAAACACGATGGCTGTTAGCTCCAAATCGTAGGTCATGTAATTCTTCTCGTGTGGCTTTTGCTGTCTCGAGGCATAGGCTATTATTTTTCCTTCTTGCATAAGCACACAACCTAATCCATTCAATGATGCATCACTATACACCAAAAACTCTTTTCCTGATTCCAGTTGCACTAAAATTGGGGTTTCGGTCAACAAAGCCTTTAGTTTCTCGAAACTCTGTTGGCACTTCTCTGTCCATTCAAACTTGACATCCTTCTATAACAATCCTTTTCATTAGAGTAGCTATTATTGAGAATCCTTTAACAAATCATTTGTAGTACCCAGCTAAGCCCAGAAAGCTTTGAACCTCTGACGCATTCCTCAATGGTTTCCACTCAAAAATAGCCGAGATCTTACTCGAGTCAACTATAATCCTGCCACCCGACACAATGGGTCCCAAGAATCTAACCTCTCCCAGCCAAAATTCACTCTTACTGAACTTGGCATATAACTGCTTATCTCTCAAGGTTTGTAGAACCGTCCTCAAATGCTCCATGTGCTCGCTCTTATCATGCGAATAAATTAATATGTCGTTGATAAAAACGACGACGAACTTATCTAAGTACGATCGAAAAATACAGTTCATTAAATCCATAAACACCGTAGGGGCATTTGTTAAACTGAAGGGCATAACAAGAAACTTATAATGCCCATACCTCAACCAAAACGAGGTTTTCGGTACATCTTGCTCTTTAACCCTTAGCTGGTAGTAGCCAGACCTTAAGTTGATCTTAGAAAACATGGTGGTTCCCTTCAACTGATCGAAAAAATCATCGATCCTTGACAAGGGATACTTGTTCTTCACAGTCACTCTCTTGAGCTATCGGTAGTCTATGCACAATCTCATCGATCCATCCTTTTTCTTCACAAATAGCACTGGGGCACCACACGGAGAAAAACTCAGTCTCGCAAATCCCTTGTCAATTAACTCTTGTAGTTGAACCTTCAACTCCTATACGGAGCAATCGAGACGGGTGCCATACCAGGGACTAACTCAATTCCAAATTCAACTTCCCTCACTGGAGGTAGTCTAGGTAATTCCTCTGGAAACACATCTGTAAACTCACATACTGCTGGTACTGATTCGATCTTCAATTCAGATGCTCGAGTGTTCAATACAAAATCGAGATAAGCTTTACACCCTTTTCTCAAATATCTCTCCGCAGTCATAAACAATATCACTATAGGTGAGTTATCCGATTCATATGGTTCAACACGAACAACATTCCCGTCTTCACATTTCAACTCAATAGGTTTCCTTCCACAGTCCACTATAACACTATAAGAAGTTAACCAATCCATTCCAAGAATTACATCAAATTCATCAAGTGGCAACAACATGAGGTTGGCCGAAAAATTATGACCCTTAATTGTCAAGGGACAATTTCTACATACTTGGTCAACTAACACATGCTTGCCTAATGGGTTAGACCTTTTATTAAAAATTTAGTAGATTCGATTGGCATATTCATGTTGGTTACTAATTTCATGCAAACATAAGAATGGGTAGACTCCGGATCAATTAAAGCAACAATAGAACTATCGTGAAGAGAAAAAGTACCCATAATCATATCTGGTGAAGATGCCTCTTCGCGAGCACGAATGGCATAAGTTCTTGCATGCGTTCGGCCCTCGGACCTCACAGTTGAATCTATAGGAGCACCTCTACTGTAGCCCCACTACCCGGGTTCTTCTGTGGTCCACCCCTCGAAGAAGCACTATCCGCCCTCATATCTTGCTTTTTCTCTTTATCATCTAATTCCAGACAGTTCTGGATGAAGTGGTCTAGTGATCCACATTTGAAACAACCCCTCTCATTCCCTCGGCACTCGCTGAAATAATGCCTACCACATTGTGAACACTCTGGTCTATTTGACCGAGCACTACCAACACTAGCGATAAAAGTGATTTGAGCTTTAGACGTCGTGTGCCGTTTGTTCTTGCTCTTGCTCGAGAACCCCACTAATGCGTTTGATCGGGTAGGAAACTCTCTCGATCTCGTAGATGCGGTCTGCTGTGATTTCTCCATCTATCTTTTCCTTGAGTCTCGGGACTTGATGTCAGCTTTTCTCTTCTCTTTGGCCAATTCCTCGGCCTTACATGCTCTCTCTACGAGAACCAAAAATTCCCTCAATTCTAAGATGCCAACTAATAGACAAATATCTTCGTTCAGACCATCTTCAAAATTCTTACACATGATGGCTTCTGTAGATACGCACTCCCATGCATATTTGCTGAGTCTTACAAACTCACGCTCATACTCCGTCACCGTCCTATGGCCTTACTTCAATTCTAAAATTTTTTTCCTTTTTTGGTTTATAAACCTCTGGCTTATGTACTTCTTTCGTAACACTTCCAGAAAGAATTCCCAATTTATCCTCTCTCTCAGTGCAACGAACATGAGAATATTCCACCATTGGTAAGCTGAGTCTCGTAGAAGTGACACTGAGCACTTCACACACTCCTCAGGCGTGCATGGTAGCTCATCAAATACCCTAATGTTATTTTCCAACCAGAACTCTACTCTTTCTGGGTCAACATCAATATTAGCCCGAAATTCCTCGGGCCCTTGCTTTCATATTTTATCTACTGGGGTTTCTCCCTCCTAACCATATATACTCCTTGCAGAGCTACAGGGGCATACTGAGGAATCGGAGGAGGTAGGGGAGGTGGAGTGTTCAGATTTGCACGAACAAACTCCTTGTACCAAGTGTCCATCAGTGGAGGTAAGCTTTTCAAGCGCTTCCGCCCTGACTCAGTGTCATGGGCCCACTATCTACTGGCGCGGTCCCTTCAGCGAGAACTGGCGCATTGCTTTCACATCATCCACCATAGCTACATCAGGATACATTTACTATATAAATAAAAACACAGTTCATCTCGTCAAGAGTCGTCACATTATCAATATACAGCTATGGCATGTATAGCTAAACTCATACTTGCTAGGTTAGTCCTAGAATCGACTAAGCCATAGCTCTGATACCACTAAATGTAACACCCCACACCCGTGCCCTACGTCGGGACGTAATACGAGGCATTACTAAACTTAAACATGTGCATTTAAATGTTTCTGATTCACCAAGACTTGATCAAATTTAAAACTTTTTCGAACTTTATTAAATCTCCTTAATATGGGCCTACGAGGCCTCAAACATTCATTGGAAGTCATTCATAACCATCTCGGGTCCTTAAACTGACTTAATAAAAATGACCATTGAAATAGGACACACGCCCATGTGGAAGGGTAACACGCCCGTGTGGTCATTATAACATGGCCGTGCTGATAGCCCATATGACACACAAGGCCTAAGCATCTAAGAACACGCCCATGTCCCATGCCGGTGCGAATTAAATTCTAAATTCAAACCTACAGGGGTTTTCACACGGCCTAACACACGCCTGTGTCCATTGCCCGTGTTCCTCACATGGCCATGACACGCCCGTGTCTTAGCCCGTGTCGAAAAACCTTGACATTCTATTTTTGATGTCAACATCCAATAAGAGGTACATTGCCAAGGCACATGCCTGTGGCCAGAGGCCGTGTCCTCCACACGGCTGAGACACACGGCCGTGTCTCTGCCCGTGTGTTTACTACAATGCATACTAACTTGCAAATTTTACGTGTAGGGAACACACGCCCATGGGGCTGACCGTGTGTAACACAAGGCCCAGACACACGCCAGTGTCCCTACCCGTGTGGATAATATAAGGCTATCTACCAAGCCCTTACCACCCTGTAACACAATCTAACCCCAACCAACATATCAAAATCTAACTTAATATGATTTCTCAACTAAACAACCATAGCTAAGGCCTACATACATTTCATAAATTCAACCATGCCAACAATTTCACATTCATGAAAGACTAGCTTGCATTCAAATAATAACTTTTAATATTAGCCATTTTTTATGGCCTTATATAAAATAAACCAAATATTAGATTGGGCCAATACATTTGGCCAATTAACAGTGACACAAAACACAAAATTCAAGGTCCAATACATGCCATCATCAAAATAAAAGCTCTAACTATACCAAGTGCTTCGGATGATAGTGTGATCGATGCCTCTGATGTCCAATGATCCTCGAGCTAATTAGGCGGCACTATAAGAAAATGAAAAGGAAATGGAGTAAGCATAAAGCTTAATAAGTTGCATGAAAATAAACAACAACTTCTTATCATAAAGCAATATGCTCATAACCTTTTATAGCTTATTCATGAATACCATAAATAGACATAAATACAACTTACTCGTCACCATCCAATACAGCTCATATTGCATACATTGAGCCCATATCTCATACATTTCAATTAGGTATCTGTACCACTCATCACATGATCATAACTTTTCTCATTTCGATATAAATCATAAACCTTTTGGTGAACGATTTGGAATACTACCGGATACTTAATAGCCTTAACATGGGTTAAGATGCCGACGCCATGTCCCAGACATGGTCTTACACTGCCTTTCATATAGCGAGGCTGATGCCATGTCCCAGACAGGTCTTACACTGGCTCTCATCTATCGGTGTCAATGCCATATCCCAGACAAGTCTTACACTGACACACCACAAGCTGATGCCATGCCCCAAACAGGTCTTACACTAGCTTGTATATCGTGAGCCTGATGCATGTCCCAGACATGTCTTACACTAGCTTTCGTCTCAATGCCGATGCATGTCCCAGACATGTCTTACTCTGGCTTAAATATTTCGAGGGCGATGCATGTCCCAGACATGTCTTACACTGGCTCTCATGTTGTGGCTGATGCATGTCCCAGACATGTCTTACACTCATACACATATCCCCCATTATCACGGTATAAATATCACATGTCTATTCCAAAGGTTCCACGAAAGTCTTTACTACATAAATTTCTCAACATGTATTCTCATATTCCAAAATCAAGACAATTTATGCCATATCAACTCAATTACACATCATAAATATATAGTTTCATTATTTACATACAACTTACCTCGGTATTCAAAATATGGTGACTATTTTGGCTTAGTCCTCTAGCTTTGCTTTTCCCCGGTCTAGGTCTGAATTTTGTAAATCTTTATCTCAAATGATATAAATTCATTCATTTCATCAGCATATAGATCTAGAAACTTAAAAATTCATAATTGAGCAAAATGACCATTTTGCCCATAGACTTTTACAAAATGACCATTTTAACCCTAGGTCCAAAAATTAATTTTTATTACATTTTCTCCTTAACCAAGCCTAATGACCATTTATTACTCTTATGACAACCCTAAATTTCCAATATTCACAACATTATTATCTATTTTATAAACTTTGCAAAATAGTCCTATTAGGACTTCATGAGAAGTCCCTTCACAAAAGTTGTTTATTTCACAACCATGATTCATTTTCTTCCATAAAATTTTAGAAAACAACATGAACACGCTCATGGTAAAACCTTAGACTTTCAACCATTTTGTAAAATAGTCCCCTCATTTGAAATCTCATGCTACAAGGGTTCCAAAAATACAAAAATTATCAAGAAAAGTCATCAAAACCACTTACTTGTAGGGAGATTCAGTGACTAAATTTTTTCAAGCTTCTATAACCCTCCTATGGCTGATATTTTCGGTCAAGAAGAAAGGATGAATGAAAAAGATGAAGGCTAGGCTTTAGGGTATTATTTTATCACACATTAAGTCATCAAATACCTAACACTTTGACTATTTTATTTTATTTGTCTTATGGCCGGCCAAGCCTCTCTAAAGGGTCTAATTGCCCTTTAAAGACTCGCAATTTAAGTTTCGTGGCAATTTAACACCCTTAGCTATCAAATAAAGACTTTTGCACTATATGCGATTTAGTCCTTTTTCGCAATTAAGCATCAAATCGCTAAAATTACTTCACCAAATTTTTCATGGACTAATATAAACATGCTATAACTCTAAAATAATAATAAAATAATTTTTTTGACTTTGAATTGGTGGTCTTGAAACCACCATTTTGACTGAGCCCAAAATTGGGCTGTTATAAATCCTCTTATTTATGGTGAAAATGGGGTGGATCGCAAGTACAAAAAGCGCATGGAAAAAGTCTAAAAATTAAATAATAGGAGTGCAAACATGGGGGTTTAAAATTAGGACCACTAGGATAGCTAAGGAGTATTAAACCATTAGACCACTTCCTTGTTCTCAAACTTGCACAAATAATTAAAATATGGGATGTGAAAACTCTATCCTCCTTATGAAAATTTCGTCTTGAAATTTATCTAATGGAAAAAGGTGAGGATATTGTTATCACTTGAATCTTCTAGCTCCCATTTATTCCTCCACAAAACTTTCACGAGTGGAATCTACTTCCTTTGCAAAACTTTGAACTCATGATTTAGGATCTGTATCGATTCCTCATCAAATTACAAATTTGGTCGAACCTCAATCTCCTCAATCGGCACTATATGGGAAGGGTCAAATTAGTATCACCTCAACATGGATACATGAAAAACATCACAGATACAAACTAACTCTTGAGGTAACTCCAGCTGATATGCCACTGGTCCTACTCTCTTAATGTTGCGATAGGGTTCGATGAACCTCTGACTCAATTTCCCCTTGCGGCCAAATCTCGAAACTTTCTTCCAAGGTGAAACCTTAAGGAATACCTAATTAGCAACGTTGAACTCTATATCCTTCCTCTTCAAGTAAGAATAAGATTTCTACCAATCTGATGCCACTCTCGAACGATTTTGAATAATCTTCACAGTATTCTTAGTTTATTGCACTAGATCCAGTCTTAACACTTTCTTCTCCCCCAACTCAGTCCAACAAAGATGTGTCCTACACTTGCATCTATAGAGAGCTCCATAAGGAGCCATCTGAACACTCAACTAGAAGCTATTATTATACACGAATTCAATAAGCGGTAGATGTTTCTCCCAACTGCCTCAAAAATCGATCACACAACCTCTCAACATATCCTCAAGAATCTAGATAATCCTCTCAGACTATCCATCAGACTGTTGATGGAAAGCGATATTGAATTTCAATCCTATACCAAGAGTTTCGTGTAGCTTCTTCCAAAATTGAGACGTGAAACAAGGATCCCAATCAATAATAATAGAAATCAATACCCCGTGAAGTCTCACAATTATAGAGATATACAATTTTGCCAACCTCTGTAATGAATAATTTGTACGTACTGGCAACAAATGGGCAGACTTAGTCAACCGGTAAATAATCACCCAAATGGAGTCTTTCTTCAAAAGCAACAAAGGTAGCCTACTAGCAAAGTCCATGGTAACACGCTCTCATTTCGACTGAGGAATCTAAATAGGTTGGAGCAAACCAGAAGGAAATTGATGCTCGACCTTGACTTGTTGGCATGTTAAACATCTTTCCACAAAATCGATCACATCACGCTTCAGTCCCGGCCACCAATATTGCTCACAAATATCCCGAAACGTCTTACTCCCTTCAGGGTGCATAGCATGAGGACTACTATGCGCTTCCCTCAAAATGGACTACCTCAAATTTGAATCTGAATGTACATAATATCTCCATCGATAGCACAAAACTCCATAATAATTAATGGAAAAATTTGAAGTCTTACCCTCCTCGATAAGTTTCACATGAGGTGTATCTAGTAACTGCTTTAACTTAATCTTATCCAATAAAGTAGGTCACACTTGCAATTCCACGAGTAAGCCTCCATCCTCAAACAACCTCAGCCTAGCAAACATTGCCCTTAACTCACCCATCACTTTTCTACTCAAAGCATCAGCCACGACATTAGCTTTACCGGATGGTATTCAATAGTGCAGTTGTAGTCCTTAAGTAGCTATATCCAATGCCTCTGTCTCAAGTTCACCTCCTTCTTGGTAAGGAGATACTTAAGACTCTTATGATCTGTGTAGATAATACACTTCTCTCCATAAAGGTAGTGCCTCTAGATCTTAAGAGCGAGAACCACTGTAGCTAATTGAAGGTCATATGTACAATAGTTACACTTATGCGATTTAAGCTGCCTTAAAGCGTAAGCCATTACTTTTCTATCTTGCATCAATACACATCCAGGACCCGTATGAGAAGTATAAATGTACACCACATAACCCTTACTAGACTCGGGTTGGATCAAAACAAGAGCCTAACTTAACACTGCCTTGAGCTTTTCAAAGCTAGCTTGCTATTCATTAGTCCAGTTAAAGGGTGCACTCTTTCTCAATAGCTTCATCATCGGTGCAGCAATCAAAGAAAATCTCTCAACAAGCCTCCAATAATACCCAGCAAGTCTAAGAAAACTCTAAATCTCACTAACATTCTTAGGTTGCTTCCAATCCAAAACAGCCTCGATCTTTTTAGGGTCAACACAGATACCCTTAGCAGATACCAGATATCCCAAAAACATCACTTCTTAGAGTCAAAACTCACACTTACTAAATTTTGTATACAAATTTTTCTCATGCAAGATTTGAAGGACTAACCTTAAGTGCTCCTCAAACTCTAATCAGGCTTGGAGTAAATAAGAATGTCATCGATGATGACTACCAAAAACTAATCGAGATAAGGTTGAAAGACTCCATTCATGAGGTTTATGAAAGGGGTGGGGTCGTTTATGAGTTCGAAGGGCATTACGAAGAATTCATAGTGCCCATACCGAGTCCTGAAAGCCGTTTTTGGTATATGCACTTCTCTCACTTGAAACTGATTGTAACTCAACAACACATCAATCTTGAAGAAAACTGTGGCACCCCTAAATTGATCAAAAAGGTCATCTATCCTTAGTAAAGGGTGCCTATTCTTCATAATCAGTTTGTTCAACTGACGATAATCGACACAAAGCCTTATTTACCCATCCTTCTTCTTCACAAATAACACTAGAGCTTCCTATGGTGATACACTTGGTCTTATGAAGCCATGATCTACCAACTCTTACAACTTCACTTTTAGCTCTTTAAGCTCCCTAGGTGCCATGCGATAGGGGGCAACGGACACCGGTGTTGCCCCAGACAGTAACTCAATTCCAAATTCAACCTCACGTTCTGGATGTAAACCAGGTAACTCTTCCGCAAAGATATCTAGATATTCTTTTACTACACGGATATTCTCTAATACTGCACCATCCACATCCATATCGAGGATATACGCTAAATAGGCCTCACATCTTTTACGAATTAGGTTATCAGCTGCTAAGGTAGAGATCACATTCGATAAATAATTTCGATGCTCCTGATCATAATTATCTTGTTCCCATCTGGAGTCCTTATGGTAACCCGTTTTGTATCACAATCAAGGCTATCACTCAGTTAATCCATGCCCAAAATGAGATCCAATTCTCCAAATGGTAATTCTATTATATCTGCAGGAAATACCTCACCTTGGACTTACAAGGGACATCTTTTATAAATTTTGTTTACATGCACAGACTAAGGATGATTACATCACTTACAGTCTCCTCTACCCGAATTCCCAGTTTATCAGTCATTTTACAAGACAAATACGAGTGTGTAGATCCCATATCAATTAATGCAAAATAAGGAATATCATTAATGTTAAAAGTACCCACTTTCACGTCTGCTGCATCTCAACCCTCTTTGCGTCTAGTCGCATACATAAATGCTAGTTGTCTTGCATATGCCCGATCAACACCTTGAACCAGTGCTTTGATAACTCTTGAAAAGAGTTATATTTTATGCCCTTAGGCTTAGTCAATTTCCTGTACTTAGGTGAGTTTAGTTGCATTTTAGGATATTGCATTAGTATTTTTAGAGCATTGCATTAAAGAGCTTGAATTGTGCTTAAGCGTTATTAAATGTTGCTTTTAATTTCCTATGGGAAGGACTTGCTTGGTGATTGATTAGAAGGTGCAGAGTGTAGAAAAAGAAGTAAAGGATTTAAGGTTTGCCATAGCAAAGTTTGGACAGTTTGCCAGCACAAATGCTGTGGCAATGTCGGTAACATGCCTAGTCAGCACTCAATGCGTACCATTCTGACCCCCAGTTGTACTTGTACAAATAAATCCACCTGAAAAAAGAGAGAAAGGATTATGTGCTGATGGACCTACCCTAAAGGTCAATCCTATAAAAGCCAAAGGGGGAACCCTAGAAAATAGAAGTTTTTGATAGAAAGATTTGAAGAGCGGCTTTTGACAAAAAAGAAGAGGGAAGGACCAAGAAGGAACACGGCCGAAGAAGAAGAAAATGACTGCATCATCTTTGATAGCTACAAGACATTGCGCTGCTGATGTTGAGAGCTGGATAATTAAAAGCTATTATATCAAATTTTCTCCTTTGATTCTTATCGCATTTCTTTCAGAACTTATTTGTTAAAGATGATGTTGATTACTACATTAAACTCGAACTTGATTTGCCCAGCTTTGAGCTAAATCTCTTATTCTTGGGATTACTTTTCTAAACCATTTAATTTCTATTAATGTTTATAGTTTAATTTGGAATTATTTTGTTGTTTTATTCAATGGTATTTCATGTGATATGCAGGCTGTGCATTGACGAATGTGCAACAGGTTGTTAACGATAACATAATTCTGATAGGTTTAGGTTAACTAGATAGACATTGGATAATATGAGTGAATGATAGATTATTTATTCACAGCAACCTCTGGACATTGAGCCTTGCCACATACGAAAGAAGGTAGAAAATATTAGTGGTAATCGAACTTAAGTCTATAGACATATAATACTTTAGGGGAGGTAACCCAAGGTTTTGCTCTCGAAAGAAGCAGACTGCTGTAGAAGCCTATCGAGCAATAGAATGTTCAAAACTTTGTTGTGGCATTAATAGTTAAAGAAGGTAGATGCATCAGTAATCCCATTCATCCTAATCAACATAGTAGTTCCTTAATTTTCTTTTCTGTAGTGGTTTTGTCGTGACATTCTTGTTTAGTTTATTTGTTTTTTTTTGCATATTTTATACATCATCATTCTCTTATTTTGCTACTACATTCTCACTGTTAATTTTCTTTAGCATTAATCAAGACTAACTCTAATAAATCGACCAAATTATACCTATCCAATCCTCATGGGAACAATACTCACTCATCGATTTATTACTTGTTCGACATGCATACTAGCACAACTCACACATCATATTCACAAGAGACAAGTTTTTGGTGTCTTTGTTAGGGATTGGCAATTAATGAAATTTGGTTCTGTAATTTTTATTTTATTTCATTAGTTTTAGCTAACTTAGTTGTATTTAATTTCTACAGATTTGCCATCAGTGCATAAGAAGTGGCATTCTTGTAAAAGAAGAGTATCCTTTTGACCTAGAGATCGAGAGAACTTTGCTAAGAAGGAGAAGAGAATTACGTAATATGGCTAAGGAAGGGAAAAATCCTAGTATGAATAATCTATTAAATTTAAATGGTTAGGATGTCAATCTTCCTATTCACCGTGTGACAGATGATTAAGGCAGGCGAATTAGAGAGCATGTCATTCCAATTTTAGATTACCTGAATCCAGGGGTAGTAAGACTACACATACAAGCTCAGCATTTTAAGTTGAAACCAGTAATGTTCTAGATGTTGCAAACTGCTGAACAGTTCGAGGGGTTGCCCATTGAAGATCCGAGACTACATTTGAGACTTTTTCTAGAAGTCTGTGACTAATTTAGACAACAGGGTGTTGCTAAAGATGACTTACAGCTTAAATTGTTCCAATACTCCTTAAGAGATCGTGCAAGAGTGTGGCTTAATGCTTTGCCATCGGGAACAGTGGCATCATTGAGTGACCTTTGCCAAAGGTTTTTGCTATGGTATAATCTACCAAACATGAATGCCAAACTTAGAAATGGCATCACATCTTTTCGAAAATCAAAGGATAAAACTCTTTAAAAATCCTGGGAAAAATTTAAAGAATTGCGTAGAAAATGTCTGATGCATGGTTTCTAATACTAGAATTAGATAGAGATGTTTTACAATGGGCTGAATGCACATACAAGAATGGTAGTTGATGCCCCTACCAATGGTACTTTTTTGGATAAATCTTATAATGAAGCATATAAGATTTTGGAATAGATTGCCAACAACGATTATCAATATCCTACCACGCGAGTTGGGACTGGCAGGAGAGCTGTTAGCACCATGAAACTTGATGCAATCACTTCATTGACGGCCTAGGTATCCTTTTTAGCTAATATGATCAAGACAATGAAGAGGCCAACGTCAATCCAAGAGATGAAATCAATCGAGCTATCTTGTGTTTATTGTGGTAAAGACCATGTGTTTGATGAATGCCCATCAAACCCAGCATCTGTGTACTACATGGGTAATTTCAACCAGAATAACAATTTCTATTCTAACACCTACAATCCAAGGTGGAAGAAATATCCAAACTTTTTTTTGAATAATCAAGGTCTGGGGAATTCAAACTTTTTTCTATTCTAACTTCGGCGACAGTCTCGGGTAAGGGGTGTTACACCAAACGAATAGTTAGGACTTGGATGTCATGACACCATGCTAAATGTGCCAGTGTAAGACCATGTCTGGGACATGGCATCGGTGATGATATGTGGATTCATGTAAGACCATGTTAGGGACATGGCATCGGTACTTTAATTGGTGTATGACAATCTCGAGTGTCCTTTAGTATTCCGGCGGTTTAACAGGCCATTCAAGATGTTGGGTTAAGAAGTGGAGTGATATGAGTAAGGATGTACGGTACAGGTATGTACGTAAACCTTACAAGTATCGAACTTGATTCATGATGGGAAATTTAGCTTAAGTAGAAAGGAGTAAGATAAGCTTGATGTTTAATGACATTTAATGTCAATTTTGACTACGTTCATGTGTGTGTAGTATGATATTGTGGTGATAATTGATAATATGTTTAATCTATGAATATTTTGACTTGACTTATGTTGTTATTTATTTACATGTAACTTACTAAGCCCTGTGCTTACCCTTCTCTCCTTTCCCTTTTCTTTTAGCATTGTTAAGCTAGGTCAGGGATAGTGGAAGTTGGAGCTTGAGTCACACTATCAACAAATCTTTTAAGGTATAATTAGTTTACTACATTTAAGTATGGCATGTATAGGAGACTTAGTATTTTTTTATATGTGTCATATTTGTTAGCCAAAGTGATGGCTCCTTTTGGTATATTATTCCATTTTGTATATGGCCATAAAATCTGGCTCATTTTGATTATTTCCCTAAATATTGTTACATGCATGAGATGTGTTATTACTTTTGTGGTATGTGCCGAATGGTTGATAAAATGTGGAATTTACGTTTGATGGATAAATGATGCCAATTGAGTATGGTCACTATATTAGTAAAGGTAAAAAAATGTATTGAATGAACTTAACAAGTCAAAGAGTCCCAATTAGGTAAACTTGATATGAATTTATCATGCATGAGTTAAAGCTATGTGTAACAGCCCGTTATTGGGTCAGATTGGAACAGTTGTTTCAGGACCACAAATCCGAAGTCAAAAATATTTATTTTATTATTTTAATAAGGTTTACAGTATGATATAATGTTCGTGTGAAAATTTTGTAAAGAAATTTTATCGTTTGAGAGGTTAATTCGGTAAAAAGGACTAAATCGTGTAAAGCGTAAAAGTTGAATTCTATAAGTTAAAAGTATTAAATGGCTTTGGAATTAAATAGATAAGGTCCTTATGTGGTAAATAGACTATCTATGAGATAGTGGAGGTTAGTGGAGTGGCATTTGGTGTATTTAGTAATATTTTTTAAGGGTAAAAAGGTAAATACGTAATTAAAGTTCATAATAAATAAAATAAAAGCCAAAACCATGTTATATTTCTTCATCTTCCACTGAATATAGAGAAAAGAAATAGCCATGGTTGTGTTTTAGGGTTCGGCATCTTCATGGCTCAATTTATTGAGATAATCGAGAATTGGATACAGAACGGGGGAAAAACTAAGTACCGGACTAATTGATCCGTTCCATCGTTTTAATGATCGAGGTAAGTTTGTATGTAATAAGTATTTTTAAATTTATGCTTTTAATGCTTTGATATTATATAAATTGTATATACGTGACTATTGTTATGTTTAACGACATATCAGCTAAAGAAAAATGGCACTTAGTGTGCGGTTCGAAATAACTTCGGCTAAATGTGGCACTTGATATGCGATTGGAGATAGCTTCGGCTATATATGTATATGGAACTTAGTGTTCAAAATATTAAGAATGGAACTTGGTGTGCGAGATATTGAGTATGGCACTTAGTGTACGAGACATCGAAGATGCAACGGTATTATGTGTATGTATGAAATGGTAAGGATCGTACAGGTATGTACATGAGTTATGATGCATCTTTGTAATGAAGTAAATAAGTAAGTCATGTTTATGAGAATGAATTTGTGATGACCTTGTGATTATGGGTCCATGCTTATGTTGTATAAATATGTATTTATACCATGATGGTGGAAATGATTGGTAAAGGTGTGGTGAGCTTATTTATCATCATTTTTGTACTAAAACTGTTTTAGACAGTAACTGTAGTCCAACTTTGTAAATTCACCAAAAATTTTGGAAATCGAGTTCGAGGATGAATAAAATATTAAATTAGATCTTATTGAGTCTATTTTTACATAGAAGAAACAGTGTATGCAAAAGAATTTCAGATTATGAGATATTTGAATTTTCATGAGACAGGGTCAGAATGATCTTGGAATCCCCTGTTTTGAATTTTAAAAATCATTAAAAATTTTAAAAAAATAACTAGGGGTTATATTTTATATGTTTAGAATCTTTGATAAGTCTATTTTCTAAAGAAATAAATGGTAACATCATTCGAATTCTGTATGAGGATATAATTAATTTTTAGTGAAGAGGGGTCGGAACTGTCAAACAGCAAAAAAAGGGTAACTTTAAAGAATAAACTGTCGAAATATTTTGTAAATTTTATGGTAAGAAGATATGTGAGTATAGTTTTAGTTAAAATTAATGGATCTTAATTTGGAGCTCCATAGCTCTAGAAATAAATAATTTAACGACTATAACTCGAGTAGACAGCTTGACTGGAATTTGAACAAATAGTGGAATAATATGCAATTATAATTGTGATACCTTGAGAACATGTTGTAAGAATTTGGAAAAAGCATATTAATAAATTTCTTATTATTTTCATATAAACTTACTAAGCTTTATAGCTTACCCCCTCCCTTTTCATCTCTTATTGGTTTATATAGCTAGCTCGGGTTGGAGATCGCCAGAGATTCAATCAAACTATCAAGCTATCATTTGGGGTATAAGTATTCAAATACTTAAGTCTGTGGCATGTATAGGGGCTCACTCTTTGCAATTATGTCAATGCTAATGTGGCCAAATGTGTTGGCCCATAATGGTTATAGTCTAAATTATATATAGCCATGAATGATGGCTAATGCTGATCATATGATTATTCATGTGTATTTGCCAACGCTTTATACTGTGATCATGTTGTTTGATATGGATGACTGTGTGCATACAACTTAAGTACTCGATGATTGATTTTGGCATAATTGGCATATGGATAGACTATAGCATAAGTGTGAAATGTGAAAATGTATTAATGATAATCTCGGTATGAAAGTTGTTATGATTAATCTTGATAAAGTATGATGCCTTGTGTATGCGTAAGTTGTTATGAGAATGTCATGCATAAGCTATATTTACGATTATTAATTGTTCATTTATGCCATGTTGGATGCCATTGAGATATGTGAGTTTGCATGTGTTGTGAGGGTGGCAAAATGGCTTGGAACATAGCTTAGCATTTGTCCACACGAGCGTGTGACCTGCTTCATGATGAAATTTTCTAAGTTTTCCCAAAAGTTTTCAAAGTTTCTTGTTTAGTCCCAAATCATCTTCGATGCGTGTTTAGGGCCTCGTAAGCCCATTTAAGGGACGTTATACATATGTATGAATGTTTTTGATTTGAATGAAATTTTATGGCCCGATTTTATGTGATTGTGTATGTTTAAGTCCGGTAATGCCTCGTATCCTGTCCCGGCCTCGGGCATGAGTAAGGGGTGTTACACTATGGATGTCTACGTAACCCCTTTTTTTCCATGTTAACCACCATCGGCATATAAGTGTGTGTTGGGGTTATTAATGGTGACAAGAGGGCTTGGAAAATAGCCTCAATTTTGTCCACACGGGCATATGTCTAGGCCGTGTGTGACACACGGTCAGCCCCATGGGCGTGTAGTCCGGCCGTGTGTCCCCTGCACCCTAGTTTTACAAGTCAGTATGCATGGTAGTAAACATACAGGTAGAGACACAGCCGTGTGTCTCAGCCATGTGTAGGACACGACCTTAAGACATGGGCTGTGCCCAGGCCGTGTGAAGTCTGCACCTTAAATGCGAAAATTAAATTCACCACACGGCCTAGCACACGGGCGTGAGACTTGGCCGTGTGATATTAAATTCATGCTGGCGTCATAAACAGAGAGTTACACGGCCTGGGGACAAGGGCGTTTCAAGGGCACACGGGCGTGTCCTTGTGTCCATACGGGCGTATGACCTTGTTTTAAGAAAATTTTTCTAAAGTTTATGGTTTAGTCTCAAACCATCCCCAATGTATGTTTTGGGCGTCGTTGGCCCATATAAGGGACGATATGCATGTTCTTGAATAAATTTTAAATTTGAACTAAATTTTATGACCCGATTTTACATATTAGTGTATGTTCAAGTCCAGTAATGCCTCGTATCCTATCCCGGCTTTGGACACGGGTAACGAGTGTTACAAGAGGGCAGGCAATCTATCTAGGAGACACGAAATGTTGTTGCAAAATATATTGGAGATTGAGTTGTTTGATGTATGAGGAATAGACTTTATGGGTCCATTTCAACCCTCATTGGGTAACCTATACATACTAATGGCAGTGGACTATGTTTCTAAGTTGGTTGAAGCTGTTGCTCTCCCTACTAATGATGCAAAGCCAGTGATGAAGTTCATGCACAAGAAAATCTTCACAAGTTGGAACACCACGAGCCATTATCAATGATGAAGGATCTCATTTCGATTGCAAGCTAGTGTCTAATGCCTTGCATAGGTATGGGGTGAAACATAATATTGGCACGACATATCACCCCCCAAACAATTGGATAAGCTAAGATTTCTAATAGAGAAATTAAGCAAATACTGGAAAAAATTATGAACCCAACTCAAAAGGATTGGTCCTCCAGACTGGATGAAGTTTTGTGGGCTTATCGTACTGCATTTAAAACACCATTAGGAATGTCACCTTTTAAGCTTGCCTATGGAAAGCCATGTCACCTACCTGTTGAAATGGAGCACAAGGCATTTTTGGCCATTAAAAAGTTGAATATGGACTAGATCGCTGTTGGACATAAAAGATTGTTAGAGCTGAATGAAATGGAGGAATTCAAGGCACAAGCATATGAAAATGCTAAACTATACAAAGAGAAGACCAAGCACTGGCATGATAAGAGGATTATGCCATGGCAGTTTGAACTAGGAGAATAGGTGTTTTTCTTCATCTCTAGGCTCAATTTGTTCCTTGGAAAATTAAAATCTTGCTGGTCATGTCCCTTTGAAGTCACCTAAGTATATCCTCATGGAGTTGTTGATGTTAAAGATAGCAAGACTAGGATTTTTTAAGGTTAATGGTCAATGTTTAAAGCACTATCGAGGTGCTTATGTGGTTCGAGACAAACAATCCATTAAGCTCTGTGATGTTTAACCTTAGCATCTCAATAATTTTTTTATCTTATTTTTGTTGTTTTTTAGTTTCTCCATTTAACTTGTTTAATAATTTTTCTTTACTTTGAAATGTAGGTATTTCTATTTCCTTGACGACAGTTGAGAGGTTGAACCTCATATGTAACAATTTGGCCTAACAAAAAATTTTCCCAAACCTTTAGCATCAATTTTCCTATTTCTCTCTAATTCCCAATATCCATTACCTATGCTAGGCTGTAATTAGCGCTCATCCAATCACCCACATCACACCCCCACTTACCACTTACATTGTCATCATTACCTCTACCTGTGCCTTAATCCCCTCATTTTTCTCCTCATAGTTACCCTAATTCTTTAATCTCTCAAAGCTATTTGTACCTCTTCCGCAATTGAAAATTTTCCCTTTTTTCTTTTAAATCCACGTTTTCACTAAACATTTGCAAGACGATTTGCACCCCAGATAGTTGTTGTACCACCACGAACAATCTTTAATGCTATAGCAGAGGAGAAGTATAAAACCAATATTTCCAAGAGGCTAGTTTGACTCGAAAAAGGTTTTCTTTTCAAAGATGAACATTTTATAGGGTCTGACGCTTCCATCTCTTCTATGGTAGAAAAACATGGTTGGCAAATCTTTTACTTGCATCCTAAGGATATTTTCACTAAGCTTGTTCGTGAGTTTTACGCTCACATCACTTCACCCATCACCTCTAATGGGTTGAATCAGGTCCTGCAAGATCTTTGTGTTGAGGGAACTTAGTGGACGGTATCTAGGCAAGACTATTGCACAGTTAAAAGGGCATTCTCAAAGCCCAATTGTAGAGTTTGGTATCATTTCTTAAAGACACGATTAATCCCTCCTACCCATAACTCTACAATCTCCAAGGAGCAGATGTTGCTGCTCCACTTCATCATGATGAGTAAAAAGATTAATGTGGGAAAAATAATCTTCAACGAAGTCCACTATTATGCACAGAAAAATGCATGGAGTCTCAACTTTCCATCCCTAATCACTGCACTTTTCCAGCGTGTCAATGTCCAAGTCTAGCCTAGTGAGGATATAACCCTAAATAAGGGGGCAATCATAAGGGTTATTATAGCCAAAATATCCGGAGAGGCCTTGCCGTAGTAACAACCACCTAGTTCAGTTTTTACATCCTCTACACTAACATTTTCCATAACAACCACTTCTACTTCCAACAGTCTATTTGAGCAGCAAGTACTCAGCTCATTTGAAAGCTTGCAGAAACAGCTCAATCTCTTCAAGGATCAGCAACTTCGAATTGTTGTAGGCTTGGAAAAGGCGCAAGAACGAATGGCCATTTTCTGGGCCTATGTGGAGAAGAGAGATACTACCTTGAAGAGGTCCCTTCAGAAGAACTTCACCAAGCCTATGCCTGCATTCCCTGAATTTCCTAAAAAATTACAGGTATTTGTCAAAGAAGGGATGGCCAACGCAGAGCCAACTGAAGCAGAGCCTAGCACCACCAACCCTGTTGCTGAAGAGAAACAAACCAAATCATTTTATGAAGATACAGAAATGACTGAATCAGTCCACATAGAGATCCATGACAAGGGGACTGAAGAAGCAACCCCTACACCGGCACCACCAGAGGATAGTACAACAACTGTCCCACCTACATGACTAAACAAGACCGCAAAATTGATCATATCATTGATGAGATCACCAAGTCTAGTAACGAGGAGGAAGACATGCCACTCCAATCACTAAAACAGAAAATATGTTATAAACATTCAGCATGAAAGTCCACCCGTCAAAATTGAAGCAACGACTATCAAGCTCCGAGTCAAGGAAGTTTTTTTCCATTTATTGCATCATAACATCCATATTTTTGCCATGACATTCTAGGTGTAAATCTATTCTTGCATTCATGATTCATGTCTGTGCATGCATTGAGGATAATGCATCCCTTAGGTTTCGGGGTGTATTGAGCATTTAGGATGCATTAGATATTTAGTTGAGCATGTTCATTTTGCCATGGCACACGTAATTTCCAAGGATTGTTTAGACTGTTGTGAGTGTAATTTTTTTTCCGTGATGTTCGATGAGGAGATTAATTCTTCAATAAATCTATAAAATGTGATAGTGGATTAGGCAAATTTAGTTTAGGATAGTTTGCCTGAGAATCGACCCCTAAAAATGAGATATCCTAACTTCAATTACAAGTAGTCTATAGTAAGTTCTTTTAATAAACTTAGAGATTTTTTAAGCGAAGCTCAGTAAAATGGCAATACTCAATAATGAATAAAATGGCGAAACTTAAGAAAAATCAAGAAATGCCATAAAACACTCCAATGCTTAGAATTGTCGAATAGGTCAGCAACACTTTGTTTGTTCCATTGTATTTTTTATTAGAAAAAGCAACTTTAGGCAAGAGAGTGTAATAAAGAAAAAGAAGTTTAAGGGAACTCCATTGTAGTAATAGGCTAAGTAGCTAAGGAGGTAGTTATTTGCTCCATTCATATTCAAAGTCAAAAGCCTTAGCTTCATGAGTGACTTCCATTCCACTTGTGATATGATTAAATACTTGGCAATCAGTGTATGCTCCAATGTTATTGTCAAGTCAGAAAACCATGTGACAAGTTGAATCCCCTAGTTTTCTAAAAAATATATTAATATAATAAATATATATGTATGTATTCGAGTAAATACAAAGCCATGGTTAAAAAGAAAATTGAGTTTAGGTAAAAGACAAACCTAGTAAAATAGGAGTGCAGGACTATATAAGATTTTTGTTTTAAGGCAATCTTTTCTGCACTGCCTTTGCTAAATGAACTTAGAAGATTGTTGAGAACTGAAGTACAAAATGCTCTACTTATGGTTTGGCAATATAAAAGTGGTTATATGGCCATGGAAAATCTTGCATTCACGTATTCATGAATGCTTTTCTTGATGGCAGGAAATAACTCAGGTTTAGGGGTGTCATAACTCTTGAAAAGAGTTATATTTCATGCCATTAGGCTTAGTTAATTGTCTGTACTTAGGTGAGTTTAGTTGCATTTTAGGATGTTGCATTGGTATTTTTAGAGCATTGCATTAAAGACCTTGAATAGTGCTTAAGTGTTATTACATCTTACTTTTAAATACTAATGGAAAGGAATTGCTTGGTGATTGATTGGCAGGTGTAGAGTGTAGAAAAAGAAGTAAGAGGTTGAAGGTTTGCCGTAGCAAAGTTGAACAGTTTGCTAACATAAATGTTGTGTCACTACTAGTAAGATGCCTAGTTAGCACTCAGTGTGTATTGTTCTCAGCCCCAACTGTACTTAAACCATATAAATCCACCTGAAAAAGAGAGAAAGGATTACGAGCTGATGGACCTACACTAGAAGGTCAATCCTATAAAAGCCAAAGGGGGAACCCTAGAAAAAAGAGGACTTTTTGATAGAAAGATTTGAGTAGCAGCTTTTGATAGAAAAGAAGAGGGAAGGACCAAGAAGGAAGGTGGCTGAAAAAGAAGAAAATGACTGCATCCTCTTCAGCAGCTGCAAGACATTGCGTTGCTGGTGTTGAGAGCTGGATAGTCGAAAGCAATTATTTCAAATTTTCTCCTTTTATTCTTATTGCATTTCTTTTAGAACTTATTTGTTAAAGACGATGTTGATTATTGCATTAAACTCAAACTTGATTTGCTCGGCTATGAGCTTAATCTCTTAGGCTCGGGATTACTTTACTGAATCATTTAATTTCTATTAATGTTTACATTTTAAGTTGGAATTATTACGTTGTTTTATTCAATGGTATTTCATGTGATATGCAGGTTGTGCATTAACGAATGTGCAGCAAGTTACAAAATATAACTTAATTCTAATAGAGTTAGGCTAACTAGATATACATTGGATAATATGAGTGAATAATAGACTTTTGAGCAACATCTAGACATAGAGCCTTCCCTCATACGAAAGAAGGTATAAAATATTATTGGTAATCGAACTCAAGTCTATAGACATATAGTGCTTTATGGGAGGCAACCTAAGGTTTTGCTCTCGAAAGAAGCAGACTGCTGTAGAAACCTGTCAAACAGTAAAACGTTCAAGACTTTGTTGTGGCATTAATAGTTAAAGAAGGTAGATACATCAATAATCCCAGCCGTCTTAATCAACATTGCAATTCCTTAATTTTCTTTTTTGTAGTGGTTTTTTCATGACATTCTTGTTTAGTTTTTTTTTTTTTTTTGCACATTTTATACAATATTCTTCTCTTATTTTGCCACTACATTTTCACTATTACTTTGCTTTAACATTAATCAAGCCTAACTCTAATAACTTGACCAAATTATACCTATCCAATCCTCGTGGGAACAATACTTACTCATCACTTTATTACTTGTTTGACGTGTATACTAGCATAATCCACACATCATATTCATAAGCGACATGCTCGCTGCCTCTATCCAGTATTTTCACCTCTATTGTGACCCTGATCTCTCTGGGGCTACTTTCCAACTCTCTAGTTCAAGGATCGGTTCTATCTCAGTGCTTGTATCTGATCATTAAGCTGTGGACAGTCTTGGATCTTATGGTTCAATGACCCGCACTTCAAGCATGCACTCATACTCCTTCACTAGTCACCCAAATGCCTCTTGCCACAAGTGGCACAGTTTTAAATCCTAACTCCAGCTACAGCAACATTGTGATGAGGTCGATCATCTCTAGCCCACTAAACTGGTCGCGCAGCCTACACATTAGGGCTCAATTCTCTCTTTGCATGAATTCTTTCTTACTCCTTCCTTTCGCGCTCTATGCACCTAACTTCCTCATAGATTTTGGTTTTCTCCACCAAATCTTTGAAAACCCTCTCTTGAAGTAAACCTACTTGCATCATCAACTCTGACCTTAGCCCAAACTCAAATCAAATGCACTTATCCTGTTCATCCGCTACCATACCCAGAGCATAACGGCTACGCCTCAGGAGCTCATCCTCATAATTAGCCATGGATATTTCACCCTATCTAAGTTTAATGAATAATAGTCTCTTGGCCTCTACATACCTTGCGCCCATATATTTCTTCTAGAAAACCTCCAGAAAATATTCCCACATCGATCAATAGAATTGGGTAACTTTCAAGATAGCCTACCACCAGCGATAAGCCTCATCATGTAGCAATGACACGGTCCCCTTAAGCTTTCGTTCATGGGTGCACTCCATATCATCTAAGATCATTTCTGTAGCCTCCAGCCAATTTTCAGCTACACTGGAGGTCATCCCATCAACGCCCCTAAATAACTTGGCCCTACTTGAACGGAGTCTCTCAACAATAGTGCCACGACTATTAGCTCCAGTCTGAGCACCTACCACTCACTTTAACACTCGTAACATGGCCTGCGATACAACATCATTCGCAGACTCTTATTGACTTTCCTCAACAATGGGTATGCTTTCCACGTTTTTCACTACTAGCTCAGGCGTTCGCACTTGAGATGCGGATAAGTCAACTTGGGTTCCTTGATCTTGCTCTCCACAAGCCACCACTGAATTACAGATAAATTGCCATCGATAACACTTTTGCGGACAAGCCACCACTGATATGTAGATATACTACCACTAATAAATTTTGTGGACAAGCCACCACTGATTTGTAGATATACTGCCACTGCTTCCACCTTTCACAATTACCCACCCCATGCATGTGATATGACAAATTCATTTTTTAACACATATGGGTCACTTTTACACTTGTGCATGTAAACATGCTCTCATAATCACATATCACATGATAATCACTTTTAACGTGTTAAACATGTTTTTCACATTAGATCATGGATCTCAATATTTTTAACATACACAAATACAAATCTCACATGTTTAAATCACCACAGATATCACATAAGCCATACATCACATATCATGAGAATGAGAACTATACATACATCATAGTCACAATCATAATCACATCAACTATCATGTGTTTCATAGAATCAATTGGTTAAAGTCACTTACTTGGTGTACATCTTGATAAGTTTTTCAACTCTTCTAGAATATTTAGTGTGCTCATGATTTACTATAATTAAGTTATTAATATAATAAAATAACTATATCACAGACAAGGAATAGTAACGATCCCACACCTTTTATTGAAGATCCGATTTACCACAACCCTTATTAACGATTTCATTTTGATCTAACTCGCAAGACTAATCTAACACATTAGTAACATTTATTAGTTAGAATCTTTTGAAAATAATTTATCACTTAAAGATCGATTACTAATAGTTTTATCAACACTTACCCCACGGTTTTGAACTCTCGAAAAGATGATTTCTAATGCAAACTTAGGGGTCTCCCTTATGATTATCGTTTGGTCTTTCAAATGATATGGAATAATATTAGTACGATAATAAATAAATAATAAATAATAATATATAAAATTGACCCTATAGCCACTATACCATTCGACCATGATATGAGATCACCAAGACAAGGATTTTACGATCCAAATAACCCACATTTACAACTTGGTTAAGCCAGGATGGACAATGAATTAAGTAAGCAACGAGATCGATGAGTTGAGAAATCTAAAAGAATTGATAGAGTGAAGAGAAGATGTAAGTTTAATCAATATAAGAAACAAAAAATTAAAAGAGGCGACGACAGTCTAACGGCAACGGCGATGGTGATTCAGTGGAGGTCCGATGACAAAGGAGCGATGGTCCAACAGTGGTTGGAGGGGAAGAAATTAAAGGGGTTTGGTACAAAGAGAAAGAGGAAGAAAATAAAAAATAAAGGAGAAAAGGGGCTCGCGGTGGTGCACGGCGACGATGGAAGGAGAAAAAGAGGAAGAGAGGAGGTGTGACAGCCATGAGGCGAGGTGAAGGTGGTAGAGGATTTGGTCACGATGGAGGAAAAGAGCAAATATTAAAAGAAATGGTGGTGGTTATTTTGCAAAATTGAGAGAAAATAGATGAGAAAAGAAATGAAAAAGAAAGAAAATGGGAGCAAAAGGAAGGTAGGGAGGACAAAGGGGTGGTGAGAGCTTGGTCAACCATGACTAGGTTCAATGAACCTCAACTAAAGGCAAGGTAAGAAGTTTTGGCAAGAAGAGGGAGACATGGAGTAAAATGGGGGATTATGCTCCCTTAGTTTAAGGTAAGTTTGACCTCTATTGGAGGAAAGGAATCCTCCTATTTATGGTGAAAATAGGGTGGACAACAAGCACTAAAAGCAATGGAAAAATGTCTAAAAAATAAATAAAAGGAGTGGGAACATGAGGGCTTAAACTTAAGACCACTAGGATAGCTAAAGAGTATTAAACCACTAGACCACTTCCTTCCTTGTTCTCAAACTTCCGCAAATAATAATAATAATAATATGGGATGTGAAAGATGCATCATTTCTCATCCCGACGTCACCATCTGTTTGGTCCCTCGTTGGGACGGCTAATCATGACAACGCTAGGCCAAATTGGAACATGAAGTGGGCTCATCGAGACGACTCGACATTCCTCGACCCAACGTCACAGACTGTCTTGGCCTCCTCTTGCACGAAATTTCATCTTCCTCAAATTATTGATTCTTCCACTTCCTGAACTCAACGGCCCTTGTATAAAACATGTAAAAACATCTAAATTAATAATTTAAACAAAAATAATAAAAATAATCAGCTATAATGAAAATTTAAAATTAAAAGAAATTTAAATAGGAAGCCCTTTGCCAGACTCGAGACAATTTGTATCACCTCTAAACAAGAACTTCTAGCTAGTCCTCGAAACTTTGATCCATCGAGATATACAAACCAGCACCCTAAGTCAATCCATCGATGTTTCCTTATCTTCAACCGGCACAACATCCACATTTCAAGCCACTTGGTCTAACACCCCATACTCGTAACCTATCCCGGGGCAGAGTACAAGGCATTACTTAACTTCGTCTCATACACACAAACAATCTCAAGTCACCAAGACTCGGTCCAAATTAAAACTTTTTCAATTTATACTTTAAAATTTTTATTAAGGGCCTACGAGCCCCAAATCAATCATGGGAACTATTCGTGGCCATTCCGGGTCCTTAAACCAACTATGAAAATTTTTGCCTTTAAAACAGGGCACACGCCCGTGTAGAAGAACAACACGCCCGTGTGACCTTCTCGACATGGTTGTGCTGATGGCCCGTGTGGCTCACACGGCCTAAGCACCTAGGGACACGCCCGTGTCCAATACCCGTGTGGAATTAATTTCTAATTCACACTTACAGGGGTTTTCACACGGCAAGACACACGCCTGTGTCAATGGCCCGTGTTTTTCACACAGCCATGACACGCCCGTGTCCTAGCCTGTGTGCAAAAACATGGACATTCTGTTTCTGATGTTAGCATGCTCCAAAAGCCACACGGCCAAGGCACACGCCCGTGTGCTAGGCCGTGTCCATCACACAGTTGAGACGCATGGTCGTGTCTCTGCCCGTGTGTTTAATACCATGCATACTGACTTGAAACTTTTACGTGAATGGGACAAATGGCTGGACCACACGCCCATGGGGTACACACTGTCTAGACATACGCTAGTGTGTCTACCCGTGTAGACAATATAAGGCTATTTACCAAGCCTCATTGCCACCCTTGCAATGCCTAGTTTCATACAAATACCAGCCAATAGCAAAACAAACACAATTCATACAACCAAATCAACCAAAAAAGGCATTTATCCAACCATGAGAATGCATCTTTTATAACTCAAAATGAATGTTAGCCATCATTCAAGGCTTAATACAAAATGGAGGGTTTCTAACCCAAGCCGACACATTTGGCCAATTCTCAAAGTCACAAAATAATAAAGTCTAAGCCTATACATGCCATATTCAAAAATATAAATCCAACTATACCGACTGCTTCGGTCGATAGTGTGATCGATATCTCTGACTTCCGGTGATCCTTGAGCTAGTTAGGCGGCACTATAAGAAAATGGAAAGAAAAGGGCAGTAAGCATAAAAGCTTAGTAAGTTGCATATAAATAAATATACAACAACTACTTATCAATCATCAATAAGCTCATAATACAAAGTGGGCATAAGCATTACTTACTCATCAATATCCATACAATTAACATAGCACATATACATATTGAGCTCACATCTCATATATAACAATTTGGTACCTGTACCACTCACAACACAATTATACTTTCCTTATTGACTCAAAATCATAACTTTCACCGTTGAACCATTTGGAACACTACCGGATATTCATTAAGCCTCGAACATGAGAGAAAGTGCCAATGTCATGTCCCAGACGTGGTCTTACACTAGCTCTTGCCTATCAGTGTTGATGCCATGTCCCAGGCGTGGTCTTACACTGACACAACTATTAGCCGATGCATGTCCCAGACATGTCTTACACTAGCTTACGTCACGAGGCCGATGCATGTCCCAGACATGTCTTACACTAGCACTCATCTCAATGTCAATGCCATGTCCCAGACATGGTCTTACACTGGCTCTCATAATGTGGCTGATGCATGTTCTAGACATGTCTTACACTAGCTCACATAAGTGACCCAAATGTCACGGCATGAATATTCGGTTTATTTCCTAGGGTTCCAACGGGATTTCTACTATCACAATTATTATTATACATTCTCAATTCATAATCAAGCAATTTATGCTATATGAATTCAATGACAATTCAAACACATATAGTAGCAATGTAGTTGTATTATTTGCATACAACTTACCTCAGATTACAAAATACACACGACTAGTCGGTTTAGTCGATTTGCTTGGCTTTCCCCCGGTCTAGGTTCGGATTTGGCAATTCTTGATCTATATTAGTAAAATACACTCATTTAGTCACTAAATACAATTAGGCAATCAAAATTTTACATCTTTGGTAAAATGACCATTTTGCCCCTAGACTTTGACAAAATGACCATTTTACCTCTATGCTCGAAAATCAATTTTTATTGAATTTATTCGTATATCAAGCCTAACCGAACCATTATTACTCTTATATCAGCTTCAAATTCTCACTATTTCACACATTTATCAACTATTTTACAACTTATGCAAAATAGTCCTTTTAGGTGTTTTCATGCTAACACATTTCATAAAAGTTGTCTATTACACTACTAAGACTCATATTCTTCCATAAAAATTCAGAAACCATTACAAATCCATTCATGGAAAAACCCTAGACTCTTAATCATTTTGCAAAATAGACCCCTCATTTGAAAGCTCATGCTTCAAGGGTCTCAAAAATGTAAAAATATTCAAGAAATGCCATTAAAATCACTTACTTGAGAGAGAAATAAGTGGCTGGATTTTTTTTGAAGCTTTCAATCCCTCCTATGGCTGATTTTCGGTCAAAGAGAAGAAAAATAGATGAAGAAGGTGAATGTTAGGCTTTAGGGTATTATTAAAATTCATATTATGACATCAACCAACCTAACCCTTTGACCAAATATGCTTCCTTGTCTCATGGCCGGCTAAGCTCTTCTAATAAGGTTTAATTGCCCTTTAAAATCCCCCAACTTTGATTCTCTAACAAAATAACACCCTTAGCTATCAATTTAAGACTTTTGCACTTTATGCGATTTAGTCCTTTTTCACAATTGGGCTCACAAACGTTAAAATTAATTCACCAAATTTTTCATGCACTCAAATAATCATGATATAACATCAAAATAATAATAAAATAATCAATTCGACTCCATATTTATGGTCTCGAGACCACTATTCTGACTAGGCCTAAATCGGGCTGTTACATTTGGTGTCGAATCTAAGCCAACCCTAAATTATTTTTCAGGGTATTATTACCTCGAGCTTTCTCACTTTCATGTCGCGTGAGACTCTGTTAACTCAAAATTTACTATTATCATTGAACAAGAACAATATGAACTTGGCAGTTTCTTCAATTGGCACCTCCTCGATTTTGGCCAGAAATTGTATGAGCTCGTTTACACTTTCATTCAGAATTTGGTTAAGCTCTATGTTAGTGCTTGGATCTACTTCTAATTCTACGTCTACATCTACATCTACATCTACGTCTACATCTACATCTATAGCTATGTCTATCTCTATGTTAATTGGATTAGAGATGCCTTCGGCTATATTCAACATCTCCCATTGGTCTCCAGTTCCAAACTCTTCTTGACTATTATCATCTAACTCGAAGTAATTGATGACAATACAATGGTTCTCATGATCTGAGTTGGGAACATTATGTTCAATCACTTCTAATTCGTTCCTATATTTGTTGTGTCGGTGATTTTTTTCATTTCCAATATTTGTACCAACAGTTCTATTATTTCCACCACATCCGCAGTGTAGGCTGACATGGTTGCCTCGCATGAAACTATCTCATGCTAATTATGAGAGAGGTTGGTTGGATATTCTATGTCTTTAACTGGTTTGATTGTCTTTGGACTTCCTCTAATTTAGCTTAGACTTCTAACTTGAGGCGAAAGGACTATATTTCACCGACTCCAGGGGAAATTTGTATGAATCTTCATAATCTCTACACCTTTGATCATGACTTCATTGGTTCGTTGAGGCTCTGTTCGACCATCGTGATCTGTTATTATGTCTATGTTGCTCATACAAATTCCGGTATACCTTATCATCCATGATTAGGTCAAATTCTTGCTAAACTGGGTATTTGGGAATGTCGTATTCTTCGTCATAACTCGTCAAAGCTTCGTTTCTTCATTGGAGCAACTCTATCGTGAGCAATCTTTGGTTTTTCATAATTTCCCATTGATCGTAATCGTACCATGCAAACATCTCGTGTTCCTAGTCCCAATTGCTATCATCATCAAATTCATCATCAACTGCATCCATGATTAAATTAAATAATCGACAAGGTATCTAAAAAATTAAATAAATAAAAATAACAAAATTAATTAAAAATTGGAAAACTATCTAACTCATATATCTTTCGACTAGTATTATTTTACAAAGCAATTAAATTAATAACAATTTTCACCGTCGCAATCCTCGACAACAGCGCCAACAACTTGACCGCCTCCAAACGTGTGAACATTTAGAGTGATAATCGTGAAAATAAAAAGATATAAAATTAGTGTGGTATCTGCAAGCGAACATGTCAAATTGTAATATAGATGTGTTACAACGGAACGTTGGTAAATATTTCGAGGATCATACCCAAGGGATTGCAGATTGGAGAAATTTATTATTAAATTAATTATGAAAAATAATTACTAATCTAATCAAGTTACAAATTAGTAGTGTGAATCCAATTTGAAATCTTAATTAAACTAATTAAATTACTAAACCTAAATTAATCTAATGGAATTTCTTATTCCTAGTGTCAACGATACGAGCTCTAAGTCTATGATCGATTAAATACCTAATTATCTAATTAAGCCATTAATTAACCTTAATTGAGTCTTTATCACGCTTAATAAGAATACTCGTCAAGTCTCATCTTTACTAAGGATTACCACCTAGTCACCCTTCCGGTCTCTCACCATTTGACACAAGTTATATATGACAAGATACCCTTCCGGTTTCACTTGTCTAGATATTCTATTAGGGGTGTCACTTCCTATTATATTAAATACTCTTGAATAAACACTCAATTTTAGATAAATAATTGCTTAATCAATAAATCAGTTCTATAACTGAAACATGTCAAATATAAATAAAGTATAATAATTTATTCTAATATTCATACAATGCTAATTGATCAGTTTAACGAAAATATAAATAAAAGAATAAGAGATAAGAGAAAGCTCGTGAATAGAAGCACGGTTTCGGAGCAATCTTCGCTCGCAATCGTCTTCACATCAGAATAAAAAAGATTCTAACTATAGGAACATAAAAATAAAACTGAACAAAAACAAAGTAAATAAAATTGTTTGTCTAGGTCTAACCCCCTCTAATGAGGTTATAAAGTTGTTTATATAAGAAAATTAGGATGTTAGATGCCTAAAATGCCATTGGAGTGATTAGAGTTCAATTAGAGGAAATAACCCTATGTGGTCGTCCAAATTCGATTGAATATTCCCAAGTTTACTCGTGTCATCGTGACATCAGGAAACTCCTTTCGCAACGTCGCTATGAAGATATTCTTTCCAAGTTCGTCGAGTCATCGTGACGTTGGGAAAATCCCTTGTCACAACGTGGGGTGGTTTTTCAGCTCTGGCAGCTTCGAAATTTTGTGTTGCAACATAAACCTCCTTGTGTCGTGACATGACCATCCTAAAATGGTATCCTACACACTTAAATTGCCTATTAGTCATTCTCGAGGTCTGAATTAGTCTAACGGGTCGTCAAAAAACTTAAAACATGCGTAAAATGCTTATTTTGCTAATATTTATATATGAGCTACGAATACTGAAAATGCAATAAATAAACATAAAACGGCTAGAAAAAATCTCATAAAATGTCGAAAAGTATTTAAATTTCCACTACAATTTGTGGCAGGTCAAAGATAGAGACATAGATGTCATTGTCTAAACTAACAATACAACGAACAACACTCAAGTTGAATTATCCCAGATCCGTTTATGGATTTATTTACTTGTGACATTCATAGTATGACATACCTTAATCCTAAGTGGATGATAAACTATATATGCATAACTTATATACTTTGATGTATTAAAAGCCTGAGTTCAAATAGATAAGGAATTGAGAGCTAGTACGTTGGGTATACGACTATTGTATGATGTAGCCTCATTCCACAGCAGTGGAATCATAGCCATATAAGGGTAAATGATACTCTCTTATTAACATTACATGGTTAATGAAAAATGAAAATGGCCACGAGTCATTTGTCATATGACAAATGATTTAATTACTATTTGTTAGTAATTGACTTTGTCATATCAAAAGATGTAATGAAAACCATGAGATAAAATAGAATCACATTGGGATAACATATTTTATCCCAAAAAGACTAATGATATCATATAAGGGTAACACACTTATGACATTGTTATTGGACAAGCACTTAACAAGTAGCTTTCATAATGATACATAATAAGCGAGAGTTAAATCGTGGAATAACTCCATGATTATATAATGTTGTAATTAATAAGAGTAGAATTGAAACTTAGTTACAAATTATTGGAAGCCTAATTATAAATGTCCAATCAACCCTCCACTAGTTTGAGATAACTTAAAATGAATTACATGTAGAATCGATAATTGTGAAATGAATGAAAATAATAAGAAAGATATATTAAAATTTTTAAAATATACATTTTGAGAAAAAAATAAAATAATTTTCTAAGTGGGTGGTATATTATGACTAAGTGTTAAATTTATTAGCTAAAAATAAAATGAATTACACGTAATATGTCTTTTCTTATCATTTTCTAAGTGGGTGGTATATTTTGAGTTTAACACTTAGTCATACATTTTTAGCTTTTTTTTTTTTACTTAATTAATTGAGTTTGACACCAAACAAAATCACAATTTGTTTATATATTATAAACTTTATTACATTTATGTATTCATTTTTTTTCCTTCTTCTGTCATTTTATATCATGTTTTGTTTTATGTTTTAATTAGGTTTAATTGAATAAGAACCCTTAAATTATACCACTTTTTTGAAGTAGATACATAAACTTTTTTTTTGTCGAACTAAATATTTAAATTATAGTCCCGTAACTATTATAGGCTAAATAAAAATCTCTTCAGTTAATCAAAATTTAACATATGAAAATTTCAATTATATAAAAAATTTAAATTAAATATTAAATAAAATATATTAGATTAAATTAAAGTATTATTGAATACCCATTTTCCTTTCAAATTCTTCCATTTTCATCCTCTCTCTTACATTTTCACCTCTCCTCCATCATAAACCCCATCGATATGGATTTCTTCAATTTCTTTTTATATCTAAAATTGACAAATCTATTTTTTCCATTGGAACAACAAAATAATAAGTATAATCAAATCCGATCGGTTTTTGTTTTAAAACTTGAGCTTAGTTTGAAATAAATTTGGGGATAAACTCAAAGCTACAACTTTATTATAACGTGGACCGTTATTTATTAACTTTAATTATATATATATTCAAATTTCATAAATTAAAAATATTATCATCCATATTACAATCACAAATAATTACATTTATCTAATATAAAAACAAAATGATGCATTTATTTATTTAAATATATACATAAACATGCATAATTACACCAAATTAAAATTGATGTATCAAATTATCGGTTATGGCGCTCGACTTGGAGCTCAATTATTTAATTGATTTTTAAGAATGAAAGAAACCATTTTTACTGTGTTGGAAATTGCATGTATAATTCTGACTGAAAATCAAAGAGAAAGAAACAGGGTATCAAAACAAGGTGGGTAAGCCATAATATGTTCAAGCACCCCTGCATGGATGCATGCATTCTAAACCATTATTGCTCATCTCATAAATAGCAGGTTCCAAATAATCACATACACTCCACTTTATAAGAATATTACCATGGAACCTTCACATTGCATTACTATCATCACAAGTTTTAAAGCCTCTTAACAACACCCAACTTCCATCCACATTGGCAATGAAGAGCAAATATACAAGAATATGATTCAGTGTATAGCCAAAATGACTATGATTCTTGTGCGAATGCAAGCCAAGTTACCTTTGTTTCAGTCGAATTAAACCGGGGATTTATGCTTATGGCATGACGCAAGCTTTGCGGCTCGCTCACAGATGATCTTATGACACATGAAATTTCAATGTCCGTTATATGGATTCATTTAATGGGTGGCTTTCCGTGCTGGCTCTCTCCATGATCTCTTTCTACACTTCCATTCGAACATAAACAATCAACAAACACAAACAAAATGAGTCAAGAAACAATGTGGCTTCTCATGCAAAATGGCAACCCATACTCGAATATGTTCTCTCTCTATTTTATTCCAAATATGTGCAATACTAAAACACATGAACTTTTATACGAGTTGTATAGTTTAAAATAACCTGTACTCATTGAATTTTACCTGGATGACTTTTGTGATAATCCCGGGACCCTGCTATTTCAACAAAAAAGAACAGTTATGAGAAAAAAAAACTATGTTGCTCTGAATCTTCATTTCTTTTAAGTACTTGTGTCCAACACCTATGTTCAACGCATTTTGGTTGCATGAGTATGAGATATAACCCTTCAAATACCCCTCCAATTACGTGGAAAAAACTTTCAAAATTTTTTTTGAAGACACCCATTTTGGACACATTCATATCTGCTACCCAAAACTTGAATTCGAAAAACATAGGAAAACAACACAGTTTAAAATCCCAGGTCCCTAATGCCGTCATAAAAAAGATACGCACCTCAAACTTTTTCTCAATCCATGATATTCCTTCGAAACATTTTGATTTGAGAGATTCCCATGGCTGAGGAACTTTAATAGTCTCCACGTGCTGTAGAACTCTCAAGCTATCTGCAAAAAGAGTGTATTGTTTCAATTGATTTTATTGTTTAAATCTTCAGCCTTAAATACAAATCAAAGCCTAGCGATTTAATTCAGCATATTATCAGATCCTAATTGTTTCTTTTCATTTTCTATGAAGCATCCATGTCCAACACCTGGATCCAACACACATTTATGGAGGTATAATTCCCAAACCTTCAATAAAAAGATTAAACTACCTAGCAGGTCCATGTACCATAGGCTGAAGAGAACATTAGTACCTCTACTTCAAAAGTGAACAATTTAGCCCTTTTACATTTGATTTTGAAGCAAATTTGTAAATTTTAAATGCAGTACCCTTAACATTTAAAAATGCTTAAAGAAACATAAGAAGAAAAATTCAACATTTTCTAAAACATGATAAGTACTAAATAGCTCGTTTCTTCACTGTCATTTTAAAACACAAGTATTTTTTGAACAGCACTGTTTTCTCAGTCACTTTAAAACAATTTTACCTATTGCTTACGTGCATTTGCATGTACAATGCAGAAAAATGATGGCAAATCCAACCAAAAAATTATAAAATAGAAAATAGTTTACTGGTAACAAATGCCTCTTCCCAAAGTCGATGTTTTTCCCATGATGGTGCAACTTCACAAACTGGGATGCCTTTGCTATGGCATACTCTGCACGGATCGGATTGGACAGTTCACAATTTAGCACAGAAGATCATAGTAGATGCATATTATTTGTTTAATTCTAGTAGATTGAATTACTCGTATCTGCCATCCATGTCTGACACATTTGGACATGACTGAAAATATGACCTTCCAAGAATCTTTCAAATTCATGAAAATGTTTGAAAAAAATTGAGTAGACTTATGTTTGTATCCTACACTTATACCACTGATCCACCTCAAGAGCGCTGCACCAGCAATCAATCATGTAAGAATCTAAGATCTTTACAAGGTTTGGATACGAGTAATTTAGTAGAGGGCTTACCAGCTTCGAAGTCAACATGCCATTGACACAAAATAGAAATGATACTGAATGAACATAGTAAATTCTATGTAACTTTGATTCTTCATTTTCTTATAGTACATTTGACACATTTTCGGACATTAAATATGAGAATATGATCTTCAAATACATGAAAAAAACTAAAATAAAAATTAATATAAGCGCATCTGACACACCTATATCTAACAAACACCCAAATCCAACTGACATAAGTTAAATTTTATATGAAGCAAAGACTTTAGTTGAATGATTCCTTTCAGATAACAAAGAACAAATAAAAGAAAATTGAATTTCGAATATGAGAGAAGAGCTTACTCAATTACCAGTTCCCGAATAACACCGGGAAGAACACCATCGGAAACAGGCGCCGTCTGTACTTCAACGGAATACACATTATTGTAGCCATCCAGGTATTTCCCCTCTGCTTCACTCATATCCTAAAAGCAAATGCCATAGGAGAATACAGATAATAAAATTAAGAGAAGAACAAAGGAAGCACATAAACACCCATAGCTACACCAACACAACACAGAATGAAAATCGCTATAAAATAGTCGTAAAATATCATGAAAATCCATATTTTTCTACAATTCAGCCAGGCTCTTAGATTGTTAGACCTATGTTTCTTAGACCTGGGTATGAGTATCATATACAAGTGTGTATCAAATATGTTTTTTTTTCCTATGTTTTTCTATGTATTTGATGAATCCAAATCATATCCACATAATCATATCCACATACCCATATCTGAATATGCATTGGACACAAATCTCGAACAAAAGTACTTCAAGAAAAATGAAAAACTGGAATAACATAGTTCAAACTACTATCTTAATCTTTCTCCTAAAGTTGGCATCTAAAACCAGAAAATCATTCGATGCATGAAACATATACTCCCAATATAATGCTTAGAGCAAACAAGTCATTCACATAATTCTATGTTTCTGGCAGTTGTATGAGTGTCCAGCACTGATATGTGTAAATTTCTTTTTCTTCTAAATTTTCCAAATACAAGGGTCATATCATATCCCCCATACTTATTGTTGAGAAAGTCTTGGATACAAGTGTTGAATACAAGTATTTTAAGAAAAATAGTGTCAAAGTACCCTAATAAACCCTTCCAAGTGTAGGTTCTGAATTCTTGAACACTTACCCTTTGGCATATGACAAAGAAGTTTGTCATGCAGCCTTCAAGTATTCGATCACCATCGTTAGACAACAAGAGCTCAGTCACTGAAGGAGGCCTCAATTTCTCCAATGGCTTCCTTAACCTATGCAGAGTGTAAAGTTGTCAAATCGAAAGTTCATCACAAAATATCGAAAAGATATAAAGAAAACCAAAAAGTTCACATATATACGCATATATATATAATTATCTTGGTCCAACTCTTCATATTTCTATCCGATATCCATGTCCAATGCATACCCTGGCATTGATATTTCTATCCGATATACATAGAAATTTTGGGAAAAATTGTGCATACCCATGTTGGACATATATTTGTAATTGACTCTCACATCCAAGTCCGACTAACATAAATTATCCACCAAAAAGAAAGACGAAACAACCTCAATAAGTCAATTTACGTTTTTCTTCCACCTGCATCTTAAATTTTCACATTTTCATGAAAATCTCAACTTATTTTCTTCCAAATGCAACTTGGCAATATCATACACCAACAACACATGAAAAATGTAACTAAAACATATTGCAGATGTAAAAGTAACATGAAAAAGATATGGATATATGAATGTATCAAAATGATTTAATTGTGAAATGTTCCCAAGAAATTTATAGAAATATTAAAAATTTTAAATATGATTATGACAATAAATAAATAAATAAATAAAGACAGGATACTAATACAAGAATTACAAGCAATTCTAACCTTACCCAATCTGAATACTTAGCATCGGCAAGATCCCTTCCGTGACCCACCAAAGCCAAATGTGCTCCACTTTCTTCTATCCCAAACACAGGAGGAATATAACTCCCTATATGCAAATGAAGATCAAGAACCTGAAAAACTCCTTTATCATCATCATCACCACCACCACCAACATTCTTCATTGCCTTCAGCTTCTCGATATCCCCAGAAACAAGAGCAGTAACCGCCAACTCCTCCCCTTTAGACCTCTCCTTGAGAGCAATGGGTAAAACTTGACTCAATGAATTACTAACCAATGACCGAATCCTTGACTCCCATTTCAATGCAGTGACAGGAAAAGGAGAAAATAACAATGGGCTTTTCTTGTTCGTCTTGAATATGAGTTCTGGGTTTGAATTTAGTAGAATTCTTGTAGAATTCGACAATCTTTTTAAATGTCTCTCCCAAAACAAAAGGGTTGTTCCATTTTCATGCGTTCTAGTTGTTGTGTAAGATCCTGAGAGTGGGAAAACTTAATTTAATTAAGTGTTTTGCAAATTTTCAGTAAGATTTTTCTTCTTTTTTTTTGTTGACTGAAAAAGAATGGAAAGAGATGGAAATGGGTTTGGGTTTTAGTACCTGGAAGGGATTCAAGGAAAGTAGTGATGGGAGGAGCATCGGAGGAGCAAGAAAGGACGCCCTTGCTGTAGAGAAATCTCATGCTGTCCATCTTTTGCTCTGGCAGCATTGGACAGATAAATTGAAGTGGTATTAGTAGATTGGGCTCGGGTTAAAAAAACTAAAGGTAAACAAGTGAGAAATAAAAATAAAATGGAGCAACATAAATGATACAATTATACAAATAAATAGGCAAATGCCTAATTTATTTTTTTAATTAGGCTCTTAAGTTATTTTCTTTTTTTAAATGGAGAGAAATAGGATGTTTTTGAAGGATTAAAATAAAGAGAGGATGAAGGATAGAATTTAAAATTGCATGTTCTTTGATGGCAGGTTAGATTGATAGGTAAGAAAGTAGAAACTAGATTTTAGGCTTTGTTATGGCTTTGGGCTTGGGCTTGGTTTTTGTGTAAGAATGGGTTTGGATATTGGGTTTAAGATATTTGGGTTTGAGGTTAATTTTCTATACTAAAAATTTGTATTTATAAAATATGAAAATATATGCATATATAACCGAGTTAGGTTTGGGTTTCAAAAATTCTATTCAAAGCTCAACCCGAATAGAAAACGGGCTGACATTTTTACCCAAGCTCATTTTTCAAGCTTTGTTTACTTGTCCAAACTTTCTCATATTTCGAGCATGTCTTTTGACTTGGGTAAGTAACTCAACCCTTGGACAACTCTGATGCCACCCTATTTATAGGCAACCCCAACTTGATCCTACTATTAGAAATGTCCCACATGGATGGCTAGGATCAATTATAGCCTAATATATCTCCCTAAGGCATTTTTTTTTGCCTTCTAAGGCGATTTAAGGCCATTTTAAGCCATTCTCATGCACCCTAGCCCATTCTAGGCACTTCTGGTAAGTACTGGAAGGTTCCAATCGATTCTAGTGCTTCTCTTGCGCTCCATGCCCTTCTAGCATACCCAAGGCAGTTTTGGCGTGCTTGCTCACCTAGCCCTACTAACTTGGTTTTAACTCCCTAGCAACCCAATTCTCCTTTATCCATTGCTGCTTACGAGTTTTCTCAGTTCTAGAGGGTTCCTTAAGTTGCACCACCATTCTGAATGCTTTTCCAATCTTCTAAAGACTTCTCCTACCTCTAGAAGCTTAGCCACCCTTATTAGAGGCCCAAACCCTTGATATCTCGAGAACTCTTCTAGTGCCTTGGTTGGCATTTTTTAACCTCATTGGCACTCCTATTTGCCTTCCTCGGTCTCAACACATGGTAATATGACACCAGCTTATTACATACTTCATAAATCCATTCATAAGGGAAATTGGGATTATCAATACTTGAAGAGTACATGAAAAAAATCTCAATAGTCTCAATGATACAGGTTCAAATTTTGATTCAGGTAATTAAGAAATTAGTCAAGGATCAAGAAATCATGATAAAAAGTATATGTTAAATGCTAGAAAGAGAATAACCCAACAAATATGGAATGTTCAAGTAATTATATAAAATTGCATATAATGTTTGCTTCTCTTGTTACTTTTATCAATGATCATATTGTCTGACTCCTTTTTTAAATTAACATATGATTATTTGATTTTAATTTTTACTTCTTGTTTAAAAAAAATTCTCAAGTATTATTGATAACATTTTTATAATAATTAACATTTAAAAAAAATTGTAACTATGTGATTATAATTTACATTACCAAACATAATCTAATGAATCACAATGTTATACCATGTGGGAATTTATAATTCCTCATAATTACAAGTGAATATAATTAATGCCCAAATAATTACACTTTCATCTAATTAATTTGTGGTACCCAAATCTACTCTTAGGGTGTCTTAGTTTCACGGAAAATGTTTTATGCATTTCCCTATGATTGTTTCATGGAAAAATAACTTGTTCAATGGAAAATAATTTACAGGAAATAAGTCTCTTTTCTTGTAATTGATTTATCCTTTTGAAACTGGTAAGTCACTTTCTAAAGAGTTCTTTTGTGAGTAATTTTATTTTTATATAAAAATTAAATTGAATCAAGTCTAATATTATTATATTAATATTTTAATTTTAATTTTTAAACATATTTAAAAATATTAAATGTTGATATAAAATATTATAATTTTTAATATGATTAAACATACATACTTAATTGTTTATAATATAATAAATAATTATTCTAATAAATTATTTAATTTTATAATTTTATTTTAATAATTAAAATTTTGAAAATAATAATGTTAAATTTTAAGTAATATTCTTAATATATTATCGAAAAATATTTATATTAATATTTTAATAATAAATATAAATTACAATCTACAAATATTTAATAATAGATGTTTTATGATATAAAATATGATTAATTTAATTAAATCAAATATGAGTATTTGTTTAAACCATTCTTCACTTTATTTATTCCTACCAATTCTAATGCGTCATTTTCCACTCATAATAAATTAAAATTTAATTTACAATTTTATTATTAAGTTTATATATGATAATGTTACTATAATATTTTGTAACAAATATATTTATGTTGTGTTTATTTCACTAAGAATAATTTTTAGAAAATAATTTTTAAGAAAATTTATTTAACAATGAAAAATATTTTTCACAAAATTATCTGAATACTAAAAATGATGACTTTTCAAAACAATCCATTTTCTAAAAGTTATTTTTTGAATGCTTCTCTTAGAAAAACAAAACGCAACGTTAAAAGTTACATATATTCTCAATTGATAATTAAAATTATTAATAAATTAAAATAATGATTAGAATTATTTTAATTTAAAATATTATACATTCTTAACAATTATCATTCCAAAAAATGCTCCTGATTTGTTTAGTTTTTTGAATGGTTATTATTCTAAAGTTAAAGGTTCATCTAAAATTTAATAAGGTTTAAATAAAAATATTAAACCTAAAAAATAGATTTAAACAAAAAAAATTAAACTCGTTTAAAATATAAGTCACCTTTTAACTTAAATATTCAAGGCCCAAGTTCAACTCAATCTATTTTTAAGTTTATAATATTTTATATTATGTTAATTTTATATATTATATAATTTATAACACAAAAAATAAATTTATACTGAATATATAATATCACTCTAATGCAAACATTAAAATAATATTAGTATAACATTATAAAAAAATTATTATATATTCAATTAAAATAATATAAATATTTTTAAAAAATTACATGGACAATCTTAAAATAGATTTGGTTTGACCTTTTGTAAATATGAACGAGTTTAAACAGAATTTTACATTCATATTTCAAATCAGCTAGACTTAAGCAACATAAAATATATTAGTATCTTGCATAAATTCAATCCAAACTAGGCCAATGAACACCTCACTTTTTTTTCTACCTTTCTTTGGGGTTCAAAGAAAAGAAATGGAAAGGAAAAAAAAGAACTTAATTAAAAGAGAAAAAAACAATTGGGCTATTTTTAATTTGTTTAACATACTATAAATTATTATTCAGTAAAAAAATAAAAAGAAAATGGGAGAAAAAAATAAAGAATAGAGAAAAATGTGTTAAATTTTGTATTAATATTTTTATATTTAAAATAAAATTTACTGTTTTGTAGGCTAAGATTTATTTTATATATTATTTTTAATATGTTCATTGCAGTTTTAATTATTCTTCTAACTCAACACATATGTCATGTTTATTAATAAATTTAAAAAAAGTAATTTATTCTACATGTTAGGAAATTTTTAATATTTAAATAATTTATTTAAAGTGATTGATCTACAAACTAACCCTCGCATTAGCTTATTATACCTGATTAAAAAATTATAATATATTTAATTTTTATAATAATAAATTTTAATTTACAATTAATTTTTACCTTAATTAACTAAAATTTTATAGGGAAAATTAGAAACCCCAGCGGAAGCGGGGATTAAAACTAGCGCTTCAACAGGAAACTTTTCAACCCAAATCACTCAAGGCCTAATCCAAAAAATATTCCTAACTAGATTTTATTTTATTATTTATCAAAATTTTCATTTTTTTTAAAGGAAATCAAGACAACTTCACATTGGTTATAAATTCTGGTACCCTTTTTCTTAAAAAAGGACGTAGTAGGTCCTACCACCTTTCTTTACTGCCAAATTTAGCCTCGTTACCGTAAACAAATAACCCTTTTTAAAGAAATTTTACTTAGTTTATTCAAACTCTTGGCATGAAAGTTTGTAGTACATTCCTTTTAATAAAATTTTAAAATTAAGTAAAACTTTCATTGAAGGAATATACTAAAACACTTTCATGCCAAGAGTTTGAATAAACTACCATTGATAATGCAAAGGACTGCCCTGACTCTTCGGCTTCTTTGGAGCACTCAGTTCCGAAACATTTTTGAACATGAGAATAAGATATGACCCTCCAGAACCATTTAAAAGAAAATCCATGTCGAACAAATACAAGTTACACCCAAATCCAATGATTGGATTGTGAAGCTTATTTGTCAACTAAAGATGTTTGCATGAAGAGGCTACAAGAAGCAAAACTTGACTAACATTAATGAGCCAAAATAAGGTGCACGACAGAACATCTTTCCAGTTTCAAACAAATTGTTTCTCGTTCCCGGTTAAACGTTAGGTTTACACACTCTTAATGCTTCAAGATTCTATGGAGTTTTATGCTAACCCTTCAAGAAAAATGGATTCTCAAGATGAAGCTGGATTACCTGGTTCCTGAATTTGAATGGATGTTCTTGACAAACTAGCTTCAAGTTCATTCAGCTCATCCATGTTAAGTTCATCATCGTCGTCGTCATCATCAAGAAGGATATCTTCAGAATCAGTAGCTGCACTAGCTGTGCCACTCGGCCCAGCTCCCGTTGTGTCATCCTTGCCCTGAAATTGAAGACACTGAAAGTGAGCTGAGAAGAAATATATGAAATGCATTTTAAGTTTTCATGATCCTCATCCTCAGTAAATATACGAGTTTCTACCCACTGTAAAACAGATGATTTTAGCATGTTTCCAATTAAAATTTGATGTCTGAGATCAAAGATAAATAACAGATTCTGTTTCAATCAACGCTCAAAAGCATTGCAAATCCAAAGAACCCCCCAATGGTGAAGTCTCCTATAACCAACACATGGAATAATCCACAACCAGCTTCATAGTAGCTATATGTTACTCTTAACTCTTCATTTTTCTTGAAGATCAGGACACAAATGTAAGTTTATCATATCCGACAATTATGCCCAAGTCTAGTTAATATAGCATAGCTGGATAGTTCAATTGTCATATTAACAGTTGCACCACCAATGAATGTTTAGAGAACAAATCAAATAATGAGTTTCCAATATTTCAATACATGGCTACACTGTGAAACACGATAAATCCAGCACTTCATGTCTAACATGCCACATACAATAATAAATAAGCATGTCCACAAAACTCTTCATTTTTCTTGAAGTGCCAGTGTTCATGTTTATTTGGACATGAATATGATGATGTGATCCTCCAAAGACCCTCCATATACAAGGAGAATCTTGGAAAAACATTAAACTTACACATGCCTGATACCCACCATCAGAGTCCAATTAACATAGCTTGTGGATATAAAGTATCTAGAGTTCTAGATGCATGTTCTGTTGTGTTCCAAAGCAGGCAGGTATTAAAATCAAAGAAAAATAAGAAAATTTACAAGGCTCAAGGTTGCTGTTCCTCCGACGCAAAAAATGTCTCCCATATAGGGCTTTTTGTGCATGTGTGCATTGAGGTAGGCAAGTGGAGATAGTGATGGCAAAATAATCCAGACCCATCAGATTCTGATTCAACCGACTCTATAGGATGGGTTTTCTTATCGGGTTTGATGTGATGTGGATTCTCAATTAAATTTTGGATTCAGGCTGGCAGGTATTCAATTGAATTTTGGGTTTGGGTAGGGTGGGCTTAAATCAAACATGCCCAAGAAAATTACCAAAATACCCCTATTTAATTTTATAACTATTTTATACAATTTAATTAGGTTTCTTTTCCATTTTAAGACTTTACAAATTTGAACTATTTTTTTACCAATTTTGATTAGGTTTTCTTAATTTGTATATATGTATCTTATTTGATCTTGTAAAAATTAATAATATATAGAATTATGTAATATTTTGAGGCAGGGTGGGGTCTAGGAGTTTTCTTTCTTGGGATCAAGTTTGGGCATTAAAGTTTTTAATAAAGTCGAGTTCGGAGCGAGATGCATGAAAATAGGGTCGGGTCGGGTCGCAAAAGACCACCTTGTCTCACCCCACTCTATTTCCATCCCTAGGTGGACAGAGAGGGAGATAGAAGAGCAATGTAGACCGACTACTGACTAGAAAAACAAGTTTTTGGCTGACAGAGTTATCAATGGTAACAAAGATTAATGGTATAAGAATTACCTTCTGCTCAGTATCCTCAGGTTCTTCTCTATGGTATGCCTCATACGCCTCAGCATCATCCACAAATAAACTTGCATCCGATAGAAACAATTCACGACCACTGAAATTGACAAACAAATAAATAAGATTGCTCAAATGGTAGATGTTAACACAGATCAACCAGCAGGAAGATAATACCTCATGCGATCATTCTTAGCCCTGTCTGCTCGTTGTGCAGCCAAACTAACCTCTCTTTCTTCCATCTTTTTCGTCTTCCATTGCATAAATAGCTCGGTAGTCATTGGTGTCAATGACGTTGTTTTAGAACGCTGAAAAAACAGAAACAATTACACAATGATCAAATACCAGTACAAAAAACAATAACTAGTTTACACATATGAGTTAAATGGTCCTTTGATTGAGGGAAGAAAGAAAAAAAAGAAAAGGATCAAATCAGAACTTCGCCACAAAAATAAGATAATTTACCTGGTTTTCAATCTCTTCCTCAATAGTAATCTTCTCACTCTCTTCCTCCAAAAGAGCTTTCATTTGAGATTTCAAAACATATCCAGGTGGAAGGGCATGTCTGTAGTGACAATCCTTGCCACCATTTGGGCATACCCAGAACCAACCATACTGTTTCTTTTCAACAGCTTCCAGAAAGTGTTTGCACACCTGTGTCACAAGTATTATAAAAGTAAAGTTGAATTGGTACACATATCTAACCACATGAAGAAGTCAGATCACAAATAATAAATCTTCTCAAACATGAACAATAGAAAGACATGGGATTTGTTAAGAATGGCTTGTCAGTTGAGTTGAGAAGAATCAAAGCCAAAAGGGGAAATCAACTAAAACTATGTTAACAGAGTTGGTCATTAGCTGGTATTTAATTATGTTGCCCGACTCTTCATTCTTTTTGGAAATACCTGAGCCCAACAACTGTGTCTAATATGAGATTGGAGATAAGATCCGTCAAGGATTCTCAAAATTCACGGGGAAACATAGAAAAAGTTGAGCATGCTCGTGCCAGACACACATCTACATCCGGCACTCACACCCAAGTTCAAATAACATAGGTTTTGTTCTTCCAAGTGAGAAAAAAAAAAAAACATTACCAGACAGAATTAACACTTAGTGATTATCATCATTGGGTGTAAAAAAAACTGAGTCCACCCAATGAAACCTGATTGCCAATATAATTTTCTACCTTCTAAGTTTTTGCTCTTCATTACACTAAACTACTTCCAAAAGCATTATTAAATTGCTATACTTCAACGCAGAGTGAAGATACAAGAGAGCAGAGCAGAAATTTTAAAATATAAACAGTGGAATACAACCAACAGCTTATGAAATGAAAGATTGAGAAAGAAAGAGTTACATACAATCTCGGTGGGCTTATTCTGGTTATACTCTGTTTTCTTTGATTCAACAACCTTCTCAAGTGTCTCTTGATCCCAGTCCTCCATCGTTTCTTAAGGAAAACAACCCCAAAAAGAAATCAAAATCCCATTGGTACAGCAAAAAGTCAAATCATTGCATACTAACTATATGTTTATCAGTTACCTTGATCACGCTTATCACTGTAAATATCAATCTTCTCACCCTTCCGTTGAACATTCAAATCATGAGAGAACTTGCACTTAAACCCTTTCGTACATTGTCCTGCTTTAAAAAATTCGCACACTATAGACTTGGGATCCACTCCTATCCAATACACAACTTTCAGTTATCAACTAAAGGAACCCAGATTTTAAATATAAAACACAAAACAAACGGATAATTAAGCTCCAAAAACAAAAATTATACGTACCAGGAGGCACTTTTGGTTGTGTTACAGCAATTTTAAACAAATCATTTAACTCCTTCTCCCTAGCTTTCTCTTCTTCTTTCTTTTTCTGTTCATCATAACAATTTGCGAATTCTTTAAAGGAAGAATTTGGTCTCACAAATTAACTGGACACCAACTCAGGTAAAAAAAACCTAAAATCAATTTTACTTTTACCTTCTAATCTAAAAAGATCTTTGAACAAAATAACTTCCGCTCTTTAAAAACAAAACAAAACAAAAAAATATCTAATCTCTCCCTTAAAATACCATCCATTTCAAAAATTACTATTAATTTAAAATATAAATATATATTTAGATAAATATTTTTAGATATAAAAATTTTAAATTACACAATTACCTCTTCATTCTTTAATTTAATGATTCTGAAACCTTTTTTGAGTTAGTCTCACTAAACTCAACTGAAAGTGTCACTTGATTGTGACACTAAACTCAAAGTTTGTGTCACTTCACTCGTGACACCATACCCAATTGAAATAGGTGTCACTTCACTTGTGATACTAAATTTAGTCAAAGTATTCCATTATAGCAATGAAAAAAATAATAACTTTATTATTAGCATAGATGAGCTAAATGCATTGTATTTCAAATATAACCATTGTTGTATAAAAAAGTGCATTTCGAAAACACTTAGTTTTGTTCTAAATACCCAAAAAAATTATCAGAACTAATATTTACTTCAACAGTCAATATTAAAATAAGCAAAAAATTAACATGGAACGAATTATCCAACGAATACCTATTCCCTATAGAAACAAATAATCGTAAATTCATAAAAGTTAAAGAGTTTCCACAGAGAGAATTTATATTAAAAAAGAATCTTGTTTTTTTTTTAAAAAAAAAAGAGAAGGGCTTAAAACAAGCATTTACTTCAATATTCAATATCAAAATAAGTAAATAATAAACATAAAATGAATTTATAATGAATAATTATTTCATAACAGACTAAAATTGTGAATTCAAATATTTTGCTTTTGAGATAGAAAGACAGGTACCTTAGCAGCGACTTTAGACGGGTCGGCTTTGGGTTGAACGGACTGCTGGAGATTTTGAACATATTTCTGAACATTTTTGCTTTTGTTTTTGTTCTTCAATCCAAAGGTTTTGTCTTCAACCACTTTTTGCTTCTTCGCCAAATCGGCTTTCGATTTCCCTTGCTGCTTTGGTGGCATTGTTCCGGGAATCACCGAATCAGAAAAAGAAAATAATTAAATCGAAATTAATAAAAGAATGGGAGAAAATTTGAAACTTTATTTGCGGGCAGCGAGGGAAGATTTGGGAATTAGGGTTTTAAGAGAGTTCAATTTTATAGCGTGGAGAGTAGAGATTGAATTTGTTTTATTCAGCTCAATTTACGACTTTGTCCTCGCAAAAGGTTTTGAGCTTATGGTGCGTTTTTAGCTTTTTATTTTGGGTAAATAAACTATTATTAAATGGATACCGAATACATTATAATAATCATTGAATCGCTACTTAAAGCTTGTTTTATGTGAGCATTTAATCAAATTTAGTGATAAAATTTTTGAGTCATATTTTATTATCTTAAATTTATTTAAATTTTTTTCGAATTGAGTAAAATTGTTCTAATTAAATTAAAAATTAAACATATTAAATTAAAATTTTATTATAGTATAACTAATTATATGTTAGAGTACATAAATTGAAACCATATATATTTGATTTTTTTTAAGTAAAACAATAAAAAAATACTCTAGTGTGATAAACTTGAATAATTAATTAACTTATTTAAATGTCAAAATTATTATTTTAGAACATTTTTAAATTTTTAACTTTTTTATATATCTTTTAGATTTTTTATAATTTTTAAAAAATATATATATAAATTTTTGGAATTTTTATAAATATCTTGAATTTCAAAAATTATTTTGAATTTTAAAAAATTATTTAAATTTTTTTGTAATTTTTGTTGAGAGAGTGACCAATTTGCTCATTTTCAAAATTGACAGAGATCAAAAGGATATTTTCATCAATCTATTATTCAAATTATTCGACTTATTTAAATTGTAAAATTCAACTCGACTCAAAAAACTCAAATTATTTATTTAAGTTGACTCAAATAATTCGAAATTCGAATTTTTTTGAGTTTTTCAAATTAAATCAAGTTTTGCTCACCCCTAAGCTCACTAGTGAAACTTAAAAAAACACTTAATAGTCTAGTAACTTAAATAAAACATTTTTAATAGTTCAACGACTTAAATGAAAACGTTTGAATAGTTCGATAATCAAATTGTAACTTTTTTTAGTTAAGTGATTAAAACAAAAATTTATTCATAAATTAATAACTAATAGTATAGTTTACCCTTTTTATTATTCAAAAATTCTTGGGTCAACTTTTAAATATGAGCTTCTCGTGATATTCCATTAAAAAAAAAACCTTTTAACTTGTTACCCATAAACTTCCATAATTTCTATCCAAATACTAAAATCTCCCGTGGAAGATGTTAAATATGTTAGCATATATTATATATTTTGTTATACATATAAAATGTTGTTATATTTTATAGATTATGATAGTTATATATTATATAAATAGATTTTAAAATTAATGATGTGATTTGTTAAAGTTGATATTGATTGATCAACGCTAATCATCAACGTCAATCAATGCCAATCAATGTTCGAGGTCAACGTGTCACGTCATTGGTTTCAAAATGTATTTATATAATATAAATAACAATATTTTTATAACAACTACCAACACATATAAAATTATTGCTAAAATTCCTGTTAAAAACATTTTGTAACCAAATACTAAAATTACTATTGGAAACCCATTTTTATAATCAAATATCAAAATTTTTACTGGAAACTCAACTTTATAACCAAATATTTTGTAAATTTTTTTTTAAAATTTGTGAAAAAGTATTAATTAAAAATTGTAAAATTTTATAATACCAAAAATTAATTTTATAATTTTTATGATTTTTCGACATATCTATTTGTATAATAATATTTTATACTACTAAAATCTATTATATGTACCAATATATGTATTTATATAACGACATTCCTGTTGGTCCATGCACAAAGAAATTTTGGCATTCACTTATAATGGTTTGATTTGATAAACCTATTTCAATTTTTTTGGGGAATTTTTGAACTTAAATTTTATCGTGTTAATACAATTTGTATTATCATTATAATTAAGACATATCCGTAAAAAGTAGTTTTTGCTTAATTGCAAATAAATTATTTTAAGGTGCATCTGTTAATGGTAAAAACATTTTTAACATATAACTACATAATTAAGTAAATACATATTATATAAAACATATTTTAAAAAATACATTTTTTTAATAAAACATTATTCGCTTATAAGGTTTGTTTGATTTGTTATTAGAAAAATTATTTTAGTATTGTCAAAACTAAATCAATTGAATCGATTTTGAAAATTGATAATCGATTTTGAAAATTGATGGTTCAATCGATTCAATTAATAGTATATAATTAAAAATAGTCAATCACTTTAAATTGATAAAAAAGAGAGAAGAGAATTCATGATAAAAATTAGCGGTTTAATTAGTTCAATTGGTTATTATTATTTTAAAATTATTATTAAATCGACGACTCAATTAATTGAACAAATTAAATCAAGAATCGATGACTTGACCGATTCAAACATAAAATTAAAAAAAAAAACCCCTTGAGCAATAAACCTTTGCAATTCGAAAGCCTTAGTATGTAACACCCCTCGCCCGTATCCAACGCCAGGACAGGGTTCAAGGTGCTACCGGGCTTAACTCAAGCATACGCATATAAAACTGGGTCATAAAATCTCTTTAATTCAAACCTTTCAAACACATGCATGTCGTCCCTTATTTGGGGCTATGAAGCCCAAAACATTCATCGGAATCGATTCGGGACTAAACCGAGAACTTTAAGAAGTTTTAGGAAGACTTAGAAAATTTTCCCATGAAACAGGGTCACACGCCCGTGTGGACAAAGGGACACGCCCGTGTCTTCAGGCCGTGTAACTCTCTGTTTATGACGTCATCATACATATCGACCCACATGGCTAGGCCACACGTCCGTGTCTCCAAGCCGTGTCCTTCACACGATTGAGACACAAGGCCGTGTCTTAGCCAGTGTCACCAACACTTAGGCTATTTTCCAAGCCTTCATGTTACCCATAATCTTTTACAACCTTAAGCACATCAAAATTGCAAATCATGGCATCATTTTAGTGATTAAACACTTTATTAAGACACATCCTTATCATTAATATGTCCTCTTACAAATAATGCATCTACTCATGCAATACCAAGTCTAGACTCCTTATTTCACATTCATAAGAATTGTCCTTTTTATGACCACTTTTATCATTATACTATGGTTACCAACTTATTCATCACGCACTCATGTTCAGTCATTATCAAGTTGTGCTTATAATGTGCAATTACTACATGGCTATGACCATTTCAATTGATCATAGTGCATACATCCAACACACATGTTATAATGCTAACCATGCATGGTAAATAAACATAATCACCTTATAAACATTAGACATGACATGAATAGCTAGGCTTACAAACCAAACTCAATATGAGCCACATCTCATGGCCATATACATATAACTCAATATAAGCCAACGCATTTGGCCAAAGCAAATTAATACATGTCAATCCACTAGATTCCTATACATGCCACTTACTTGAAATTTCTAATATATGCATCGTTATTCCAAAAGTAGCGACTTGATAGTGTGATGCTGTCTCCAACGATCTCCAACCCCGAGCTAACCTAAAAACACTAAAGGAAAGGAAAGGAAGGGAGTAAGCTTTATAGCTTAGTAAGACCGTATGAAAATAATAAGCAATTTATCAATTTGCTTCTCATAGTAATACAACCCTATTTGCATTTTCACTCATGTTCCAGTCAAGCTATTTTCTCGCATCACAGTCACTAAATTATTTATATCTGGAGCTACGGAACTCCAAATTAACTTCCACTAATTTTCCCTGAAACTAGACTCACATATCTTCTCACCATAAAATTTTTAGAATTTTTGGTTCTTTCAATTAGTACAGTTTATTCCTTAAAGTTACCCTTTTTTGTTGTCTGACAGTTCTGACCCCTCTTCACTAAAAATTAATTATCTCATAAGACGGGACTCGGCTGATGTTCCCGTCTATTTCTCTTAAAAATAGACTCATTAAGAATTCTAAGAATATAAATGATAACTCATAAATATTTTTGTAAAATTTTAAATGATTTTCTCAAATCAGAACAGAGGATTTCAAAATTGTTCTGACTATGTCTCACACAATTTCAAATATCTCATAATATGAAATTCTTTTGCTCACACTGTTTTTTCTATGTGCAACTAGACTCAACAAGCTTCAATTTCATATTTTATTCAGTCTCTAATTCACTTTATACTATTTTTGGTGTATTTTCAAATTCGGACTACTGCTGCTGCCTGAAACTGTTTTATTACTATATTTCACTCTTTCATGATTATTTTTAAATGGGCATTTATGCTAATCCATTTCTCCTTTCATGTTCATTAGGCTACCAAGTAAAGGAATATACATTTTATGTCTCAATTTAATGTGGCTTCAAAGTTTCACACATAATCATCAATCACATTTCAAACATCATGGTAAGAATACATACATGTACATCATAAACATAAAACCATAATCACAAGGTCACCACAATTTCATTTTCATAGGCATAACTTACTTATTTGTATCCTTACCAAAGGTGCATTGCTTCATGTTCGCAATAGCATTTAAGCTTCGAATATATGCTTGTACCTTTTCAGCATGATCAAATATTTACCTTCTCGCTTTCATCGCAAGCTTTGAACTATCCGTTGAACCACTTGGAATACCAGAGGATAATCAGGAAATTTTACACATATCGTTGCCAATGCCATATTTCAGATATGGTCTTACACTGGCTCTCACACATCCGTGTCGATGCATGTCCCAGACATGTCTTACACTGGCACTCGTTTCAATGCAGATGCCATGTCCCAGACATGGTCTTACACTGGCTTTCATAATATGGCCGATGCATGTCTCAAACATGTCTTACACTAGCTCACATAACAACAGTGTCTCGATGCCCGTATCCTAGGTATTTCCAAAGGTCCAATCGGGATTTCTCAAGGGTTACATTATAGTCAAGCTCGTTCGAAGAATTGATCATACAATTCACAAGGTTTGTCACCATAAGAACTTTCAGTTCATTTCATCATTCTATAATTTTCTCATCTCAACAAGATATCATATTTCATAAATTTCCAATATTTCATAAATACACAAAGTGAAATCGACTTATTAAGCTTTCGATTATTTCATAGGGTATAATATTTTCTCATTCACCCTAGCACTAACACATAATTCAATACAATAATAACAAGGAGATTTTCAAATATAACAATAATAACATTAATAGCATGCTTATTAAATCACATGGACTTACCTTGAATACGAAAACGGGATTTTTACCATTAGTCCATAACCTTGTATTTTCTTGATTTAAGCCCGAATCTCAATTTCCTTGATCTATCATTTCAAATACACCCCATTTAGGACTCACATTATTCAAATTAACCCAAAAATCCTATTTTCGCAAATTTACAATTTTTCCCCTAAATTTTGCCAAAATTACCAAATTGTCCCTAGGCTCGTAAAATGATTTTTATTCAATTTATTTACTCTTTAAGCCTAGATGAACCATTTTCATAACTATAGCAACTTATAATTTCAACTATTTCACACATTTACAACTTGTTTTACAACTTTGCAAAATACCCCTTTTTAGGTGTTTTCATGCAAACTTCTTTCACAAAAGTTATTTATAACACTACCAAGACTCATATTCTTCCATAAAAACTCAGCAAACAAAACATATGATTTCATGGAAAAACCCTAGACTTTTATTCATTTTGCAAAATAGTCCCCTCTTTTGAAAGCTCATGCTTTAGGGGTTCCAAAAATGTAAAAATTATCAAGAAAAGCCATTAAAATCACTTACTTGCAAGGGATTGAAGTTTCTGAAAGTTTAAGCTCTAAAACCCCCCATTTTTCTGCCATTTTCGGTGGAAGAGAAGAAGAAATGAAAATAAAATGACAACTTTTTTCTTTATTTTATTTTATTACCAAAAAGTCACCTAATCCACCAGATTTGACCATTTTAAATTTTCTTGTCCCCCTATGGCTGGCCATGCCATTACCAAGGGTCTAATTGGTCTTTAAAAACCCATAATTTTAATTCTTTAAGTATTTAACACATTTGGGTACTAAAACAAAACTTTTACCCTTTACGCGATTTAGTCATTTTTCGTAATTAAGCATGTAATCGCTAAAATTAATTCACCAAAATTTTCATGCACTCATATAATCATGCTATAACACATAAAATAATATTAAAATAATTTCTTAACCCTGTATTTGTGGTCTTAAAATCACTTTTCCGTCTAAGCCCAAAATCGGTATGTTACATAATAAACGAACTACAATTAGTGATGAATATTTTGATATCCCTGTGCCATAATGATATTAATAAAATTCATCCGTGTGATACATAAAAAGGTTAAAGGTAATGATATTTTTGGTGCCTTGAATCTTGACACCAACAAAGTGTATGATTGTATCGTGAAGCTTGCTAGAAATAATGTTAGTAGTTTTTAGTTTTGAAGTTTGCTAGATCATGAATATTATGGCATACATTACATCAATTTCATATAAGATTTTGTTCCATGGAGAAGTATCTAAACCAATAAGACGAGAATAGAGACTAATACAAGGTGTCCATTGACAAGAATAGGATAATTTCTTAAATTTTATTGATAGACCTCAAGGGTATATATATATATAGTAATAACTACTTAGGAATCAAATTGCGAAAAGATAATATCTCATAATAATATCATATAATATCTCATTATAAATCAAATTGCTAAGAGATAATATTCCATAATAATATCCTAACACCCCCTCAAGTTGAAGCATACAAATGATAAATGTCCAACTTGAGAATAAATTCAAATTGCGGTTACTAAGTGCCTTTGTAAAAATGTTAGTCAACCAAAAGGAGCTCGGAATATAAGAATGTGCAATCAACCCATCTCGGATTGCATCCCTAACAAAGTGACAATCCATTTTAATATGTTTAGTACGCTTGTGAAATTTGGGATTCTGTGCAATATGCAATGCAAATTGACTATCACAAAATAAAGGAATTGTTTTAGGATGATGAATGCCTAAGCTCAATAGCAAGGCCTTTAGCCACTTGAGCTCACAAGTGATGGAAGCCATAAACCTATACTCATGCTTAGTAGAAGAACAAGAAACATTATATTGTTTCTTAATTTTCCAAGAAATAGAAGATTATCTTAAAAAGACAAGCCAGTCAGTAAGTAAACACTGAGTTAATGGACAAGTAGCCTAATCTGAATCTCACCACCCTTTCAAGGACAAATCACTATCAGATCTCAAAAGAATCCCTTGGCCAGGAGAGCCTTTCAAGTATTGAACAACACACAGAGTCACGTCCTAATGCTCTTGTCTCGGCTCATGCATAAACTGGGATAAGGCATGAACTGAGTATGCCAAATCAGGTCTAGTCACTGCCAAATAAATCAAATGACCCATTAATCGTCTATTCAACTCAGGGTCAAACAAAACCATCCCTGTAGCATGCATTAATTTATGATTTTGCTCTATTGGTGATCCTGTGGACTTTGTTCCCAAAAGACCCACCTTCGAAATAATATCAAATTCAAAATTCATTTGACAAAAATATAACCCCAAAGAGCTACAAGCTACCTTTATCCCCAAAAAATATTTCAAAACACCAAGATCCTTCATATGAAAGCAAGAACTAAAATACCCCTTAAAAGTTTTCAAACCAGCGAAACTATTCTCAGAAATAAGCAAATCATCAACATAAACTAGCACATTAATGCGTGTAGATCCCAGAGTGTATGTAAAGAGAGAATAATCAGAATATGATTGAAGAAATCCATACTCTTTCAGTACAGTAACAAAATTTGGCAAACCAATACCGAGGAGCCTATTTCAACCCATACAAAGACTTGCGCAAACGACAAACCATTCCAGGCTCATCAGGAGAAAAACCTAGAGGAAGTTTCATGTAAACCTCTTTATCAAGATCACCATAAAAAAGGCATTATGGGCATCCATTTGATGTAACTCTTAATTTTTTGAAGCTGCAATAGCTAAAAAAGCCCAAACAATCACCTTTTTCCCCACAAGTGCGAAAGTTTCATTATAGTCAATACCTTCTACCTAGTGATTACCAAAAATAACAAGACGAGCTTTAAGTCTCTTAGTACTTCCATTGGGTTTATATTTAATCTTGTACACCCACTTACTACCTAGTACTTTCTTTCCAGGAGAAATTGTTATTGGGAAATGTGCTAATATTGTAGTAAACATGTAATTGTTTTCTATGTATTTGAACGATGAATAAATAAGTTTCACATTTTATGTTATGTCTTTCATATTTTGCAAGCATAGTGAAATTGTGACAAACAAATATTAACTCATTGATTATCTGTAACATCCCGAATTAGGGCCTAGTCGAAATAGTAGTTTTGAGACCACAAATCTGAGATAGAAATAATTATCATATGATTCTTATGAGGTCTATGATATGAATGCATGCTTATGTGAAACTTTTATGAAGAAATTCTATGCATAAAATGTCTAATTGAACATTAGGGACCAAATTGAATAAGATGCAAAACTTGTATTCTAGAAGCTTTAAGTATGAAATTGCTTTAGATTATGAATTAAAGGGTCCTAATTAGTAATTTGACCAATTTTTATAATTTTGGACAAAAATGGACATGCATAGAAAATTTTTTAAATAAAGACCCTAAGGGCATTTTAGTTAATTGGTAATTAAAAGAATAAAAAGGGAAAATCAAAGCAAAAATGTGTCTATCTTCTCCATGAGCTAGCCGAATTTCTCAATAGCCATAGCTAGGGTTTTGTTCAACATTTCCAAGCTTGATTGTAAGTGCTCCCTAGCCCCGTTTTTAATGTTCTTTGTATTTTTGAAGTCTTTGAAGCATGATCTACCCATTTCTAGCTATATTTTGAGCTAGGGTTTATGTATGAAATTTGACCCATGTGTAACATGCATTTCTTTTTTTGATTAATAGAGGAATATGAATGTTTGATGCATGATAAACATCTTTTACTAGCTGATTTTTTGTGAAAACACCTAAAAAAGGGACTTGTTTGTAAAAGTGTAAAAGTGAGCAGTAATAATGTGAAATAAAGGAAAATATGGGCTGATATGAGCATATTAAAGGTTCAGCTAGGCTTGGGTAACCAAGAAAATGCATGCATTTCATTTTACGAGCCTAGAGACTAAATCATAAATAAATGGAAAGATAGGGGTAAAAAGGTAATTTTACCAAAGTATGAATTATGGATCGATTTGCATAATGTGATTAGTAAACAAGTTAAATTTGGCATTATAGATCAAGAAAAACATGAACCGGGTCTTGATCAAGGGAAGAATAAAGTATACGGCGATTAGGCTCGATTACCATCATTTTTGTACCGAGGTAAGTACATGTGTAAATAATGTGACAATGTGGTATGTTATGTGGTGTTAACATTATGTGATAATTATTTTATTGCTTATTATGTATGCTATGTCTAATGGTACTATTGTAAGCATGAATGATATTATGGTCGCTATCCACGATGTCACGAGTTAGTGCAATAGAGGTGCAATATGCAAGTAAGAAAAACCCCGTTTGAACCTTAGGAATAGTTTAGGATACAAGTGACATGTCACTAGGAATTAAGAAGTCTGAACTCGTTGAGTGGTCCGAGTTCATAATGGATGTGATACATGTTATTGAGTTCCGGGCAATGGTCTTGTGTGTCCTACCGGTGGCTAGGTAATCCTTGAGTGGTTGGATACCTGACAGCTTTTGTGAGCAGCCCGTGTAGTTACAACTTGATCGATAGCTTATATGAGCAAGCCCGTGAGTAGCTCCATTGTGAGCGTTGCATGATATGAGGTAGCTTCGGCTACATATGTTACGTGGCACTTATGTGCAAGTTTCCATGTATCCAATAGTATTCCGAGTGTTTAATGGGCATTATAATGAATGATTTGATGAAAGTCCCAAGATAGGCATGGTAATGAAGGTAAAGTTATTTGATATGCTACGATTATGTACAGGTATGTACATTATACTCATGAGTGATGCCTTGTTAAAGGATGGTATGTGACAAGAAAGTATATTCATATATATATGTATATATGAACACTTGATTTGAGCTACAATGCTTGAATGATGAATAATCTTTGTGGTTATGCTATTATGTCTTGCATGATTATGGTTTATTATCACTGCATATTATTTGAATGTGGACTTACTAAGCTTAAAAAATGCTTACTCCCCTTTTTTATCCATCCTTTGTAGTTTCGCTAAGCTAGCTTGGGGATCGGAAACTATCGGAGTATTCGGTCACACTATCAAAAGATTATTGGGTATAGTGAATTTGCTATTTTAAGTATGGCATATATAGGGGACTTGGTTATTTTGTGGTATGTGTCATGCTATTTGGCCAAATTGTGAAGGCCTATGATGTTGATGATTCATTTTGTATAGCCATGTGATATGGCTCATGATTGATTCTTGGGTTGTAATATCTAATTGTTCATGCATGCATGTGTTGATGCCTTGATGATTTATGTGGTTGTGTGATGGATATATGATGAGATATTGTCTTGATAATGTGGAATATGATTCCTTGGTGGATGTATGAAGATGTACTAGGAGATAAAAGATGGTTTAATAACCCAAGATGACAATAATTATAAATGTGCAACTTGAATTTTTGATAATTAAGTTGATTTGCATGAAGTTTGTATAAAACGCTCCCAAATGGTGTGATTAAAGGAATGTGCAATAGTATGATATTTTAAAGATGTGAAAGTGCTATGGTGTTGAATATTGAGTATCTAAAGTATGTCATGTTGCATGCTATGAAATATGCTTAAGTACATGAGTGATTAAGGGTGGCAATTGGTTTGGAAAATAGCCTTCAAATTGTCCACACGGATAGACACACGGGCATGTGTCTAGGCCGTGTGTGACATACGGTCTGTCCCACGGGCATGTGGAATGGCCGTGTGTCCCTTGCACCCTATTTTTGCAAGTCAGTATTCTTAGTAGTAAACACACGGGCTAAGACACGGGCGTGTGTCTTGGCCATGTGAGGGACACGGCCTACCCACATGGGCATGTACTCTGGTCGTGTGAAGTCTGCACCTTTTTATGAAAAATTCATTTAATTTTAATTGACCACACAGTCTGGCCACACGGGCGTATGATGCGGTCGTGTGACCCTAAATTGGTGCTGACATCATAGTTAGAGAGTTACACGGCTATAGGACACGGGCGTGTCCCCTGTTTCACACGGGCGTGTGGCTTTGTATTGGGAAAATTTCCCAAACTTTTCTAAAGTCCTCGATTTAGTCTCGAATCTTTTTCGATGGTTGTTTTGGGGCCCATATTAGGGACAAATTTTATAGCCCAATTTTCATGTATGTGTATGCTTAAGTCCGATAATGCCTCGTACCCTGTCCCGGCGTCATACACGAGTAAGGGGTGTTACATTATCTAAGTTCAAACTGATGATAAGTGGCATTGTAAGAATGTTTACATTGCAAGAAAGACAACTTACTTCAGTAGATAATCTAAACGAGTCTTTAATCCCGTAAAAGAATCAAAGTTAGCATTTTATTCAAATACTGAGAAGGATTATTATGTCATCTACAATTCCAATTAAGGAGATGCCTAGTCTTGGCTATTGGAGTAGTTGACTCCACAGGTAGAGACAAATGTATTCATTGGAACAGCCCGATTTTGGGGCTAGTCAAAATAATGGTTTCAGAAGCCACTATTTCGAAGCCGAATAAATTATTTTATTATTATTATTTTATGTGTTATGGCATGATTATATGAATGCATGAAAATTTTGGTGAGATAATTTTAGCGATTTCATGATTAATTGCGAAAAAGAACTAAATCGCATAAAGGGCAAAGGTTTTATTTTACTACCCAAATGTGTTAAATAGCTAGAGAACCAAAATTTAAGGCCTTTGAAGGCAATTAGACTCCTTTAAATAGAGGTGGCTGGCCATAGGGGACAAGATTGGTCAAAATGTTAAAGTTAGGTGACATTTGGTAACTTAATTGATTAAAATAAAACAAAAGAAAAAGGGCTATCATCTCCCTCACCTCTCCACAGAAATTTTTAGCCATTCTAGGGGTTTTAGAAGCTCAAAATTTCAGCAACTTCTCATCCTTGCAAGTAAGTGATTTAGATGGTTTTTATTGATGATTTTTGCATTTTTAGGACCCTTGTAGCATAAGCTAGCTAATGAGGGAACTATATTGCAAGATGGTTAAAAGTCTAGGGTTTTTCCATGAGAGTATTCATGTTGTTTTCTGAAATTTTATGGAAGAAAATGAATCATGGTTTTGAAATAAACAACTTTTCTGAAGTAGTTTTCATGGAAACCCTGACTAAAGACCATTTTGCATAAGCTATGAAATAGGTGATAAATGTGTGAAATAATGAGAATTTTGAGATGCTATAGTTATAAAATGAGTTTGGTTAAGCTTGGATAATAAGGAAATTCGATAAAAATCGACTTTCGGGCCTAGGGGTAAAATCATAATTTTTGCAAAGTTTAAGAGCAAAATAGTCATTTTACCAAAGTATGAGTCTCAAGTTGAATTGAATGATTTGTATATTAAATAAGCTAAATTTTGACATTTTAGATCAAGAGATACGTGATTCGGGTCTTGATCGAGGGAAGAACAAAGTTTACGAGGATTAGGCTCATTCCTATCATTTTGTGCCGAGGTAAGTACATATGTAAATAATTTGTCATTGTAGCTTATTTTTAAATGTTTTATCGTTATTATGTATTATAATCTTACTTGTTACCATAGAAGCATAAACATTTTGATATAAGAGTAATTTACATGATGAATAAGTATGACGACATTAGGTTAATATGAAATCCCGTTGAACCTCAGAAATAGTATAGGATACAAAAGGTACGTCATAAGGAACTATATGGTCTGAACTCATGAGTTATTTCTGAGTTCATGAGATAAATGTTAAATGTAATATGGGTCAGGGTACTGACCTTGAGTGCAAACCCGTGAGTAGCTCAATGAGCGAGCATTACATGATAGAGTTATGGGGTCCTGGTACTGACATGGCAAAAAGTCCCGTGAGTAACTCAAAATGCTAGCATTACATGATAGAGTTATGGGGTCCTGGTACTGGCATGGCAAAAAGTCCCGTGAGTAACTCAAAATGCTAGCATTACAAAGTACGAGGTAGCTTTGACTACTCATATGAAACTTAAGTGTGAACTTTACGTGTACCCATTAGTATTTTGAGTGTTCAATGGGTAGTTTGAAGAATGAGTTAGGGAAAATTTCAATGAGGTATGTTATTAGAGAGAACGAAATTGATACATTTTACGGATGATTACAGTTATGTAAACTAAACCCATGAACAAGGCCTTAGTGTGTGATGAGATGTAGTAAGTATGCATAAAGGAAGTGAAGAGTAAGATAGAGAGGTTAAAATGATATATCATTTAAGTATGACAAGCCATTGTTTGATGAATGTGTTTTTTTAATTACACTTACTTGCATATATGTACTTACTAAGCTCCCATGCTTACCCTCTTTCCTTTCCATTTTCTTATAGTGCAACCAAAGTAGCTTGTATATCATCGTCTATGTCGGGGAAGCCAGCCAAAATATCCTTGAAGCACTTGGTATAGCTAGTTTTATCATTTTGATTATGGCATGTATAGGAATTTTTTATTTTATTTTGGTGTCACATTGTTTTGGGGCCAAATGTGTTGGCTTGTTTTGGTAGTTGACTCATTTTGTATAAGGCCATGAAAATGGCTAATTTTGAAAGTTTATATATATATATGAATGTAAGATAGTCTTTCATGAATGTGAAATTGTTGGCATGGTTAAATATAAGAAATGTATATAGGCCTTAGCTATGGTTGTTTGGGTGAGAAATCATATTAAGTTAGACTTTGATATGTTGGTTGATGTTAGATTGTGTTGCAGGGTGGCAAAGGCTTGGTAGATAGCCTTATTTTGTCCACACGGTCAGCCCCATAGGCGTGTTGCTTGGTCGTGTGTCCCTTGCACGTAAAATTTGCAAGTCAGTATGCATGGTAGTAAACACATGGGCAGAGACACGGCTGTGTGTCTCAGTCTTGTGAAGGACACAGCCTTTGGCCATGAGCGTGTGCCTTGGCCGTGTGCCCTAAATTGGATGCTGACGTCAGAAACAGAATGTCAAGGTTTTTAGACACGACTTGTCATGGCCATGTGAGGGACACAGATCATAGACACAGGCGTGTGTCAAGCCATGTGAAAACCCCTGTAGGTTTGAATTTAGAATTTAAATCACACGGGCATGGGACATGTGTGTGTCCCTAGATGCTTAGGCCGTGTGTGTCAAACAGACCATCAGCATGGCTGTGTTATAATGACCATGGGCGTGTTGCCCTTCCACATGGGCGTGTGCCCTGTTTTAATGAATTATTCTTCTCAAGTTAGTTAAAGGACCCAGGTTGGTCTCAAATGGTTTCCAATGGATGTTTAGGGCCTCGTAGGCCCATATTAAAGAGTTTAGACAAAGTTTGATAAATTTTTAAATTTGATCAAGCCTTGATGATTTGAAAACGTTGGAAATGCATGTGTTTAAGTTTAGTAATGCCTCGTATTCAGTCCCGATGTAGGGCACGGGTGTGGGGTGTTACATTCATTGGCAGAATGATACATTGGACTGAACATAAGATGAATTAATTCTTAATCTGTTTGTGAATTAATTCACTTGTGACATTGGAACGACGGAAAAATTTGCAAGTGTACACAATCGCAACAAGTAATAAAGTGATAAGTAAATGTCGAGTTATCATACCCACAGGGACTGTAAAAATAATTATTTATGAAAGTATTTGTAAAACACTTTGGCGAGGTAAAAATAATTTGATTTTAAAAGATGGTCAAAAACTATTTAAAAACTAAGTAAATAATTAAAATAAAACAAAAGAGTTCTGGTGCACGATTTCAAATAAGATTTAATCAATGTAACATACTTGTGTTGGATTAATTATATTTCTTTAACGTAGAATTATTAAACTCATTTTTACATTGTTATGAATAAATTCACAGCAACCTGGTAATTCACTAACTTATGAACAAATTTACAAACAAAAATCCATCCATCTATTGACATATCCCTATGTCAATTCAACCGACTAAACAGATTCTAGTAAGCAAACATGTTATTGCACGTACATACTCATTAAATTGAACCAATCTCTTGCATATCCCTATGTCAATTCAAACGATTAATAAAATCTAATAAGCATATAAAAGACTATGTGAAGTAACAAGGCATCCCTACCTTGAAACAATTTAATCACAATAATCTTGCAAGTTATGCAAGGCAATAATATCGCCAGATACATTGCTAATTTAACCTTCAGCTTCCTTAGAAGAATAAACATGCACTGATTAAGTACTGTGTCTATTAATTACAATTGCAATCCGTTTAAATAATTAATTCATTAGTTACCTCACAGTCATAACGCAAGAATAACTTAGGCATGATTTTACTTAATCAAGCATCTTACCGAGGCTTATAACAACATAAACACGATTTTAACAATTCAAGCAGGCAGAATATAATCAACCCAACACAAACATAATTTAAGTTGAATTGATTAAAATAACCATTTCAATAGCATAAATATTCATAACCATATTCGTCAAAACAACAACAAAATTTAAAGAGATAGGGAACAAGAAGCAAATTCGGTGTTTCTCCGTGGCTTGACTAGTTGCTCCACTCTTCGTTCTTCGTTGGCCTTGGCTATCAAGGTGGCTTATGAACACCTAAATTTCTGCTCCAAATGTCTAATGAGAGCCTCTTTCCCAAGAGAAGAAATCGACACTTGAATAAGAGGGAATGGAATGGCAGAAATGAGAGGAAAGTGAGAGAGGGAATGAGAGAATGATGTGAACTGAGGGATGCTTTGAATGATCAACAAGGGGTGGCTTTTATAGCTGATTGTGGCTGCTAAAAATATATAATTCCAGCATCCAAAGAGCCCTCCCTTGGCCGGCCACACAAATGGCAAAGTTGAGAGTTTCAACTTTGCTATTTTAAGCTTGGGGCAAATCTACAAAGCCATAAATTAAGGTGGGGTTTGAACACAATTCAGAAGTCTTTTGAGGGCCGTTTTGCAAGCATATTTAATCAGATAAAATCCTGACTTGGGTCAGCATATGGACGGTTCTGGGCTGCCCATTTAGTGGCTGGTTCGGTTCATTCAAGTTGGCTCGACCAGTGCGGTTCAACTGGACCCTTTCTCCATAATTAATTAAAAATAATTTATTTAACCCAATTTAAATGGGGAATAAATTAAAATTACTAAAATTATGAATTAATACACATCTCTGGACCGTCTTAGGTTGGAAATAAAGTGGCTCGATACTTCAAATTGCTTTTCGGTTTTGTGCATTCAACAGTGTCAGCCGAGCCAATTTTCACCCTTTGCGCGAATCTGTCGAAAATAGTCAAAATTAGTCAAATTTAAGTATAAAATTAAATAAATTCACCATGTTTATATTTTTAACATGACTTAATTATTTTATAATATTTAATTATTTTTCGACAAGAATTTAATCGAATTTGCATGAATTTAAGAAAAATTAGGCATGAAAAAGTATATAAATTTTTGTGTTTCCACACCCCCAAACTTAATTCATTGCTCGTCCCGAGTAATGCACAAATTTTGAAAAGAATTTCTCGGAAACACCTTTGAAAAATTCCTTTAGAACAAAATTTTTCTCAAAATTATGGATAGAAAATACTTATGCTCAAAAACAAGAAATCTGATAATTATGCTACTTAAGTATACATATTGTTCAAATTGAATTCAACAACTTATTTATAATAGCAAAATTTAGACTAAATGCTTTTAGTAACAAAGACTTGTCAACCCTTACCAATTTGATTTTTATTCCTTTATTCAAGACTAAGCTGCAATCATTAAGCTTAACTTATGTCTTCATATGTTGATCGTAGCAATTTCTCTCCACTAATGTAGGTAGCATAAGGACTTTGAATCAATAGGTCTTTATCAAGGTTGTAACGTGGCTAGGCTAGAGGTAGGTGAAAGATGGATAAACTTGGTTTAAAAACCCTAGACTTAGCCTCAATTGAACCTTCGGAGTTTTTACCTTCGATACACCAACTTGACTTTTATATGCTCTGTTGTATATCTCTTTCAAATACATGTGCTCTCTCTCTTTTTTTTTTACACGAGCACTTACTTTGTGTACTGCAATTCTCGAGCAATTGATACTTTTTTTCAACTCCCCCAAACTTATTTTCGAAGTACATCTTGAATATTACTGAGTCTAGTGTTTGGGACAATTTTAAGATCATTAAGCGAAAAGTAATGGCTAATTATTGTAAGGGTCGAAATAATATTAGGCCATATAGTCTCAAAATTGGGTTTCAAAGGATAAAATTTTACCATGGTGGGCTTGAAAGGCTCAAACGGTCTAACAACAGTTGCCTAAATCATTTCCAACGTTCCATGCTTCCTAGGATTTCGCCTCAAGAAACTACTAAGTCAATTCTAAAGACTTAAACTTTCATGCATACCTAACTTTCCTAAAGACTAAAAATTTTATGGTACGAATTTGCATGCTCTATTAAAAATATATTCATGTCATTATTAAGCAACATAATAATTTATTGAAATAATAGAACTTTATTCATACTTAAATTGAGCATACTTAACAAAATTCAAAGTTTTGAACAAAATATATCCTAATCATAATTAAAAGAAAAATTTTATTCTTAGTGGAAATAATTCAAATTTTCGGTCCCCCTAACTTAAAATGAACAATGTCCTCATTGTTTAAAGTGAATAGATACTATACACCAGGTAGGATTTTAGAAAAGAGGAGGTGAGTCAATTTGACTACTTAAGTACCAAGCTCTTTCTAAATTCAGTCCTAGACATGTATATATCTATTGCCACACTTATACTTTGTGACTTGTTCATATTTTATTAGTGATTTTCCTCTCTTTTTTATTATGTAAAAAAATATAAAAGATTCCTAATTAAACTTAATCCTAAAATGACCTAAGAACAAAAATAAAATACAGTCAAGATCCCCCCTTTATTTATTTGCAGACCCTTTCAAATTTGACTCATCTTTTGCTCCATCACTATCGCCTTTGCATGAATCGCTTCGCTCCTTTTTTGATAATGGACTCCATGGTTCAAATATAAAATCTAGAAACTCAGGCACAAAAATAAACGGGTTATTGTATATTTTCTTAAAAGCACTTCTCATCGAGTCATCCCTTATTTTTGAGTATCTCCAGTAGGCTTGTTGCTGCCATTGCATATGTTGCATTAAGTCCATCAATTTTGACAGCTTATCTCGAAGGTCTGGGCTAGGCGATTGAGCTCGAAACATCGAAGTTTCAGCATCAGGTTCAGCTTCTGGCTCCACTGGTTCTACCTTTTTAGGTACTTCGAATGATTTCATTGTGGGATCTTCTTCTTCATCAGGGTCCTCCGGTTCCTCACTTACTTCAATTCGTTGCTGTAGGACTGAGTCTCCAACTACTCGGTAAAGGTCCCAATCCGTGATTGTGCCTTGGTTATACCCTGTCTTCCTTACATTTGCAAGAATTTTAGCTTTCAAGCATAGAATTGTTATTGTAAAGGGGAAATGAGCAGGGCCAAAGCGTTTAATGGCACAATTCCTATCTCCCTCAAGATGATCTTCCCCACATCAATGGTCTTACCAGTTAGGATTGAGTATAATAAGACCATTCACTCTAATGAGATTGTAGTCCCATGTGAGCTAGACATAAGGCTGAATCGGATGAAGTAAAACCATACCTTCGCGATTGGAGTCAAATATTCTCTTCGACAAGTGTGGATTCCTTGTTTTGACACAGCCCATGTAGAACGTAGAACTGTCAGTTCCTCGAGAATTTCTTGCAAATTTTCAGGCTTGATATTGTTTATCAATGTGGAATATTCATCGTTTTTGAAATTTGGTAATTCAAAGAACTCATTAATAGCATTTGAATTTATCGGTACCTTGATTCCGCGAACTGGAACTTCTGTCATGTCTCTAGAAATTAAATTTGCATAGAACTCACGAACTAGTTCCTCATCCACACTAGGTCTCTTTTCACAAAACAACTCCCAATTGAGGGTTTCAACAACTTGACGAATACATGCCATAAAGTCTCGATAGTTGCTCTCCTTTAAAGTGAAGCCTTTTTGTGGATGCATCTGTTGATTTTTGAAGATACTTTCGTATCTCACATTGGCGTCTTCACAGTGGAATTTGTTTTGTGTTTCATCAATTTGAGCGGAAGCACGAGTTCTCTTCTGAGACATGTTGAACCTGATCATAAGATGGAAAAATTAGTTTCTCAATAAAATTTAATAAAAATTATTAATAATTCAATTAATTGAAAATTTAATAAATAAAATTAAAATTAAAAATTAAGAGAGACTAGGTCTTACTACTTTTTTTGTAAAAATATAAGAACTCTAGAAATTAATAATAATAATGAAGAAAAAGATGAGAATTAAAAAGAAGAGTTGGAGGGTTTGTGGCTTAGGGTGGATGGAAGAGGAATGCCGCACAAGCAGCTAGGGTGTGCGGGCGTGGTGCGTTTGGGAGCAGTGATGCGCAGCAGGGTTGGAAGCAATCAGCACACGGGCATTTGGCAGCAGGTAGGACCTAGGAGCGTAGGATGGTGCGGAGGGCTGATACCGCGCGCGGGGTGAAGGCCTGGCGCGAGCTGAGGCTGGGGTCGGTCAAGGCAACACGTGCGTTGGGTGCGCGGAATGTGCGTGCGATGGAGCCGACTGCTTGGTGCTGCTGTTGCTTGGGGTTTCAGCACTTTGGTATTTTGGTGCTTCGGGTTTTAAGTGTTAGATGAATGGGAAGATAGGTGGTATTTATAGGGGGAGAAATAGAAATTAGAGTAGAATTCTTAAAACAATTTAATTAATAAAAATTCTAAGTTCTAATCCTATATGAAGATAACAACAATTAATAATTAGATATAAGCATTTTAAATTATTAATTGCTATTTAATTTATTTTAAACAAAGATAAAATAAAATTAATACTAAGTCTATGCTAAGTTGATAAAGATTAATATACAAGTTATAATAGATATAATTATATATTAAATATTATCATCTTATTATCTTTATTAAAAACTTATCGAATAAAATCCTAAAATTGATAATAATTAATATATATTATAACGGGTATAATTATATATTAATAATTATCATTTTTTTAAACTAAAAAAAACATTCTAGAAGCCTTTTGGAAATATTTACAAAAAGAGGCATCTAGTTTTTTTTATTTACGAAAAGAGCAATCAAATTTTAAAAATACTTCAATTAAGTCCCTAGACTTAATAAAAATTTGAAATTGAGTCGCAATTTAAAACTCGGGTCAAAATTGACCTTTTTATTTGAAAAATCAAAAATTAAAATCCCTATTTAGAGAATATTTTTTAGGAAAATTATGTTAAAATCAATTCCCAGGAAAGATTGGAGGGGTCACAAGCGGTCCCACTTAAGTTCCAATCTCCTAGACAGAATTTATTTAAACATATTAATCCCGAAAATATGCTCTAAATCCTTGATTAAAACGGAGAGTAAGAAAATTTTAAACATTCGATAAAATGAACGAAATTTCATTCCGTTCAATCTTATCTCCCCAATAGTGTTTCAGGCGCTGAGCAGTAACTTGAAAATTACCTCCCTTACCTTGGAGCTCGATAACTTCTTATGGATAGACGCGATGGATCATAAATGGACCGGACCAATGTGATTTTAACTTACCTGGAAAAATTTTTAGTCTGGAATTAAATAACAAAACTCTCTGACCTGCTTCAAATTCTTGAACTCGAATGTGCTTGTCATGCCATTTTTTAAGTCTCTCATTGAGTAATTTGGCATTTTCGTAGGAGAATAGCCGAAGTTCCTCTAGCTTATTGAGTTGGAGCATTCGTTTCTCTTTAGCAAGCTTAGGATCCAAGTTGAGTTGTCGAAGAGCCCAGTAAGCCTTGTGCTCTAACTCTAAGGGTAGATGACATGCTTTCCCAAAGACCAACCTGTAAGGTGACATCCCTAGAGGTGTCTTGTATGCTGTTCTGTAAGCCCATAAAGCATCATCCAACCTTTCGGACCAATCACATCGGTTTGGGCAGACTACCTTCTCAAGTATGCCTTTGATTTCCTTATTTGCTAGTTCAGCTTGCCCATTTGTCTGCAGATGGTAAGCTGTTGCAACCTTGTGTTTCACTCTGTGCTTGTCTAATAACCATCTTAACCACCTGTTCACGAAGTGGGACCCTTCATCACTAGTGATAGCTCTTGGGGTTCCAAACCTTGTGAACACGTGTTTCTGCAAGAACTTAATTACAACCCTAGCATTGTTTGTCGGATAAGCTTCAGCTTCGACCCACTTGGACACATAGTCTACTGCTACCAATATATACTTGTGACCAAAAGACGGAGGGAAAGGTCCAAGAAAGTCAATACCCCATACATCGAACAATTCTACCTCAATGATGTTTGTTCGAGGCATCTCATTTCTGTTGGTGATATTTCCAACCCTTTGACATCGGTCACAACTCTTTACGTACGCGTATGCATCCTTGAATAGTGTTGGCCAAAAGAATCTAGCTTACAATACTTTGGCTGCTGTAAGAGTACCTCCGAAGTGTCCCCCACTCGGAGCTAAGTGAAAATGGTATAAAATCTTTTGTACTTCATCTTCTGCCACACATCTCCTGATCATCTGATCTGCACATCTTTTAAACAAATATGGCTTTTCCCAGAAATAGTACTTAACATCATGAAGAAACTTTCTCCTTTGTTGATAAGTCTTACCAATTGGCATCAAACCACAAGCTAAATAGTTAGCAATATTAGCAAACCAAGGGGTATTATGGACATGACTTACCTTCAGTATGTGTTCATCTGGAAACGTTTCTTGAATTGGTATAATAGGAGAATTCCCTTCTTGAGGCTCTAATCTGGACAAGTGATCTGCTACTTGGTTTTCTACTCCCTTTCGATCTTGAATTTCTAGATCGAACTCTTGAGGCAGAAGCACCCACCGGATTAGTCTCAGCTTAGCATCTTTCTTGGCAAGTAAGTACTTGATTGCCGAGTGGTCCGTATAAACAGTTACTTTGGTACCTACAAGGTAAGATCGAAACTTGTCAAAAGCAAATACAATAGCAAGTAACTCTTTTTCTGTTACCGTATAGTTCAGTTGAGCTCATGTAAGAGTCCGACTTGCATAGTAGATGGGATGAAAAACTTTATTCCTTCGTTGGCCCATGCAGCTCCTATCGCGAAATCGCTTGCATCACACATTAATTCAAATGGTAGATCCCAGTCTGGTGTGACAATTATGGATGCTGTAACTAATCGACTCTTCAAATCCTTGAAAGCCTTTAAGCATTCATCATCGAACTTGAACGTCGTGTCCTTCTCGAATAATTTTCATAAAGGTTTAGCAATTTTGGAGAAGTCCTTGATAAATCTTCGATAAAACCTGACGTGACCTAAGAAGCTCCTAACACCCTTTACAGATGTTGGAGGTGGGAGTTTCTTGATAACATCTACCTTTGCTTTATCTACCTCGATTCCATGTCTCGTTATCTGATGCCCTAGAACAATCCCTTCTCGTACCATAAAATGGCACTTTTCCCAGTTAAGTACTAGGTTTGTTTCTTCGCATTGTCTTAGTTCCTTAGCTAGATTCGCTAAGCAATCATCGTAAGTATCTCCGAACACTGAAAAGTCATCCATAAAACCTTCCAAGTACTTTTCAACCATGTTAGTAAAAATAGACATCATACATCTTTGAAATGTAGCAGGTGCATTACATAAACCGAATGGCATGTGTCTAAATGCAAATGTACAGTACAGGCAGGTGAACGTTGTCTTGTGCTGATCTTCTAGTGCTACTATAATCTGATTATATCCCGAGTATCCATCGAGAAAATAGTAATAGTCTCGCCCAGGATCTGGTCCAAGAACGGCAAAGGAAAATGATCTTTCCTGGTCACCTTGTTCAGCTTCTGGTAATCGATGCAAATCCTCCATCCCGTAATTGTTCTAGTTGGTATCAACTCATTATTCTCGTTCTCTACGAATGTGATACCTCCCTTCTTTGGCATGCACTGGACCGGACTTACCCATGAGCTGTCTGAGATGGGATAAATGATACCCGCATCTAACCACTTGATAATCTCCTTTTTCACCACGTCTTTCATGATGGGGTTTAGTCTCAGTTGTCCATCAATCGTCCCTTTTTTGCCATCTTCTAGGATAATCTTATGCATGCATACAAATGGACTAATACCACGGATATCGGCTATGGTCCATCTGATATCCTTCTTGAATTGTTTCAACACCAAGATGAGTTTCTCTTCTTGCTTAGTAGTTAATTCTGCTGAAACGATCACAGGCAAAGTAGAAGCGTTACCTAAATAAACATATTTCAAAAGTGAGGGTAGTACCTTCAGTTCTAACTTAGGTGGCTCCTCGATTGACGCTTTTGGTTGGGCATACTCCCTTTTCTCTAACTCCAAAGATTCAAAGCGGGATTGCGGATTAAACCTCCTTTGATTAGCTTCTAACAAAGCTAAATATTCATCCTCATCTTCATCATTTGGAGGATCTGATGTCAGAATTTGTTCCAATGGATCTTCAACATAGTTGAGCTCCTTTTCCACTATTAAATCCTCTAAATCGGATACTGTAGAACAATCATCAATTGTGTCAGGAAATCGCATAGACTTAAAAACATTAAATGTTACCTGATCATCCAGAACACGCATCGTAAGCTCGCCCTTATGCACATCTATAAGGGTCCTTCCGGTTGCTAAGAACAGTCTTCTTAGGATAATCGACACTTCTTTGTCTGCTTTAAAGTTTAGGATAACAAAATCAGCAGGAAAGATAAATTTATCTACACGTACCAATGCGTACTTGATTTTTCCTTCTGGATATGCTAAGGATCGATTTGCTAGTTGAAGTGTAACCGTAGTAGGTCTAACTTCACCTATCCCCAAGTTTCTAAATATTGACATAGGCATCAAGTTAATACTCGCACCTAAGTCACATAACGCCTTACCACAATATGTTGCTCCAATGTTGCAAGGTATGGTAAAATATCCAGGATCCTTCAGCTTTGGAGGTAGTTTGTCTTGAAGATATGCGCTGCATTCCTTCGTCAAAGTTACCGTCTCAAATTCTCCAAGTCTTCATTTTTTGGATAGAATATCCTTCATAAACTTGACATAATTTGGCATTTGTTCAAGTGCTTCAACCAATGGGATGTTGATATGAAGTTGCTTTAGTACGTTTAGGAATTTCTTGAATTGGATTTCCTGCTTCTACTTCTGAAGTCTTTGAGGTAGGGTGGTGGAGGTTTCTTTACTAGATCTGGTTGATTCATTATCTGCGGTAATTCTGCATCTAGTGGAGTCGTTAGTTGATCAGAATTAGCTGGTTCTGGAATTACCTTGTCGGGTTTTGCAGATTCTGGTTCTTGTGTAACTGGAGTTTCAACACTCGGTTGAACTTCTTCTGAGTCTTGAGCATCAGCTGGCTCTTTTTCAGCTTCTATAGTGTTGGGCTCTACAGTCTTTCCGCTCCTCAATGTCAACGGTTTACAATGTTCTTTCCCCAGATTTCTTGGATTCTCCGTATCACTAGGTAAAGCACCTTGTGGTCGGTTCCTGAGTTTAATAGCAAGTTGGCCCATTTGGCTTTCTAGATTCTTCAATGTAGCTGCTTGACTTTGAATTAAGGCATCATTCTTCGCCATGTATGCCTTCAATAAACTCTCTAAGCTATTGGATGATTCAGCCTGAGCTGGTTTCTGAACTTGTTGGGAAAAACTAGGTGGCTGAGTTGGTCTCGGTTGGGCGTAGTTGTTACTGGTTCCAGCCCCTTGGTTACTCCAAGAAAAATTCGGATGGTTTCACCACGATGGGTTATAGAAGTTGGACTACAGTCCTTGCCTTCCTCGATTTTGGTTCTGGTTACCCATGTAATATACGAATTCGGGGTTTGATGGGCATTATTCGAACAAATGTCCTTCCCCACAATAAACACAGGCTATACTCTCAAATTGGTGAGGTGGTTGAGCTGCAAAACTATTAGACCCATTAGTGGTAAGATTCTTAAGCATTGAGGAAATTGAAGATACTTGAGATGCAAGTGAAGTGAGAGCGTCCACTTTATGTATTCCAGTGACTCGTCTTCCTGACGCAGCTCGATTGGTCGGCCATTGATAATTGTTACTGGTGATCCTCTCGATGATTTCGTAAGCCTCATTATAAGACTTAAAAAGGGGAGCACCGTTAGCAGAAGCATCCACTACCGTCCTCGTGTGAGCATTGAGACCATTATAAAATGTCTCAAGTTGGATGCAATGTGGGATTCTGTGGTGAGGGGATTTCCGTAATAGCTCTTTGTATCGTTCCCATGCCTCATACAAGGATTCATCATCCATTTGTTGGAAAGCAGTGATCTCGTTCCTCAACTTAGCATTCTTACTAGGCAAGAAATACTTAATGAGAAATCTTTCGGCCAACTCTTGCCATGTAGAAATTGAGTTTGGTGGCAATGAATTCAACCAGGCTCGAGCTCTGTCCCTTAGTGAGTGCGGGAACAGCTTCAATCGTAATGAATCTTCGGAAACTCCAGCTAATTTAAAAGAGCCGCTCACCTCCATAAATAGTCTTAAATGAAGATGAGGATCTTCGGTAGGCATTCCACTGAATTGGCCCACTGTTTGAAGCATCTGGAACATGACTGGCTTCAGCTCGAATTGTTGTGCCTCGATTTCAGGTCTCCTAATGCCCTGATTAAGATCGTTAAATACTGGCACAACATATTGTCTTAAGGCTCTATCCATATCGTCAGCAATAAGGATAGAATTTTGAGCAAGGTTGGTCCATTTCCTTGATTCATATTCTCAAAATTCATTCCTTCAGTCCTTCTCTGATTCACTTGTCTTCTTTGCTGTCGAAACGTTCGTTCTACTCAGGGTCTACAGGGAGTAAGTCAATAATCTGGTCAATACTCATAAACACCTGAAATTATCAAAGAAAAATTAATTAAGTTAAAAATTAAATAGAAAAATAAACCAAAATTTATGACTAACAAATTCACAAATAATGACTTTTTTTTAAAACAGTCCCCAGCAACGGCGCCAAAAACTTAGAACGACAGAAAAATGTGCAAGTGTACACAATCGCAACAAGTAATAAAGTGACAAGTAAATGTCGATTTATCGTACCCACAGGGACTGTAAAAATAATTATTTATGAAAATATTTGTAAAACACTTTGGCGAGGTAAAAATAATTTGATTTTAAAAAATGGTCAAAAACTATTTAAAAACCAAGTAAATAATTAAAATAAAACAAAAGAGTTCTGGTGCACAATTTCAAATAAGATTTAATCAATGTAACTTACTTGTGTTGGATTAATTATATTTCTTTAACGTAGAATTATTAAACTCATGTTTACATTGTTGTGAATAAATTCACAGCAACCCGGTAATTTTCTAACTTATGAACAAATTTATAAACAAAAATCCATCCATCTCTTGACATATCCCTATGTCAATTCAACTGACTAAACAGATTCTAGTAAATAAACATGTTATTGCACATACATACTCATTAAATTGAACCAATCTCTTGCATATCCCTATGTCAATTTAAACGATTAATAAAATCTAATAAGCATATAAAAGACTATGTGAAGCAACAAGGCATCCCTACCTTGAAACAATTTAATCACAATAATCTTGCAAGTTATGCAAGGCAATAATATCGCCAGATACATTGCTAATTTAACCTTTAGCTTCCTTAGAAGAATAAACATGCACTGATTAAGTACTGTGTCTATTAATTACAATTGCAATCCGTTTAAATAATTAATTTATTAGTTACCTCACAGTCGTAACGCAAGAATAACTTAGGCATGATTTTACTTAATCAAGCATCTTACCGAGGCTTATAACAACATAAACACGATTTTAACAATTCAAGCAGGCAGAATATAATCAACCCAACACAAACATAATTTAAGTTGAATTGATTAAAATAACCATTTCAATAGCATAAATATTCATAACCATATTCGTCAAAACAACAACTAAATTTAAAGAGATAGGGAACAAGAAGCAAATTCGGTGTTTCTCCGTGGCTTGACTAGTTGCTCCCCTCTTCGTTCTTCGTTGGCCTTGGCTATCAAGGTGGCTTATGAACACCTAAATTGCTACTCCAAATGGCTAATGAGAGCCTCTTTCCCAAGAGAAGAAATCGACACTTGAACAAGAGGGAATGAAATGGTTGAAATGAGAGGAAAGTGAGAAAGGGAATGAGAGAATGATGTGAAGTGAGGGATGCTTTGAATGATCAGCAAGGGGTGGCTTTTATAGCTGATTTTGGCTGCTAAAAATAGCAAATTCCAGCAGCCAAATAGCCCTCCCTTGGCCGGCCACACACATGGCAAAGTTGAGAGTTTCAACTTTGCTATTTTAAGCTTGGGGCAAATCTACAAAGCCATAAATTAAGGTGGGGTTTGAACGCAATTTAGAAGTCTTTTGAGGGCCTTTTTGCAAGCATATTTAATCAGCTAAAATGCTGATTTTATGGACAATTCTGGGCTGCCCATTTAGTAGCTTGTTCGGTTCACTCAATCTGGCTCGACTAGTGCGGTTCAACTGGACCCTTTCTCCATAATTAATTAAAAATAATTTATTTAACCTAATTTAAATGGGGAATAAATTAAAATTAATCAAATTATGAATTAATACACATCTCTAGACCGTCTTAGGCTGGAAATTAAAGTACCTCGATACTTCAAATTGCTTCTCAGTTTTGTGTATTCAATAGTGTCAGCCGAGCCAATTTTCACCTTTTGTGCGAATCTGTCGAAAATAGTCAAAATTAGTCAAAGTTAAGTATAAAATTAAATAAATTCACCATGTTCATATTTTTAACATGACTTAATTATTTTATAATATTTAATTATTTTTCGACAAGAATTTAACCGGATTTGCATGAATTTAAAAAAAATTAAGTATGAAAAAGTATATAAATTTTTGTGTTTCCAGACATTCATGGTGTGATTTATCTAAATCATGAGTTAGTTACTGACCATGCGTATATAACTCATGTGCTTTAATATAAGTGGAGGCACCTCTATCCCGTATTCATTTCCTTATTAGAGTTACGGAGCATTACCATACAATTAGAACATTTAAACTTAATTTCATTCAATATCATAAACATAACATAAACCATTCATACATACAAACACCGTCCCTATACTGAGCCCTCGAAGCCTAAGAAACACTTTAAAAACAATTTGTGACTAAATTGAAATCATTTGGAAAGTCTAGGAAAAAGTTACAAAAAATTGAATATAGGGATCACACGGCCGTGTAACCTTCGAACTAGGGACACACGGCCGTGTCCCAACCCGTGTAACTTACTGAGTAGGGTTACACGGCTATGTCACACACCCGCGTGCCAGGCCGTGTAACACTTGAAATTGTCCCACACGTCTGTGTGCCAGACTGTATGTTAGGCCATGTAACTCACTGACTTACATCTCAAAGAACTCATCAGATGACACACGACCATGTCTCCAGGTCGTGTGTCTCACACTATTGAGTTACACGCCCTTGTCTTAGGCCGTGTTAACCCAAAATAAACCTTAAACAACAAGTTTACCATTTTAAACTTACTTGGACTCTAAGTAATCCATTTACCAACCGATAGACCTATTCAAAGTGACATTAAGCAAGCCATAAACATGCCAAATCAACATCCTAAGTGCCTAACCAATGTATCTTCATTGATACCATAACTATATACAACTATACATCAAAATGAAACATTAATCAAAGCTTATCAATTCACCAAAACTAACACCTAACCAAAACACATTAGATGCTCATAAGATCTAATCCATCCAAAACGCACAAAATGCTTATAAGAGCTAATCCATCCGAAACACACTAATGACTCCGAAGAGTTAGTCCAACCGAAACACACCAAAGTAGAGAGTATAACACGAGAGTTTGCAACAAATGATCAACCTTGGTTTACTCGGGAAACATATATATATCACACCACAACCGTCTCCACTCCAGTCCCCCATAACACACCATATCTCGACTGTACTCTATCCCGCATTCAATCCAATCCAAGTATAGAATTTCAACAATTTTTCTTCAAATAACTTATATCATTTATAATCAAATATAACTATCACATTACATATTATCATAAAAATTCCATAAAGATGTTAAGTTATGAACTGTACGAACTTACCTGAACTAAATTGTAGTAGTTGCAGAAGTTCAGAGACTATTCTGTAATTTTTCCTTTTCCACGAGTATCAACTGGATCTTGATCTAAAATGTAAAATTCTTCAATTATTAGCATACATTTCACCTTCCAATTCACTTTACATTTTATACCGTTTTATTTTTAAATTTACACAATTACCTTTAACTTTTACGACTTTTGTAATTTAGTCCCTTAACCCAAAATTCATCAAAATATCCATTTTTCTCAAGTCAATATTCCAGCTGAATATACTAGGCCCTTAAATGGTCCCTAATAAAACATCAAATTCACTATCAAACCCTTAAAATTTGACATTTTCACAATTTAATCCTAAAATCAAAGTTTAACAAAAATCACTTCACAAAATCATCAAACAACACAACAAAAGCTTCAAATACATGGTTATCACAAAAAAAAAACATTCAAGATTCATCAATGGAAACTTATAAATTTTTTAATAGATTCAAAAACGAAGGTATGAGCTAGCTGGAGCTAGTTGTAGCGGTCTCAAAAACATTAAAAATACAAGAAATGTGTATGAATTTCACCTACATGCAAAGCTTTATGCTTAGCCAAAATTGAAGCTTCAAAAATGGAAATTTCCTTTTGATTTTCGGCGGAAACATGGAAAAGTTGATAGAAATTTGCCTTTTGTTTTATTAAACTTTAATTAAATTACTAAATTACATATTTACCCTTAATTATAACCTTATTATAAAGCAAGAATTTAAAAGCATATTATTGTCCATCAATAACCTTATGGACTAATTGTTTCTTTGGTTCCTTTTCATTAAAAATTACGCTATGAAATCAATAGAATTCAAGATTTACTAAGATTTGTATCTTTTTCAATTTAGTCTTTTTTCCTTAATTAACTATCTAAACGTTAAAATTTCTTAACCAAATTTTAATATGACTCTAATGACTCCATAAATATTCTAAAAATAATACTTTAGAGTCGACACGAAGAAAATTTATGGTCCCGAAACCACTATTCCGTCAACACTGAAAATTAGATTGTTACAACTCTCTCCCCTTAGGAAACTTCGTCCCCGAAATTGTTACCTGAGAATAGATTCGAATACTGTAGTTTCATCGATTCCTTGATTTCCCAGGTAGCTTATTCTGTTCCATGACAATGCCGTAAGACGTTTACTAACGGTACCCATTTATTCTGCAGTTCTTTAACATCCCGAGCCAAAATTTTCACTGGTTCATTAGAATGTCTTATTTGACTGTAATCAATCTAATTATGAGGAATCACGTTTGAAGGATCAAATCTGTACTGTCTCAGCATTGAAACATAAAACATATTATGAATTTTCTCGAGTTCAGAGGGCAAAGCTAATCTGTAAGCTACAAGGCCAATTCTTTCAACAATCTGGTACGGTCCGATAAATCTCGAACTCAGCTTCCCTTTCATGCCAAAACGTAGCACTTTCTTCCATAGAGAAACTTTTAGGAATACTCGATCGCCAACAACAAATTCTACATCTTTTTTTTCCGATCCGCATATGATTTTTGACAATCAGATGCAACTTTCAAACAATCTTGAATAATTCAAAATTTATCTTCTATTTCTTGGATCAAATCATTTCACACCATTTTGGATTCGCTCAATTCAGACCAATACAATGGTGTTTTCCAGTTTCTTTTGTAAAGAGCTTTGAACGGTGCCATTTTTATATTGGACTGATAACTGTTATTATAAGTAAATTCAACTAATGATAGATACTTTTCCCAGCTACCTTCAAACTCGAGTATACAACATCTTAGCATATCTTACAGATTCTATATCACTCGTTCTGATTGCTCGTCTGTCTAAGGATGAAATACTGTACTGAAATTGAGTTTAGTGCCTAAAGCCTTGTGAAGTTTACTCCAAAATCTCGATGTAAACATTGGATCACGATAAAAAATGATAGATATCAAGACCCCGTGTAATCTCACAATCTCCGACACATATAATTCCGCTAATCTCTCAAGTGAAAAATCTGTACTGACTGGAATAAAGTGTATCGTTTTAGTCAATCTGTCAACAATCATCCAGATTGAGTCTTTCTTTTTCAGAGTTACAGGTAAACTAGACACAAAATCCATTTTGACTTGTTCCCACTTCCACTCAAGAATCATAACAAGTTGTAGTAAACCCGACAGTACTTGATGCTCTGCTTTTAGCTGCTAACAAATGAAACATTTAGCTACAAATTCACAAATTTCACGTTTCATACCGGCCGCCAGTACATCTTTTCAAGTCATAATACATCTTCGTGCTACCAGGATGAATGGACTACGTACTACTGTGAGCTTCAGATAGAATATCATGTTTCAAATCTAAATAATTAGGAACATAAATCCTATCACGAAAACGCAATGTACCATCATCATCAACACTGTACAAAGCAATCAAATTATTCTAAACAAAATGTTGTTTCAATGTCAACTATGGATCATCGTTGTGTAAGTCCCGAATTTGTTGTAGAAACAAGGGTTTAGTTCTCAACTCTGCCAGTACAGAACCATCTTCATTCAGAGCTAAATGAGCGTTCAACACTCGAAGTGCAAACAATGACGAATTTCGACTGAGTGCATCCGCAATCATATTAGCCTTTCCTGGATCATAATCAACAACTAGATCATAATCTTTCAGTAGCTCTAACCAACGTCTCTATCTCAAATTTAGTTCTTTCTGAGTCATCAAATACTTTAAACTTTTGTGATCCGTAAACAAGTGGCATTTCTTGTCGTATAAATAATGTCTCCAAATCTTCAAAATGAATACAATTGCAACCAATTCGAGATCATCGGTAGGATAATTTCTTTAATGTGGCTTTAACTATTGTAAAGTATAAGCTATTACTTTCTCTCCCTACATCAATACACAACCTAAACCTTTGAGAGACGCATTACTATAGACAACATATGCTACCCCATTTTTAAGCTGAATCAACACTGGAGCTTCTATCAACATGTTTTTCAGCTGATTAAAACTTTGTTGGCACTTATCAAACCAAACAAACTCGACATTTTTTTGTAGTAATCTAGTCATCAGTGAAGCAATGATCAAAATTTTTTTAACAAAATGTCGGTAGTAACCTGCTAAACCTAGGAAAATTCACACTTCAGAAACATTCTTTGGAGTTTTCCAATTCATCATAGCAGAAACTTTACTTGGTTCAACTCAAATCCAATCAGGTGATACTATGTGACCCAAAAATCCAATCTCATGTAGCCAGAATTCACATTTACTGAACTTTACATACAACTGTTTTTCTCTCAAAGTCTGTAACACAATTCTCAAGTGTTGAGCATGCTCCGATTCGGTCTTGGAATATATAAATATATCATCGATAAACACAGCTACAAATCTATCCACATGAGGCTGAAACACCCGATTCATTAAATCCATAAAAGCAGCAGTGGCATTTGTCAAACCAAATGGCATTACTAGAAATTAATAATGACCATAACGAGTTTGAAAGCAGTCTTTGACACATCATATTCTTTAACCCTCAACTGATAATACCCGGATCTAGAATCTATCTTCGAGAACACTGTGGCACCTTTTAATTTATAAAAAAATCATCAATACGTGGCAAGGGATACTTATTCTTTATTGTGACTTTATTCAACTTTCTATAGTCAATGCACAATCTCAAAGAGTCGTCTTTCTTTTTCATAAATAATACAAGTGCACCCCAGGGAGATATGCTTGGTCGAAAAAACCCTTTGTCTAACAACTCTTGCAACTGTGCTTTCAACTCTTTTAATTTATCTGGTGCCATACGATACAGTGATATCGATATCAGTGTAGTTTTAGGAACCAGATCAATCACAAATTCAACTTCACGACCAGGAGGTAAACCCGACAACTCTTCAAGAAATACATCAGTAAATTCAATAACAATCGGTAACTGATCTAACTTTGATTTTGGATCTCTAGTATCAAGAATGTATGTTAGAAATGCTTCACTACCTTTACGTATCAATCTTTATGCGGAAATAGCTGAAATGATTCTAACAACACTATTCTACCCGTCGGATTCAACTAAAATTATCTCTTCCATCTGGCATATCAAATCAATCCGTTTCTGCTTACAATTTACTATTGTATCATGTAATGATAGGAAATCCTACCCAGGATAACATCAAATTCCTGAAAGGGTAGTAACATCAAATCAGTAGGAAACTCACAGCTTCTAACTTTCAGTGGACATTTACATCAAACTAAGTTAACTATCACACTCTGTCCTAGTGGATTAGTAACTTGAATATCATATTTAGTTGATTCAACAAGTAGTTTTTTTTCCATTACTAATGTAGTGCAAATATAAGAATTAGTTGGCCTAGGGTTAATCAATGCATACACAGTAGCATCAAATAGATAGAATGTACTCACAATCACACCAGGTGTAGCAGCTTCTTCTCTGGCTCAAACGGCATTTGTGCAAGTAGATGCTCTAGCTTCTGATCGAATAACGGTGTCTTTTGCTCCCGTACAAGTAATCCCAATAATATTGTTCTGGCCTGGACATCTACCTTTCTAAGATGTAGACATTTGCTTTTCATTCTGTTCTTCATTTTCCTTTAACTATTTAGGACAATTTCAGAGAAAGTGATTAGTCGACCCATATCTATAACATGCTCCTGACTTAGCTCTACACTCATCAGGATGAAATTTTCCATAATGTTTACAACTGGGCTTCGGAGCATTCCGTACACTTCCTACACTATCAATTGGTTTCGTAGGAGTTTTAAAATCATGCTGAATCGATTTTTTTTTCGGGTGCTCAAATACTGAAGTAGCTCGACTAAAGTGTTCTCTAGTCTTCTTTGTTGGTGGTACAGAAGACGACTTAAAAGAACTTCTCTTGTTAAACTCTCGAATCCGCCTATCCTTTTGTATCTTGCGGTTGTACACTTCTTCCATTTTCTGTGCATGATTAGATAAGACAACAAATTCTTGAATTTCATTACCTCCGATCATCATTCTGATTTCATCATTCAAGCCATCTTCAAACAGGATAGACCTCTCTTCTTCAGTAGGCACAATTTTTCGAGCATATTTATTGATATATACAAACTCTTTCTTTTACTCAACCACTGACTTATTTCCTTGCTGTAACTCAAGAAATTCCCTTTTTTTTTCTTGTCCATATACTGTTTCCCGACATATTTCTTTTTGAACTCGGTCTAAAAGAAATCCTAGGAATTTTTCTCTCTCGGTACTACAGCTACCAATGTAGTCCACCAACTATACGCTTCTTATTTTAGCAATGAAATAACACATCTAAGAAAATCATTAGGAGGGCAAGCCATTTCTTCGAAAACTCGCAAGATGTTCTGAAGCCAATACTTGGCTTTAACCAGATCATCTTTAGGTCTACCTCAAAATTCTTTGGCACCCCACTTCCAAAGCTTTTTAATCGGAATTCATAGACTAAATTTAGTCATAAGAGGAGGTGAAGGTGCAACAAAGGTATAACAGGGGTGGAGGTTTTTGAGCTGGAGTATTTATTTTCATAAATTCATTAAACCATTGGTTCATAAACCCGAAGAACATGTTTTTAAGTTCATGCTCATGTACTTATGGAATCGGGATATTACTATTTGTTCCTTGATTAGAGGTCAGTAAATTACCATTAACCTCTTCATTGTCAGCACGATCAGATCCGTATGACATCTTTACAATCTATAAAAAAAACAAAGGTTAGATCAGATCAAACACGTTACAATATCACAGGTTATATGACATGTAATTATAGATATTAATCACGCTACGCTTAGTTTGAGAACTGACTAAACCGTAGCTCTGATACAACTAAATGTAACACTCCTAACCCTTATCCGTCAACAGAACAGGGTTACGGAGAATTACCAGGCTTTACGAACTAATTACGAATATTTCATAACCTTTTTTATACAAAGCAAGAATTAATCATATAACACTCGCATGTCCCTTAAATGAGCCCTCGAGGCCCGAAATACACCTTAGAAATGAATAGGGACTAAACTGGACACTTAGAAATTTTTTTTCCAAAATCTTAAAATTTTTCTTAAGAGCAAGGGACACACGCCCGTGTGGTCGGTTGTGTGAGCATTCGATGTGAGGCACACGGCTGTGTCCCAGCTTGTGTTCTTACCCGTGTAACTCACTGACTTGGGTCACATGACTAACCACACGCCCATGTTCTAATCCGTGTGCAAAGTGTAGGGGTCACAGGGCCAAGCCACAAGCCCGTGTGCTAGGCCGTGTGCAAATACTTGGACATTCTGATTTGAAATTTCAAGGTGCAGGGGACACACGGCCAGACTACATGCCCATGTGCATGGTCGTGTGTCACACATAGTTGGGACACACGCCTATGTCTTTGTCGTGTGGACAAAAATAGGCCATTTTAAGGCCACTTTTCTCACCCTTTTTGATATAAACCTATACACAATATTTCAATACATCAAAAAGCCTCAATCAAGCAATCAACACAAGCTAAAATCATATTTTAAACATAACATAATATTACAAAACTCATTTACCTAAACTTACCAATATAACTCATTTCATTAGTTTACCAAAATCTACTACTAAGTATATGCATACAATTATATATATAATTCTCAACCATACTTCAATTTAGTTCTTTTTCAATCCAACCCTATACATGCCATATAAACCAAAATTTACATTTCAAAAACTACCGGATTAATTTGGATAGTATGGCTTGATGTACTGATCCAATCCTCCGATTTCACATTAATCTACAAGAACAATAAACAACACGAGTAAGCTTATTGAAGCTTAGTAAGTTCATTAGGTTAAAAATTGATCTTACCAAACTTAATATAATAAACTAAATTGTAAATAAATCATACATTCTCCCTGTCAAATATAATATAAATCAATGAACTCACTTCTTTCAAAACAATATTATTAATAATCAACATATCTTTCAATTCATTCACATAGGTCTTTTACCAATTCTACTGAATCGAGGAATGACTTACGGATATGAGTACATCATTTTCTTTATGCTATAGTCCAACTATAGTCTTACACTTACATTGCCATGGCCCAACCATGGTCTTACATTAGTAGTGCCATAACCTAGTTATGGTCTTATCATCATAATTCCATAGCTCAGCTATGGTCTTACTTATAATTGCTACCATGGTCCAACCATGGTCTTACGTTCAAAGTGCCATAACCCAGTTATGGTATTATCCGTCAATTTATCCTTTACATATTAATGCCATAGCCCGGCTATAGTCTTACATATAAACATTGTCATGGTCCAACCATGGTCTTATGCGTCAATTTCTCTTTTGCATTGAACAACTGTACTCAATCCCACGTCCGTTCACTTCGAAAATTTACTTCAATTTCATGATTTTATCAATAATTTCATTTTCAACAAATAACATGAATAATTACATAATATCATTCATCAATTTAACATTTAACATTAAAGTTTAACCATACGAACTTACTTGGGCTGAATTATAAGTTTGTAGTAGTTAAGGACTATTCTGCTAATTTCCCTTTTTCTCGTTGACCTACGAGCTCTTGATCTATAATATAAAATTATTCATCCATTAGCATATATTTCAATTTCAATTCACTTCACAATTAATACCCCTCAATTTTTTGAAATTACATAATTATCTCAACTTTTACAATTTTTACAGTTTAGTCCTTTATCAAATATCTTATCAATTGAGCTAATTTTTCTCAATTAAAAATTTATCTAAGTATTCTAAGCTATTTCATATCCCTTGATAAACAAACCTTAATGCCAAATCCTAAGATTTAATCTTTTTCACAATTAGGTCTTAAAATCAATTTCTATTAAAATTTCTTGATAAAATCATCATATAACAAAATGAAAGCTTCAAATCCATGTTGATTCATCATAAATATCTAGCACTCATCAATGGTAACTTTCAAAATTACTCATAAAATAAAAAACTAATGTAGATAGTTGGACCTGATTGCAAAAGTCTTAAAAACACAAAAAATTCAAGAAAAAAGCAAGAAGTGAACTCATATGTAGTAAAATATGAAAACCAGCTTTTTAAGGGTTTTTCAATGGTGTTTTTGGCTGAGAATTTTGAAGAATTGTCTAGATATTCAATTACATCCTATTTTTAACTATTAAGTTTTGTTTCATTTCCAATTCTACCCCCTTTTCACACTAATTTTGTTGTTTATTCACATATGTCGTCCAAGCTTTGTAATGAGTGTATAATTGCCTTTTTAGTCCTCTCTTATTCTTCACTTAAGCTATTTAATCACTATTTCTCTTAATTAGCAAGTTTTGTACCTTTTTCAATTTAGAACTTTTTAATTAATTAACTATCAAGAAGTTTAAATTTTCTAACGAAATTTTAATACTAATTTAATGACACTCCGTAAATATTTATAAAAACATTTATGACTTGCTTTATGAAATCAAGGTCTCGATACCTCGTTTTCGAAACCACTTTACCTAGTAAATCCTTTTAAAATACACATCATCAATTTAAAGATCTTTCTAAAATCACATTTAATTCATAATTATTAAATAATAAAATTTTAGAACTCTGTCGTTAGATTTAGTGATCTCGAATCACTGTTTTCGACACCATTGAAAATTGGGTTGTTATGTATCCTGTATCCATTGCCAGATTAGGGTTACAAAGCATTACCATACAATCAAAAAATTAAGTTATAATAAAAAAATTTAAACTTAATTTCGTTTAATATCATAAACAAAACCTAAACCATCATACATACACACACCGTACCTATATTGAGCCCTCGAAGCCCAAGAAACACTTTAGAAACAATTTGGGACTAAATTGAAACCATTTGGAAGGTCTATAAAAATGTTACAAAAATTTGAATACGGGTGTTACACGGCCGTGTACCTCACACGGTTGAGACAAACTCCCGTGTCTCAGGCCATGTAACCTTTGAACTAGGGACACATGGCCGTGTCCCAACCCGTGTCCTCACCCGTGTAACTCACTGAGTAGGGTCACACGGCCATGTCATACACCCGTGTGCCAGACCGTGTAACACTTAAATTTCCCTACACGCCCGTATGCCAGGCTGTGTAACTCACTGACTTGCATCCCAAAGAACTCATTAGATGACACACGACCATGTAGCCAGGCCGTGTGTCTCACACGGCTAAGTTACACATCTGTGTCTCAGGCTGTATTGACCCAAAATGAACCGTGAACAACAAGTTTACCATTTCAAGCTTACTTAGACTCTAAGTAATCCATTTACCAACCGAAAGACATATTCAAAGTGACATTAAGCAATCCACAAACATGCCAAATCAAAATCTTAAGTGCTTAACCAATGTATCCTCATTGATACCATAAGTATCTACAATTATACGTAAAAATGAAACATTAATCAAAACTTATCAATTCACCAAATCTAACACCTAACCAATATACCTATCATAGGCATTTCAAACACAACATTGCATTAACACATATCATTCATATTTGCATTGGAACATCTTACCATATTCACATATATATCATATAAGTTACTTATTTGTAGTTAAAGTCATAATTAACATTTTACATATACAAAAAAATAGTAATGACACAAAAGCCTATTACATTTCATTTAATCCAAAACGAACGTTCCAAAAACTACCAAAATATATGGATAGTGTGACTTGAGTGCCAATCCGATCGTCCAACCTTCAAAATATCTACAAGAACAGAAAATAACACAAGTAAGCTCAATGAAGCTTAGTAAGTTCAACATATTAAAACGATAAATCTTACCGAAGTAAGTACAACAAATCAAATAATAATACAACCATATGTGTTCCCTGCCATCCACAATCTCAACCAGAGAATCGTAAAAATTCAATTCAAAATTCAAATATATGACAAATCCATCAAAATCACTAAACAAGGTACCTTACCAAGATTTACAATCGATGAACGACTTACGGATAAGAGTACATCGAAAATCCAACCAAAGCACACCAGATGCTCATAAGAGCTAATCCATCTGAAACACACCAAATGCTCATAAAAGCTAATCCATCCGAAACACACCAATGGCTCTGAAGAGCTAGTCCAATCGAAACACACCAAAATAGAGAATATAGCATGAGAGTTCGTAATAAATGCTGAACCTCGATTTAGTCGAGAAGCATATATATATCACTCCACAACCGTCTCCACTCCAAACCCCCATAACACACCATATCTCGACTGTACTCTATCCCGTGTTCAATTCGGTTCAAGTATAGAATTTTAACAATTTTTTCTCAAATAACTTATATCATTTATAATCAAATATAACTATCACATTACATATTATCATCAAACATTCCATAAAGATGTTAAGTTATGAACTGTACGAACTTACCTGACTGAATTGTAGTAGTTGCAGAAGTTTAAGGATTATTTTGTAATTTTTCCTTTTCCACGAGTATCAACTGGATCTTGATCTAAAATGTAAAATTCTTCAATTATAAGCTTACATTTTACCTTCCAATTCAATTTACATTTTATACCCTTTTATTTTTTGAATTTACACAATTACTTCTAACTTTTACAACTTTTGTAAGTTAGTCCCTTAACCCAAAATTCTTCAAATTCTCCATTTTTCTCAAGTCAAAATTCTTGCCGAATATACTAGGCCCTTAAACAGTCCCTACTAAACATTAAATTCACTATCAAACCCTTAAATTTTGACATTTTCAAATTTTAATCCTAAAATCAAAATTTTAAAAAATCACATCACAAAATCATCAAATAACACAACCAAAGCTTCAAATACATGGTTATCGTAAAAAAAAATTCAAGATTCATCAATGGAAACTTCCAAAATTTTTAACAGATTCAAAAATGAAGGTATGGACTAGCTGGACCTAGTTGCAACGATCTCAAAAACATAAAAAATGCAATAAACGGGTATGAATTGCACTTACATGCAAAAATTTTATGCTTAGCCGAATTTGAAGCTTCAAAAATGGAAATTTCTTTTTTGTTTTATTAAACTTTAATTAATTTACTAAATTACATACTTACCCTTAATTATAACCTTATAAACCAACAATTTAAAAGCTCGGCCAATGCTCATCTAATGGCCTTGTCATAAGTGTGTTACCCTCATAAGATATCTTTAATCTCTTTAGGATAATATTTTTTCTCCCAATATGATCCTATTTTATCTCATGGTAATCTTTACATCTTCATTTATGAAAATTAAATTACTATCAAATAGTAATCAACGCATCCATCACAAAGACAAACTACCTGTGGTCACGTTTACTTATCATCAACCATGTAATAAAAATGAGAAGATACCATTTACCAATGTCTCGTGCTATGAATTCCACAGTTGTAAATGGTGTTACATATTGCAGAAGTTATACACCTAACGCACCAGCTTTCGTTTCCTTATATATTCGAACTTAGGCTTTTACCTATATCAAATTAAACAAGTCACTCATACATAGTCCATCATGCACTCAAGATTTAGGTATGCCACACTATGAATGTCACAAGTGAATAAATCCATAAACATATTCAAGATCTATTCTTCTTAGGTCTAGTTCGATGTACTGTTAGTCCAGTCAATCACATTTATGTCTCTATCTTCAGGGAGTCATTTGCTCCGATGCCCAAGACAGTGCATCTCCCCAATTGGACTTGATAGACGACATATTTGTCTTTCAATTGGTTTTCTTATGTTTTATTAGACTGAGGGCATGTTTAGGTTCATATACTAATTTTCTTTTTGTATTACGATCCGGCCACATGATACCTCCAAATATTAGTTTAAACATTAGACAACCAATAAGCAACATTTGCTTCCATTTTGCTTTGCGTGCAAAAAAAAACATATGAGGAAAATTATGCAAATTATATTAATATAATCAATGAATTTGTTTTATTAACCAATCTATTCGAAAAATTACAAGTTTACAAATGAATATACTACACTTAGGGCACCAGATCCAACACGGATATCTCAGATCACTCTAGACAGTTTCGTATCTTATGCAGACCACTACATAATAAGCGTTTCACTTGCTTCTTCTCATTACCTCTAACTCTCTTAGCTTTAACCAAGTCTCATCGATGCTCTGTATAGCTCATGTTCCCCTTCGATGGAAAAAGCAAAAATTTCTTGCAAGCATCAGAGGATTCTTTCAAATGGTTAGACAGTCTTAGACTGTCATTTGGTTTTGAAACCTGGCCATATAACTCAAATGAAGACTTGCCAAGCATTCTGCTAGGAAATAAAAGATAACCACCCTTATTTTTATAGCATTTGTGGCTTTTCTCCTCAAAATTGGAATCTCATTATTAATCCTGATACGACTTTTGCTTTTACTTCCAGTCGAGTTAACTCCTCTGTTGATGATGCAGGACTTCCACCTCATTCAAACTCTTAAGACATGAACATCTCATCTATCCTTGAGGGAGCTCGTAGCTCAGGAAAAACTATTTTTGTCTCGTCCAAGAAATCAGTAGTTGATTGCGTTATTTCGTGATAGGTTTTAAATATTTATAATTACTCGTTCTTAAACTAACTATTATTGCGATGTAGGCAAGTGTACCTATCGAACAGTAGTATAGTTTTAGCAAGACCGCATTGTCGAACCCAAAGGAACTAAAAGTACTAGTAATGACTGTCTTTTTATTATCTAGCCTAAGAATAAAGAGGTTTTGTAACACTGCCGTACCCGAGACCACCGCCGGAGTTGAGCACGAGGTGTTAACGGACTTAATTCATTAATTAAATAACTCAAACAATTTATTTTAGAATTTCCAGACAAGCTGGCTAACTGCATCACAGTAGCTAAAAAAATCATATCTCTAGTTACAAAACTCAAAATCCAATTCTGTAAATTTCTCCTGAAACTAGACTCAGATATCTACTTACTAATTTTTTTCTAGAATTTTTGGTCCGGCCAATTAGTATAGTTTATTAGTTAAAGTCTCCCCTGTTTCAGGGTTTGGCTACTCTAACCCCTATGAACTATGAATCAAATTTCTTCCTGTACAGAGATCCAATGACTATGAAGTTTGTTTCTATTAAAAATAGACTCAATAAGGAATCCATACATATAAAATGTGGGTCCTAATTATTTTTACACAATTTATGGTGAATTTATAAAGTCAGAATAGGGGATCCAGAAATTGCTCTAACCCTGTTTCACCAAAACGTAAATATATCATAAAATACAATTTTTTTACCTATTTTGTTTCTTCCACATTAAAAATAGATTCACTAATCTTGAATTGCATATTTTATTCATCATCTAATTCTATTTCTACTATTTTTAGTGATTTTTTAAATTCACGTCACTACTGCTGTATGACACTATTTTATAGCCAATTTCACCATTTTATGGTTTTCCATGGAGTAGGTAATACATTAAGCATACATAACACTAAATATAAATTTTAATTAGCCATTCGAATAGCTAATCATCAGCAAGCATTTCTACATCACTCATTCACCATATCATAAGATTATACACACAAAAGGATTATAATGCTATACATGCCATATTCCCAAAATATGCAAGCCACTATACCGAGATGGTCTGTTGGTAGTGTGAGCGTGCCTCCAACCGTCTTGATCTCCAAGCCAGCTTGTCAAAACTACAAGGAATGGAAGGGAGGGAGTAAGCATAAATGCTTAGTAAGTTCACATGTAAATAGCAAGTAACATAACCATGCAATAATACGAAGTCCACATTTGCATAATATCACCAAAGCATTCATATCATATTTCTCATTCATGATCTTACCATATTATTGTTTTATTGAAGTCTCAATTCGAGGGTTGAGTACATACCTGGACAAAGTATCCGTTCCACAACACTTACCAACTAGTCACTTTCATCTCGAGAATTCTTCCATTTCACTAGAACTTTACCCGTTGAACACAATCGAAATATAATTCGGATACACGGATTTCATGCACGTAAGTGCCATACCTGCAGCTAGACAAACTCAATAGCCTGTGGAAATTATGTAGCCAAGCTACCATGTAACCCACCCATAAGTGAACACGGACTCAACTCAACGAGCTCAGATGCCTAGTTACATCTCACGAACTCAGACTCAACTCAACGAGTTTGGCACTCAAATATCCTAATGGCATTGTATCCTAATCTATTCCCAAGGTTCAAACGGGCTTTTTCCTTGATTACACATCTTTGCCCTCTTCCACGGAATGTCGAAACCGATACTCGGTAGCAATTCATATTTAACAAGTAGCACACATAATTTGCATATTACTCAATAATAACCACAAAGCATAATATTTCATGATATTAATCATCATATCATATAAATAACATTAAATTACTTAAAATGACAATTATGTTACTGCATTTACACATGAACTTACCTCGTATACGAAAATGGTCATTTTTACCATTTTGTCCACAACTTGGTATTTTGCCGATTTTAGCCTGAATTTTGATTTTCCTTGCTCTATCATTTAAAATATAGCCTAATTAGGACTCATATTATTCAAATCAACCCAAAATCATATTTTGGAAAAATTACAAGTTTGCCCCTAAACTTTCACATATTTACACTTTTTCCCCAAATCTCGTAAATTAAACTTCACCCTATTTTCTTATGTTTTGTGACATGCTGACCATTTTTCCCTTCTATAGTAATATCCAATTCTCACTCTAACATGTATTTATGAACATTAGGTATTGTTATCGATTATGTCATTTTAGTCGTTTTTACATAAAATCAATTAGCAAAAGTTGTTTAACACAATCTCAAGCTTCATATTCTACCATAAAACATCAAAATTCATGCATATCATTCATGGGTAAATTTTTAAATATAAACACTAGCTCAAAATATTGGTAGAAATAGGTAAATCGAGCTACGAGGATTTCAAAAATGTGAAGAACATTAAAAATGGACATAGAAATCACTTACAATCAAGGCTTAAAAGTGTTGAAACCCTAGCTATGGTGGAGAGCAAAATTCAGTAGCATCTTATGGAGAAGATGATCATTTTTTTGTTATTTTTCCCATTTTATTTCATTTAATATCCAAATAACCAAAATGCCCTTCCTTACTAAACTTTCAAAAATTCCACCCATGTCTAATTTTTTTCCATAAACTTAGAAATTGGTCAAATTTCTATTTAAGACCTCCTAATTAATATTTCAAAGCAATTTCATACTAGAAACTTCTAGAATGCAAGTTTTGCAACTTATTCAATTTAGTCCCAAATTTCAAATTAAGCATTTTATGCATAGAATTTCTTCACGAAAGTTTCACACAATCATGAAATCATATCATAGACCTCAAAATAATTATATAATAATTATTTCTATCTCAGATCTGTGGTCTTGAAACCACTATCCGATTAGGCCGTAATTTGGGATATCACAACTCTCCCCCTTTAGGGATTTTCGTCCCCGAAAATCTTACCGAAAAGGTGGTCTTCACTTAGATTCCTCAATTTCATATTCGGTGCTGAAGAACTTTCACTCATGCAGTGCCTCCAATATATCTCTTTAATTTTTCATATATTCTGAAAGCTTACGGACTCAGCTCTCAATTGTTCTTAAATTTTCAACCATTCTCAGTTTCCCTTGTCATCTTGATATAAAACCAGATCTCAATTTGGTTAATGGAGACTAGAATTCCAAGAAATCCAACAATCAAAGGGACCTGCACTCTTCCGAAATAATCATACAGATTTTCATCATCAATAAATCACAATCCAATAACATCTGAATCAAATTACAGTACACGTCATTACTCTCTCAATGAATAGGAAAATTTTCACTGTGAGCTTCATACAATTCTTTCGGTATAAGCCTTGGAATAATAATACCATGAATCAGATCCAATTTGAAATTCAACATCAGAAGTCGATCCTCACTGTACTCTTTTAGTTTACTGCTCACTATCACATTTTTCTCTTTCCGCTACGGAAATAATTTTGATATAGCCTCGAAAATAATCCTTTCTCATTTTCATCCTAATATCAATACTGGCAGAGATAACTCTGGTAGATCCTGATGCTCGACTTTAACCCCATTAACAAATCAGATTTTCCGTGGCATCGAATGTTCTAAACTATTACATTACCTTATTGTCTTGAATCACATTACAATTCATACAGATTGAACATTCGAGTCGATTTTAATCACCAGTGAATGACATTTCAAGTAATCCTTTCTTCTAGTTACAAAACAATTCATCATGCCATCCTTTACTATTCATTCCTTACGTTAATCAAAACCGTCTCAATTGCATTAGCTCAAGTAACCAAAATATCTCAATTGAAGACATTAACTATAATTGACTTACTTGAGAGAAGTAATCCACCATACCGATTGAAACTCGCACTTTTATCACTTATGCCTTTACTATTGTCAAACCTTACATGAAAATTAGAAAAATCCCAATTCTGAAATCACCACATTACCCAAATCAAATAAAGAGTCTAGTCATACTTGACATGATTATCACGAGCTAAAGAATGCACTTCGAACATGAGTCATAATTGACAAATTACGGAATAAAGATAACAAGAAAACTGAATAAAGAAATTCAAGATAGAGAAACCCAGAATAAAGAAATCCAGAATAAAGAAACCCAAGATACGATACTATGTCGGAAAATCAAAAACCAAACTCATAGGAAAATATAGAAGATCCCGATAATTCCTCAGAGAAAAGAAATCTAGTAGAAAACATCATTTAATCTCACTGGAATCAAATGCAACAAGAACAATATATCTTCCCATATATACATATCAAATTGAGCATCAAGTAGAAGAAACAGAATCATAGTATCATACATATTCTCTCATCAATTTTTATCAGGCAGAATATAATAGAATGCCTGAAGGAATAGAGCAATACAAATTATAAACCAGTCAGGCTACCAATGCTTTCGTCTAACATCAGGATTAGAAAACATCCCCATATAACAAGAATTTCTTCAAAAGATCAACAACCATAGAAATATTTCTGGGAACGGATAAACACATAGAACATATTAGAAGAAACTGCTAAAATCTGTCCAGTCGTAACTGTCACACTCAGATATTACACATTTCAGATATCATTTCCCCAACTATTTCTGCCATCACAAATTTCATATTACTTTTCACTAAAGAAGACTAGTTCTGAATAAATTTTGATTTGCACTTTTCTCGACCTTGTACCTTAGTAATTCGATTTATCAAAATAAATTTCTTCTCTAACTGGAACAGTGCATAACTCCAATAATCATTATGCCAATCTGATACTTTTCTAGCTTTAACTTTACTTACCAACTCATTCTTCAATCTCTAATCATATTTATAATTATTCTAGCACTGAACTCTTTGGTTTCCCAACCGGAAACTTATTCAGTACAAATCTCATGAAATTCCATTATAAGCACCACTTTAGTAAGGGGAAGGAGTTGTAGGGCCTTTAACTCGACTTTCTCATACATATACATATGACACAATTTCCATCATCATAACAACATCATCAAAATCATATCATTTATTTAGGCAATGCATCATTCATGTTGGTTTACACAAATTTTTTAGTTATCCATTTAGACAAGTATACTTATGCATGCATCCTATGTTTTCTGGATAACTTGACTTATCCATTCATCTACTCAAACAAATCATACTCATGACATCATATAAGGGTTAAACAAACATATATATTTGCATCACAATTGCAACTTTCATTTCGTGCATCATCATATACATATCATTACAATCATATAATTCTATCCAAACAATTTAACATAGATAAATTCATTTCATTATAATCATTTATCTCATAAAAAAATATCATTGACATTCATCAACATTCAACATTCAATCAAGGCAATGACATTTTCATTCATATCATGATATTAGGAACTTTTACTCATACCTCTACAAATTTCTATTTATCCTATTCATCTTATCAAGTAAGCCAAGTGCACTACATCATATGAGCATCAAGTAAGTATGGATATTTATCACAACATGACCTTTCATCTTACGTGTTATCACTTATATATATATCATAAACTTTTATTCATACTTTTCTGAATCGAGACTCATCATAATTGTAATTTTATTCAAACACCTTCGCATCACATTTAACATGGTCAGTACAGCTCGGTTGGAGAGTACCTCTGTCTAAACAAGACGGTGCTCATACGCGTCGGGAGGCATCACACTATCACAGATCCATGGCATGTATAGCTAGACTCTTACACATTCTAGGTTAGTTCGAGAACTGACTAAATCATAGCTCTGATACCACCAAATATAATGCCCCCATACTCGAGACCATCGCCGGAGTCAAGCACGAGGTGTTAACGGATTTAATTCATTAATTAAATAGCTCAAACAATTTTTTTTAGAATTTCTAGACAAGCTGGCTAACTGCATCACAGTCGCTAAAAAAATCATATATCGAGTTACAAAACTTGAAATCCAATTCCGTAAATTTTCCTGAAACTAGACTTAGATATCTACTTACTAATTGTTTTCTAGAATTTTTGGTTGGGCCAATTAGTACAGTTTATTAGTTAAAGTCTCCCTTGTTTCAGGGTTCGGCTACTCTGACCCCCATGCACTACGAATCATATTGCTTCCTGTACAGAGATCCAATAACTATGAAGTTTGTTTCTATTAAAAATATACTCAATAAGGAATCCAAACATATAAAATGTGGGTCCTAATTATTTTTACACAATTTATGGTGAATTTATATAGTCAGAACAGGGGATCTAGAAATTGCTCTGACCCTGTTTCACCAAAACGTAAATATCTCATAAAATACAAATTTTTTACAATTGTTTCATAAAACGTGAATTTTGTTTCTTCCACATTAAAAATAGATTCATTAAGCTTCAATTACATATTTTATTCATCATCTAATTCAATTTATACTGTTTTTAGTGATTTTTCAAATTCACGTCATTACTGCTGTATGACACTGTTTTATAGCCAATTTCACCATTTTATGGTTTTCCATGGAGTAGGTAATACATTATGCGTACATAACACTAAATATAAATTTTGATTAGCCATTCCAATAGCTAATCATCAAAAAGTATTTCCATATCACTCATTCACCATATCATAAGATTATATACACAAAAGAATTATAATGTTATACATGCCATATTCCCAAAATATGCAAGCCACTATACCGAGATGGTCTGTTGATAGTGTGAGCGTGCCTCCGACCGTCTTGATCTCCAAGCCGGCTTGTCAAAACTACAAGGAATGGAAGGGAGGGAGTAAGCATAAATGCGTAGTAAGTTCACATGTAAATAGCAAGTAACATAACCATGCAATAATACGAAGTCCACATTTGCATAATATCACCAAAGCATTCATATTATATTTCTCATTCATGATCTTACCATATTATTGTTATATTGAAGTCTCAACCCGAGGGTTAAGTACATACTTGTACAAAGTATCCGTTCCACAACACTTACCAACTAGTCACTTTCATCTCGAGAATTCTTCCATTTCACTAGAACTTTACCCGTTGAACACAATCGGAATATAATTCGGATACACGGATTTCATGCACGTAAGTGCCATACCTGCAGCTAAACAAACTCAATAGCCTGTGGAAATTATGTAGCCAAGCTACCATGTAACCCACCCATAAGTGAACTCGGACTCAACTCAACGAGCTCGGATGCCTAGTTACATCTCACGAACTCGGACTCAACTCAACAAGTTCAGAACTCAAATATCCTAGTGACATGTCACTTGTATCCTAATCTATTCCCAAGGTTCAAACAGGCTTTTTCCTCGATTACACATCTTTGCCCTCTTCCATGGAATGTCGAAACTGATACTCGGTAGCAATTCATATTTAACAAGTAGCACATATAATTTGCATATTACTCAATAATAACCACAAAGCATAATATTTCATGATATTAATCATCATATCATATAAATAACATTAAATTACTTAAAATGACAATTATGTTACTATAGTTACACATGAACTTACCTCGTATGCGAAAATGGTCATTTTTACCATTTTGTCCATAACTTGGTATTTTGTTGATTTTAGCCCGAATTTCGATTTTCCTTGCTCTATCATTTAAAATTTAGCCTAATTAGGACTCATATTATTCAAATCAACCCAAAATCATATTTTGGAAAAATTACAATTTTGCCCCTAAACTTTCACATATTTACACTTTTGCCCCAAATCTCGTAAATTAAACTTCACCCTATTTTCTTATGTTTTGTGACATGCTGATCATTTTTCCCTTCTATAGTAATATCCAATTCTCACTCTAACATGTATTTATGAACATTAGGTATTTTTACCGATTATGTCATTTTAGTCGTTTTGACGTAAAATCACTTAGCAAAAGTTGTTTAACACAATCTCAAGCTTCATATTCTAACATAAAACATCAAAATTCATGCATATCATTCATGGGTAAATTTTTAAATATAAACCCTAGCTCAAAATATTGGTAGAAATAGGTAAACCGAGCTACGAGGATTTCAAAAAATGTGAAGAACATTAAAAACGGGCATAGAAACCACTTACAATCAAGGCTTAAAAGTGTTGAAACCCTAGCTATGGTGGAGAGAAAAATTCAACAGAAACTTATGGCGAAGATGATCATTTTTTTGTTATTTTTTCCATTTTATTTCATTTAATATCCAAATGACCAAAATGGCCTTCCTTACTAAACTTTCAAAAATTCCATCCATGTCCAATTTTTGTCCATAAACTTAGAAATTGGTCAAATTGCTGTTTAAGACCTCCTAATTAACATTTCAAAGTAATTTCATACTAGAAACTTCTAAAATGCAAGTTTTGCAACTTATTCAATTTAGTCCCAAATTTCAAATTAAGCATTTTATGCATAGAATTTCTTCACGAAAGTTTCACACAATCATGCAATCATATCATAGACCTCAAAATAATTATAAAATAATTATTTCTATCTCGAAATTGTGGTCTCAAAACCACTATTCCGATTAGGCCGTAATTCGGGATATCACTGGTTTTGTTTTAATTAACTAAGTATCTAAACTAAGAACGCACAGAGAAAAGAATTGGAGAATTTCTTTTGGGAAAAATCGATTGACTTAAGACAATAGCTAAGGAAAAATCCACCTAGACCTTTCAAAATAAGAGAAATTTTCTAACGTGCCCAAAGTTTACCGAATGTTCCCGGTTTTGTCCCGAACTGCCTCTAAGTATGTTTTAGGCCTCGAAGGCCTGTGTAAGGGATGAAATGTACATGTTTGAAAAGTTTTAAATTTGAGCGAAATTTGGTGACCCGATTTTTTGTGAATGCAAAATCCCGGTAACGGCTCGAACCCTATCTAGGCATCGAATACGGGTGAAGGGTGTTACACTTACTCTTTCAGAATTCAACATGCAAGTCCATAATACTTACCCAAGTTATGAAATAGCCTTCTGCATGAACTTTGATCCTTAGTTTCAGCTTAGCAAGAAAGATCCTTGATAAGCTTCAAAGCAACTCAACAGTTGTGTCTTCAAATAAAAGGAAGAAGATAACTCCCCCTTTCTTATAAAGCTCACATCAATATATATGTAAAATCCATGTTCTCATAGTGGAACTTGACATGTGTCACCAACTTTCAGAACTGCCTTTATTAGTGGCTTATAGTTGTAGAGAAACGTATATAAGAATCCAAAATCTTTACGTATCATTGATGTATCCCTTCGCTCATTCCTGACCATCTTGTTAGAACGTAACTTGCACCATAACTAGAGAAACTAGGTGTACCTTACCTCTGGCGATACCCTCATTACCAAAGAGCCCTTGACACACTTACCAATCTCGTCTTCTTTACGACACAACCCATTCACAAATTAATCCTTTCATGATACTCTATTATTAACTATGCATTCAATCTATCCGCCAAAAGCATTGATTTGGGGAATAGGATCCCGCCACCTAGATTCCTTTGAGTTACTCGCCTAAACTCAGGTCTCGCCAATACTGGGTGTTACGTGGATAGTCCCTCACCATATGCAAACCATCACAAAGGAAATACTTTACTGGCCCTTTCAATTTGCTATTGGGTTTCAAATTCCCATTAAGTGGTTCCCATTGCCACCATACTTATCGTTGCCCCCGTTGTCATTTCCATCTTCCTCATGGTCTCCCCCATTAGAGCTGGTTCCCGAAGGGTAGTATTTTCGTCTATGTGCACATGTATTTTTTCGAACAAATTAGTTTAATAAAATCATTCATAAAAATCTTTTGTATATTATTTTGAATTGTTTTTGCATGTAAAGCCAATGGAAACCAATATTAGCTTAATGGTTGTCTAATGTTTAACTAATACTATGCGGTATTATTTTGTTGGATCGTAATATGGAAAGGCAACTTATATTAGTAGACGAACCTAAACATGTCCTTAGTCTAATTTGAAATGAGCAAACCATTTGAAAGACTAATAAGTCATCTATTAAGTCCAATTGAGGATATGCTTTGTCTTGGGCATCAGACATTACCTAAGCAGAATAAATCCTAAATTCATTTATGAATTTATTCGCTTGTGACGTTCATAGTGTGTCATGCCATAGTCCTAAGTGAATGATGGACTATGTATGCGTGACTCATATACTTTGATGTAAGTAAAAGCCTGAGTTCGAATAGATAAGGAACTGGAATGTAACACCCCTCGCCCGTCGCTGGGGTCGATTTACATAATGCTATAGTACAAAGTGGAACAATTATAAACAACTAATATTCAAAATTCAATAACTTTAATCACTTCAATCATTTAATACAATTTGAAACTTTTCCCGAGTCTTATACAAACTTATGTGAGCTCTAAAGTTAACCCAAGAATAAACAGGGATCAAACTACATCATTTTCAAAAGATAATGACATTGATGCAAAATAGGGGATACATGGTTGTGTGCCTAGGCTGTGTGGCACAAAAATGGCCATGTCTTCCAGTAGTCACATGGTTGTGTAGTTGGCTTGTGTGACGAAAAAAAGCCGTGAGGTCCTAAATGTTTCTTTTTACCAAAAATCACATAGCTATTTCACCAATTTGTGTCTATTAGATAGCCGTATGGCTAGCCAGTGTGGTGTAAAAATAGGCCATTTGATCTCATTTCAAAACTACTCAAACTTTTAACACATTGGGGCATATTTGCACACTTATAATTGCACCAAAACAGACCAAAACATGCACCAAAATGTTAACTCATCAATACACAAGATCTTTCAAGTCATTACACAATAATTTTATACTAAAACATGGCATAACCCACTTTGAACCTTCAAACACTCAAGCATGTATGCAAATCCCAATTCAACATCCCAATATTTTCCATTCAAACATCCTAATATAGCTAAATACCATACCATACAAATTATGCACCAAAATCTACCATTTAACACCATTCCATTACCAATTCCATATGGTATATACCTAGGTTACCATTTCACATGTTAAACTAACAAGCCTGCCATTTCAAGCATATTATCTCAACCTTTAAAACATTCAATGTTTTTCCATTCATTAGCCTCAAACATAGCTTACTTAATGCCACATTGTACACTTTTAAACATCTTACTATATTTCAAACATGTTCAATCATTTATAACAATATTCCTCAATGGCACCCAAGTACACATCGTTTATCTATTTCAATACCTATTTATTCATTGTTCAACCAATTATACAACTAACCAATCTCAAACTCAAACATTTCAGCATATGATATCTTCCACATTTACCATTCAAACTCAACCAATTCACATTCATAGTTTACCATTCATATACCTTAACTTTTTCTTGACACATTGTCATTATGCACATATATGTTCACAACATATGACCATAAAAAGGCAAGCATTATTTATTGATCATAGTCACAATCATTCAAGTAAACACATTTATGTAACAAAGCCTATATACATGCCACATAACTGGAAATAGAACGTTTAAAATACTACTGAGTTAAAATTTGGATAGTGTAAGCTTAGAGATGATCCGATTGACGCGTTCCACAAAATGACCACTACAAAAGTTAGAAAACGAAACAAAGCAAGCATTATGAATGCTTAGTAAGTTCATAGGAACTAAAATAGTATACTCACCTCAATTCATAATTAACATAACAAGTTAGCTAATTATAAAACTTTCATGTTTTCACATTTAACAACAGTGAGGTGAGATCATCAAATGCAACTCTCACAGTAATTCAATCTATATAATACCATTCAGCTCAATTCAATGTCATTTAATCAATATCATCATATATATATTCTTCAGTTACATTATTCAATCATCATATAACATATCAAATCGGAACACATATCATCATTTCAGTCATTCAGTCTTATATCACCCATTTCTATCACAATACAGAATACCATTCATTCATTTAACTTCATTCCACAACCATTTAGCTTGATGAATTATAATAACAGATAAGGATACGCGGGTAGCCACCAAAACACACCAAATTGCTCATTCGAGTGATAACTCCAAAACTCACCTAAGCATCAAAGTGCTAATCCCGTAGGCATCATATGTCATAAGACATTACATCCCTACAGAACACACCAAGGTCTCTGTAGAGACAAAGCTTGGTAATCAGCAACAAATTATGGATTTTGGTATAAATAGCGAATTCTCCGTACATTAGTATCATCACATACCATATCCCGTAAAGAACAAAAATAAACCTATTAGCATGCCAACTGTACCCTATCCTTTCATATGTTCATCCAGGCATATTTAACACATTAGATAATTTATTTACAATTTAGTCCATTTATCACCTTTTTGTACTAATTTGCATACAATTCAAATCACATTCAAAGTCTATAAAATTCATAATTCAAACACATACCACATATTTACATATAAAAATATACCATATTAACTTACCAGGTAAAATCAACGATAATTAAGTATTAGGGACTAATTCGCAATTTTCCCTTTTCCTCGATTATCTACCGATTGATTCAAATCTTTATCTATATAGTAATTCATTTAAATTTATCAGTTTAAAATATCTTGTAATACATTATTTCATGCATATGATAGTTTAATTTCATTTTACAGCAACTCCCAAAAGTTTTACATTTTATTCAATTTAGTCCCTAAAACCAAAACAATTTAAACATTCATATTTAAGCCCCATTTTTCAATCTAATTTGAATCATATCCTTCTACAACCTTCTAATATCTATAATTACAAAAATTTAATGATAGTTTTGAATTATTTTCATTTTAGTCCTTATACACAAAACTAGCATTTTAACTTTACAATTCAGTCCATTTTCTATTTCTCAGCTTGTAAACCAACATATTTCCACCAAAATTTTCAAAATTCATCAATGGCAACATTTCAAAACTTTAACAGTTTTATGATTTAATATTCGGGTTAGCTAAATTAAGCTGCAACGACCTCAAAATCATAAACTTTACAGAAAACCAACTTAGAAATGCTTACCATGCAAGGGTCGATTGCTTGAAAGTTCAAAAATTGCTTCTTCCCTATTTTTTTTCTTATTGCTCGATTTAGAAGAAGAAAGATGAAACAAAAATGATGTTTCATTTCTTTTATTTTTACTTTTATTCATTTAATAGTAATATAATTTATAAGTTTAAAATTATTTAATTAACCCCCACTATCTCTAAAAATGGCATATTTGTCTATTTAAACCTTGGTTTAATTACTATTTTAGCCCTTTTACCATTAAAAATCTATAGCGATTAACTTTTGTAACTTTTACGATTTAGTCATTGCACCTTAATTAGTCACTAATTTGGCAAAATTACCTATCCAAAATTTAATTCACCTATAAAATAGCTCTATAAATATTTAATAAAAAATCTATGACTTGGTTTACAAAAATGAGGTCACGATATCTCATTTTTTTGATACTATTGACTTTAGGGTAAAAAAACTTATACTTTAATTAACTATCCACTCACTAAAATTATTGTACTAAAAAGTAATTTAACATTATAACAAGCTTGTAAATAGTAATTAAAAATATTTACATGTTCGATTTCAAAATATGGGGTTTCAAAACCATCGTTTCCAATACTACTAGAAAATGGGTTGTTAGAACTCACCTCCTTTAGGAAATTTTGTAACACCCTCCACCCGACCCAATCAACTGGATCTAAGTTTTGGGTGTTACTTCCTAAAACAGATGTAACCTAGACTCTTCTATTCACCTATGTACTAGATGAGCAATGACTTAATAAAATTTTCTCCTCTCGTTTACTGACTTACATCGTGTATTCTTATTACGAATATGTCCTTGTACAATGTAAAATCGTGTTTGCAATTTGAATAATACAAGATGTCAAATTTTTCTATTTAAAAAAAATTTGAAATGTTTATCTCAAGCTCTTGTGTTGCTCTCTCAAATGGAGAGTGAAGAAATGAAGAATGGAAGAAAAGATGGTAAGGGGTCAGTGAAATGAGTGAATAGATAGGGATATGTATACTTGAAAAGGTTAGCTATTTTTAGCAAATAATAGCCTTGAAAATCCCTCTTCACATGGCTGACCCTTTCTTTAAGGAAAAAGGGTAGACGACTTTGCTATTTTTGCTTGATTCATGGGAGAAAAAGCTTGAAAAGAAGAGGGGAGTTGGACGGTCACATGTGGGAAATTTGTGGATGATTTTCAATATTTTACCATGTCTTGAGTGGCTGATTTGGACATCTTTATGGTTGGTTGGGCCTTATCCTCCCCAGTTTAGAAGTGCTGAAGATAACTATATATTTTACAGTTATCACACTTTTAACATATCTAAATAGTGAAAAATATTAACCTAACAGGTTTGTTACTTTAACGTCATATTCAATCAACATTATTGACAATTTCTTTCGGTTATGAATGCAGTGTAATAGTAAGGATGCAATGATTGAAAGTTAATCAATGAGCATACATAAATATCAAATTAAAGAAAATGTACTAGTATTAAAATTAGGAGTGGGGGTTTCCTCATAAGTTTGAATAGCTGGCAGGCTCCCTAGCTTTAGGCTTGACAACTATATCTTTAGTCTCAACTTGATTGTTTCCCGCGTTACCACTATTTCCTAGTAGTCTACTTTTCTAATGAGTGACTATATATTTCACACTCTATTCTTTATTTCAATCCACCCAATTCTGTCAATCTCATTTCCGATGTTCCTTGGAACCACACAAAATACAAGCCCCACTTTTTAGTCGGCACTCACCTCAATAAGTTTTTCCAATATGAATACAAATTGATCTATTCAGTTTACGAACACTACCTACGTTGGTTGTTGGTATATTATGGGATCCTAAGTTACTCAATTTTGTCTTATCTTTTCCCGAAAACCCTGATGGAGAAGTGAAAAAACTATGAACATCTCTTAACTTCTTGAATGAAAGAGTAAAAAAGCGATCTAGTCATACTCTATCTACTGAAGTCTCGAAGTTTCAACTTAGCCTATTTCTTTTAATTGCATATGTCTTCCATTTTCTGTACCTGTTCAAATAAGTTTACAAACTATTTCAATTCTAGAGATCCCACCAACATCTGTATGTCTTCGTTCAGGCCCCATTCGAAATGAGTACACATTTCATCTTCTATCAGTATAATCTCTCTGGAATATTTTTTGAGTCTGATAAATTCTCATTCATACTCTTCTACAAACATATTTCCCTGTTTCAACTCTAGTACCTTTTTCTCTTTTCTAAGTATAGTCTGATGATGTATTTCTTTTTGAACTCTAATTGAAAGAAATTCCATTTTACTCAATCTTTAGGAACAATTGCTGTCAAATTTGTCTACCATTGATAAGCTTCATCTTTCAAAAGTGACACGGTAAATCTTAGACTGTCTTTAGATGAACATACCATTTCATCAAAACTCGTTGAGCATTCTCTAGTCAGTATTCATCTTTAATTGGATTAGCACTAGTTTACCCCTAAATTTTTTAGCTCTATATTTTTTAATCTTATAAATTCGTGGTCTGTGAACAATTACTAGATTTTGAGGACAATGTGGTGTTATGGGAGGCATAGTCAAGGTTGGAGGTTACGGAGCCACTTGATTAACTCGTATATATTTTAAGAACCATTGGTTCATCTTTTAAAAGAAAATATCTCACATTTCAGTATCTAGCCCTTGCGAAATGAGCTTACTATGACTAGCTACCTGATCAAAATCAGAAGCATTATCATTTACCTCATCTAATACGACATGATTAGACAAGGCCAACATGGTATATCTATTAGAAAATAGAGTCAGATCGGATTATATGACATCACACTTTCACAATTATCGTGGCATGTGTTTTCTAAACTCAATAAATGCTACGTTCAATACTAGAATTGACTAAATAGTAGCTCTGATACCACTAAATGTAACACCCCTTGCCCATCCCTATCGTCGGGATTGAGTTATGGAATACTACGTACAAAATAGAATAGTTATAAACAATTAACAATTAAAATTCATAACTTTAATCACTTCAATCATTTAATACAATTTAAAAATTTTCTCGAGTCTTATATGAGCTTACATGAGCTCTAAATGTCACACCCTAATTTGGCGAGCTGGTACTGTTGGAAAGACTACGCTGACGAAGATCACCTGAGTCACGAGACTTATATAGGATAAGGTTGGTTACTTCATGGTGAAGTACTTCATAGAACTTTGCTGATACTATAGAGTTTCACTTCGAGGATTTGCAATTTTTTTGTTGTAGCAAGAACCTTATTAGGCAGACTTTCTCGCTAGTAAGCCTACCACCCATGTTATTATGTCACTGATAATGTTAGTATAGTAGCTAGCATGACACATTTTAGTCATCTAACATCCTAGTGAAGGTAACGTGTTAGTATCAGGACACTTGGAGAGCCTCGTAGGATATGTTTAATTAGTGGAAGCTTGTGAGAATGATTATTGAATAGATTTAAACTTGAGTGGGATTTGGATTTGAGTTATCTATAAATAGGATAGCCTGGTAGTGGAAAGAAGACTTCTGTCTCATCTTCTCTACTAGTCTTTCTTATCATCGGAGAAAACCAGAAGAGTTCTTTATCGTTAACGAAAGTGTTATTTGGAAAGCTTACAATAGCTTCTATTTTAAGTTGTCTACTGGTAAACTCTTAAACATTTCTTTAAGTTTTACCAGATAGAAAGAAGCTGTTGTGAGAGAGGTTCAGTTTTGGTCTGCACAACAAACTTTAGTGCAAAAATGTCAATCGAATTAGGTCAATGGACAATGGCTAACCCTAAGCCTATAAATAGTAGCTCTAAACACTTTATAGATAGTTTTAATTCAAGTTTTAGGTTACGGCTTTTATTTAGTTTTGGTTTTAATTTCTTTCTAGTTTATTTTGTACTTAGGTTTTCCTTTATCATTGTAATTTTACTTTAATTTCTATTTCGTTCTTAGGAGAATCTGATTTGTGGAGACAATCAACTCTTTGTGGATTATCGTTCGATCCAAATCAATATACCAAAATTCTTCTTAAACTCTTTACTTAATCTGTTCTATCATGAGTTAATCCATTTATGTGGGATTAAGGAGTGGAGTGGGAGTAATTAACTCTTATGAAGGGTTTCTTAGTGGATCAACTGCTTGGGATAGGAAGAATTTAAAACTTTAGGCCTGACAACCCTATGAAGTCATCTAGGGGAGAATGAACCCAAAATTGGTATTGCCTATCCATAAACACCTTACCTCAATCTGGTTTGGACTGTGAGGTTGAGAGATAAGTAGTTCTTACCGGCTCATTAGTTTAACGGAAGATCAAGAGATCCTAATAGGTTAATGACTAGATGATTGAATAGAACCCGAAATAGGAGTTAGTAATGATCACCAAAACAAGTTAGTCTCCCATTCTTAAAATCGATAGAATCTACAAATTATTGTCCCATCTTTATTTTTATGAAAATATGATTTTTCATCACCTTAGGATTTATCATAATATAATTTAATTAAATTACTAATTAGATATGTTAACGTAGAAGTTAGAATTAGTTTAGTTTTGCTCCCTTGGTATGATCCTCGGAGTACTCCAATAATTCATTGTATAATTCTATATTATAATCTGACCCATATACTTGTGGGAATCGCCTAACGATAATATTTGGATGCAGGACTTACACTCTAGTCGTTAGTACGTCTAGAGGTGGTCAAGTTGTTGGTGCTATTACCGGGAAGGCAACACCACTAGACTAGTTTTAATTTTTACATTTAATATGATAGTTAGGAAAATTTTAAATTATATATGTGATGTTAATTTTTTTATTTACTTTTATTTTTCTCTATTAACATTTTTACTTTCTTTGTGGTTTCAGTGCATGACTTGAAGTAGAGGCACACCTATAGAGCCAACTATTAATCTAGAAAGAATTAATCGCCCAAATAGTCAATAGAAACAACAATAGCAAATGCAAAATAACTCACTTGCTGCTAAACAAAATAATCTGCTATTCGACGAACCTAACTTACAAAATCTACCACCGCTACAATTACTGACAGAACCACCAATGGCTTGAGAAGAATGTACGCTGAGAGATTATGCGCCGCCAAACCTTGACGCAGTACAAGTTGGCATCGTAAAACTGGCCATTACAATAAACAATTTCAAGATAAAGCCTACAATGATCCAGATGATTCAAAACAACCTATAGTTCAGAGGAACTATAACGAATGACCCGGACCAATATTTAAAATGATTTCTCCAACTTTATAATACTTTTAAGTTTAAAAAGGTCACCGATAACACTATTCGACTTCGCCTATTCCCCTTCTCATTAATAGATAACGCTTTCTCTTGGTTAGATTAAAAGGCACTAGGATCCATCACAACATAGAACAAACTTGTAACACCCCTTACCCGTATTTGACTCCAGACTAGGGTACGAGCGTTACCGAACATAAAATCACATAAACATACAAAATTGAGACATGAATTTCCATCCAAATTTAAAAATTTTTCATTCACATGCATAACATCCCTTATACGGGCCCACGGGGCCTAAAACATAAATTGGGTATGGTTCTTAAGACCACTATATCAAGGACTGTCCTGAGATAATGGAGAAAGAAAAATTTCAGAGTACAAGGCTGAGTAGTATGGCTACAAAGGGGAGACCCTCGAGAAATGCCAGTAATTGGGCTAGTAGCAAAAGTATAGCGAGGATACAACGGTGAGATCCGGAGCTAGAGCTCCAGCTAGGGCCTATGCCATACATGCGCGTGAGGACGCATCTTCTCCAGATGCAATCACTGATCAAGAAAAACGTGATTCGGGTCTTGATCAAGGGAAACACAAGGTTTATGAAGAATATGTTCATTTTCATCATTTTGTACCAAGGTAAGTTCATATACAAATAATGTGATGTTATGTTATATTTTTGGTGCTTGAGTATTATGTGAATTCAAATTCTTTAATGCTTTTATGAGTTATGCTTTGATTGCTCCATGAGTAAGTGATTGGTATTATGAACATTGAGATCGACATTACGAGCAAATTTGACAGAGATATGATATCGAAGAATCTCGTTTGAACCTTAGGAATAGTTTAGTATACAAGTGACATGTCACTAGGAACCATGTGATTTATGAGCTCATGAGATATGTGATATATGTTTATGTGGTTCCGGGTGGTGGTCTTGTACATCCTACCTGTGACTGGGTAATCCGACATGTGTTGCAGATACCTGACAGCTTGTGTGAGCAGCCTGTGTAGCTACGTCCTGACCGATAGCTTGTGTGAACAGACTCGTGAGTAGCTCGGGAATGAGCTTTTATGTATTACGTGATATGAGGTAGCTTTAGCTACGTATGTGGCACTTATGTGTGAGCTTTCCGTGTATCTAATAGTATTCCAAGTGTTCAACGGGTAAATTATTGAGCAACTTGACAAAAGACCCAAGGGGTAAGTCAATGAGAAGAATGAGTAAGAGATTACATTATGAGTTGATACAGGTATGTATACCTAACTCATGATAAATGCCTTAGTATGCGATGAACTTATGACAAGGTTGTTTATGTGATGAGTAAGTTTAAGTGATTTGATGAAATACAAATTATGTTCATTATGTTATATGTATGTTAAATACTTGTTTAGATAGCATGTTATTTGCATATGGACTTACTAAGCTTTAATGCTTACCCCCTTCCTTTCCATATTTTATAGTGTCGCCAAGCTAGCTCGGGGATCGAGGGATGTTGGAGACTCGATCACACTATCAATTAGACATTTGGGTATAGTTAGTCTTAACATTTTGAGTATGACATGTACAAGGGACTTGGTCATTTTGTTATGTGTCATATTGATTAGCCAAATGAGTTGGCTCATGATGGTATTATGATTCATTTTGTATAAGGGCATGAAATGTGGCTTGTATTTGTTTCTCGGGTTGTAACCCTAATTATTTATGCATGCATGTAATGTGTTTATGCTTTGTGATGTGGTTGGTGGTTGCTTGTTAGTAATGGATGTGATAAATGACACATATGCTTAATGAATGAATTGGGACTAATAAATATGATCATGTCCATGGTATAATTGAGTAGGTTAAAGGTCGGTTTATAAGGATGATTAAATATGAAATTGGTGTGGAATGCCATAAGAAAGCATGATGGTTTGAGCATATGATATGTTGACATTACAAAGTCATGGATTAATCATGATTGTGAGTATTTAAGTGACTAAATATGTTATGTTGCATGCCATCAAAAATGTATAAGTGAGTGAGCTTTTAAGGGTGGCAAGTGGCTTGGAAAATAGCCTCAAAGTTGTCCACACGGGTAGGCACACAGGCATATGTCTAGGCCATGTGTGACACACGGTCTGTCCCATGAACGTGTGATCCGATCGTGTGTCTCTTACACCCTAATTAGGCAAAAAAAAATGCCCAGTAGTAAACACATGGGTAGAGACACGACCGTGTGTCTCAGCTGTGTGAAGAACACGGCCTCAAGACATGGACTTATGCCCAGGCCGTGTAAAGTCTGCACTTAATTTTTGAAATTTAATTCGCCACACAGCCTAAGCACACCGGCGTGTGACTAGGCCGTGTGACCCTAATTATGTTGATGACATCATAAACAGAGAGCTACACGGGCTAAGGACACAGGCGTGTCCCAAGCCACACGGGCGTGTATGACCACACGGCCTACCCATACGGGCATGTGACCCTGTTTCATGAAAATTTTCTAAGTTTTCTCAAAGCTTTCTAAAGTTCTTGATTTAGTCCGGAACTACTCCTGATGATTGTTTTGGGCCTCGTAGGCCCATATAAAATTTGCATATGTGTAAATGAATTTAATTTGAACCAAATTTTACGGCCCGATTTTGTATGTTGCTTGTGTTTAAGCCTGATTTTACGGGTAAGGAGTGTTACAAAACTTGTAGAAAAGTTCTTATACAAGTTTTTTCCTATTAGCAAGGCGATCCAAATAAGGAGAGAGATTGCCACGTTTAAGCAATTAGAAGGAGAAAGCTTTCACGAAGCTTGGGAGCAATTCAAGTTGTTGGTACAAAAATGCCCTCACCATGGTCTACTTGACTAGTTACGATTGCAGATGTTCTATAATGGGTTGGATGCACAATTATGATCAAGACTAGATGGAGCTGCAGGAGGAGCTTAGTATATGAAAAAGTAGAGAATTGAATGACTTTGGTGTTACATTGTTAGAAATTAAGCTTATTATATGAAAAGGACTAAATTGTAAAGCATAATTGTTGGTTTCGTAAATTAGGGACCAAATTGAATAAATTGAAAAATTTTCATGAATTAGTGGTAGGAATTTAAAATAGAAGGTCCCTAATGAATTTTTTGAAATTGGACTTTAATCCAAGGATTTAAATTGGAAGTTATATGTCTCAATTTCAAGGGCTAAATTGAATAATTTGTAAAATTTTATATTTGATTATGTATTTATTGGAATATGATATTGGGTGTCTTTTATGATTATTCATGGCTAAATTCAACATGAAAATGTCAAGAGGGAAAAGAAAAATGAAAGTGATCGATGAGTAGTCGAAAATTTTAGTTTGTGCATTTATAATTTAAGTTATATAAATTGCTTGCATTTTCATGATTACATGTTTACAAGAGTATCAAGATAAGTATATAGTAATGATATAAGTTATTGGATCGAGTTTAAATTTGAAATCTTGGAATAGAGGACTAAATTGAATAAAATAGAAAATAGCATAAATCGTTTGAAACATGAGACATGCCAATGAATTGAGTGAGAATATGTATTAAACGAAGTGAAATATGTATGTTATATTAATGAATTGAATTATAATAATGTATATGATTGAAAAATTTATATGTAAACAAAATTATAAATGGAATTGAAATTTGATACCCTATTAATTAGTCAGGCTAAGTAAGATATAATTAGCATGCCATATGATTGATTTGTGTATGCGTTATCTGCTTATGCACCGGGATGCATTTTGTGTGCTAGATACGCACTTATGCGCTAGGATGCACTTCGTTTGCCAGGTATGTGTTTTATATGCTAGGATGCCCTTTGGTGCTTGTAACAGTTCGTTTTCAATTATATCAGAACAGTGGTTTCGGGACCACAATTTCAATGAGTAAATTACTATTTTATTATTTATTTAATGTCTACGGGAATGTATTAAGGTCGTATTAATGTTTTGCTAAGAAATTTTGATGTTTAAGTAGTCAATTAAGTAAAAAGGACTAAATCATAAAAAAAGTGTAAAAGTTGAGTTCTATTAGTTAAAAGGATCAAATGGTTCTAGAAATGAAATTTAATGGACTTGAATGGTAATTGTATCATACATGATGATAGTGGATGTACATGGATAGGTTTTAATGTAATTATGATCATTTTTAAAGGTTAATTAAGTAATTTGATAATTAAGTTAAATGCTAATTAAATAAAAGATGAAAAGAAACTATATTAAATAAAAGATGAAAAGAAACTATCATCTTTTTCATTTTCTTCTTCCTTGGCCGAAATCACCATTAAAGGTGGGGAAGCTTTGGTTTATTTTCTTCTTACATGATCAAAACTTGGATAAAAAAGACATTGACCGAGGAAAAGAGAAAATAACAGATTAGTCCCTACGTGTTGATCGACATTAAATAGTTGATAACTGTTGCTAACATTTTGGAAGGATCAATCAATGAGCTTACACTATCCATCAATGTAACACCCGTAACCTGTATTCAATGTTGAAATAGGGTTGCGGAGCATTACTGGACTTCCTATACAATTAAACACACATTTTACATACATTTTCAATTTTCATACAATCATTATTCAACATCATTCACATCATCCCTAATACGAGCCTACGAGGCCCAAAACATGCATTTGGGATGGTTTAGGAGAAATTTTTACAAAACTTAGAAAAATTTTCAAACTACAGGGGACACACACTCGTGTGGCCCAGCCGTGTGTCTCACAAGGCCAAAGACATGCCCGTGTCACAGGCCGTGTGGACAATCAAAATGGGAGCACCTGGTCCTGTCCCAGCCTGTGTCTGACCTCGTGTAACTCTCTGACTTGGGTTACATGGCCAACACACATGCCAGTGTGACTAGCCCGTGTGCCCTAGAAATGGCCACACACGCTCGTGTGCCAGGCCGTGTGCTAGGCCGTGCCAAACCTGTAGGGTATATATGCCACATGGCCAAGTTACACGCCTGTATGTTAAGCCGTGTGGAGCATACTGACTTGATTTTTAATTCAACGCCAGGGGACACACGGCCGTATAACTTGACCATGTGTCACACACGGCTGAGACACACGCCCGTGTCTCTATCCGTGTGGACAAAAATAGGCTATTTACTGAACCATTTTGTCACCCAAACTTGCTTACACCTACATAAACCCAATTGGCACAAAAATATGACATAATTAGGCATTCAACCAAACTCAATCAAGCATAATTCATACCATTTCAATACCAACCAATACAAAACACATCAATATCACATTGTGCCATTCAATTTCATACCAAAACTCACAATCTCAAATCAACACTATAATCACTCTTAAACATGCATCATTTAGCCTAATCTCCAACATACCAAATTCAATTCACAACCATTTAGTACCCCTAATTACCAAATACCAACTAGCATAACATATCCATCATCAAACTCACATCACAAGCCATATACACAAATATATACATGATCAGATTTACCAAAATAAGCCAACTCTTATGGCTAAATAAAAAACCAAGCTTTAGACATTTACAAGCCATTTCAAATGACTAAATTCATTACCAAACTATATATCAAAATGACCATAACTTTATACATGCCATATGCCCAAAAAACTTAAGTTCAGAAGTACCAAGTGATAGTTGGATAGTGTGATGAAGTCTCCAACGATTCCAAATCCGAGCTAGCTTTGATTTTACTGTAAAACACGGAAAATAAACAAAGTAAGATTTAAAGCTTAGTAAGCTTGTATGAAATAAACTCAATTAATCATAAATACACCATTCAACCAACTAAATATATCATCACATAACTCATATTAGCTAACAAACCTTCCACATAATTAATCACAAGATTAGTTGTGAAATTCACAAGTTTCATCGATTCAATACTTATACGGTTCTTGTACATACATGTACCATCTCTTACTAGTCTCATGCCTATCCATGTCTTTGACATACCCGTTGAACCTTTTGGAATACTATCAGATACACAGGAATCTCACACCCTAAGTGCCGCAAATATAACCAAAGCTATCTCAATCTCGTATCACATGTAATGCTTACACTAGAGCTATCAACTGGTCTGCTCATACAAGTTGACGGTCATGAGGAAGCTACACGGTGCTGCTTATACAAGCTGACGAGTATTCGCAACACATGCCGGATAACTTAGCCACCAGTAGGACGTACGGATTAGCAACCAAATCACATAATCCCTAATGACATGTCATTCATATCCTAATCTATTCCTAAGGTTCAATTGAGATTTCTCACTTGCTGAATCATCGTCAAACATGTCCGTAGAGTCATACTCACAATTTAAGCATTGTTAAAGTATTTAAAATACAATTATAACAAAGCTTATTACATACGAACTTACTTCGAATGTAAAAATGGAAAATTAAGTCTGTTAGTCTGAAATCTTGTTCTTTCCCCGATCTAAATCCGTATTTCACCTTTCTTGATAATTAAGCTTGCAATTGATCGAATGCTTCAAGCTATTTTAATGGCTTTCTTCACCTTAATTTTCGGTGGAAGATGATAGGAAATAAAGGTGATTTTATGTTTGTATTATTTTTTAAGTTATTTTATAAATTACTATTTTAACCTTTAATATAATTCATTAAAATCACTTAATATGAGTCCTTAAATGTCTGCTAACATTAATAATGGTCTAATTTCCACATAAGGACCTCCATTTTAAATTTCTATAGCTATCACGTTTAGCTATTAGAACACCACTTTTGTACTTTACGCGATTTAGTCCTTTTTATCAAATTGACCATTCAAATAATGAAATTTCTTAACAAAATTTTCACACAATCATTTAATCATACTGTAAACATTAAAATAATAATGAAATAATTATTTTGACTTCAGATTTGTGGTCCCAAAACCATTGTTTCAATTTGACTGAAAATGTGCTGTTACAATCAAAGTTGGTAGTTTTTGTGTCTCTTAGGGTAGTGGCATGTATATGTGGCTAGATGTGTATGTCATTAGGTACTTTAACATACTTGTAAATAGGTTATCTTTTGGTGCGATTAGAATGGTATGAAGATGAGTATTTGTAGTATGTTTTTGTATATGTTTGAACTAGGTTACTATGCATGAAATGAAGCAAGATTGATATGTTTTGATAGTTGATGTTTTGATGTAATTATGGTGTCTTTGAATGGCACATTTGTTGGTTGGATTAGGTTGTTGAAATGACATTTTGATGCAAGTTTGAATGATGCTTAAGTACCTTGATTGTGATCTTAAATAGGTTAAGAGTATATGCAAGAAATGGTATTGTAATGGTTTGATTTTAGGTACATTTTAGGTTTACACGGTTTAAGACACGAGCGTGTGACTTAGCTGTGTGAGACACACGGCCTGGCGACACGGCTGTATGTCATCTGGGGTTTTCAAAGGGCACAAGTCAATGAGTTTCATGGCCTAACACACGACCTGGTACATAGACGTGTGGGGCAACTCAGATAGTTACACGACCGTGTAACCCTTCTCAGAGAGTTACACGGGTGAGGACAAGAGCTGGGACACGGCCATGTATCCCTAGTTCAAAAGTTACATGACCTAAGACATGGGCGTGTGTCTTAGCCCTGTGAGGCAGACAGCCGTGTGACCCCTGTTTCGAAATTTTTGTGAACTTTTCTTAGACTTTCTAAATGTTTTCAATTGAGTCCCGAATTGTTTCTAAGTTATTTCTAGGGCCTTAGGGGATCGATTAAGGGATGATATGTATGTGAATGATTGGTTTATGATATGTTTATTTTATTAAATGAATTTAGCTTTAAAGGTTCCAATTGTACGGTGATGCTCTATAACTCTAATCCGGCGACAGAAACAGGTTAGGAGTGTTGCATTTAGTGGTATTAGAGCTATGGTTTAGTCAATTCTAGGACTAAAGTAGTGGAGTAGAGTTAGTATATACATGCTGCATATACCATGTGATAGTATGATGCTTTTGATTCGTTCTAATTTGTATTTTTTTATAGATTCAAGATGTTAGTTGAGCCAAACCAGACTGTAGTTAACGAAGCTAAAAGTAATGTTCAGGCTTCAAACTCTAAAGTAAGTAATAATGCATCGATTACAAAGTCTTTAAGTAACGAGATGAAAAATGTATTTCTCAGAATGATGAACCAGTGGATAGATGAATTCAAACAAGCAAATCTTGTAACTTCGCCACCTCCACCTCTTATTGTGCCTCCCCGATACCCCTGAATTCTCAAAATCCTATACTTGTGGTGATTACTCGAGTATTTGTAGATAAAATTTGAAAGTGTGGAGCGGAGGAATTCAAAGGCAAAGTTGATGATGATCTTGCAAAAGTCGAGTACTGGTTAATAAACACAAAAAGAGTCTCCGCAGAGTTGATGTGCACTCCTGAAGATTGTTTGAGATGTGCAATCTCATTACTAAAAGATAAAGCGTACTTATGGTGAGACTCATTGAGCACGATAGCATCACTTGATCGTGTTAGGTGGGATTTTTTCAGACTGAATTTAAGAAGAAGTATGTTAGTCAGTTGTTCATTAACAATAAAAAGAAAGAATTTATTGAGCTAAAACAAGGAAATCGATCTGTAGCTGAGTATGAACGGGAACTTGTACAACTAAGCAAATATGCTCGTAATGTAGTATCAAGTAATGAGGAAATATGTATTAGATTTGAGGATGAGTTGAAGATGATATTCGTATTTCTGTGGCAGCATTAAAGTTACGAAAATTTGTAAAGCTTTCAGAACAAGCTCAAAAAATTGAAAAAATTTGCAAAAGTAATTGACAGTTAGATTCGAGATTTTGATATTTTAATAAAAGAGGGTCATTTAAGCCTACACAATCGTCGCTATTGAAGAAATTTAAAAATGAGACAAATTAATCGACTTCCCCTTCAGAGTTCAATGGCAAAGATAAACTGAGGCAAAGTAATTTTAAGCCTATTAATTCTCTAGCGGCTGGTGTCGGAAGTGTAAAGAATGTTGAAAGGATTGCAATAAAAGGCATTTTGGTGAATTTTGATCAAAGTCGAGAGCTTGTTTCCGTTATGGATCTACTGACCATTTCCTCGTGATTGTCACAAAGAGGTAGACGATCCGAAAATGCTAGACACACTACTCTTGGTCGAGGCAAGAATAGCTAGATAAATGAACAATTTGAAGCAAGAACTCTAGTTAGAGCTTGTACAATCAAAGTTCATGAAGAAGCTACTGCTCCAGATGTTATTGTGGGTACTTTTTCTCTCTTTGATATTAATGTATATGCATTGATTGATCATGGATCAACTCACTTGTATATATGCACTACATTAGTAGACAAAAAGAAATTACCTATTGAGTTCACTGAATATACTTTCAAAGTTACGAATCCCTTGGGTCAGTGTGTTTTAGTTAATCAGATGTGTAAATCATGGCCACTAAAAATTAGGGGTTACGGTTTCCTTGCTAGTTTGATGTTGTTACCTTTTTATGAATTTGATATCATTTTGGGAATAGACTGGTTGTCTAAGCATGATGCAATAGTGAGTTGCCGAAGGAAGCAAGTTACTTTGAAGCGTCCAAATGGTGAATTTATTTGTGTTAAGGCAGATGGGGTCGATTGTGTTACAAATGTAATTTTAGCATTTTTAGCACAGAAGTTGATTAAAAAGGGATGTGAAGCTTATTTAGCTTACGTTCTTGATTCAAAAATGACTAAATCAAAAATTGAGCAAGTACCAGTAGTCAAGGAATATGCTAATGTTTTTTCCTGAAGAATTGCCTAGATTACCACCAACACGAGAAGTAGAATTTGTGATCAAACTTATGCCTAGAACAGCTCCAATTTCGATAACACCGTATAGGATGGCCCTTACAAAATTAAAATAGTTGAAAGTACAGTTGTAAGATTTGTTAGCTTGTGGATTTAGGTGCTCTAGTTTTGTTTGTAAATAAGAACGATGGAACAGTGAGACTATGTATAGATTATCGACAGTTTAATAAAGCTGCCATTAAGAATAAATACCCGTTACCTCTTTATTGATGATTTTTTGATTGATTAAAAGGAGCTACAGTATTTTTGAAGATCGACTTGAGGTCTGGATATTATCAGCTACAAGTTAAAGAGCAAGATATTCCAAAAACCTGCATTCAGAACTAGATATAGTTATTATGAATTTCTGGTGATACCATTTGGTTTGACTAATACTCCTGTAGCATTTATGGATTTTATGAATCAGGTATTTCAGCCATATTTAGATTGGTTTGTTGGGGTATTCATTTATCTACTGATCTATTTACTGAATGAGTCGGATCATACTAAACATTTAAGAGTTATAATGCAAACTTTGCATGAAAAACAACTGTATGCGAAATTTAGTAAATATGAATTTTGGCTACGAGGAGTAGATTTTCTGGGACATGTTATTTTTGTGGATGGAATTAGGGCTGATCCGAATAAAGTATATGGAAATTTTTGAAGAATATTTTTGAAGTTTGAAGTTTCTTGGGATTAGCTAGATACTATTGGCGATTCGTTAAAAATTTCTCGATCATTACTTCACCTATGACTAGGTTCTTATAGAAAAAATTCGAATTTGCTTGGTCTGATAAATGTTAACAAAATTTTAATCAATTGAAAATCATGTTAACAGAAGCTTCAGTATTAACTCAGCCTGAATCTGGAATGGCATATGTTGTTTACAGTGATGCATCTCTCAATGGTTTAGGTTGTGTGTTAATGCAGACAAGGAAATTAGTAGCTTAATCTTCTTGATAGTAAAAGCCACATGAAAGAAATTATCCTACACATGATCTTAATCTTGTTGCGATCGTCTTCACTTTGAAAATATAGAGGCATTATTTATACGGTGAGAAATGTCACGTGTATACTGATCGCAAAAGCTTAAAATACTTAATGACCTAGAATGAGCTAAATCTAAGGCAGCGACCTTGGTTACTACTACTTAAAGATTATGATTTGGTTATTGGTTATCATCTGGAAAAGGCTAATATGGTTGCGGATGCACTCAGCAGAAAGGCATCTTTGTTTGCACTTCGAACATTGAATACTCATTTGGCTTTGAATACCGATGGTTCTTTATTGGCGGAATTGAAAACTAAACCCTTGTTTCTACAACGATTTCGGGAATCGCAAGATGACAATCCGAAGTTGATAATGAAACGAAACTTGGTTCGGGATAATTTGATACTGAATACATTATTGGTGATGATGGTATATTGTGTTACCTTAATAGAATTTGTGTTTTGAATAGTTCAAATTTGAAACATGATATTCTATTTGAGGCTCACAGTAGTATATATGCCATTCATACGGGTAGCACGAAGATGTATTGTGATTTGAAACAAATGTACTGGTGGTTGGGTATGAAACGTGAGATTTGTGAGTTCATATCTAAATGTTTGATTTTTCAGCAGGCAAAAGTAGAGCATTAAGTGACGTCAGGATTATTACAGCCTATTATGATTCTTGATTGGAAATGGGAACGAATCACGATTGATTTCGTATCTAGTTTGTGTATAACCGCAAAAAAGAAAGATTCGATCTGGGTGATAGTTGACAGATTGACTAAGTTGTCCCATTTTATTCCTGTCAGAACAGATCACTCACTTGAAAAGCTAGCGGAATTATATGTGTCAGAGATTGTGAGATTATATAGAATTTTAATATCTATTATTTCTAATCGTGATCCGCGATTTACATCGAGGTTTTAAAGTAAACTTCACAAAGCTTTGGGCACTAAACTCAATTTTAGTACAGTATTTCATCCTCAGGTGGACGGGCAATTAGAACGAGTAATACAAATTTTAAAAGACATGCTACAATGTTGTACTCTTGAGTTCAAGGGTAGTTGGGAAAAATACCTACCATTAGCTGAGTTCGCTTATAATAACAATTATCAATCCAATATTAAAATGGCACCGTTTGAAGCTTTATACAGAAGGAAATGTAAAACGACGTTGTATTGGTCTGAGCTGAGCGAATCCAAAATGATAGGGATTGATTTGATTTGAGAAACTAAAGACAAAGTTTGAGTTGTCTGAGATTGTTTGAAAGTTGCATCTAATCGTCAAAATTCATACGTGAATTTGAAAAGAAAAGATACAGAATTTACTGTTGGTGATCGGGTATTTTTAAGAGTTTCTCCGTGGAAGAAGGTGTTGCGATTCGGTAAGAAAAGAAAGTTAAGTTCGAGGTTTATCGGGCCATACGAGATTAGTGAATGAATTTGTCCTATAGCTTATAGGTTAGCTTTACCTCTTGAGTTCAAGAAAATTCATAATGTATTCCACGTTTCTATGCTAAGATGGTACAAATTTGATCCATCACACATGATTCCTAATAGTGAAATCGAATTATAGCCAGATTTATCATATTCTGAAGAACCAGTGAAAATTTTGGCTCAGAAAGTCAAAGAAATCCATAATAAATGAGTACAGTTGGTGAAAGTCTTGTGGCATCGACATGGTATTGAGGAAGCTACCTAGGAAACGGGAAAATATTAAGGTCATATTAAAATTTTATTAAGAAAATTTGATGTTTAAGTAGTTAATTAAGTAAAAAGGATTAAATCATAAAAAGTGTAAAAATTGAGTTCTATTAGTTAAAAGGATCAAATGGTTTTAGAAATGAAAGTTAATGGACTTGAATGGTAATTGTACCATATATGATGATAGTGGATGTACATGGATAAGTTTTAATGTTATTATGATCATTTTTAAAAGTTAATTAAGTAATTTGATAATTAAGTTAAATGTTAATTAAATAAAAGATGAAAAGAAACTATCATTAAGTAATTTGATAATTAAGTTAAATTTTAATTAAATAAAAGATGAAAAGAAACTATCATTAAGTAATTTGATAATTAAGTTAAATGTTAATTAAATAAAAGATGAAAAGAAACTATCATCTTTTTCATTTTCTTCTTCCTTGACCTAAATCACCATTAAAAGGGGGAAGCCTTGGTTTTGATTTTCTTCATGCATGATCAAAACTTGGATAAAAAAGACATTGACCGAGGAAAAGGGAAAACAGTAGATTAGTCCTTATGTGTTGATTGACATTAAATAGTTGATAACTGTTGCTGACATTTTGGAAAGATCAATCAATCGGCTCACGTTATCCACCAAAGTTGGTAGTTTTTGTGTCTCTTAGGGTAGTGGCATGTAAATGTGGCTAGATGTGTTAGTTTGATATACTTTGACACTTTATTAAACTATGTCATTAGGTACTTTAACATATTTGTAAATAGGTTCTCTTTTGTTGTGATTAGAATGGTATGAAGATAAGTATTTGTAATATGTTTTAGTGTATGTTTGAACTAGGTTACTATGCATGAAATGAAGCAAGATTGATATGTTTTGATAGTTGATGTTTTGATATAATTGTGGTGTCTTTAAATAACACATTGGTTAGTTGAATTAGGTTGTTAAAATGACATTTTGATGCAAGTTTGAATAATGCTTAAGTACCTTAATTGTGATCTTAAATAGGTTGAGAGTATATGCATGAAATGGTGTTGTAATAGTTTGATTTTAGGTACATTTTGGGTTCACACGGTCTGAGACACGGGCGTGTGACTTAACCGTGTGAGACACACAGCCTAGCGACACGGCCGTATGCCATTTGGAGTTTTCAAAGGGAAAAAGTTAGTGAGTTACATGGCCTGGTACACGAGCATGTGGGGCAACTCAAACAGTTACACGGCTTGGAACACAGTCGTGTCACATGGCCATGTGACCCTTCTCAGGGAGTTACACGTGTGAGGACACGGGCTAGTACATGGCCGTGAGTCCCTAGTTCGAAGGTTACATAGCTTGAAACACTGGCATGTGTCTCAGCCATGTGAGGCACACAGCCTGGCCACACGGTCGTGTGACCCTTATTTCCATATTTTTGTGAACTTTTGTTAAACTTTCCAAATGTTTTCATTTGAGTCCCAAATTATTTCCAAGTTATTTCTATGGCCACGAGGGCTCGATTAAGGGACGATATGTATGTGAATGATTGGTTTATGATATGTTTATGTTATTAAATGAATTTAACTTTAAAGGTTCCTATTGTACGGTAATGATCTATAACTCTAATCTAGTGACAGATACGGGTTAGGGGTGTTATAGTGCCAGTTTGGTGTGTTGGTTAGACGATCTGAGTATCCATCCGAGTCTGAGAAAAGTTAATATGGATTGTATAATGTAACTTTGTGAACGATATGAATGTGAATAGATTGTGCTATTTGAATGATTTGTACTTAAATACGAAAGAAATGTTGAAATCACACAGCAAAGTACACAAATCAAATGAAATTGAGCCTTGGGGGCCGAATACAGATTCATATGAGTTGGTAGACTCCAAAAACGAATGAATTATGTGATATTATAAGTGGTATATTGGAAATAAGACTTATAATTGAATGTTTTGACATTGGTATATTTGAAATGTTGTTATTATAAGTATAATGAAATGTCTAAATAGATTGAATTGAATTAGAAAGAATTGGTGTTAGTTTTGTACACTTAATATGTTTATATTGAAGATGCAAAGCTTGGTAACTCCAAGTTCTAAGTATATGGTTAATATTTGCATTTAGTTAAACATGTTTACCTTATGATTGATTTGTTAATGTTTATATTATATACTTGAATTATAAATGTACCATAGAGCCTATTGCTCAATGTACGATTTGTTTTCTCGGTACGTAGGAGCAGGTGTTTCTTAAAGCCCTAAAACTTGAAGCCAGCATCCAGACAACCATTTATGGCTCAACAAACTTCGTACATTGTGTTTCATTTTGGTCTTAAGGAATGTATCTAGGGGATACTTTTTCTAATGTCTAGAAATTCTTTAAAAATAATTTGTATATATGTTGTGATTTTATGGAAATGATATAGTCATACATATAAGTGAGGTGGATGTTTTGGTAACTATGTTTTGGCATATTTGAATGCATGAAATGGTTAAATTGAGGACTTGGGGCTAAATGTTGGTTAATATGCCAGGTAGGAAGCTTTGGAAAATAGGGACTTAGTGGTTTGTTACCGTCATTGTGATACTATACCCTCAATGACACTATACCAACCTTGTTTTATTATGAAAACTTTGCAATTTGGTCCTCAAGTTGGGAAGTTTGGCTATGTATTCAAAATCGTGATACCAAGCCTTAGAAATCGCAACATCCATCTGACATACTTTGAAAAAATTTCAATTTAGTCCTAGTTCGACCTCGTGATAGTATTGAGCTTTCGTAAGCTTGTATATGACCCAAAATTGATTATATATTATGTTTTACACTTGTAGTACTTATAAGTTAATGGTTAATGATGAAATTTGTTTCTAATCAATCGTAGTTGCTTCGACAACAAATGTGACATCCTAAAGCTCAGGCCCGACGATTAGGTTAGGTATGAGGTGTTACACCACGGGTCTCTATCGAGACATTCTGTTCATATCCTCCTTTCATCATCTCAATTGATGCCTTCAAACATTGGCTCGAATACCAACTATCATGGGTCCAAAACTTTATTCTAGCAAACCACATGGCCTTAGGTGATCTGTTGGGTTGGAATCCACTTAAGTTAGCCTTACTCTCGAAAAATGAGAATTCTCGCATAAATTCTGTAACGACCTAATTTTCAGCAGTACCAAAAATGTAGTTTCAGAATCCCATTTCCGTAAACCAAGCCTATATATAATAAATATGAATATTTTTGGAGATAATATAAAAATATATTGAAGATTGATCGAGAATTTTGATTGAATTAATAGTTAATTAAAACTCAGGGACTAAATTGTAAAAGTCTAGTCGCTATAGAATTTTAATTGAAAAAATACTTGAAGATTTAAATTGCAATTAGCCAAAGGTTCAAAATGGTAATTAAATCGTTTTTAATTATGTGATAGTGGATGATGATGGGGAATTCCACTAAGCTTTATTAAAAGGTTAATTTTGTTAAGTAACTTATAATTTAATTAAATAAATAAGGTTAAATAACATCTAATCAATATATATAGAATAAAAGCTAGTGAAAATCTCTCATCTTCCTTATCCATCCCAGGGTCCACCATAGTTAAAGATTGAAGAAAACTTAAAAAAATTCTCCTACCATTCGGCCATCAATTAGGTAAGTAAATTAGGCTATTTTCTTATAATTTTTATAGATTTGAGGTCGTGGGAGCTTGATTTAACTAGCTCATGTACCAATTTGTGAAGCTATTAAAGTTTAAGAAAGTTTTCATTATTAATTTCTTGAAAAATTATTCTTGAAATTGATAGATTTTAAACTTAGATTATGAAAAAGACTAGATTGTAAAGTTAATTTAACTTGTTTTTTAAATTTATTTTATTAGGGACCAAATTGAATAAATTTTAAAATTGAAATGAATTTATGTTAGATAAAATTATAAGGTCCCTAATGAGAATATGTGAAATCGGATTTTAATTTGAAGCTAGGAATCAAAAGTTATATTTATCTTGAGTTTAGGGACTAAATTGACTATAATGTAAAATATGGGAAAATTTGAAAATTAAAATCATATAGGATCATTCATATCATGGCATAGTATGAAAATATTTGGTATTGACTAGTTATATAAAATAATTGTATTGATCAAGAGTTGGATCAAAGTAGAGCTCATAAGGGAAAAGCTAAAATTGTGGAGTAGTCTTTGAAGTATCCACTTATTTCATATTTTGAACAAGTTCACTTGTATAATATGTGTGTTTATGTTTTATTTAATATATGTGTAATGCTCGATTTCAAGGGGTGTTGAAAATTATGGTTTTAGAACCTCATTTTCGTAAACCGAGTCTGTAAATATTAAATACTTATTTATTATTTTTATTTATTCTTTGTTCTCAAATTTCTTCTTTTATTCTTTTTGTTCTCTTTATTTCTAAATTTTTTTATTTCTTTTTTACAAGTTAGATCTAAATCCTTCTTTCTTGTGTTGAACAACTTAAATACGGTCTTGGTCTGTTATTCTTTACATGTTCTAGCCAACATTATGTCAAACTAAGGCTTGCTATTATGCTTATATAAGAACAATGTAAGTATAGTATTTTCCATTTGAACTTACTAAGCATTTTAAATGTTTACTCTAGTTGATTCCTTCCATTGTAGATCACCACTTTGCAGAACTTGCTGAGCCAGATTAGCACGAAGCACATACTATCAATGAGACGATAGAATCATGTCAATTTTTTTTCTAAATATTATGACATGTATATAAGGGTACCTTGTGGTGTAAATTGTCATTTTGAGTTGATATTTACATAGTAATGTGGTGATGGTTGAACTTGAATGCTTAACTTGACATATAACCTATTGATGCATGATTTGGTTAAGTTTGATGCCATTAAGAATGATGATCTTAAACTTGTATGGTTTAATATGTTAAAGGTTGCAAGTAAGCTAGTTGAAATAGCTAGATTGATGAATGATTTATAAATGGTAAGTTTGAATGTTAAGCATGAAACATAGCTTAGTGCATACTTTGGATAGTTCATGTCAAGTTCATTGAATTGCTCAATTTCCAAATTTTATAATGAAACATGTTTGAGTTGGTAAAGGAAGTGTTTTGGATATGAATAGTTAATATGGAATTGAATATGCCTAAATGATGAATGATTAAGTTGTATGATATTGAATGCTCGATTTAGATGATTATTCACTTGAATTGGTTTAGATTGGCATGATATAATAACATTATACTTGTGAAAGGTTGAATGAAAACATTTAGGTGTTGGTTTGAAAACAAGTGTATTAGTACCAAATGGGATTTTTGCCAAAACAGGGGCAACGTCGCGACCTTGAGTCCTCGATGTCGCGACATGGGTCGACAGTGACTTATGTCATGACATCAAGATGCTTGAAGTAGCGACGTAACTCACTGAGTTGAATATAGCGACGCCAACCTGAGATTTTGAAAACTTTACAATTTGGTCCTAATTCAACATTGGGTTAGCAAAAGAGCTTCGTAAGATCGAGTGGGACCCAAATATGAACATTTTGCATAGTATGAAAGTGGTTTACACTTAATTACATGCGTAAATGATTGTATGGTGTATAAATATTTGAAGTTGCTCTGGCAACGAATGTAGCATAATGTAGCTCAAACCCGATGATTAAGTTGGGCAAGTGGTGTTACAAATTCTCTAAGGCACTGAAGAAAAGCGGAAGCAAACTCGAAAAGGCTAAGGGACTTGAATCGAATAAAAGAGCCACGGAGAAATAGCGCACACCAAGTGTTTGAGTAAATGCTCAAAAAAGTATTTTATTACTTTGAAGGTTTACAACTGAGTGATTCCAAATAAGGAGGAAGGTCTTTATTTATAGTTGAGCTCCCTCAAATCCAATGGTACAAATTGACTTACATCAATGATTGAGATCAGACCTATATGCAATTGAGAGTTTTTATGGATTTAATCGTTATACATCTTTATCCTTTAGGATTTACAATAATTACCCTAGTAACTCTAGTTCTACTAGAGTGTTTCATTAGGCCACCAAGATGTCAAGTAGATGAGCTTCTCCATACGTTCCACTAGTCGGGTCAATTCAAACGGGTCAAATGAGCTCCATTTAATTAGTTGACCTCTATGGGACATTTTTGCATAATGGTCACGAGCTTTAATCCATGGCCTGTGTCACTATCGCCTTGAGAGTGATGTAATATGATTTTAGTATGTCTTTAAAGCCTTGAAAATGCTAAAATTGAATAATGAAAATTTTATTAAGTTTTAATATCCAGTATGGTGACATCTCTTATCCGTGATAGTCACCAGACTTACTATGTCTCTTTAGGGTTCTTAAAGTTCAAAAATTTTGAAAAAAATAAAGGCATACTGATAAAAGGCACACTTGAGCCTCCCTTCTCTCCCATTTTTCACGTTTACTATAATCTTAATGGGAATTTTTATTATAATTTTACTTTTGTAAGGTTGAGGAATTTATTGTGAATTTGGATGATTTCGAGTTTATAATAAAATTAAATTTTTTCTGACCAAACCACAATTTGAAGAAATGGAAAAGAAATTGAAGAAGGAAAAGATGGGTTAAAAATAAAAGTCACTGATTCCAAGTTATTATTTTCCACTTCAGTTCTATTTTCACCGACTGGCCGCGGAAAAACAACATCCATTTCTATCAAACAAACCCATTTTTTTTTCAATCGTCAAACAAACTGAATTTAGATAATAATATACCAACTTTAAATTTTAAAAGTAGTAAGTTTAAAATTGAAAGTAGAAAAAAAAGACAAAATCTCTGAATGTTTCATAAACACAATTTTGTGTGAACTTTCATTTTATATATTAAGGGATAGTGATTTTTTTTCAAAAATTTGTGGATTATTTTTTTAATGTGTGGGATAAATTTTTTTATTTGTGAAATTTATTGATGATTATTTTATAAAATTTATTAATATTTTTATATTTGAAATTATTTGATTTAATTCATTTTATATTTTAAAATATTTTTTAGGGATAAATTTTAAAATTATACATGAACTTTGATTTAATGTGCAAGTATGTACATGAATTTTAATTTGGTGTTATTATATACGTGAAGCTCTAATTGTGATTCAAATGTATATTTAAAACTTTAATTTTGATTTAATCCTACATATTTAAAGAAATAAATACATCAATTTATTTTTATATTGATTAAATACAATTATTTATGTATGTAATATATAAACATAAAAATAATGTTGTATCAATAATTATTTTAATAATTTACAAGAATTGAATTAAATCAAAATCAAAATTCATATATACAATTATATAATATATAATTTTAATATTTACCCCTATTTTTTATATATTAAACATTTTTATGCAAAAATATTTGTGAATTCAAAACGATACAGTGGAATAAAACATCTGCATATCAATTTCAATAAAAAACGGTGCTTCCATATAGGGGTGAGTATTCGATCGAGTCGAGTCAATTGAGTCAAAAAATTTCGAGTTAGTTGAGTTGATGAATCATATTCTAACAACCGAACTCAATTTGAATTTTTTTCGAATCGGATAGTATCAAGTCAAAAAATTTCGAGTCAAGTCGAGTCGAGTTAACGAATCCTATTATTTATATATATTTAACTAGCAAAAGAAGTATAAAATTATTTAACTACATAAACAATATAATGGTTTTACCTTTTAACTTAATGAGTAAACATTTATCAAAACAACGCAATTTTGCCTTTTAATTTAATGGTTTTGACATTTAACTTTAGAAAAGGTAAACATTTATCAAAATGATAATTTTGTCTTTTCTTATTCAGATTTTTGGATAACTCAAATTGTGTAATTTATATTCAAATTAAACCGAAAAATTTAATTTTTTATTCAAGTTGATTAAAATAACTTTAACCATTTAATTTAAAATTTAAAATTTAAAAATTTTATTCAATTTTTTGAATTTAATAGAATTTTACTCCCCCAAATTCCATAAATGCAGTTGGGACTACCTTGCTAGATATAGAAAATGAACGGTTAAGATCACACTTTACAATCTGCGGAATCTCCCATCAGATTACAAGATCGAACGGCCGGGATCACCTTTTACCTCCACTGGATCCCACATTCACCAGGAAAAAGATTGTTATATAAAAATATAATATGCTGCTTCCATTTTTCCTCTCTCTCGCAGCAGAACAAACTTCATTTCTTCGTCACCAGAAGAAGAAAAAGAAAAAAAACAGTTTCCTTAAATTTTCTAGGAAATTTAGAGAATGGATGATTACACGAGAGAAATGATGGATTTGAAAACCCTAGTTACACGAACCCTTGAGAAGAAAGGGGTTCTAGCTAAGATCCGGGTAAGAAAAAAAACTTATTATTATTATTTTGGTTTTGTTAATAGAATTTTGTGATTGGTTCTCGTAATCGTGAAAGAATAAAATAATTTGGTTGAAGAATTTGGCTTTCTTAAGTTGTAGTTGAGTAAAAAGGTCCTCTTTTGGCTGGATCTCATGTTCTGAATGATTTTAATTTTGTAAAACTACGTATTTTTAGTATTATTTGAATGGGTGAATTGGGTTTTTAGATCTTTAGCTATTAATGTAGGACCCGCAAGTTAAGATTACATAGTTTTTAAGCATCTAGGTGTGGTTTTATTTGGGGGAATGTTAGAGAAATTAGAAATGCAATTTTTGTTTTTCTGAAGTACTGAGGAGTGAGGAGCAGGGTAGGAAATTTGCAATTATTTTTGTTTAGTTATATGCTGGAAACTTTGAATGTGTAGTAGTGTCTTTGCATCTGGGTATTCTGCATATTTTATTTTCATGCGCTTTAATTGAGCAAATTTGCTGATAATTTCTTTGAAATGTATTGGATTTGTGGAAGGTACAAAATGGGATTAGTGCACCATTTAGCTGCTAATGAAAGGGTTAACTACTTTCGAGTAATTGAAGTGGGAACAGTTTGCTAGATCGGGAGTATCTACTATTTATATTTAATTTGGTTTTGGAAGACTTCAAATGAGCTGTTCCGAGTTTTGATTGTTTCTAAAGGAAATAGAGGAGAAAGTTGTCTCCTGAATTTTCAGGGATGTTGAGCCTAGTTAATGACACTGTTAAATTCTCTCTTGTATTTCGAAGTGCTGGAAATTTGTTTCCCTTGTCTATCTGTGTAGGGCTCCTAGACAGGGGATGAAAGAAAAGAGGGCCAGGGCAAGGGGCATATCAAGTGCCGATCTAATGAAGCCATAATTAGTAGTGTTATTATCTTTAAATGATTGCTGCTTGTGAAGTTTTGGAATTAAGAAAGCTGTTTTCTCCTTTGAGCATTATGTTTCTCGTTTTTCCTCTTTGTTTTGTAATTTTAATTTAATTGGTATTTCAGTTTCCAATGAATTATGCACTTGAATTGCTTTTGGTTAACGATTCTTTGTCACCCCTTTTGGGTTTTTGCTAGGCTGAACTTAGAGCAAGTGTCTTTGAAGCAATAGAAGAGGAAGATCGAGTCATTGAAAAAGAAGAAGGTTTACCTCCTGCATTATTGAGAAGTTGCAATGATCATGCTAAACGACTTCATGCTTCTCCTTTGGGTCTGTCTATTAAACTTTTAAGCCTTATTTTTATAATGCTATTTGAAGTTATTTAGTAGCCTGCATGTGATTTGGCTTCTGGCTCTTATGTTATTCTTACTTGAGTGTCATCCTTGGGTATGCATGTGTGCCTAACATGGGTGTGGCTAGGTTTTTCCTAGTTGTGACATGTATTTGAAGGATTCTCGAAGGTCATATCCCCGTATCCATGTACCGGACATGATTGCTGGATACGGGGACTTCTAGAAAACTGAAGAGTTGGAGCAACATAGACTGGCTCTCCTTTTATTTTTTAAAGAAAAGGCTAATATCTAGTTTTCCTTTTGTTCCTTAGGACCAGAATTTTCCCTATGTTTATTTAGATAGTTAATCTTACTTCTTCATGGGCTATTATTTGCTGGTATTAATTGACTAACAAGTCCAAGATTGTTTTGGTACCAATTTACATGCACCTTGATATATCAATTTGTTATATACTTTTTATGTTTTTATTTTTGCATCAGTAATCTTTAGAATCTATATCTGGCTTGCTTGTTGCTGGTCCTTGAGTATGGTCTTTAAAAAGTAGTTCATTTCTCAATTGTTAAGTCATGCTCTTTTTGCATTTGTTATGTTTTGGAATCTTCTCTACATCTGCCTTTCCTGTTCTTCTGTATGATAATGTGCACCTTGAACTTCCAAATGCAGGAAGACTTTTAACCGCACTAATATGCGAGTACTTAGACTGGGCGCAACTAAATCACACACTAAAAGTTTATCTGCCAGAATGTAATTTGGTAATCAAGTAATTTTCAGTGTATTACAGTTATGAATATGATCATTGCTTTATGGTTGTTCTTTTCATTGGTTTTATTTCTTTGAAGCTTACTAGTGAAGCATTGGATATTTGTTCTTTTACGTTGTAGCAAAAGGATTCTTGGAAAGCTGAGTTGGAAGACTTCAGTGGCAAAAGTGGTTATGATCTCAACAGAAATGGGAATAGTGGACCTGTGCTTTTGGATGTTCTTGAAGGCTTCTTGAAGTTTGACGTTAGTTAATCTCTGTTGTATATATGTTTATCTATGTTGCTTGGGTGTTAGTGTTGGATAGTAGTATGTGTACGGCTTAGGAATATTCATTCTTTTTAAAAATTTTCCATTTATTTGGAGTTTTCTATCCCTATATCCATATCCAAAAGTGTATCTGACTAAGGTTTTGCATTTTAATGTTCCTGAAATAATTTTTCATGGAAAATTAATGGCTCACTGTTGCTGATGACGTTTCTAGAACATATCACAAGCTAGGGGAACTGGAAGGAGACTACAAGAAACTGAGCCCTCATCTAGTTTAGAGTCTCGAAACACAAGAAGACCCTCGTCATCAACTGTTTCTGTTGGCTTACCCCCATTAGGGAGGTGCTGGTCTAATTTCACCTCCTTTAGTTATGATTTCTTCATCTTTATTACTTTCCATTTTTGTTCCAGATGCTCCTAAAAGCTGACTGGTTTTGCATTTTGTTTGTCAGGCCAGCTCCTGTTTCGCATTCATCTGGTAAGTGACTACCTAATGTATTGGTACGAAACACACATCTACGTTATTGCTACTTTTTCTCATTTAATACCTTTGGCAAATTAGACAGGAGAGCGGGATCCTCTGTGTCCGGTTACAGGAAAGACGAGTACAGTTGGAGGTATGATGATGATACCCCAGAAGATGTGATTCGAGCTTCAACTGCCTTGGAAAATCTTCAATTGGACAGAAAGGCCCGGAATCTTAGTACTTCTTGGCGGTTTGTTCCTCAACTCTTCTAAAATGAAATTTTGCTTCCTGGTTTCGATCTTGGTTCACAGAACATGCTTTTTAATTAAAATAGTCCCTTTGCAATCACCTCATTCTTTAAACAGTGGCATGCTATTTTGCATTATTTGTTGCAATGCATTCATCACATTTCTTTCTTCATGGTAAGGACACTTATACTGTAGTTAATAGATTTTATAGCATTCTTGTCTCTATTCGGCACACGTAGTCACAAGAAAAATGAATATGCATTTCATGGAATAATGGATGTATATCTGTGGCACCTTTTAAGCTTTTAGATGACACATTGATTTGCTGAGGCCCAACATTGTTCGGATATTTGGTATGAAGATGAATTGCAGTATCCTTTACTTGTTTTATACTTAGATCCGGAGCAGTAAGATGAATGCCTTTGTGAAACCTTTTGTTGCAACATGGTGTCTTTTTTCTTTAAGTTTTGAAATTGGTTTTCATAAAACGAGTCATGTCTTGTGCAACTATAGAAATATAAGAAATATCTTATATGCTTAGCCAGAAAATATTGCAAGTAATATCTGCTTAATTTGGTCATCAGGCATGCCAGTGATGGAATGAGTGAGGATGATGGCAGGGCCGATCATATGTAGTGCCGAACAACATATGTTGCATTATGGCATGTTTAGTTTAGCATGTATTTTCGTCAAGTTTTCTCCGAACCAAGTTTTTTCTTAGCCATAAGAAAGAAGGAAATGAAGTTATTATTGTTATATAATTGTGATGTGGTTTAGTGTTCTCTTTTGAGCTTTCTTTCCTTCTATGGTACTCCGACTCTGGATTGAGTGTCGGGTACTAGATTGCCACTCATGTTAACATTTTCAAAGTTTTTCCATGTATTTAGAGGGCCATAGAAGGGTTATATCCTCATACTGATGTCTAGATGCCCGTCAAATATGGGTGTTGGACACTGGTATATAAAGAAAAATCAAGAGTTGGAGCAGCATGACTTTTCTCTCACTTATTTAGTACTCAGTTGCTTCATTTAGTGTAGACCTTTTCCTGTATCAGCCGTTTGAGGGTTTTAGTGGATGGTTAGATCATTTTATTTTTTCAGGCTAAAATCTACGGCTATTAGATAATCTTTGATGAACTTCATGATAATTTATTTTTCTCTTCTTTAATCAACACGAAAAGACGCTATAGCTTTTAATTTAGGTTAAATGACAAATTAGTCACTAACAATTGCATGTTTTGTCAAAATGGCCTTAATTATATTTTTGAGCTTTTTTTGCCATCAACTTTTAACTTTCTTTCAAATAGTTTTTTCTACTAGATTTGATAAAAGTACCCTTAAGACCTTAAGAAAGTTAAAGGGATGATGTGGAATTTCATATGTTGATTATTATTATTTTTAATGAGATGTAATTTATTATTTAGGTACTCAAATAAGATAATTACATGTGAAAAAAAAATAATACATAAAATTTTTAAAAATTAACTCTTAATTAAAAGAAAGTAAATGTAAAAAAGGAAGAAAAAAAGAAAAAGATTGAATCATTTTGAAATTTTGGATCACCTGAAAATATTGAAATATCAACCGATGGATACCGATCACTTATTTCTATTCCCGACTTCTGAAGAGGTCAGGATTGCATTTGAAATCGATAAATTGAGGCAAAGCAAAAGTTAGTGTTTTGTTACTAATCAACTTGGCATTTTAATATTTTAGATTTGGGCTTATTAAATTTGGTGATTTTGATAGCAATATCTGTTGAATTGGATTCAGGGTTTTGAAAACTTAAATTTTGAAATTCAAAATTGAATCTAAATTTGTAATCTGAGTGAAATATAGGTTAGTCAAATGTATCAGAAATGAATTTCTTGCTCTTGGGATAGGTTGTTTGCCTGTTTGTACAGAAATAATAATAAAAAACAAAAAGACAATAATGAAATTCAAATACCTTTATAGAACATATTTCCTCATGAGTTGGAAATTTAAAAACACTATTTTTATTTTTTAAAGCCAAAGATATCATCTTTATCTTCAAAGTATGAAGATTGTTTTTTTTAAATCTTAAAATATATATTTGGTTTGTGTTGGGTGACCCTACCCTAATGTGCACCATGCTTTCTAATATTTTTCAAATTTAAAAATTATATATAAATATATTCATTTTTAGATTACAACACCAATTTCATTAGTGACTTTTTAAAATAATGACTACAAAAACTGAACAAATGACTTTTAAACTATTTTAGTTAGATGTTTTCATCTTGGTTGTTGATTATAAAAATATTAAACTTGACTCTTTCTTACTGATACTCCTAATGTGTTAGTATTGTTTTAACTTAATATTATCTTTTGTTGTCTTTAAACACGAAAAAAAAAATTATATTCTTATTATGATTACATAAATAAGCTTAATTAAATTTTGAATTCTTTAACTATATTTTTATATAAAATAAAAGTTGTACTATCATTTTATAGAGAATGTTTTTGCTTAAAATGATTTAGATTAAAACTTACATGTGTCAATGTAAAATAGATTTTTTTATATACAAAAAAAATAAAATAAAAATAAAATCAAAGCTAGTTAAAACGAGCTAGGCAGAAAATATACTGCTATGCACCCCATGGTTATTACTTGCCTCGTCTCAACAGGAGGTTCTTCAAAACGTTGCAGATCAAATGCATCAGTCCTCCACACTTTGGCTGAGCAATCAGCCACAAACTGCCTCCCACGAATCAATATCTTTTTTACAAGAGACAGTGTAGGGCCATCAGCATCTTGTTTAACATGTTAACCGCCTGCAAGTTATTCTAGTGGCCACTTAGTTCAATAAATAAGCTGAATTAAACTCTTCAATGGCTTAATATTCTAGTGACCAATGAGAAAAATAACTTATTTTATGTTTTTTTTAGCATGTGCGACAATATGTGATTTTGTTGTGTATATGTTTAACATGTGGGTAACAATTGATTATAATAAATTTGTTTTGTGTATTTATTTAATTATTGTTAAAGAGTGTCACAACATGTGAATTTATTTGTTGTTAATTTATTTTGAATGTGGATGACAACATATTGTTTGGAATTATTATTGGTTACTTGTTGTATTTGTTCTTCAACTAATAATTATTATTGGCTGCTTTTTTTTTTTTTGAATTATTATTTGTTGCATCATTATGTTATTTAATTTACATGCAGATTTGTATAGTAGAAATTTTTTAAATTATCTTTTCTATTTAAATACAAATATGTGACGATGAATATTACATAAATTTGCATGGAGGTGAACATTTGTGCATGACTCATATCTTAAGTATGTGAGTGAGAATAAATTTAAAGATAAAAGAGGATCCTGATGCCATATCTTACTTCGAGTTACATAATATAGTACAAAAAGGTGTGCAATTCCATAATATGAATAAAGTTTGGAAGGTGGCCTTAGGGTAGTATGGGATGAAAGCAACATCATAGATATGTTGAATTATTGGTACAAGCATTTTGCTATTGACTTATATGTGGAGCATGAAATAGATAGTGAGCCTTTTGTAGAACAAGATACTAATGCATCACATGTTTATGAAAATGATGATTTAGGAGTTGGTGAGGAGGTTGTTCTGGGAGCTATTGAAGGTTCTAACAAGGAGGGTTGTGGGCCCGGGGGGGGGAGGAGATAGTAAAGGTGTTGTCAAGGGGCTTTTGAGGCGGATCGTGAGCGGGAGAATGTTGATTGGTAGGATGTTGATGAAGCTTATATAGTTAATGTTAGATATCTTTCAGATGGGGGGGATGAGTTTCAAGCTACTAGGGATAAGTTGAAAAGCTTTAGATGAAAATCTATAAAAAATTATAAAATTGATGTTAATATAGAGAGGACGGTATGTGGACTTGAAAATGAAGTTTGGGAGGATGGAAAAGCCCAAGAAATACATGATGAAAGTACACAAGAGGCAAATGGTCATGAGACAAATTACTATAAGTTTGATGACCATGGGAGCATAGTGGGGTTCAGTTCTAGGGAGAAACATGAACATGGTGCAAGGAGAATAAGGAAGTTTCTAGTGTATAATCCAACTCATGAAAATCCCAAATTATGTTTAAGGATGCTCTTTAGAGATGAAAAAACTTTCAAAGATGTCATTTGAAATTATTCAAAGGTTTGAAGAGAGAAATTAAAGATTATTACAAATTAACCAAAATGAATCAGGGTTAAATGGATCGCCTTTGCGAAATGTCTTGGAGAATATCTACAAGTTATAAGAAAAGATGAAAGTGTCTACAGGTGACCAACTTTCATGAGGAGCATAATTTTGTGTGAGTTTCAAGAAGAAAGTGGTCAGTGTTGCTATAATTGCAGACCATTTTGAAGAAACTATAAGGGATGACTTGCCATAAATCGTAGTACTTTATGAAACTTAGGGTACTTTTGTTTACATGTAAAATGTTTTACGGAAAATGTTTTCTGCATTTTCTTGTATTTGTTTCACAGAAAATAGTTTGGTCAACGGAAAATGACTTACAGGTCAAAGTAAAATAAGCCATTTTTCCTATAAAATGACTTACCATTTTAAAAAGCGTAAGTCATTTTCCGGAAAAGAACTCATCTATAGATAATTTTATTTTTATATAAAAATTAACTTAAATCAAGCTTAATATTACTATATTAATAATTTTTTTACTTTTAAAAATATTAAAAATATAATATTTTTCAATATTATTAAATATACATATTTAATTATTTATATTTAGTCATATACTAAATTATTAATATAATAAATTAATAAATTATTTAATATTTCAATTTTATTTTAATAATAAATTTTTAAAATAGTAATTTTAAATAATATTATTCACATATTATTGAAAATGTTCAATATTAATATTTTAATAATAAATGTTTTGTAGTATAAAGGTTAAAATATGTCATAAGTCTGTGTACACTGCACAAATTTGTAATTTAGTTTTTGTACTTTTATTTTCAAGAATTTAGTCCCTTTACTTTTCAAATTAAAAATCAAGTCCAATTGTTGACATTGTTAATTTTTTTGTCAATTTTGTTGATGTCACATTTTTAAATAAAAAAATATTTACTTAGTAGTCACGTAATTAAAAAAAGACGTTGTAATGAATCTGAATTTAACATAATATTTTTAATATATGCAAAAACAATGTAAAATATAAAATTATAGATAAAAATAAATTCAATTAAATAATGAAAAAAATAAGAAAATCTCAAATGTATGTTTGTTTAATTAAAAACAACTTTTATAAAATATTTTTAAGAAATCTACCAAACAACAGAACATATTTTACACAGATTTCTCCAAACACCAGAAAATATTAACTTTTCTAAAAAAATAAATCATTTTCCAGAAATCATTTTCTGGAAGTCATTTTCAGTGAAACAAATAAAGCCTTAATGGGCTTGTTTTCTAGCCATTTTAGTATATTTTGTTGCATTTTCGGTTTTTTTTGCTTAGAGTTAAATAATTACAAAATAAGCGTTTTTGCGCATACTTTTAAGTTAGTTGACCTATTGGGTCAATACAGGCCTTAAAGTAGTTTTAACGATTTAATTAAGTGTGTAGGATGTTGGAAAAAATATGATTTGAAAATGGTTTTCTTGCATAGCGGAAAATTAAAATTTTAAAAATTGACCCGATTTGTGATATTTATAACAATAAACCTTAGACCGAAATTGTACTTGTGTTTTCGAAGAAGCGGATCCTTGATGTTTTTTCGGTTTTCAACCAAACGATCTTTTCTACTATTCTCGTACCACGACTACTTTAAGTGTGGGCTCGATCCAATTGAATCAAAACACAAAACTAGAAACAATTTTCTTTTCCTTTTGGTACTTTGTATCAATGTGTCAAACACTACTGTCTTTCTTATGATACTTTGTATCATTATGTTTTATCTTATGTGGTTTCTTTGAGCTTTAGCTATAACTGCACTTTTATAGTGTCATAGATTTTCCATACCTCATATTCGTCCCTCCATAGTGAAGTTAGTAGTACAACCCTGCTTGACACTTATTCACACTATGGACCTGCCGTCTAGGACAAAACACAGCCTGATGTTGATTTCCTCGAATCTTAACACGTTTTAAAGTCAAAATTAGTATATCCAATAGGAGTAAGATCTCCTTCGGAATACACAAGCATATAATTCCTCGTTTCCGTAAATATTTAAGTATATGCTTAACTGTTTGCCAATATCTTGGTTTTGGATTCACTTGATATCAACTTACCAACCCCATTACAAAACATATATCTGAGTATGTGAATAACATAACATACATAAGACTCTTACTATCTAAGCATAAGGAACTTCTCTCATGTTATCTTTTTCTTCTGTTGTATTAGGATAGTCCTCTAAAGAGAGATGAGATCCCGATATAGAGGGTTGATTTCCCTTCTTTGAATTGATCATTGCATAACGTTCCAATATCTTATATATATTTGAAGCCTAAGACAAAACTATCACTTTGTTCTTTTGATCCCTTAGGATTCAAATGTCTAAAAAAAAATTAGCTTCTCCCAAGTCTTTCATGCTAAACTATTAGGTTAACCATAGTTTAACTGATGACAATGTCCTTATATCATTCCTAATGAGTAGAATGTCATCGGCATATAGAATGAGAAAGACCACATCTCCATCCCTTAAACATTTGTAAACACAAGGTTCATCTACGTTTTGCTCAAGTCCAAAAGTTTTGATCACTTAATCAAATATTTGATTCCATGAGAGGGATGCTTACTTAAGTTCATATATGGATCTAAGCAATTTGCAAACTTTATGCTCATTTCCTTTAGCTATATATCCGGGGATTGCATTATATTGATGCTCTCTTCAAGATACCTATTCAAAAACGTTGTCTTGACATCCATTTTCCAGATGTCGTAATCAAGAGCCACTACAATAAATAACAATATGCGGATTGACTTGAGCATGGCAACTTGAGAGAATGTTTTTTTTGTAATCGACACCTTCTTTCTAAGCAGAACCTTTTGCTACAAGTCTGGTTTCATAAGTTTCAACTTTTCCATTTGCATTTCTTTCCCTATTGTAGATCCACGTACACCCTACGGGTTTTATCCTGATCTGTAAGTCTCCAAGTTCCCACACTTAGTTGGAATCCATAGAATCCATCTTTGTAACACACTTTCTGGCCCAGTCATTGGACCCAAGTAAAAGATGCTACGACAAAATTCAACAATCAATAAATACTTTATTAAAAAAATAAATTATTTGTAATTGATATCACATATAATAAAAAACATAAAAAGTTTTGAAATTTGTAAAGACATAATTGTGAAATCCAGAAATATAATATGATCAAATTACAAAATTTTAAAGTTTTAAAGTCAATAAAGAAAATATAGTTGGTATCGATATTGAATCAATACCTTACTGAAAATCGATATCAAAATTCAATTTTGTTTCTTGGAAAAATAAGGGTATTGATAATTATTTTATGATATCGATATTTTATGAAAAAGTATCAATACTTAAATAAAACCGATACCATTTTGGGATTCTATTTGTTTTAAAACTATTCATATGGTCAAGTATCGATACCAAATGCCAAAATATTGATACCTAATTTCAAAATGGTAAAATCTCATATTTAAAAAGTTCATTTCATGCTAAATTCACCTACTAAACAAGAGACAATGACAACACCAATTCAAACACTTAAATGTGTAACCAATGTGCCTTCATTGACACCACAATTCAATTTCCAAATCAAACTTATATATATCACACCAAGCTACTTTGCATCCAAACCACAACACTCAACCATAAAAACATACCAAATTTATCATCCATTCTTACCATTCATGTCTACCACAAACATATTATGACCATATATATAAGTAGGTGAAATTAAGATACCAAACACAATCTTGTATACAACTTCAATCCAAAACTAAGCCATATATGTACAAGTAGCTAAAAGAAGGTTAAAACATCATCACATTAACAAAATAGCTTAAAGATTCCTAGTACATGCCATTTATATCTGACATTTAAAGATCAAAACAACTACCGAGATGATGAATGGACAGTGTGTGTGTTCCAAATCGATCTTCCAACTGTCAAAGCTTTTCAAGATCTACAGGGAAAAATACAGACAACGTAAGAAATTTATACTTAGTAAGCTCGTATAGAATGTAACATAATTTTCTAATTCAAGATTATTTAACTTAATTATGCATTGAGTCATAAAGCATCTATATGTTCATTTGATACATTTTCGTACAACAAACCTCAATAGTTTAATGAAGTATTCACTCCAATGGTGTACATTTCCGAGTAATTCATTGTTTCAAAGGATGCCATGTATCTTCCAACCATGGTCTTATGCATTCCTAAAGTAATGCCATAGTGTCTTCCAACTATGGTATTGATTGTTACCGATGTGATGCCATAGTATCTTTCAACTATGGTCTTATTCGTATCAGATTTAATGCCATAGTTCTTTCAACTATGGTTTTATACATTTCTGGTTTAGTGTCATAGTATCTTTCAACCATGGTTTTATTCATTCCAGTTTAATGCCATAGTATCTTTCAACTATGGTCTTTCTCATTTCAGGTAAAATGCCACGATATCTTTCAATCATGGTCATTTTCGTTTCTCAATCCAGGGAATTTGATGAACCAATCATATATAGATAAACATTAAATTACAAAACATCAATCAATTAACTACTAAATTAACTTACGAACTTACCTAACAAAAATGGTTGCTGGAATAAGATCGACTTTTATTTAATTACTTTAGCTTTCCTACTATTCAAGTCTGCTTGGTTTGTTTCTTGATATAAATAGTAATTTCATTCAATTAATACCATTCTAGCACTTAAATAAGCAGTTTTATACAATTAAGTCCATCCAACATCATTTTACAAAATTACCCTAAATTTTAACTTTATGCAATTTAGTCCCTAAACCTGAAACTTACAATTTAACCAAAATTAACTAAAATTCATGCTAGAACATTTTCATAGGGACTGGAAACACAAAAATATACACACACTTTTTCATACCATTTTAACTCAAATTCATGCAATTTCGTAGTAATTCTTGTCGAAAAATATATAATAATTATAAAATAATTAAATTGTACTTAAATTATTGACATGTTGAATTTTAATTAATTTTATAAAAAATTTTGATTAATTTTGATAATTTTCGACAGATATGCATAAAGAGCGAAAATTGGCTTGGCAGACAATACTAGAAGTGCAAAACTTAGAAGCAATTTTTGAAGTATCGAGGCAAATTAATTTTTTAGGCGAAGACGGTCCAAATTATGAATATTAATTCATAATATAATTAATTTTAATTTTAATCCAAATTATTTTTGGTTAAATAAATTATTATTAATTAATTATGATAAGAGGCCCAGTTGAGCTGAATCGAGAAAACCGATTCGACCGAGCACTAGGCAGCCCAAAACCATCCCACATGCTGACCTAATCAGCTTGTTTGGCTATTATTTGTCTTGCAAAATATCTTGTGAAGACTCGAATTTGCATTCAAACCCCTCCACTATTCATACATTTTTAGATTTGCCATTACCTTAAAATAACAAGTTTGAAACCTTCAAACTTGCCACATGTGTGGCCGGCCATGGGGGACTCTATGGCTGCTGATATTTTCTATTTTTAGCAGCCTACTCAACCTATAAAAACCCCCTTGGCTGCTCATTTGAAACACATCTCAAAAACTCTCATCCTTTCACTTCTCTCTCACTTTCTCTCTTCAAATCCCCTTATGTTGTTCTTTATTTTCTTCCCCATCCCCTTGCTGATTTCACCTCTTGAAAAAGAGTCCTCCAACCACCGTTTGGAGCAGAATTCAAGTGTTTTTGGAAGTCTCGGTTCAACAAGAACAATCGGAGAAGGAGGAGCGGAGCAAACTAGTCAAGCCTCGGAGAAACACTAGATTTGATTCTTGTTCCTTATCTTTTTAATTTTATTGTTGTTGTTATGAACATGTATATGAATAATTGCGATGTTGATATGTTTAATTTAATTAATATGGCTTAAATTTAATTCATGTTAGGTTGATTGCATTTTGTCCACTTAACTTATTAAAATTGTGTGTGTGTTGTTATAGGCATTGGTAAGATGTTTGATTAAGTAAAATCATGACTAAGTTATTCTTGCATTATAATTGTAAGGTAACTAATGAATTAATTATTTAAACGGATTGAAATTTTAATTAATTAACACGATATTGAATCAGTGCATGTTTAATCATCTAAAGTAGTTGAGGGCTAAATTAGCAACGGTATCAAACGATACATTAGCCTTGCATAACTTGCAAGATTATTGTGATTAAACTATTTCAAGGTAGGAAAACATTGTTACCTCATGTAATCTTTTATGTGCTTATGAGATTGAATTAATTGTTTGAATTGGCATAGAGATATGTATAAGAAATTATTTTTAATTTCATAAGCATGTATGTGCGTTAACGCATTTTCTTATTAAAATGTGTTTAATCAGTTGAATTGACATAGAGATATAGTGAAGAGATAAATGGTTTTTGGTATGTGAGTATGTTCATAATTTAGCAAATTACCAAGTTGCAATGAATTTATTCATAACAACATGAACATGAATTTAGTAATTCGAAGTTAAGAAATGTGGTTAATCTAACACAATTACGTCATTTAGATTAAAACCATCTTTTAAAATCATGCATTGGAACTTTTATTTTCTCTTTATTTATTTTACTTAGTTAAAAATCTTAGTTTTTAATCACCTCCTCAAATCAAAATATTTTTCTTCACCATAGTATTTTTAATTGCATTCATAAATAATTCTTTTCACAGTCCTTGTGGGTACGATAACTCGACATTTACTTGTCACTTTATTACTTGTTGCAATTGTGTACACTTGCACATTGCCATCATTCCAAGTTTTTGGCGTCGTTGCCGAGGACTATTTTAAAAGTCATTATTTGTGAATTTTGTATTTGGTTTAATTTTCTGTTCATTTTAACTTAATTAAATTTTTTGTGTTTGTTTCAGGTGTTTATGAATATTGATTGAATCACCGATTTACTCCTCGTAGACCCTGAGATTGAAAGAACTTTTCGATAATGAAAAAGACGAGCAAGTTAGAGAAGGATTGAAGAGATGATCTTTGAAAATTCGAATCAAGGAAACAGAGCAAACCCTCGTCAAAATCCTATCCTTATTGCTGATGATAAGGATAGAGATTTAAGACAGTATGCCGTGCCAGTATTCCATGATCTTAATCCGAGTATTAAGAGACCCCGAAATCGAGGCACAACAGTTCGAGCTGAAGCCAGTCATGTTCCAGATGCTTTAGATAGTGGGCCAATTCAATGGGAATGTCTACCGAAGATCCTCATCTTCACTTAAGACTGTTTATGGAGGTGAGCAATTCTTTCAAGTTAACCGGAGAACCCAAAGATGCGCTACGATTAAAGTTGTTCCTATATTCACTAAGGGACAGAACTCGAGCATGGTTGAACTCATTGCCACCAAATTCTAATTCCACACGGCAAGAATTAGCAGAAAGATTACTCATGAAGTATTTCCCGCCTAGCAAGAATGCTAAGTTGAGGAATGAGATCACTTCTTTCCAACAAATGGATGGCGAGTCCTTGTATGAGGCATGAGAAAGGTATAAAGAATTATTACGGAAGTGCTTTCATCATGGAATCTCTCATTGCATCCAAATCGAGACGTTCTATAATAGTCTCAATGTAACACCCCTCACCCATATTTAACGGCAGAATAGGGTTTTCAGAGCATTACCAAACTTAAAACACAATAATCATACATTTCACATACATTTCACAATTTCATATAATCATCATTCAATAACATTCACATTGTCCCTAAAACAAGCCTACAAGGCCTTAAACATGCATTCGGGAAGGTTCGGGACTAAACCGATAACTCAGGAAACTTTTGGAACACTTAGAAAATTTTTCAAACTACAGGGGACACATGCCTATGTGGCCCAGTCGTGTTCTTACACGGCCAAAGACAGGCCCGTGTCACAGGCCGTGTGGACATTTGAAATGGAAGCACATAGTCGTGTCCCAGCCTGTGTCCGACCTCGTGTAACTCTCTGACTTGGGTCACACGGCAAACACACACACCCGTGTGGCCTAAAAATGACCACACACGCTCGTGTGCCAGGCCGTGTGCTATGCCGTGCCAACCCTGTAGGGTATATTGACTTATGGCACACAGCCAAGACACACGCCTGTGTGTTGGGCCGTGTGGAGTATACTAACTCGATTTCAATTTCAACACCAGGGGACACACAGCCGTGCAACCTGACCATGTGTCACACACGGCTGAGACACACGATCGTGTGAACAAAAATAGGCTATTTACCAAGCCAAGATGCCACCAACTTGCACACACCTAAACCAACCCATTTGGCACCAAAACATAGCATATATAGGCCCTCATCCAATCTCAACCAAGCATAAAACATACCATTTCAATACCAATAGCAACAAGTCTCACATATATCACAAAATGCTATTGCATTTTATACCAAATTCACAATCCCAATTCAACTACATAGCCACTTTCAAACATGCATCAATTTATCTAAACTCACAAGCATACTTATTCTTAATTCATCAACCAATTGACATCCACAATACTTATTATCAACAAGCATCACATATATCCATCATCAAGTTCACACACAAAACATATGCACAATTATATACACAATCAAATCCAACCAAATTAAGCCAACTTCCATCTCTATATACAAAACCAAACTTTAGGCATTTACAAGCCAGTTTAAATGGCTAAATTCATAACTAACACATGTGTACCAAAATAACCAACTCCTATACATGCCATATACTCAAAATACTTAAGTTCAAAAGTACCAAAATGATAGTAGGATAGTGTGACGAAGTCTCCGAAAATCCCGAATTCGAGCTAGCTTTGAAATCACTATAAAACAAGGAAAAATAAACAAAGTAAGCTATAAATCTTCGTAAGTTCATATAACATTTAAATCAACACAATGTATATGCTTTAATTAAGCAATTAAAGCATAACATAACATGGCTTTTAATGAATCACCAACCTACCACCTTTGCATTCATAAGATAGATGTAACTTTCATAATTTTTTTCCTTATTTTAACGTATTGCTCGGTTTATGTACATAACTGTACCATTCCATATCAAAATCATACTTATCCACATCTTTGACATACCTGTTGAACCATTTGGAATACTAGCAGATACTCAGGAATCTCGCACCCTAAGTGCCACATACTTAGCCGAAGCTATCTCAATCTTGTATCGCATATAATGCTTACACTAGAGCTATCAACGGGTCTACTCACACAAGCTGACGGTCATGACGAAGCTACACGGTGTTGCTCACAAAAGCTGACGAGTATTCGCAACACATGCCGACTAACTTAGCCACCGATAGAACGTACAGACCAACACCCCAATAACAATATACCCCTAATGACATGTCATTCGTATCCTAATCTATTCCTAAGGTTCAACTGGGATTTCCAATGCTGAATCTTCGTCGAATAGGTTTGCAATGTCGTATTCACAATTTATGCAATATTAATGCATTTAAAATACAATTAAAACAAAACTCATTACATATGAACTTATCTCGGATGCAAAAATGACGAATTAAGTCGATTAATTTGATACTTTATTGTTTCCTCGATCTAAATCCGTATTTCGCCTTTCTTGATCTAATTGCAATCAAAATTAGCTTATTTAATAATCCCTCTATTCAATTTAGTCCAAACACACACATTAAAGAACTTTTACATTTTTACACCTAGCATTTCACATTTTTGCAATTTAGTTCATAAAATCACAAATTCATGCAATTTGACCAAAACCCATGCTAGCCGGATTTCAATTAGGTCCTAGCAGTCCATACTTTTCATGTATTTCACAATTTAACCCCAAAAATTACACATTTCACAATTTAATCCCTAATTGACAATTTTACTAAAAATCACTTTACAAATGTTGTTTATCTAACAACAATCATGCATTTTCTATCATCAAGCATCAAAATACTCATGTATTCATTAATGGAAAAAATCTAAACCTTTAACAGTTTTGCAAAATAGTCCCTGGACTACTAGACTAAGCTACAACGATCTTAAAAACATAGAAATCATTAAAAAACAGGACAAAAATCGTACCTTAATGGGCTATGAAACCTTGGCCAAACAAAAAACCCTAAAAATGGCTATTCTTCATGTGAAAATCGGCTAAGGAAGATGATAGCCTTAAAATTATCGTTTTTGTTTTATTTATTTTACTTTAATAACCAAATTACCTTTTTAACCTTAATTATAAAATATTAAAATTACTTAATACATGTCCATAAAAGTCCACTCATTTTAAAAATAGGATATTTATCACATAAGGACATCTATTATTTAAATTCATAGCCATTTAATACCTTTAAGTAATAGAATACAAGTTTTACACTTTACGCGATTTAGTTTTTTTTATCAAATTAAACCCTTAAACAATAAAATTTCTAAACGAAACTTTCACACAATCATTCTATCATATTGTAAGCATTAAAATAATAAAATAATTATTTTGACTTCGATTTGTGATCTCAAAACCACTATTCTGATTTGACTAAAAACGGGCTGTTACACTCAATGCTCACACAAGGATGGTAGTGGAGGCTTCTATTAATGGTGCTCTCCTTTCTAAGTCTTATAACGAGGCTTATGAAATCATTGAGAGAATTGCCAGCAACAATTATCAATGGCCAACCAATCAAGCAGCATTAGGAAGATGAGTCGCTAGAATACATGAAGTGGATCCACTCACTTCACTCCTATCTCAGGCATCTTCGATTTCTTTAATACTTAAAAATTTTACCACTAATGGGTTTAATAATTTTTCTATTCAACCACCTAATCACTTTGAAAATAGAGCCTGTGTTTATTGTGGGGGGAAGGAGTTTTGTTCGAAGAATGTCCATCAAACCTAGAATCCGTGTATTACATGGGTAATCAGAACCAGAATCGAGGAAGGCAAGGACTACAATCTAATTTCTACAACCCATCTTGGTGAAACCACCCTAATTTCTCTTGTAGTAACCAAGGGGCTGGAACTGGCAACACTTATGCCCAACCTAAACCAACCTAGCCACCTATTTTTACCCAAAAAGTTCAGAAGCAACCTCAATCTGAATCTTCCAATGGCTTAGAAAACTTGTTGAAGGCATACATAGCCAAAACTGATGCCTTAATCCAAAGCCAAATAGCCACATTGAAAAACCTGGAAAACCAAATAGGTAAGCTTGCAACTGAACTTAGAAACCGTCCATAAGGTGCTTTACCTAGTGATACTAAGAATCCAAGAAATCCTGGGAAGGAACATTGTAAAGCATTGACATTGAGGAGTAGAAAGACATCAGAGCCCAACATTGTCGAGGTGGAAGAGGAGCCAGTTGATGCTCAAGACTCAGTGGAAGTTTAACCAAGTGTTGAAATTCTAGTTTCACCGGAACCAGAATCTATAAAATCTAATAAGGTAACTTCTGAATGAGTAAATTTTGATAAATTAACAACTTCGTTAGATGCAGAAGTGCCACAGAAGATGAACCAACCAGTTCTAGTAAAGAATCCTCCACCACTTTACCTTCAAAAACTTCAGAAGCAGAAGCAGGAAGTCTAATTCAAGAAGTTTATAAACGTACTCAAGCAACTTTATATCAACGTTCCATTGGTAGAAGCACTTGAACAAATGCTTAATTACGTCAAATTCATGAAGGATATCCTGTTCAAGAAATGAAGACATGAAGAATTTGAGACGGTAGCCTTGACGAAGGAATGCAGTGCATATCTTCAAGACAAACTGCCCCGAAGTTGAAGGATCCTAGATGTTTTACCATACCTTGCAACATTGGAGCAACATATTGTGGTAAGGCACTATGTGATTCGGATGCGAGTATCGACTTGATGCCCATGTCAATATTTAGGAAGCTGGGGATAGGTCAAGTTAGACATATTACGATTACACTTTAATTAGCAGATCGATCCTTAGCACATCTAGAAGGAAAAATCGAGGACGTATTGGTACATGTAGAAAAATTTATTTTTCCTGTTGGCTTTGTTATTCTAGACTTTGAAGCAAATAAAGAGGTGCCAATCATCCTAGGAAGGTTTTTCCTAGCAACTGGAAGAACCCTTATTGATACGCAGAAGGGCAAGCTTACTATGCGTGTTCAGGACGATCACGTAACATTTAATGTTTTTTAGTCTATGTGATTTCCTAACACACTTGATGATTGTTCTGCAGTGTCTGATTTAGAGGAATTAATCAGGGAAAGGAACTCACTTATGTTGAGGACCTGTTGGAGCAAATTTTGACATCAGACCCTCCAAGTGATGGAGAGGGGGATGAATACTTAGCTTTGCTAGAATCTAATTAAAGGGGATTTAAACCACAATCCCATTATAAATATTTGGAGTTAGAGAATAAGGATTATGCCGAAACAAAAGCGTCAATTTAGGAGCCACCTAAAATAGAACTGAAGGTACTTCCTTCATATTTAAAATATGTTTATTTAGGTAATGCTTCTACTTTACCTGTGACTGTTTTAGCAGAATTGACCGGAGAGCAAGAAGAAAAAATCATCCTAGTGTTGAAACAATTCAAGAAGGTTATTGGATGGAACATAGCTGATATTCGTAGTATTATTCTGTCTGTATGCATGCACAAGATCATCCTAAATGATGGCCAGAAAGGGACGATTGATGGACAACAGAGACTAAACCCCATCATGAAGGACGTAGTAAAGAAAGAAATCATTAAGTGATTAGATACAGGTATAATTTATCCCATCTCAGATAATTCGTGGGTAACTCCGGTCCAATGCCTACCAAAGAAAGGAGGTATTATGGTCATTGTGAATGAGAATAACAAATTAATACTGACTAGAACGGTTATAGGATAGAGAATTTGCATTGATTACCGAAAGCTGAGCAAGGCAACTAGGAAAGATCACTTTCCTCTACCGTTCTTAGACCAGATGCTAGATAGACTCGTGGGTCGTGACTATACTATTTTATCGATGGATACTCGGGGTATAATCAAATTACAATAGCATTAGAAGATCAACACAAAACAACATTCATATGCCCATACGATACATTTATATTTAGACGCACGCCATTTGGTTTATGTAATGCACCTGCTACGTTTCAAAGATGTATGATGTCTATTTTTACTGACATGGTTGAGAAGTATTTGGAAGTCTTTATGGATGATTTTTCAGTGTTTAGAGACACTTATAATGGTTACTTAGCCAATCTGGCCAAGGTCCTAAGGCGATGCGAAGAAACAAACCTCATACTTAATTGAGAAAAGTGTCATTTCATGGTAGGGCATCGGATAACGAGACATGGAATCGAGGTAGATAAAGAAAAGGTAGATGTTATTGAGAAAATCCCACCTACAACATCTGTAAAGGGTGTAAGGAGCTTTTTGGGCTACACAGATTTCTATCGAAGATTTATCAAGGACTTCTCCAAAATTGTTAAACCCTTATGCAAATTACTTGAGAAGGACACGATGTTCAACTTTGATGAGGAGTGCTTAAGAGCTTTCAATGATTTGAAGAGTCGGTTAGTTTCAAAACCCATAATCGTTACACCAAACTAGGATTGCCATTTGAACTGATGTGTGACACAAGTGACTTCGCGATAGGAGCTGTTATGGGCCAGCAAAGGAATAAAGTTTTTCATTTTATCAACTATGCAAGTTGGACTCTGACAGGAGCTCAATTGAATTATACGGTGACAGAGAAAGAGTTACTTGCTATTGTGTTTGCATTTGACAAGTTTGAGTCTTATCTTGTAGGTTCCAAAGTGACTGTCTATACAAACCATTCGGTTATTAAGTATTTACTTGGCAAGAAAGACGCTAAGCCAAGATTAATTGGATGGGAACTTTTACTCCAAGAATTTGACCTAGAAATTCAAGATTGAAAGGGAGTAGAAAATCAAGTAGTAGACCACTTGTCTAGATTGGAGCCGTAAGAAGGGAATTCTCCACTTATACCCATTCAGGAGATTCCCAAATGAACACATACTGAAGGTAAATCATGTCCATAATATCCATTGGTTTTCTGATATCGCTAACTATTTAGCTTGTGGTATGATGCGATTGATAAGACGTATCATCAAAAGAAAAAGTAAAGTGCTATTTCTGAGAAGATATATATTTGTTTAATAAGTATGTAGATCAAATGATCAGGAGATGCATGGTGAAAGATGAAGTAGATAAGATTCTATATCATTACTACACAGCTCCAAGTGGAGGACACTTTGGAGGTACACGTACTGCAGCCAAAATATTGCAAGCTGGATTCTTTTGGACAACACTATTCAAAGACGCATATGCTTATGTAAAGAGTTGTGATCAATGCCAAAGGGTTGGAAATGTCTCCGACAGAAATGAGATGCCTGAACAAACATCATTAAGGTAGAATTATTGGATGTTTGGGGTATTGACTTTCTCGGTCCTTTCCCTCCATCTTTTGATCACAAATACATATTGGTAGCAGTTGATTACATATTTAAGTGGGTTGAGGCCGAGGCATATCCAACAAACGATGCTAAGGTTGTGATGAAATTTTTGCAGAAGCATGTGTTCTCAAGGTTTAGAAACCCGAGAGCTATCTTCAGTGATGAAGGGTCCCATTTTGTGAATAAATGATTGAAATGGTTACTCCAAAAACATGGAGTGAAGCATAAGGTTGCCATAGCTTACAATCAACAGACAAATGGGCAACTTGAACTGGCAAAAAAAGAAATAAAAGGCATACTCAAGAAGGTAGTTTTCTTGAACTGATAAGATTGGTCCAAAAGACTGGATGATGCTTTATGGGCCTACAGAACAGCATACAAGACACCTTTAGGGATGTCACCTTGTAGGTTGGTTTTTCGGAAAGCCTATTATTTGCCCTTAGAGTTAGAGCACAAAGCTCACTAGGCTCTCCAACGACTCAACTTGGATTTTAAGCTTGCTAAAGAGAAACAGATGCTTTAACTCAACGAGTTAGAAGAATTTCGAATGTTGTAACACCCCTAACCCGTATCCGTCGCTAGAGCAGGGTTACGAGATATTACCAATCAATTCACAATGTGAGGCATACATTTATTAACTGTAAAACATTAATTCTCGTAAATCATTCAACACAATCATATTGTACCTTATAAGGGCCTACGAGGCCTTAATCATGCTTTAGATGTGGTTCGGGACTAAATCGATAACATACGAGAATTTTGGAAAACTTTGAAATTTTTCATCAATACAGAGGTCACACGCCCATGCGAATAGGCTGTGTGCCTCACACGGTTCCAGACACACCCGTGTCTCAGGTCGTGTGAAAACAGGGCATACATACTGACTTGGGTCACATGGCCAACCACACGACCGTGTGCCCTACGAAGTGGCCACACACAGTCGTGTGCCAGGCCGTGCCAAAACTGTAGAGTATACTGACTTATGCAACCCGGCCAGGTCACACACCCGTGTGCTAGGCCGTGTGCCAATTAGAGGGTATATTGACTTGTACCACACGGCCAGTCACATGCCCGTGTGTGAGATCGTTTGGAGCATACTGACTTTATTTTAATAACAACACCAGGGAACACACAGTCGTGTAACATGGCCATGATTCACACACGACCGAGACACACGCCCGTGTCCTTGCTTGTGTGGACAAAAATAGACCATTTTCAAGACCAATTTGCCACCCCAACTCATGCTCACCTAAACAACCAAATGGTACCATTTCATCATTCAATTAGGCAGCCAAAAACATCAACCAAAATTCATAATTCATATCATTATAATCTCATCTATACCAAAACTTAATTCACTATCATTTACTTATTCAATTACATGCCAAAACAATACCAAACAATATGAGTCATTTACCATAATTCAAATAACCATTTGAACAACTATGAAACCTTAACCACATTCATACAAAACGTATGAAAATAAGACATTACTCATGGCTATATATTTACATAGCAAACCATGTACATTTACAAGCCATTTCTAATAGCTAAACACACATCAATATTAACATCATTTACAAGCCAACTCTCATGGCTATAATCACAACCAAAATACCACATCTAGCCTATACATGCCATATATCAAAGATGTTTAACTCAAAAGTACCAACTTAGATGTTTGATAGTGCAATGATGTTCTCAACGACTCTCAGATCCGAGCTAGCCTTGATTCACTATAAAACATAGAAAAATAACACGAAGTAAGCTTCATAGCTTAGTAAGCTCGTATATGAATAACTTAATTCATCGCATAAATGCAAATCAACCAGCTACACATAACAAATCTATATACACAATAACTACAAACCTTTCTCATGTCTCAAATCATAATCAAATACAATCTCATCAAACTTTCATAGTTTAATACTCGAGTAGATTCTGTACATACTTGTATCGCCTTGTACTAACTTTTTTCTCAACCACATCATTCGTTTACCCTTTAAACCATTAGGAATAGAAATCGGATACTCATAAATCTCATACAATAAGTACCTATACTATGGCCTGTAGCTAAATCAATGTAACTTATTCGAAGAACTATTTTCATGGCCCGAAGCTAAAATATTGGATATGCATGGACCAAAGCCAAATCAGTATAACTCACACCCAAAGTGCTAATATCATGGCCCGAAGTCAACTCACCTGATATGCATGGCCCTAAGCCAAATCGGTATATCATCTTATAACATGTCACAAGTATCCAAATCTATTCCTAAAGTTCAACCGGGATTTCTAACTTGTCGATTCCATATTTGAATAATTTTGTAGAGTCGTATTTACAATTCATACATTAATGAAAATCTCATAATCACAGTTTAGACAATATCAAAGCATTTGACATACATTTATAATGAAGTCGTCATACTAACTTACCTCAGTTATGGAAACGGCAGAATGGGCCAATTATTCGATAATCTTGCCTTTCCCCCGATTTAATTCTAGATTCCTCTTTTCTTGATCTAAATATATTCAAAATTAACTTATTCAATCTCATATTCTTTCAGTTTAGTCCAAAACATACATTTAGGCCTTTTTACACATTAACCCTTAAATTTTCACATTTAATCAATTTAGTCCTTATTTCACAAATACACAAAATTCACATAATTTCATTAAATCCAAGCTTGGACGAATTACATTTAGGTCCCTAGCAACCCAAAACTTTCATTTATTTCACATTTCAACCACTCAATTTACATATTTCACAATTTAATCTCTATTATGCATTTTCATAAAAAATCACATAACAAAACATGTAAAACTATCATCAAGCTTTCATATTTCCCCATTAAACATCAAAGAACTCATAAATTCAATAATGGCAACTCTCAAAATATTCGATAGTTTCAAAATCTAAGGTACGGGCTAGCTAGAATACGAAGTAACGATTTCAAAAACGTAAAAATCATTAAAAATCGAGTCAAAATCAGTTACCAATTAAGAGCACAAGTGACTAAATAAACCAAACCTAACTTTGGATTTTTCTTCTTCTCTAATTTTGGTAATATGATGTAAATGATAAGAATTTTTTTTTACTTTGTTTTATTTTATTAACCTTTATTTATCAAATACCAAATTCAACCTTAAATTATAACATTTAAAATCAAATAAATGTTGTCCAAAAAAGTCCACTATCATTTAAAATGGTCTAATTACCATTTAAGGCCATCATATTTAAAAGCCAAAGCTATTTGACACCTTTAACAAGTAGAATGCAACTTTTGTATTTTACACGATTAAGTCCTTTTTGTCAAATTGTGCAATTAAACAATAAAGTTACTTCATGAAAATTTCAAACATTCCTACTTTCATGCTGTAAACACACATAATAATATTAAAATAATTTTCTAACATCGGATTTGTGGTTTCGAAACCGGGCTGTTACAAATGTTCTCATACGAGGATGCCAAGTTACTCAAGGAAAGGCTTAAAAGATGGCATGACAACACATTCGAGTTCGTGAATTTGAAGCAGGTCAGCAAAACATTACTGGGGGATAAAATTGAATGGGATCAAATCTTGTTCATTTTATCAGATATTTAATTTTTCTCATTTTTCTTTTTAAATAAATGATTTAGGGTATATTTTTAGGATTAGTATGTTTAAATAAATTCTGTCTAGGAGATTGGAATTTAAGTAGGACCGCTTGTGACCCCTCCAATCTTTACTGGGAATTAATTTAAACATAATCTTCTGAGAAATTATTCCCTAAATAGAAAAATAAATTTTTAGTTTTTTCAAATAAAAAAGGGTCAATTTTGATCCAAGTTTTAATTGCAACTTAATTTCAAATTTTCTCTAAGTCTAGGTATTTAATTGAATTATTTTCAAAGTTTAGTTACTCTTTTTGTAAATATTTTCAAAGGCATCTAAAATAAATTTTTTTAGTTTAATTTAATAAATAAAATGATAATAACTAGTATATAATTATATTTATTATAATGTTTATTAATTATTATCAAATTTGCATAGAAATAGGATTTGTTTAAAATTGATCATATTTTAAGTTTATTTCAATAAATTAATAGAAATTAATAATTTGATATGCATTATATTATTTATTAATTTTTATTAACTTTGTCAAGAATTAGAACTTAGATTATTTTAATTATTAATTTGTTCTAAGAATTCTAATTAAAACTCCTACTATGACATCTCGAATTACGGCCTAGTTGGAATAGTGGTTTTGAGACCACAAATCTGAGATAGAAATAATTATTTTATGATTTTTATGAGGTCTATAATATGAATGCATGCTCATGTGAAAGTTTCATGAAGAAATTCTATGCATAAAATGTCTAATTGAATTTTAGGGACCAAATTGAATAAAATGCAAAACTTGCATTCTAGAAGCTTTAAGCATGAAATTGCTTTAAATTATGAATTAGAGGGTCCTAATTATAAATTTGACCAATTTCTATAATTTTGGACAAAAATCGACATGCATAGGAAAAGTTTGAAAGAAAGATCCTAAGGGCATTTTGGTCATTTAGTAATTAAAAGAATAAAAAGGGAAAATCAAAGAAAAAATGTGTCCATATTCTCCATGTGCTAGTTGAATTTTTCAATAGCCATAGCTAGGGTTTTGTTAAACATTTCCAAGCTTGATTGTAAGTGCTCCCTAACCCCGTTTTTAATGTTCTTTGTAATTTTGAAGTCTTTGAAGCATGATCTACCCATTTCTAGCTATATTTTAAGTTAGGGTTCAAGTATGAAATTTGACCCATGTGTAACATGCATGTATTTTTTTGATTAATAGAGGAATATGAATGTTTGATGCATGATAAACATCTTTTACTAGGTGATTTTTAATGAAAACACCTAAAAAGAGGACTTGTTTGTAAAAGTGTAAAAGTAAATAGTAATAATGTGAAATAAAGGAAAACTATGGGCTGATATGAGCATAGTAAAGGTTCGGCTAGGCTTGGGTAACCAAGAAGATATATGCATTTCATTTTACGAGCCTAAGGACTAAATCGTAAATAAATGAAAAGATAGGGGTAAAAAGGTAAGCCAAAGCATGATTTATGGATCTATTTGTGTAATGTGATTAATAAACAAGTTAAATTTGGCATTATAAATCAAGAAAAACATGAACCGGGTCTTGATCGAGGGAAGAATAAAGTATACGACAATTAGGCTTGATTACCATCATTTTTGTGCTGAGGTAAGTACAATTGTTAATAATGTGACAATATGGTATGTTATGTTGTGTTAACATTATGTGATAATTATTTTATTGCTATTATGTATGCTATGTTTAGTGGTGCTATTGTAAGCATGAATGATATTATTGTCGCTATCCACAATTTCACAAGCCAGTGTAATAGAGGTGCAATGTGCAAGTGAGAAAAACCCCGTTTGAACCCTAGGAATAGTTTAGGATACGAGTGACATGTCACTAGGAATTAAGAAGTCTGAACTCGTTGAGTGGTCCGAGTTCGTGATATATGTGGCATATGAGCTTGTTGAGTGGTCTGAGTTCATAATGGATGCGATACATGTGATTGAGTTCCGGGCAATGGTCTTGTGTGTCCTAACGGTGGCTAGGTAATCTTTGAGCCAACAGCTTTTGTGAGCTGCTCGTGTAGTTACACCTTGATCGATAGCTTATATGAGAAAGCCCGTGAGTAGCTCCATGGTGAGCGTTGCATGATATGAGGTAGCTTCGGCTACGTATGATTATGTGGAACTTATGTGCAAGTTTTCGTGTATCCAATAGTATTCTGAGTGTTCAACGGGTATTATAATAAATGATGCGATGAAAGTCCTAAGATGGCATGGTAATGAAGGTAAAGTTATTTGATATGCTACGATATGTACAAGTATATACGTTATACTCATAAGGGATGCCTCGTTAAAGGATGGTATGTGACGAGAAAGTATATTCATATATGTATATATATTCATATATGTATATATATATTCATATATGTATATACATTCATATATATATGTATATATATTCATATATGTATGTATATATATATGAACACTTGATAAATAAGCTAGAATGCTTGAATGATGAATAATCTTGGTGGTTATGCTATTATGTCTTGCATGATTATGGTTTATTAATATTGCATATTATTTACATGTGGACTTACTAAGCTTAAATGCTTACTCCCTTCTCTTTTCCATCCTTTGTAGTTCTGCCAAGCTAGCTCGGGGATCAGAAGTTGTTGGAGCATTAGGTCACACTATCAAAAGAACATTGGGTATAGTGAATTTGTTATTTTGAGTATGGCATGGATAGGAGACTTGGTCATTTTGTGGTATGTCTCATGCTGTTTGGCCAAACTGTGAAGGCCTATGATGTTGATGATTCATTTTGTAATAGCCATGTGATATGGCTCATGATTGATTCTTGGGTTGTAATATCTAATTGTTCATGCATGCATGTGTTGATGCTTTGATGATGTTCTATGTCATTTTGTGATGGATATATGACGATATATTGTCTTGATGGTGTGGAATAGGATTGCTTGATGGATGTATGAAGATGTATGGATTAAATGAAAGGAGATAAAAAATGGTTTAATAACATAAATGGCAATAGTTATAAATGTATAACTTGAAATTTTGATAATTAAGCTGATTTGCATGAAGTTTGTATAAAATGCTTCCAAATGGTGTGATTAAGGGAAGGTGCAACAGGATGAAATTATAGTAATGTGAAAGTGCTATGGTGTTGAGTATTGAGTGTCTAAGTAGGACATGTTGGATGTTATGAAATTTTCTTAAGTGCATGAGTGATTAAGGGTGGCAATTGGCTTGGAAAATAGCTTACAAATTGTCCACACGGGTAGACACGAGATTGTGTCCTGGTCGCGTGAGAGACACGGCCAACCCTCATGGGTGTGTACTCTGACCGTGTGAATTTTACACCATTTTATGAAAAATTCATTTATTTTTAATTGACCATACGGTCTGGCCACATAGGCTTGTGATGCGACAGTGTGACCCTAAATTGATGCTGATGTCATAGTCAGAGAGTTACTTGGCTGGAGAACATGAGCGTGTCGAGAGCACACGGGTGTGTCCCCTGTCTCACACGGGTGTGTGGCTCTGTTTTAGGGAAAATTTACTAAACTTTTCTAAAGTCTTCGATTTAGTCCCGAATCCCTTTCGATGGTTGTTTTGGGCCTCGTAAGCCCATATCAGGGACAAATTGTGTATGTATGAATGAAGGTGTTTTAAAGACAAATTTTAGAGCTAGGTTTTTGCATGAATGACTGTGTATGTGTTCGGTAATGCCTCGTATCTTATCCCGGCCTCGGGTACGGGTAAAGGGTCTTACACCTACCCTCTTCACTATAAATTCCAATCACCTTCTACACTTTCTCACATCACCTAAACCAATCTGACATCAGCCTTAGCAGCCTTGTTGCCCAGCAGCCACCCTCGCATGCACCTCGCGACCTACCCCATCGCACATGTTACTAGCTAGCTTTAAAGCCGCTCACGTCCACGCTTGCTCCAGTTGAGCATCTCGTGCTGCTACTTCCTTGCACATCCTACTCCGTGTGCATTGTTGCCGCTCCTAGCTCTAGCCCGTGCTCACCCTCAGCCGAGTAGCTTTCGCACCAACTCGCGCACGTAGCAGCTCACCAGGCCTTGCTTGACGCACCTTCCAATTGCTCAGCATCCGCGCAGCACACCCGTGCCCCTTTGTCCACATGTGGCTTTGCACGTTGCTACTGCCTTCATTGCACCAAGCTGCACACCGCTGCCCCCTTTCATGCTGCTGCTATCCTTGCTTCTAACGGCACACCCTTGTCACTTGTGTACCATAATTTCATCTTATTTCCCCACCAATCGATCACCCTTCCAACTATCCCTTAATTAAATTCTTTTGTTTGTAATTTTATTTATTGAGTTCTTAATTTCTATATAAAGGTGGCAAGACAATTTTTTTCTCTTGAATTTCAATTTTATTTAATTATTTAACATTTCAATTTGTTGAATTATTAATATTTTATACTAATTAAATTTTTGAGAAAATATTTGTTTCTATCTTATGTTTATGTTAATCATGCATCGCAAGAGAACTCGTGCCTTTGTCCAAATTGACGAATCACAAAACAAATTTCACTGTGAAGAAGCCAAAGCGAGATACGAAAGCATTTTCAAGAATCAACAAATGCACCCTGAAAAAGGCTTTACACTGAAAGAAAGCAACTATATTGATTTCATGGTGCGCATTCGACAAATTGCTGAAGCTATCAATTGGGAATTGCTTTATGAGAAAAGACCTAGTGCAGACGAGGAATGAGTTCTTGAGTTTTATGCAAATTTGACCTCAAACTAATTAACAAAATTTTCTATCTGAGGAATCAAGGTACCAATAACCTTAAATGCTATTAATGAATTCTTTGAATTACATGATTTCAAAGATGATGAATATTCTTCCTTGATGAGAAATATTTAGCCTAAAAGTCTGTAAGAAATTCTCGAGGAGCTTACAGCTCCAGGTTTTAAGTGGACTGTGTCAAAGCTAGGAATTCATGCTTGTTGCAGAGAATATTTGACACCACTAGTGAAGGTATGGTTCTATTTCATTCGATTCATCCTTATGCCTATTTCACATGGGACTACAATTTCATTAAAGCGAATGGTCTTATTATACTTGATTTTAATTGGAAAGACCATTGATGTGGGAAAAATCATTCTGAGAGAAATGCAGAATTGTGCAGCTAGATGTTCTGGCCCATTTTACTTTCCTTTTATGATAACAATTTTGTGCTTGAAAGCTAAAATACTTGCAAACATAAAGAAGACAGGTTATAGACAAGGCACAATCATAGATTGAGACCTCTACCGAATAGCTAAAGACTCTGTTCTACAACAACGAGTTGAAGAGAGTAAAGGTCCCGAAGAAGAAGAAGAAGAAGAAGAAGATCCCACAAAGATCGAACCAATGCAGTCAACTAAAATCCTTGATAAGGCAGAATTAATGAAACCAGAAACCGAACATGACATGACAACTGTAATGACAACTAAAATCCTTGAGCTGTCAAAATTGATGGACATAATGCAACATATGCAATGGCAACAACAAGCTTGCTAGAGATATTCAAAAATACAGGATGACTCAATGAGAAGCGCTCTTACAAAAATATAGAATGACCTATTTATTTTTGTGCCTGAGTTTCCAGGTTTCATATTTGAACCATGGAGTCCAGTATCAAAGAGGGAGCGAATCGATTCATGCAAAAACAAAGATGATGGAGCAAAAGATGATTCGGATTCTTAGGGATCTGCAAATAAATAAAAAAGGGAGGATCTTAACCTTATTTTATTTTCGTCCTTAGGTTATTTTATGTTTGAGGATTAGGTTCTATTAGGAATTTTTTTATCGCATAAAAAAATAAGAAGTGGTAAACATAAATAAAAATAAACAAGTTGCAAAGTACAAAGCGTGACAATAGATATATACATGTCTAGGATTGGATCTAAAGAGAGCTTGGTACTTAAGCGGTCAAATTGACTCACCTCCTCTTTTCTAGAATCCTACCTTGTGTATAGTATCTATTCACTTTTAACAATGAGGACATTGTTCACCTTAAGTATGAGAGACTGAAAAATTGAAATTATTTCCTCTCAGAATAAAATTTTCTTTTAATTATGGATAGATTATATTTTGTTCAAAAATTTGAAATTCTGTTCAGTATGCTAAACTTCAGTATGAATAAAGTTCTATTATTTCAATGAGTGTTATGCTAGCTGAATTATGACATAAGTGTACTCCTAATAAAGCATGTAAATCATACCACAAAACTTTTAGTTCCTTAGGAAAGCTAGGCATGCATGAAAGTTTAAGTCTTTAGAATTGACTTGTCATTTTTTGAGGCGAAATCTTAGGAAGTATGGAATGTTGAAAATGATTTAGGCAACTTTTGTTTGGACCATTTGAGCCTTTCAAGCCAACCTTGATGAATTTTTATTCCTTGAAACCCAACTTTGAGACTATATAACCTAATTTTATTTGAACCCCTGCAATATTTAGCCATTACTTTTCTCTTAATTATCTTTAAATTGTTACAAACACTAAAATCAGTACTATTCAGAATATTCTTTAAAAATAAGTTTTGGGGAGTTGAAAAGAAGTATCAAATGCTCAAAAAATTGTAGTACATACAACAAAATGCTCGTGAAAAAAAAAGAGAAAAGAAAAGAAAAAAAAGAAAAATGAAACAAGAAAAAAGAAAAAAAAAGAGAGCATAGGTACTCGAAAGAAATAGATGTACAAAAGAGCATGTGAAAGCACAATAAGTTGGTGTATAGAAGGTAATTATTCTGAAGGCCTGATTCAAGCTGAGTCTAGGGTTTTTAAACTAAACTTATCTATATTTTACCTACCCCTAGCCTAGCCACATTACAACCTATTTAAAAAACCTATTGATTCAAGTTTCTATGCTACCTACATTAGTGAGAGAAATTGCTATGTTCAACATATGAAGGCATAAGTTAAACTTAGTGAGTGCAGTTTAATCTTAAATAAGGGAATAAAGTCAAATTCGTAGGGATTTAACATGCCTTTGATTGAGTAAGAATTTAGTCTATGTTTTCTATCATAGTAATAATTGAGATTAATTTGAATGAAATGTATACTTAAGTAGCATAAATATCAAAATTCTTGTTCTTGAGCATAAATATACTAAATTCATAATTTTGGCAAGAATGTTGTTCGGAAGGAACTTTTCAAAGGTGATTCCAAGAAATTCTTTTCAATTTGTGCATTACTTGGGATGAGCAATGAATTAAGTTTTGGGTGTGAAAACACGAAAATATACACACTTTTTCATACCCTTTTAAACTCAAATTCATGCAATTTCGTAGTAATCCTTGTCGAAAAATATATAATAATTATAAAATAATTAAATTGTACTTAAGTTATTAACATGTTGAATTTCAATTAATTTTATAATAAATTTTGATTAATTTTGATCATTTTCAACAGATTCGCACAAAAGGAAAAAATTAGCTTGGCAGACACCGCTAGAAGTGCAAAATTGAGAAGCGATTTTTGAAGCATCGAGGTGAATTAATTTTTCAGCCGAAGAAGGTCAAGTTATGAATATTAATTCATAATATAATTAATTTTAATTTTAATCCAAACAAATTTGGGTTAAATAAATTATTATTTATTAATTATGAAAAGAGGCCCAATTGAGCTGAACCGATTAAACTGATCCGACTAAGCACTGGGCAGCCCAAAATCGTTCCACATGCTGAGCTAATCAGCTTGTTTGGCTGATATTTGGCTTGAAAAATAGCCCTTGAAGATTATTTGTATTTTCATTCAAACCCCTCCACTATTCATGCCTTTCTAGATTTGCCCCTACCATAAAACAGTAAGTTTGAAACCTTCAAACTTGCCACATGTGTGGCCGACCATGGGAGGACACTATGGCTACTGATTTTTTAAGTTTTAGCAGCCTACTAAACCTATAAAGACCCTCTTGGCTGCTCATTCGAAACACATATCAAAACCTCTCATCCTTTCACTTCTCTTTCACTTTCTCTCTTTAAATCACCTTCCATTGTTCTTCATTTTCTTCCCCTTTCCCTTGTTAATTTCAACTCTTGAAAAAGAATCCTTCTGTAACAGCCTGTTTTTAGTGAAATCAGAATAGTGATTTTGGAATCACAAATCTGAGTCATAAAGAAAATTTATTTTAATATTATTGCATGGTATGCATTATGATAGGAAAGACGTATGAAAACTTTGATAAGAAAATTTTATTGATTTCATGTTTAATTATGAAAAGGACAAAATTGCATAAAATGAAAAAGTTGAATTCTAGTAGCTATAAGGATTAATTAACTATGGAATTCAAAATTTGAGGTCCTTAAATGGTAAGTAGACCATTAAGAAAAGTTAGTAGATATTAATGATGAGTCATCCATGGAAAATTAGAAAAAGAAAATGACTAAATTGGAATTTTGAAAAATTAATGGATGATAATAAATTTAAATAGAAATATCATATTATTATCATCTTCTTCCCCAAAATACATGGAAACCTTAGGAAAGAGAAAAACATTCAAGCAAACTTTCATAGCTTAATTGGGTAAGTATTTTTGTCCCGTTTTTAGTAATTTTTTAATTTCTGAGTTCGTAATAGCTTAATTTATCTATTTTAGGGGATTAATTTGCAAAGTTATCAAAGTATGAAATTTTTTCCACGGATGAATATGCTGAAATTTTGAAATTTATGGTGGAAAATGAAAGTTTTTGATAGATAAACAACTTTTATAAAGATAATTTTGATGAAATTATGATTTAGGGACTAAATTGAAAAATTATAAAGCCCATGGAAAAATTTTGATTTTTGGTGAAATTCGTGGGATATTATTGTAACATGTAAAAATCGGTTAGGCTTGGAATAAAGATTAAATTGGATGAATTTTATTTGCCGAGCTTAGAGACAAAATTGTCATTTATGAAAAGTATAGGGGCAAAATGGTAATTTTGCCTAGGAAGTGAATTAAGTTCATCTGAGTATGAAATGGATTAAATTGATGTTAAATTCATTTATATAGATCCGAAAAAATAAAATAAAGAGTTAGATCAAGGAAAAGAAAAGGTGACAGATTAGTAGATTATCATATACGAACAAGTGTCGAGCTAAGTTCGTGTAACTAAATTGTGTTTATTTTTATGATTGAATTGAGTGTGGTATGTATTTATTTGAATTATATAATTGTTATAAATGTATGAAATTATCACATGTCCGATAATGTCTGGAAAATGTTAAGTTCCATATGAATAATGAATTTCGATAGATACATGATTTCTCATATTGAATGTTGTAACGCCCCAAAATTTTTATTTTTGTTTCTGTTAAAATCTGAAACAATTGAGTATCTACTTCAATGGTTATGTGTTTTGGGAGTGTGTGAGAGGTCCCAAGTTCAAGCCTAATCTTGGGTGAATTTTTGTCTTTTTCTGAATAAAGCCTTAACCTTACTCAAAGGGTTTAAGTTTAATTGGTTGTAGGTTCATATTACAATAGGCCTGCTGTCTGGTGGTTAAGTTGAGTGTTAGTTTGCTAAAAGTCATGTGTTTGAATCCCTACGCAAGCAAGGGTAGTTATTTTTGCTCTGTTGACTGACGGAGTTTCGGTTGGACTGGTAGTCTGAGGAGGTTGAAAGTTAGTGGATGAGTGGAGAAAAATGGGGGATTTGGGGATAATTCTAGTAAGGTTTTTCCAATTTTCTCTTTCCAGACAAAAGAACTGACTTTTTTTCCATCTCTCTCTGCGTTTTCTCTTTTTCTTTTTTCCTCTTCCTCCTTCGATTCTGATCTTTTGGTATCGTGGTCTTTCTCTTCTCGTTATTTTGGTATTTTGCACGATTCTGGTAAGTGGGGGGTTGGTTTCTGGAACTTGGATTTTTTTTTCAACACGTTGGTTAAGCTTAATTATTGTGTTGATGTTTTGGTGTATATGTTAAGGAACTTTTCTGCATATTTATGGATTAGGTGAACATGGTGGGCAGTAAATTTATGTTTGATTAGCCTAAATCGTACTAGGGAGTGCTCCGTTCTTCGGTAAGTTACTTGTGTAATTTTTGGGATGACGTGTTGGCTCGTAAATCGCTTGCTAAGTGGCCTTGGATTGCTGTTTTTAGGTTTCAGAAGGCTTGAGAGTGTTTCTGCATCGAATTGATACAAGGTGTGTACTCAGAAATACAGAAAATGGGGTTTTGACTAAAGCCAAAAACCCCACTGTCGACATCGTACGGGTGTGTGGTCGCCCTGTAGTAGGCCATGTGCCGTAACATGGGTGTGTGATCGACGAGGCCAGGCTGTGCGCGCAAGACACATCTATTTGATGGCAAAGCAGGCCATGTGTGACACACGGACTAGGCTGATTTGGGTCGTATGGGCCACATGGGCGTGTGGGTCCACACGGGTAGTCCATGCGGACGTTTGAGATTTTGGGCCAGGGCGTGTGATCCACACGGCCAAGGCCAAATTGGGCCGTTTGGCCCACACGGGCAGGCCACATAGGCGTGTGAGCCAATTTAACTGAAATGTGTTCTAAGGTTGCACGGGTCGCCCAAGACGACTGTGAACCTACTGTAGGGTCGGTTAGCACTACTTAGACCCTTTAGATGCGTGAACTATATGTATGATGAATGTACTGAGCATGATGATTATATGAATGAATACTGAACTGTATGTATAACTGATATTCATGTATTAGCATGTCATATACTGTATGTTTCATTACATTGGGTTGGGATGTTGATATTTGGAGGAAGTGTACTGAAAGGCTCTTAAGCCTATTATCTGGTAGCTTAGCTACAAATTACTAATTATGTGTCGTATTCGGTGCTACTTGGAGTGTAGGGATGGGTGGGTGTTTTAAACCCCACATGGAGTGTAAGGATGGATGGAGATGGTGTGTAGAGGCTGGTTGGTAGGACTCTGCTTACTGATTAATGTATATCTGATACAATTACTGTGATGGGCTTAGGCCCTAATGCGTATTTGATACTGAAACTGAAATGGGCTAAGGCTCGAACTGCTACTGAAACTAAAATGGGCTTAGGCCTAGACTACATTTGACTATTTGTTGTGATTGACTGTATGCATGTTATCTGTGGGGATTACACACTGAGTTTATGTAAACTCACCCCTTCCTGTTTTTATCTATATAGGTAATCCCTAAACTTAGAGGATTCGGTGCGGTGAAGGACTCAGGGGTGACCCAAGTTTATTGAACGGTTTTAATTTTTTCAATGGCTTTAATTCCTATCATTTTGAGAGTATTTTTGTTGTAAGTTGGACTTTTGGACTAGTTGCTTTCGTTTTGTTTTATTTTACTGTTTTCATGTACTTTTGAACCGCAACGAAAACTCAGTTTTAAAAAACATAATGATTTCTTAAATGCGAACAATTTTCTCTAAATAACACGTTGTTAAAAGCTTCTGCTACACAATATGTTTTTAAATTAATCCAAATTAACGAGAAAATGATTTTGAAATTGTCCAGAGATACATACGGAAACAGTTTTGACTTGATAAATGCGATTTCAAATTCCATTCCCTGTGACATTACAAGATTTGGCCATAACATCTAGGCCAGGTTTGGGGTGTCACAAATGTGGTCTTGCATAGATGAGCAATCCTATTATAAGCCCTCTTGAGCGTCCTGTTAGATAGTTCCTGTGAGCATCCTGATCGGTAGTGATCTTGCATGTGTTGCGTACTATCGCAGCTCTTTGTGAGCATCCTATTACGTGATTCAATCAGTTGTGGTCCAACATTGATTTTAAACACACACAACTCTTCGTGAGCGTCCTGATATAAGCTCTTATGAGCTTCCTGACATGGCTTGCTTGAACTCCATGTTATGCTATCTGAAGCTCCCTGTTAATAACTCTTTGGAGTTACCTGTTAAGCTCAATGAGCTTCCTGTTCTGATCTCTTATGAGTTTCCTGTTTAGCCCGGATAAGCATATTGTTACATGGCTAATCTGAGCACCCTATTGTACGGCTCAAGAGTGTGCTTCCTGATTATGTGCCCTAAAGGCTACCCTTGTATATGAATTGACGAGTCATTGATTTGTATGCCTCGAGTATACTATTTGGGTATTCATCGATATTTTAACAATTCAATGTATAAAACTCTTGATGAAAGGAAATATGAGCTAAATTTGAGTTATCTCTCAGATACACTAAAATACTTGGAAATTTTTATATGATGAGCTCATCTCTACTTTCTTGATATTCATGAGAATTATAAGACTAACTTGTTTGGTGAGTACTTGTACCTAGGTATTTGGCTAAAATGTTTTGGGATGCATGTTATATATATTTATTTTTACGAGCATGATTGGTAAGTTAAATTCTTATTATACGAACTTACTAAGCATTTAGTGCTTACTCTATTTAATTTTCCTCTATTTTATAGTGCTCAAAAGCTCGTTAGGATTGGAAATTGGTTGCAACATTATCAAACTATCCTCCATCCCATTTTGCTACAAATAGCAAACTTATTTTAGTATAATGGCATGCATAAGCTAAGTTAGGTAAAAAGATGAAATGTTTGGTTGTAACTAGCCATTAGAATGGCTAGTGGAAAGTATATTTTCATGTAATTATCGAAGGCCATATCATGTTTGATGTGTGTTGGAATGGCTAACTGGTAAAAGATATATATATATATATATAAAGCAAATGATGAATTGATTTGAGATAGTATCAGTAAATAACTTGCAAATAAACATAAATGTAATGTGGAAATTTAAACATTTGATCATATGTGTTAATATAACATATATAAATACTTGTTTTTTGGCTTGGTTTATATGTACCAAATTGGTTTGAAAATATGTTGAAGTGTTCATGTAGGTGCAAGATAAAAGGGTGAAAAATAAGGCTTGGAAAAATGGTCTTATTTTAACCACACGGGCAGACACACGGACGTGTGTCTCAACCGTGTGTGACACACGGCCATGCGCATGGGCGTGTGATTTGGCCGTGTTTCCCCTACATATTAAAAATTGAGAAATAGAATGCTCCGAATTAAGCACACTGGTATTAAGCACATGGGTAGAGACACGTGTGTGTTTCTCAAGCGTGTGAGACACACAGCCTAGCACATGGGCGTGTGTCCTGGCTGTCTAACTATTGCACCTAATTTTTGAGAATTAAATTGTCCACACAGTCTAGCACACGGGTGTGTGGCTTGCCGTGTGACCCAAGTCAGAGATTTACAAGGGTAAGGACATGGGTTGGATCATAGTTGTGTGCCTTACATCGAATGCCCACACGGCCTTGGGCATAGGCGTGTTATTGGCCGTAGCCTGGCCACACGGATGTGTGTCCCTTGCACCTAAGAAAAATTTTGAGATTTCGCGAAAAATTTTCTGTGATTCTAGTTTAGTCCTGACTTGATTCTAATATGTATTTTGGACCTCGAGGACCCATATAAGGGAGATTATGATTGATTGTGATTGATTTTAGGAAATGAATAGTAAATGACATAAATTAATTGTAATTGAACTGTAAACTCCACTAATGCTCTGTAACCTTGTTCCAGCGGCAAATATGTGTTAGGGGTGTTACATGTATCGGTATTAGTGCTACGATTTAGCCGATTCTTGGACTAACGTAGCAAGTACGAGTTTAGCTATACATTCCATTTTATAATTTGTGATAGTGTGATATCTCCTGACCATTTTAAACATGTTTTTCATATAGAAATGTCATCCAACCAAGCTAGAGCTGAATCCAAGAAAGCTGAGAGCAATGCTCAAGCTTTAGTATAAAGAGCTGTATCTAGTAGTAGTAGAATGCTCGTATCTAAGGGCCGAGGTGAGGAGGCAAAAGAAGCCTTCTTTCAAATGATGAACGAGTGGTTCAAAAATTTTTTTAGAACAAATCCTGATGTACAACAACCTCCCATTCCTACTCCTCAACCGGTTCTTGACGTGCCATAAGGTGTTGAACCTGTTAGAATTGGTAAACTTCTGGTAGATAAAATCCATAAATATGGAGCCAAAGAATTTAGGGCTACTGCTGAAGATGATTTAGAAAGGGCTGAATTTTTGTTAGAGAACACAATCAGAGTTTTGGATGAATTATTATGTACACCAGTTGAGTGTCTAAAATGTGTTGTATCATTGTTAAAAGATTCAGCTTATCAGTGGTGGAATACTCTGGTTTCTATTGTACCGATGGAAAATGTCACATGGGAATTTTTCCAAACAAAATTCAGAAAGAAGTATATTAGCTAGAGATTTCTAGATCAGAAAAAGAAAGAAATTCTAGAGCTTAAACAAGGAAATATGACAGTATCTGAATACGAGCGGGAATTCGTTCGGTTAAGCAAGTATGCCAGAGAATGGGTTCTGACTGAGGCTGATATGTGTAAACATTTTGAAGAAGGATTAAATGAAGATATCAAACTATTGATAGGAATTATTGAATTAAGGGAATTTGTATAACTGGCTGATCGGGCACACAAAGCTGAGGAATTAAGCAAAGAGAAGAGATAAGCAGAGAGAGAAGCCCAGATTTCTAGTAAGAGATTTATGGGGAAGCCACAAGCATCTACTTCAAAGAAATCAAAGAAATACCATGATCGTTCTACCACATTTACAGGGTATTCTGGAAAAGAACGAGGCTTTCAATGCTCTAATCCAAGATCTCCATCCCTATCTATAATGAGTGTTGGAAGTGTTTGGTAACCCCAAACCTAGATGCAAACATTGTAACAAAATTTATTTTTGGGAGTGTCGTATGAGAAGCAGAGCTTGCTATAAATGTGGTTCTTTTGACCATTATCTTAAAGATTTCCTGAAAAGGATTGAAAAAGATATTGTTCAAATTTTGAAACCAAGTAACCCTGGCTTGAGAGGTAGACCACCCCGTCACTTCGGAAATGTTAGTGGTAGCCGAGGTGTAACAAAAGATTCAATAGTTAAGTCTGAAGCACGAGCACTGGCAATGACATATGCTATTTGTGCTAGAGAAGATGCCTCTGTACTAGACATCATTTCTGGTACATTTTCTCTTCTTGATATTGATATAACTATTTTGATTGATCCTGGGTCAACACATTCATACATATGCACAAATTTAGTGTCTGTTAAAAACTTATCTGTTGAATCCACTGAATTCGTGGTTAAAGATTCAAATCTCTTGTGTAACACCCTATGACCCTTATCTGTCGCCGGAATAGATTCACAAGGTATTACCTATCAGAAGACAGATCAGACTAGCCATTCATAATCAATCATGCATAAGATATAGTTTCTTTGATCTTTCAACCATGAACATATTTTAACCAAATTAAAATAACTAATAAATTTCAAAATAATTACCACATAAGTCCATTGAACCATATACTCATGTTTAGGAATTAAGCAAGCCATTTTCGCATGGCTAGAATATTTACAATTTCAAAATATAACTTGTTTCAAAAGAGAGCTAAGCTTATACATGCCATCTTTTAAAATATAAACTATCAAAAAGTACCAAAACAGTGACGATAGTGTGGATGACTTTGGACTTGAATCCTCGAGCTCATAGCTTTCAAACAAGATCTATAAAATAGGACAGACACAAAAACATTCACAGTAAGCAATTAAGCTTAGTAAGTCTTAAGTATTTTAAACAACAAAACTTACTTATGAACATTATTCACATATAACATATTCGAAATGCAACACTAATTAGCCGAATATGCATAGCCACATTAAATCCATTTCATTAACTTATCATTTCTTCAAAGTTCGAATTACATAATCACACCATCTAAATGACTCGAAGTAATTCTTTGATTCGACTTTATAGAGTTAATTCAGAGCACTGCATTCATATATAATTTCAATGATCATAATCACATATATAACATATACTTTCATGTACTAAATTCAAAATGGCCGAATATAAATATACACAACCACATTTCATATGCTTCTCGTTTCACTTCGTAATTTAATTCACATTATCCTCATATGCATAAACAATTTATACGTACTTGGACAATTTAATCTATCGAACGAATCTAGATGCCGTATAGCATAAATCTCATATTCATAGACTTTTATTATTTCACCGGCAATTAGCCTGCTAGGTATAAACCTGAACTTATCACCGGCACGAGGCCTGCTAGGTATAAACCTGAACTTATCACCGGCACAAGGCCTGCTAGACATTAAGTCTGAAACTCATTCACCAGCATTATGCCTGCTAGGCTCATGGCCCGAAACAATTTCACCAACTAAAAGCTTGCTGAGCCAAAGTGCCAAATAATAATTCGAATATAAATTTCACAAAATCATAATATATGCACTTCTTGTATTTATGCATTTCACACAAGTTAATCACATTAGTCCACTTAGACTTCATTCACGTATAATCACTTAATAACTATCACACTATTGCTTCTTAATTTACCATTATATATCTTCCATCTCATGAATATAACTTACGTCAATATGATTATAACAATTTCCTTATTTTACTTTCATGCATACCATTCGGCTTCATGCATGTATATATATGTATATATACTAAAAGTATGGTTAAATTCTCGTGACATATCATGATTCATTCACAAATAACTTATATTTAAATACCTAAAACTTACCTCGAGTATTTCCAAACAACTACGGGTTGGCTATTCAACTACTTTAGCTTTCCCCTTATCCGAATTTGCCCCTCTAAGCTCTTGAGCTTAAATTCAACAATTTTAAACTAGTCATTATTCGACTATTCAAGCATTACTTCAAAAATATAATATATATATTCGACTTTCACACATATAGATCATAGTAAACAAAAGTCATATACATTATAGGTCATCTTTGACCTTTCTATTTTCATCAATTTGAACCATTCCTTGACCAAATATTACATTCGGCATTTTTTTATGTCTATTCATCCCAAATACAATTAATTAATTCATCCTTTAACCTTAAACACATTCGGCCTTAAAATAGGAACAATTTAACATTTCCTTTGTACACAACCTTAAGACCAAATGCATAATTCATTCTTCTTAACATATTTATACCTCATAACTATACTTGTTTCCCACCTATCAATCATCATCCGAACATGTATATGTAAGATACATATTAATCCTTAGTCAACTACCATTCATCACTTAACATGATTAATTTCCATTTTCAATATCATAGAAACCTAGGTTGGCCGAATATACAATTTCACCTATGCATAAACATAACTCACATTCCATTAAGCTTACATTATTCAAAATCATATCATTAATACATAAAGCAGAACCTTTAGACATTCAAACGTCCTTTTCTCAAATCACTTAAACGGAAAATATTCTTTTTCTAACATTTTAAATCTCAACATTTGCTCAAATCATTATTCAAGTTCAAATTCGGCTAACACACATATAAATACTAGCAACTAAATATTAACTTTGCATTTCACCATAATAGCCAATTGCCATTAAACAATTAAGCCAAAATTATTCAATTTTACCAAGCTCAACTCATCTATTATCAACCCTCAATACACAAAAGCATCAAAAACAACATCAAAGAAATACAAACATCTATGACCGAATGTCATCTTCATCAATTTACAAAAAAAATTTGCAATGAGCTAGCTTCTATACTTGATGACCATTCCAAATATACAAAGAATTTCAATGAAAGAGCATTAAACATACCTTAATCAACTTAAAGGTGACCGAATGCCTTAACTTCAATTTCTTATTTTCTTTCTTTAGGTACGTCAATGGAAGAAGAAAAAGATGAACCAACTTTGTTTTTATCACCCTTTTCTTTTAATAAAAATTCATATTTCATATTATTAATCCATTAAACATTTAATTAATTAATATGGAAGACATAAAATGTCAATCATCCACTAACCTTGCCGTCCACTAACTTAGGGAAGGGGGTATTTGACATGCAGGTCCCCATATTTTTAAACCATACAATATTTGGCCACTACAAATTAACCTATCACATTTTCAAGTTTCTCACATAAGTCTTTTTTAATAATTCCACATTCAAATGACAAAATTAAGACACGATACTTTTACACATGAAACTTCATATATAATAAACATAGAAAATAACATTTAAATAATTTTGTGACTCAGTTTTGTGGTCCCGAAACCACTTTTCGACTAGGGTCAAATTAGGGCTGTCACAACTCTCCCCCCTTAAGAATTTTCATCCCCGAATATCTTACCAGCGAATAAATTAGGGTATTGTTCTTTCATGGAGTCTTCTAGCTCCCAAGTGGCTTCTTCAACCCCTTGTTTGACCCACAGTACTTTTACTAACGAAATTTTCTTTTTCCGCAGTTCTTTCACCTCCTGAGCCATAATACGAATCGGTTCCTCTTCGTAACTCAAGTTAGATTGGATTTCCACTTTCGACAGGTTAATCAAATGTGAGGGATCAGATCTATATCGCCGAAGCATCGAAACATGAAAAACATTATGAATCTTTTCAAGTTCAGAGGGCAAAATCAATCTCTACGTTACTGGCCCAATTCGTTCTGAAACTTCATACGGTCCGATAAACCTCGGGCTTAACTTGCACTTACGACCAAATCTGAGTACCTTTTTCCACGGTGATACTTTTAAAAACACTTTATCTCCAACCTGATACTCAATATTTTTACGTTCCAAATCTGCATACAATTTTTGACGGTCTGACGCTACTTTCAAACTTTCGCGAATCACTTTAACTTTCTATTCAGCTTCTTTAATAAAATCAACTCCGTAAATCTTACTTTTACAAAGCTCGGTCTAAAACAACGGTGTACGACATTTACGACCATACAAAGCCTCGTAAAGTTCCATCTTGATGCTCGGTAGTGATCCTGCATGTGTTATACACTACTGCAACTCTTTGTGAGCGTCCTGTTACATGATTCTATCGGTTGTCGTCCAACATTTATTGTGGACACAAACCCAGCTCTTGGTGAGCGTCTTGATATAAGCTCTTATGAGCTTCCTAACATGGCTCGCTTGAACTCCCTGTTTTGCTTTCCGGAGGTCCCTATCAATAACTCTTCGGAGTTACCTGTTAAGCTCAATGAGCTTCCTATTCTAAACTCTTACAAGTTTCCTATTTAGCTTGGATAAGTGTCCTGTTACATGGCTTATTTGAGCATCCTGTTATACGGCTCGAGAGTGTGCTTCCTGATTATTTGCCCTAAAAGGTACCATTGTCTATGAATTGACGGGTCACTGATTTGTATACCTCGAGTATACTACTTGGGTTTCCATCGATATTTCAACAATTCAATGGATAAAACTCCTGATGAAAGAAAAAATGAGCTAAATATGAGTTATCTCTCAGATACCCTGAAATACTTGGAAATTTTTATATGATGAGCTCATATCTATTTTCTTGATATTCATGAGAATTTTAAGACTAACTTGTTTGATGAGAACTTGTGCTTAGGCATTTGGCTAAAATGTTTTGGGATGCATGTTATATATATTTATTTATATGAGCATGATTGGTAAGTTAAATTCCTATTATACGAACTTACTAAGCATTGAATGCTTACTTTTTTTAATTTTCTTTTGTTTTATAGTGCTCGGAAGCTCGCTAGGGTTGGAAATTGGTTGCAGCATCATCACACTATCCTTCATCCCGTTTTGGTACAAATAGAAAACTTATTTTAGTATAATGGCATGTATAAGCTAAGTTAGGTAAAAAGATGAAATGTTTGGTTGTAACTAGCCATTGGAATGGCTAGTGGAAAGTATATTTTAATGTAATTATAGAAGGCCATATCATGTTTGATGTGTGTTGGAATGGCTAAATGGTAAAAGATATATATATATATAAAGCAAATGATGAATGAATTTGAGATAGAATAATTGAATAACTTGCAAATAAACATAAATGTAATTGTGGAAATTTAAACATTTGATCATATGTGTTAATATAACATATATAATACTTGTTTTTGGCTTGGTTTATTTGTACCAAATTGGTTTGAAAATAATTTGAAGTGTTCATGTAGGTGCAAGGTAAAAAGGGTGAAAAATAAGGCATGGAAAAATGGTCTATTTTGTCCACACAGGCAAACATACGGGCGTGTGTCTCAAACGTGTGTGACACACGGCCATACGCACAGGCATGTGGTTTGGCCGTGTGTCCCCTGCATATTAAAAATCGAGAAACAGAATGCTTAGAACTGAGCACACGGGTATTTGTCTCAGCCATGTAAGACACACGGCCCAACTCATGGGCGTGTGTCCTGGCTGTGTAACCCCTGCACCTTATTTTTGAAAATTAAATTGTCCACATGGTCTAGCACACTGATGTGTGGCTGGCCGTGTGACCCAAGTCAGAGAGTTACATGGGTAAGGACATAGGCTGGAACACGACTGTGTGCCTCACATTGAATGCCCATACGGCTTGGGACACAGGCGTGTCATTGGCCATGTGAGCCAGATGGCCTGGCCACACGGGCATGTGTCCCTTGTACTTAAGAAAAAATTTGAGATGTCATGAAAAATTTTCTGTGATTCCAGTTTAGTCTTGACTCAATTATAATATGTATTTTGGACCTCAAGGACCAATATAAGGGAGATTATGATTGATTGTGATTGATTTTAGGAAATGAATAGTGAATGACATAAATTAATTGTGAGGATTAGGGGTGTTACACCTTCAACCACCATTTGGAGCAGGATTCAAGTGTTCGTTGAAGTCTGGGTTCAACAAAAACAAGTGGAGGAGGAGCAGAGCAAACTAGTTAAGCCTCAGAGAAATACTAGATTTGATCCTTGTTCCTTATCCTTTTAATTTTATTATTGTTGTTATGAACACGTCTATAAATAATTGTGATGTTGATATGTTTAATTTAACTAATATGGCTTAAATTTAATTCATGTTAGGTTGATTGCATTTTGTCCACTTAATTTATTAAAATTGTGTTTGTGTTGTTATAGGCCTTGGTAAGATGTTTGATTAAGTAAAACCATGACTAAGTTATTCTTGCATTACAATTGTAAGGTAACTAATGAATTAATTATTTAAACAGATTGAAATTATAATTAATTAACACGATACTGGATCAGTGCATGTTTAATCATCTAAGGTAGCTGAGGGTTAAATTAGCAATGGTATCTAAGGATTTAGTAGCCTTGCATAACTTGCAAGATTATTGTGATTAATCTATTTCAAGGTAGGAATACATTGTTACCTCACGTAATCTTTTATATGCTTATGAGATTGAATTAATTGTTTGAATTGGCATAGAGATATGTACAAGAGATTATTTTTAATTGTATAAGTATATATTTGGATTAAAGCATTTGCTTATTAAAATGTGTTTAATCGTTTGAATTGACCTAGAGATAATAGTCAAGAGATAAATGGATTTTGGTAGGTGAGTATGTTCATAAGTTAGCAAATTACCAAGTTGCCGTGAATTTATTCGTAACACCATGAACATGAATTTAGTAATTCGAAGTTAATAAATGTGATTAATCTAACACAATTATGTCATCTTGACTAAAATAATCTTCTGAAATCGTGGATTGGAACATTTATTTTCTCTTTATTTATTTTACTTAGTTAAAAATCTTAGTTTTTAATAACCTCCTAAAATCAAAATATTTTTCTTCACCAAAGTGCTTTTAATTGCATTCATAAACAATTCTTTTCACAATCACTGTGTAACATCCCAAAATAGGGCCTAGTCAGAACAGTGGTTTCGGGACCACAAATTCAACGTTTAAATGTTTATTTTATGATTATTATGATGTATAGAATATGAAAATATGCATGTGTTAAAGTTTTATGAAGAAATTCTATGAGCAATGTGTCCAATTGGAAAATAATAACCAAATTGAATAAAGTGCAAAACTTGGATTCTAGAAGCAATTTGTATGAAATTGCTTTAGATTATTAATTAGAAGGTCTTAAAGAGAAATTTTCATAATTTTTAAGTTTTTGGACAAAAATGGACATGTATGGATAAAATTAGAAAGAAAGGGCTCAAGGGCATTTTGGTCATTTGCCTAATTAATAAAATAAAATGGGAAAATGAAGGCAAAAATAAACCATTCTTCTCCCTCATCCAGCCGAATTTCTCAAGCCCTCCATAGCTAGGGTTTTCAACATTTTCAAGCTCAATAGTAAGTCTCCCAAGCCCCGTTTTTAATGTTCTTCATATTTTTGAAATCCCGGTAGCTTACTCTCTCCATTTCTACCCATATTTTAAGTTAGGGTTCATGTTTGCAAAGTGACCCATGTGTGACATGTTTATTCTTTGATGTTTGATGGAGAAATATGAAAGTTGGATGTATGTTAAACATCTTTTGTAGGTGATTTTCATGAAAAACCCCTAAAAGGACCTTTTTGTAAAAGGTGTAAAATATGTGGTAGAAATGTGAAATAATGGAAAATGTGGGCTGCTATAAGAGGGAAAAATATTCGGCTAGGCTTGGGTAACCAAGAAAATTCATGCATTTCATCATACGAGCCTAGGGACCAAATCGTAAAAAATGTGAAAGGTTAGGGGCAAAATAGTCATTTTGTCCCGGCATGAAGTTTAGACTTGAAAAGAATAATGTGAGGTATTAATGATTCATTTTTATTGTTATAGACCCCGAGGAATAAATTCCAGAGGTCGATCGAGGAAAACGAAAGGTTTTGGAATAACCGAAACGAGTACCAGATAAGTTCGAATAACTTTAAGTAAACTATTAATATGCCTAATTATGTGTGTTATGAACGTATGATATTTGATCATAATGATGGCATGAAAATCCATGAAACATGTTAATAATAATGATATGATAATAAATGTCCCGGTGAAGTAAAAAGAAATATTCGATGGATAAACCATAGTTTACATGACTTGAGATCCTGCATGTGTTGCAGAAGAGAATTTAGCCCAGACGGGTAATCTGTTGATCTCAAATATTGAAAGGATCTAGCTCAGGCGAGTGTTCCTTGAGTGATCGAGTCTACCGAAGAATATGTGTGCATTGTAGATTTAGCCCGGACGGGTAATCCGATTAGGGTCTGAATTTAGCTTGGATTGGTAATTCAGGTTCGAACTCATTAAGGGTGTTTGTTGCTATAAGGGATTTAGCCTGGACTGGTAATCCTGCCGTATGATGTAAGGTTTGCAGGAGTGCGTACTTGAGATGATTGCTCTTATGACTTGACGATAAATGGATAATCCATCGAGATTTCTGAGAAACTCAACGACATTAATATGAGATATAAAAATGAAAATGTTGAATGATGAACTCGTCTAAGACAAATTACAATGTGCATTGTTATAAGACTAACTTGTTGATTGAGTGTATATGATAGGGAAACCATTCCATGCTTGTTGGTTTTATTGCCTAATATGGTTGTATACTAATTAATAGGTAAGTTTACTTTCCAGTTGTTCGGGCTTACTAAGCATGTAAATGCTTACCCCTCATTTTCCTTGTCTCATAGAGCTCGTGGACTCGTAAAGATTGGGAGATGGTTGGAGAATCAACAAACTATCATCTTGTCTAGCTTTGGTACATAGATACTTTTATTTTGTTTAATGGCATGTATAGGGCTTTTGTTATTTTGTTATATGTGTCATTTGATTAGCCAACATGAGGCTTATAAAAGTATACATGTTCACTTGTATATGGCCATGAAAATTGGCTCATTTTGATGTAGGTTATGACCTAGAAATTTGTGCATGTTTATGTCCAAATGTTCTTGTGATAATTAAATATGGCATATCAAAATTAAGTATAAGTAATGTGACCAAATCACAAGGGATGGCTAGACCACAATTTGGCAATAAGTTAAGATAACGAACCAATCTTAATTGAGTTGCAAGTCATGGAAACCCTTAATATAAAAAGGGAATAACCTATCATGTATAAAACCGATGAGATGAGGTTTACGTGCAATGAGATATATAAAGGTCATTTTGGATGTATAATTAGGCCTTGTCATGTATTATGATAATCTATAAGAGTGTGGGGATGATAGAGGTTGACCAAAGGCTTGGAAAATAGCCTACCAAGGTCCACACGAGTAGACACATGGGCGTGTGTCTAGGCCGTGTGTGACACATGGACTGCCCCATGGGCATGTGATATGGTCGTGCGTCCCCTTCACCTAAAAATTTTAAGTCAGAATGCATGGTAGTAAACACACGGGTAGAGACACAGCCGTGTGTCTCAACCGTGTGGAGGGCACGGCCTAGCACACGGGCGTGTGTCTTTGCCGTGTGCCCCTAAATGCATGCTGACGTCATAAATAGAATGTCCAAGTTCTTGGACACTGGTGATCACACGGACGTGTCTAGGCCATGTGAGGGACACGGCCGTGTGCTCGGTCTCGTGAGAACACCTATAGGTTCGATATAGGAAATAAATTCAATTAATTCCATACAGGTAGGGGACATGGGCGTGTCCCAAAGCAAACGGGCGTGCGTATTGTCTCCAAACGGGCTTGTAAGACATTAACCTAGAAAATTTTCCAAGAACTTTCTTAAGTTCTCGGTTTAATCCTGGACCGTTCTCAATGTATGTTTAGGGTCTCATAGGCCCATAATAGCAACACCAAGTTGTTGTTGGATTGGTTTCAATTTGGAACAAAATTTTATAACCCGTATTTCCTAAAAATGTTTGAGTACATGCCTGGTAACGCCTCGTACCTGGTCCCGGTCTCGGGTAAAGAGTTTTACATTTAGTGGTATAGAGTTACGATTTAGTCGGTTCTAGGACTACTGTAGTGAGTATTGAGTCTCGCTATACATGCCATTATACGAACATTGATAGTGTGACATCTCTTAACTGCTGAATTGTCTTTCAATATAGTAATTGTCTTCCAATCATGCACAAGATGAGTCCGAGGGAGCCGCGAGTCATGCTCCAGCTTCCGTACAACGAGTTGTTTCTAGTAGTAGTAGAAGGCCTATGTCTGAAGGCCGGGAAGAGGCCAAATCCACCTTCTTTGACATGATGGATGAGTAGTTTGAGGATTATTTGAGGAATCACCCCAATATACCACGACCTCCCCCGTCCCCTAACCGACTTGATGAGGAAGTGCCACGAGGTATGGCATCTGTGAGAATTGGTAAAGCCCTTGTAGACAAGCTTAGAAAGTACGGGGCTGAGGAATTTAGAGCTAAGTTGATGATGGTGCTGAATGAGCCAAGTTTTGGCTCGAGAACACTACACGAGTATTGGACGAGTTATCTTGTACACCTGAGGAGTGTTTAAAGTGTGCTATATCTCTCTTGAAGGATACTTCATACCATTGGTGGAAAACTGTATCTTCAGTGGTACCGAAGGAAAACATTACTTAGGAATTTTTACAAGCAGAGTTTAAGAAGAAATACATTAGTCAAAGGTTCTTGGATTTGAAGCGAAAGGAGTTCCTCAAACTCAAACAAGGAAATAAGACTGTATCGGAATATGAAAGGGAGTTTGTAAGGCTAAGTCAGTATGCAACTGAATGGGTTCAAACAGAGTAAAAAATGTGTAAGCGCTTCGAGGAAGGTCTGAATAAGGAAATCAAGCTGTTGATTGGGATCCTTGAGATATGAGAGTTTGCTACATTAGCAGATCGAGCCAAGAAGGCCGAATAGATCAATAATGAAAGAAAGCAAGCTAAGAGAGAAGCTCGAGTTTTGAGCAAGAGATCTAGTGGTAGGGCACTTTCATTTTCCACAAAGAAATCAAAGAGCCAACATGAACGCTCTACATCATCGGTAGGATATTCAGAAAGAGTTAGAAGCTCCAAATGGCGTAACCAAAAATCTTCTTCCTCGATGGTGACTAGTGTGGGGAATGTAGATGACTAAAAGCTGAAGTGTAAGAGCTGTAATAAAATTCACTTCGAAGAGTGCCGAATGAAGAGTGGTGCATGCTTTAGATGTGGTGCTCTTGATCACTTCCTCAGAGATTGCCTAGAGTGAACTGATAAAGAGGTGGAAGTAGCCTCAAAGTCGAGTGCTCCTATTTCACGAGGTAGACCTCTGAGATATCCTGTAAGTAGTAGTGGCAGTCGAGTTGCGGCCAAAGACACTTCGAAATTAGAGGCTTGAGCCTCGACAAGAACGTATGCAATAAGCGCTCGAGAGGAAACCTCTGCTCCTGATGTCATCACGGGTACCTTTTCTCTTTTTAATACTTGTGTTGTTGCCTTAATTGATCCGAGATCACGCATTCATACATTTTCATGAGATTGCTGTCTAGTATGAATATATCCATTGAACCTACAAAATTTATTATCAGAGTGTCGAACCCATTAGGCAAGTCAGTCCTGGTTGATAAAGTCTATAAGAATAGTCTTTTGACGATTTAGGGTCATTGTTTTCCGGCTAACCTTATGTTATTGCCATTTGATTAGTTTGATGTAATACTTGGCATGGATTGGTTAGACTTGCATGATGTAATTGTAAATTGTGGTAGCAAGTATATTGAACTGAAGTGCCCAGATAGTGAAAATCTACGAGTTGATTCAAGAGAATTGGATACACCGCCGGTTGTAATCACATCAATGGTTGCTCAGAGATATATGAGAAAAGGATACGAAGCCTACCTTGCTTTTGTATTGAACACTAAGGAAACGAAGTTGAAGACTGAGTCCGTACCAATAGTATGTGAATATCCAGATGTGTTCCCGAAAGAATTACCCGGACTACCTCCTGATAGAGAGATAGAGTTTGGTATTGAACTAGTGCTAGGAACAGCTCCTAATTCTATTGCTCCATACAGGATGGCACCAACTGAGTTGAAAGAATTAAAAGCATAGTTGCAAGAACTAACGAATAAAGGTTTTGCAAGGCCAAGCTTTTCGCCTTGGGGTGCTCCCGTATTATTTGTAAAGAAGAAAGACGGTTCAATGAGGCTATGTATAGATTATCGGCAACTAAACAAGGTAACTATCAAGAATAAGTATCCTTTGCCAGGGATCGATGATTTGTTTGACCAGTTGAGGGAAGCCACTGTATTCTCTAAGATAGACCTTAGATCTGGCTACTATCAATTGTGAGTTAAGGAATTAGACGTGCCTAAGATAGCTTTCAAAACGAGGTATGGCCACTATGAATTCCTTGTCATGCCATTTGGGTTGGCGAATGCACCCGCCGTATTTATTAACCTAATGAATAGGATATTTCGGCCATACTTGGACAAGTTCGTCGTTGTGTTCATTGATGACATTTTGATTTATTCCAAGGATGAGACAGAGCATGTGAAGCATCTGAGGACTGTGTTGCAGACCTTATGGGAAAAGCAATTGTATGCTACGTTTAGTAAGAGTGAATTTTGGATCCAAGAAGCAGGGTTCTTAGGTCATATTGTTTCGAGTGATGGCATCCGACTTGATCCAAGTAAGATCTCTGCCATCGTTGAATAGAAACCACCTAAAAATGTAACCAAGGTTAGAGCTTTTTGGGCTTAGCCGGTTACTACCGAAGATTTTTGAAAGGATTCTCCATGATAGTGACTCCAATGACGAGGTTGCTACAGAAAGACGTTAAGTTTGATTGGACAGAGAACTGTCAGTAGAGTTTCGAAAAGTTGAAGACATTACTTACTGAAACTCCAGTTTTAGTATTGACTAAGTCGGGAAAAGAGTTTGTGGTCTACAGTGATGTATCCCTAAATGGACTGGGTTGTGTACTTATGCAAGATGACAAGGTGATAGCCTATGCTTCGCGACAGTTGAAGCCACACGAAAAGAATTATCCGACGCATGACTTAGAGCTTGCTGCCATCATATTTTCCTTGAAAATTTGGAGGCATTACTTATATGGTGAGACTTGTCATATATTCACAGACCACAAGAGTTCGAAGTATTTTATGACTCAAAAAGAATTGAATTTGAGACCGGAGATGGTTAGAATTAATTAAATATTACGAGTTGATCATCGATTATCATCCGGGAAAGGCGAATGTGGTCGCTGACGCATTAAGCAGAAAATATTTGTTTGCATTGAGGGCTATGAACGCTCGATTGGTGTTGTTTGATGATGGTTCGGTTTTGGTAGAGCTAAAGGGTAGGGCGACATTTCTTCAGGAAATTTATGATGGTCAGACTAATGATAGTGTCCTGCAAGCTAAAAGAGCTCAATGTGAGGTGGGTATCGAATTAGACTTTCAGATTGGCCCTGATAGATGTTTGATGTTCAGAGACAGAGTTTGCGTACAGAGGAACGATGACATTATTCATAAAATCTTGCAAGAGGCACAAGATAGCCGTTTTTCTATTCATCCGGGAAGTACAAAAATGTACAATGATTTGAAGAAAATGTACTGGTGGTGTAATATCCTGATTTCGGGCCTAGTCGGAATGGTGGTTTCGAGACCAAAAATTCGAGATAGAAATAATTATTTTATAATTATTTTGAGGTCTATGATATCATTGCATGATTGTGTGAAAATTTTGTGAAGAAATTCTATGCATAAAGTGCTTAATTTGAAATTAGGGACTAAATTGAATAAATTGTAAAACTTGTGTTTTAGAAGCATTTTGCATAAAATTGAATTAGATTATTAATTAGAGGTCCTTAAAGAGTAATTTTACCAATTTCTAAAAAAAAATTTGGACAAAAATGGGCTTGGAAGGGTAAAAATTGAAAGAATAGTAAAAAGGGCATTTTGGTCATTTAGGGGTAAAATGAATTAAAAGACAAATTTTAAAACCCAAATGTGTCCATCTTCAACCCCATGGACGAATATAGCAAGGAGAAACCATGGATAGGGTTTTTCAAGCTTCCAAGCTCAATTGTAAGTCCGTTCTAGCCTCGTTTTTAAAGTTTTTTTTTATTTTTTTGGAGTCTCAGTAACTTGATTTAGCTTATGCTAGCAATAATTTAACCTAGGGTTTATATTTGGAAAAATACCCATAGGTGAAATTTGTGTATTTTGGTGTTTCATGATAGAATATGCGGTTTTAAATTATGTTAGACAACTTGTGCTACTCGGTTTTAAGTGAAAACGAGCAAAAGGGCTTAATCGGTAAAAATACCTAATAGTCATAAGTACATCTTAGAGTGAGAATTTGATGTTGCCAAAGAAGGGAAAAATGATCATCATGTCATAAAACATAAGAAAATAGGCTGACGTTTAATTTACAAGCTTTGGGGCAAAAGTGTAAATATGTGAAAGTTTAGGGGCAAAATTTTAATTTTGCAAAAATATGATTTTGGGTCAATTTGAATAATGTGAGTCCTAATTAGACTATATTTTAAATGATAGAGCAAGGAAAATAGAAATTCGAGCTAAAATTGGAAAAATACCAAGTTGTGGACGAAATGGTAAAAGTAGCCATTTTCGCATACGAGGAAAGTTCATATGTAAATGTTGGTAACATAGTTATTATTTTAAATGTTTTAATGTTATTTAAATGATATGATAATTATTATGAAATATTATACTTGTGATAATTGTTTGATAATATGTCAAATTATGTGATATACTTGGAAAATGTGAAATACTACCGAGTATCGGTATCGGCATTCCGTAGAAGATGGTTGAGACACATGATTGGGAAAAAGGTCCCGTTGAACCTTAGGAATGGATTAGGATACAAGTGACATGTCACTAGGATATTTGGGCATCCGAACTCGTTGAGTTGAGTTCGAGTTCGAGAGATGTAACTAGGCATCCGAGCTCGTTGAGTTGAGTCCGAGTTCATTTATGGATGCGAACGCCCGAGCTCGTTGAGTTGAGTCCAAGTTCACTTATGGGTAGGTTACATGGTAGCTTGGCTACATATATGGAACTTATGTGCAAACTTCACATGTATCCAAATTATATTCCGATGTGTTCAACGGGTAAAATTCTACTCAAATGGAGGAATACTCGAGATGAAAGGGACGTATTGGTAAGTGTTGTGAAATGGATACTTTGAACAGGTATGTACTTAACCCTCGGATTGAAAACTCGATATAACAACAATATGGTAAGATGATAAATGAAAACGTGATATGAATATCTCGGTGATGATTATGCAAATGATGTTTTATGTTTGCTTATATAGTTGTGTTACTTGCTATTTGCATGTGAACTTACTAAGCATTTATGCTTACTCCCTCCTTTTCATTCCTTGTAGTTTTGACAAGCCAGCTCGAAAATCGGGAACGGTCGGAGGCTCGCTCACACTATCCGTGTATCATCTTGGCATAATGGCTTGTATATTTTGAGCATGGCATGTATAGCATTATAATCATTTTGTGTATATGGTCTTATGATATGGTTATTGAGTGGTATGGAAATTCTTGGTAATGATTAGCCATTGGAATGGCAAATCATGATCTTATTTGGTGTTATGTATGCTAAATTGCTAGCTAATCCATGGAAACCATGAAATAGGTAAAATTTACCATAAAATAGATTCAGACAGCAGCAGTGACGTGAGTTTGAAAAATCATTAAAAATAGTAGAGATATAATTAGATGATAAATAAAATATGGAATTTAAGAATTATGAGTTTATTTTCATATGGATGGAACAAAACAGGTATATGAGTTATATTTTATGAGATGTTTAAATTTTTGGGAAACAGGGCCATAGCGATTTCTGGATCCCCTATTCTTAATTTAAAAATTCATCATAAATTTTCAAAAAATAATTAGAAGTCATGACATATATGTACAGATTCCTTATTGAGTCTAGTTTTATTAGAAACAAATAGCATAGTCATTAAAATGCTTTACAGGGAGATATCTGATTCGTAATACACAGAGGTCAGAGCAATCAAACCCTAAAACAGGGGAGAATTTAACTAATAAACTGTACTAATTGGCTCGACTAAAAATTCTAGAAAAACAATTAGTAAATAGATATATGAGTCTAGATTCAGGAAAAATTTACGGAATTGGATTTCAAGTTTTGGAACTCGAAATATAAATTTTTAAGCGACTGTGACGCAGATTGCTAGCTTGGCTGGAAATTTTAAAAATAAATTGTTTGAGCTGTTTAACTAATGAATTAAGTCTGTTAACACCTCGTTTCTGACTCCGACGACGGTCTTGGGTACGGGGCGTTACATTTGGTGGTATCAGAGCAGGTTTAGTCGGTTCTCGGATTAACTTAGCATGTGTAAAAGTTTAGCTATACATGCCACTGATCTGTGATAGTGTGATGTCTTCCGACGCGTATAAGTACCATCTTATTTAGACAGGGTACTCTCCAACTGAGCTGCGCTGACCATGTTCAATGTTATGTGAAGGTATTTGAGTAAAGTTATGATTATGATAAGTCTCGGTTCAGAAAAGTATGAATAAAAGTTTATGATACATATGTGATAATATGTGAGATGAAAGTTTATGTTGTGATAAATATCCATATTTGCTTAATTCTCATATGATGTAGTGTATGTGGCTTACTTGATAAGATGAACGAAATAAATACAAAGTAGTAGAGGTATGAATAAAGGTCATAATATCATGATACGAATGAAAATGTCCTTGTCTTGATTGGACATTGAATGTTGATGAATGTTAATGATATACAATTTTTATGAGATAAATGATTATAATGAAATGAACTTATCTATGTTAAATTGTTGGACTGAATTATATGATTGTAATGATATGTACATGATGATGCACGAAATGAAAGTTGCGATTGTGATGCAAATATCTATTTTTGTTTGGCCTTATATGATGACATGAGCATGAATTAATTTAATTAAATGAATGGATAAGTAAAGCTATCTAGAAAACATATAATGTATGCATAAGTATATTGTCTAAATGGGACAATAGGAAAATTGGTGTAAGCCAACATGAATGTTGCATTGCCTAAATGAATGACATGATTTTGATGATGTTGCTATGATGATGGAAATTGTGTCATATGTGTATGTATAAGAAAGTCGAGTCAGAGGTCCTACAACCCCTCCCCCTTACCGAAGTGGTACTTATAATGGAATTTCATGAGATTTGTATTGAATAAGTTTCCGGTTGAGAACCCAAAGAGTTCAGTGATAGAATAATTATAAGTATGATCAGAGATTGAAAATGAGCTGATAAGTAAAGTCAGAGCCAGTAAAGTATCGGATTGATATAAAGATTATTGGAATTATGCATTGTCCCAGTTAGAGAAGGAATTCTATTTGGTAAATCGAATTACTCAGGTGCAAGGTCGAGAAAAGTGTAAATCGAAATTTATTTAGAACTGGCCTTCTTTAGTGAATTGTTTAATATGAAATTTGTGACGGCAGAACTAGTTGGGGAAATGATATTTGAAATGTGAACTATCTGAGTGTGACAGTTATGACTGGACAGATTTAGCAGTCTCTTTTGAGATGTTCTATGTGTTTACCCGTTCTCAGAAATATTTCTATGGCTATTGATCTTCTGAAGAAATTCTTGTTATATGGGAATGTCTTCTAATTCTGGTGTTGGATGAAAGCATTGGTAGTCTGACTGGTTTATAATTTATATTGCTCTATTTCATCGGGTATTCTATTTCATTTCGTCTGATAAGAATTGATGAGAGAATACGTAAGATATTATGATTCTGTTTCTTCTACTTGATGCTTCATCTGATATATATGTATGGGAAGATATATTGTTCTTGTTATATTTGATTCCAGTGGGATTAAATGATGTTTTCTTTTGGACTTTCTTTCTTTGAAGAATTATCGGGGTATTCTGTATTTTCTCTATGAGTTTGGTTTTCGATTCTCCGGCATAGTATCTTATCTTGGATTTCTTTATCCTGGATCTCTTTATTCTGGGTTTCTCTATCTTGGATTTCTTTATTCGGTTTTATTGTTATCTTTGTTCCATAATTTGTCAATTAAGACTCATGTTCGAAGTGCGTTCTTCAGCTCGTGATAATCATGTCAAATATGACTATACTTTTAATTTGATCTTGGTAATATGGTGATTTTAGTATTGGGATTTTTCTAATTTCTGTGTAACGATTTGACATCAATAAAGGCATAAGTGATAAAAGCGCGAGTTTCAGTCGGTATGGTGAATTATTTATTTGAAAGATTTCATGTGACAATTATGTTAGGATTATTTTTCTCAAGTCTGATAATAGAATTTCATTTTGTAAAGATAAAATAGTAAATAGTCTGAACGAGAAATGTATATTTATTAGAAAGAGTTGGATATTAGTTAAAGTCACTACGAATGATAAGGTTTTCATCTTGTGAAAGCTGAAAAAATTATTACATGTTGACAGAGTTCGGATAGATCAGAATATTGGTAACCGAAGCGTCTGAACTAGACTAGTCTACATTGAGCAAAGACTTCCTGACTTTCAGTAATGTACTGTTGTATGAATTGTGATGTGTTTCAAGACAGTGAGGTAACGTGATAGTTTTGAGCATTCGATGTTACATAAAATCTGAGTCGTTAAAGAGGTTAAAGCCGAGCATTGGGATCTATCAAAATTATCCTTGCCAGTGTTGATATTGGGATGGAAATGAGAAGGAGTACTCTTAAGGCCTTATCAGAATTATTTCCATGGTAGAAAGAGGAAAATGTGATGTATCCTATTGTTAAATGTTTGGCGAGATCTATAAATCATATCGGTATTAAATGAATTCCTACTCACCAGATTCATGGAATTTCAGGTCTCTTTGATTGTTGGATTTCTTGGAATTTTGGTCTCCATTAAATCAAGTTGAGATCCGGGTTTTATGTCATGATATCATGGGAAACTGAGAAGGGTTGAAAATTTAAGAACAGTTGAGAGTTGAGACTGTAAGCTTTCAGATCATATGAGAAATTAAAGAGATGTATTAGAGGTATAGCCTAAGTGAAAGTTCTTCAGCACCGAATATGAGATTAAAAGTGAAGACCACTTTTCCGGTAAGATTTTCGGGGACGAAAATCCCTAAAGGGGGGAGAGTTGTAATATCCTGATTTTGGGCCTAGTCGGAATGGTGGTTTCGAGACCACAAATTTGAGATAGAAATAATTATTTTATAATTATTTTGAGGTCTATGATATGATTGCATGATTGTGTGAAAATTTCGTGAAGAAATTCTATGCATAAAGTGCTTAATTTGAAATTAGGGACTAAATTGAATAAATTGCAAAACTTGTGTTTTAGAAGCATTTTGCATAAAATTGAATTAGATTATTAATTAGAGATCCTTAAAGAGTAATTTTACCAATTTCTAAAAAAAATTTTGGACAAAAATGGGCTTGGAAGGGTAAAAATTGAAAGAATAGTAAAAAGGGCATTTTGGTCATTTAGGGGTAAAATGAATTAAAAGGCAAATTTTAAAACCCAAATGTGTCCATCTTCAACCCCGTGGCCGAATATAGCAAGGATAAACCATGGATAGGGTTTTTCAAGCTTCCAAGCTCGATTGTAAGTCCGTTCTAGCCTCGTTTTTAATGTTTTTTTACGTTTTTGGAGTTCCGTTAACTTGATTTAGCTTATGCTAGCAATAATTTACCCTAGGGTTTATATTTGGAAAAAGGCCCATAGGTGAAATTTGTGTATTTTGGTTTTTTATGATACAATATGCAGTTTTAAATTATGTTAGACAACTTGTGCTACTCGGTTTTAAGTGAAAACGAGCAAAAGGGCTTAATCGGTAAAAATACCTAATAGTCATAAGTACATGTTAGAGTGAGAATTTGATGTTGCCATAGGAGGGAAAAATGATCAGCATGTCATGAAACATAAGAAAATAGGCTGAAGTTTAATTTACGAGCTTTGGGGCAAAAGTGTAAATATGCAAAAGTTTAGGGGCAAAACTGTAATTTTGCCAAAATATGAGTTTGGGTCAATTTGAATAATGTGAGTCCTAATTAGACTCTATTTTAAATGATAGAGCAAGGAAAACTAAAAATCAGGCTAAAATGGGAAAAATACCAAGTTGTGGACGAAATGGTAAAAGTAGCCATTTTCGCATACGAGGTAAGTTCATATGTAAATGTTGGTAACATAGTTATTATTTTAAATGTTTTAATGTTATTTAAATGATATGATAATTATTATGAAATATTATACTTGTGATAATTGTTTGATAATATGTTAAATTATGTGATATACTTGGAAAATGTGAAATACTACCGAGTATCGGTATCGGCATTCCGTAGAAGATGGTTGAGACACATGATTGGGAAAAAGGTCTCGTTGAACCTTAGGAATGGATTAGGATACAAGTGACATGTCACTAGGATATTTGGGCATTCGAACTCGTTGAGTTGAGTCCGAGTTCGAGAGATTTAACTAGGCATCCGAGCTCGTTGAGTTGAGTCTGAGTTCATTTATGGATGCGAACACCCGAGCTCGTTGAGTTGAGTCCGAGTTCACTTATGGGCAGGTTACATGGTAGCTTGGCTACATATATGGCACTTATGTGCAAACTTTACATGTATCCAAATTATATTCCGATGTGTTCAACGGGTAAAATTCTACTCAAATGGAGGAATACTCGAGATGAAAGGGATGTATTGGAAAGTGTTGTGAAATGGATACTTTGAATAGGTATGTACTTAACCCTCGGGTTGAAAACTCGATATAACAACAATATGGTAAGATGATAAATGAAAATGTGATATGAATATCTCGGTGATGATTATGCAAATGATGTTTTATGTTTGCTTATATAGTTGTGTTACTTGCTATTTGCATGTGAACTTACTAAGCATTTATGCTTACTCCTCCTTTTTATTCCTTGTAGTTTTAACAAGCCAGCTCAAAAATCGGGAACGGTCGGAGGCTCGTTCACACTATCCGTGTATCATCTTGGCATAATGGCTTGTATATTTTGAGCATGGCATGTATAGCATTATAATCATTTTGTGTATATGGTCTTATGATATGGTTATTGAGTGGTATGGAAATTCTTGGTAATGATTAGCCATTGGAATGGCAAATCATGATCATATTTGGTGTTATGTATGCTAAATTGCTAGCTAATCCATGGAAACCATGAAATAGGTAAAATTTGCCATAAAATAGATTCAGATAGCAACAGTGATGTGAGTTTTGAAAAATCATTAAAAATAGTATAGATATCATTAGATGATGAATAAAATATGGAATTTAAGAATTATGAGTCTATTTTCATATGGATGGAACAAAACAGGTATATGAGTTATATTTTATGAGATGTTTAAATTTTTGTGAAACAGGGCCAGAGCAATTTCTGGATCCCCTGTTCTGACTTTAAAAATTCATCATACATTTTAAAAATATAATTAGAAGTCATGATTTGTATGTACAGATTCCTTATTGAGTCTAGTTTTATTAGAAAGAAACAGCATAGTCATTGAAACTCTTTACAGGGAGATATCTAATTCGTAATACACAGAGGTCAGAGCAGTCAAACCCTGAAATAGGACAGACTTTAACTAATAAACTGTACTAATTGGCTCGACTAAAAATTCTAGAAAAACATTAGTTAATAGATATATGGGTCTAGTTTCAAGAAAAATTTACAGAATTGGATTTCAAGTTTTGGAACTCGAGATATGAATTTTTAAGCAACTGTGACACAGATTGCTAGCTTGACTGGAAATTTAAAAAAAAAATTGTTTGTGTGACAGCCCTAAATTGACTCTAGTCAAAAAGTGGTTTCGGGATCACAAAACCGAGTTATAAAAATAATTATCCGTTATATTTTATGCTTATTGTATGTGAACATGCATGTGGGAAAGTTTCATACTTTGATTTTTTCATTTGAATGTGAAATATATTAAATAGGACTTATGTGAGACAATTGTGAAATGTGATAGCTAAATTTAAAAGTGGTCTATTAATGCATGTTATAAAAAGATGGGACTTGCATGTCAAATATCCCTTTTTGACAATAGTGGCTGGCCAAGCTCATACTTATGGGCATTATGTACATGTGTTAATATTATTATATTAAATAGTGGTAAGAAACATGTAATAAAAAATTGTGTTAAATTAATAAAGTGAATAAAACAAAGAAAAGAAAGAAAAGTGTTCATCTTTTTGATTTCTTTGGCCGAAAATTCTAAGAAGAGAAGGGAGGGGAAATAAGCATTCGGCTACTCCTTTATAGTCTTGAATAAGGTAAGTAATTCATGTTAGTTCTTGGATTTTTAGCATATTTTAAGTTAGGTATTAAGTTTCTTACTTAGCCCATGACAAAATTTTGAGTTGTGTGGTGTCTTGAGCATTCGGCCATGGGAGAAATTGAAGGGGGTAGATTGTTGTTCTTATAGTTTAATGAAGTTTGAGCTAGATAATACTTAATTATTAGTATTTACATGTGAAATGGATGAACTTGGACTTTTTGAAATACTTGAACAAATAATTTGTTTTCAAGTGTTAAATGTGAGCAAATGCCGTTGGGTGATTGAATGAAATAATTAGAGGTTTTCATATCAAGAGGTTCGACCTTGTAAATGAATTTTTAAGGGCATAAATCTTGAATAATGTTATGCATAGGTTTCGGCTTTGATAGTATTTATATGAGTATAATTAGTTCATTTTGATAATATGGTATGAAGTGATAAGTAAAAATATAATGGTAGCTTAAGTTAAATAACATTCGGCTATGAATTTTTGTGTTTAAATTTTTGAATGTTGATGTTCAAATTGAAAATAGATGTTAGTTGAGTTATAACACTTGCTTAATAATGAAAGGAACATGAGCTTAATGCTTAAGTAGCATTCGACTTTGGAGTAAGTTAAATTAGTGAGGAAATGAATTCCAAGATAGTAAATTATGTGTTAAGAGAGGGATTTAGGTGGTATATATATATGCGTGATTATATTGAATCTAAGAGACTATGTTAACTAATTGAGGGTTTCGGCCATAGTATTATAGTGAATATTAATTTGAACAAGGGTTTTGATTATAATAAATTGGTGTGAATGTTTTGAGTCAGATTTACACTATTAAGTTGAGTGAGAAATGATTTCTCAAATGTCTAAAATGATATTCGGCTTAGGCTTGTAAGCATGACTAGTCGGTGTTGAATGTTTTAGAATGATGAAATAGAGATTATGCTTAAGTGAAATTATAGATATGTGATGATTGATTGGTGATATGCATGTTTAAATAACATGCATGCAAAGAATGTGTGAAAGAATGAATTGGTAATAAATCTGCTTGGGACAGCAGCAGTAATGTGATTTTTGGAAAATCACCATAAATTGTGGGAGTTGAGTTAGAAGCTGAATAAATTATTTAATTAAAGCTTAATGAGTCTATTTTCTTATAAAAGAAACTGTGAAAGAAAAATAATTTCCGATAATGAGATATTTGAAGTGATGTAGGATAAGGTCAAAATGACTTCTAGATCCCCTGTTCTGTTTTTATAAAATCATGATAAATTGTACAAAAATGGTTATATGATGGAGTTTATATTCTTAGACTCCTTAATGAGTCTAGTTTCAAATTAAATAAATGAGGGCATATTTTGAATCTTGTACAATAAGGAATTTGATTCGTAGTGAAGAGTGGTCAGATTAGTCAAACAGTGAAACGAAGGAAACTTTAAGAAAAACCTGGTATTGATTGACCAAACCAAAAATTATGAAAGTTTTATAGATAAAATATATATGAGTCTATTTTCAGGAAAAATTAACGAAAAGTGATTTGGAGTTTCGTAGCTCCAGTTATAAATGATTTAGTGACTGTTGCTCAGGAAGACAGCTTGCAATGAAATTATGATTATGTGGTAAACATTGACAAAAATTTGTTAATGAGTTGCTTATTGATTTCTTATAAACTTACTATGATCTGTATGTGTGAAATTCGTATATATATTATATTCTGAAAGTAATGCTTGAATAGTCGAATAATGACTAGTTTAAAATTGTTGAATTTAAGTTCAAGAGCAAAGAGGGTCGAAGTTGGATAGGGGAAAGGAGAAAGTAATTGAGTAGCCTTTCCGCAACCGTTCAAGTCTATCCGAGGTAAGTTTTGAGTAGTCACCTTTAGTATATAAGTGATGATGCCTTGATATGTGTATGTTAGATGAATTGTGACCTTTTTGGTTCTACTTGAATTAAGTTGTGTGATAAATAATTTATGCATATGACTTATAGTCGAATGGTTACTATGGGTTAAGCTTGAATGGTGAAATGGAGATGTGATATTTATGTATGACTTTTGAACCGAAATGTAAATGATGGTGTTCATATGGAGCTTATATCCGAATGTAGCAAATGACTACTAATGTGATATGTTGAATGAGATGTGTTAATATATGATTAAATATGCATGATATTTGATGTATATCCGAGCTTAAAGGTCCGTAGGCTATGTGCTGGAATTATATCCGGACTTAAGGTCCGCAGGCTATGTGCTGGAATTATATTTGGACTTAAGGTCCGCGGGCTATGTGCTAGAAATATGTCCGGGCTAAAGTCCTGTGGGCTTCGAGCTGGTATTATACCGGGTTTAAATTCCCGCAGGCTTGTGCTGGTAATTGGTTTCAAGTTCTAAGACCTGACAGGTTTAATGCCAATAAATTAAGTAAGATTACGATATTGAATGTCTGCAGTAAACCATCGTTGAGTAAGTGCTATACATTTAAGATGTTCAGGTACGTATTACTTACCTATTCAGTCATATGTTGTTAATATATGAGATTATTTGATTTAAATGCATCGTATGAATTTTAAGTAAAAGAAAAATATGTACTGAGAATCTATGTTTATGTTTATGTGTATTCGGCCATGAAGCAATTTGAATTGAGAATAAGTCTGTTTAAATGAATGTTTCGATTTTCGATAAGTCTTAATTGTTTGTGATACTTAAAACTTACTAAGCTTTGAAAGCTTATTCTGTTCTTTATTTCTCTGTTTTATAGATTGTTGATTTTGGCCACCGACTCGGGGATCGTCAGCAGTTTATCACACTATTGATCTTTTTGGGTACAGTTATATTTTGGACTCGATATGGCATGTATAGGTTAGGCTGATGATAACGATGTTTTGAAATTGTAAAAAAATTTGGCCATACGAAAATGGCGTATAACTTAAATATCAGTATGTATTTCAGCTCGATTTCTGTTTATGTTTATTGACAAAGTGAATGAGATAATTAAATGTTTAGTTCGGTAATACCTCTTAACCTTAATCCGACGAATCGGATTCGGGTTAGGGGTGTTACAGTTTGAGCTGTTTAAGTAATGAATTAAGTCTGTTAACACCTCGTTTTCGAATCTGACGACGGTCTCGGGTACGGGGCGTTACATTTGGTGGTATCAGAGCAGGTTTAGTCGGTTCTCGGACTAACTTAGCATGTGTAAAAGTTTAGCTATACATGCCACTGATCTGTGATAGTGTGATGTCTTCCGACGCGTATAAGTACCGTCTTATTTAGACAGGGTACTCTCCAACCGAGCTGCGCTGACCATGTTCAATGTTATGTGAAGGTATTTGAGTAAAGTTATGATTATGATAAGTCTCGGTTCAGAAAAGTATGAATAAAAGTTTATGATACATATGTGATAATATGTGAGATGAAAGTTTATGTTGTGATAAATATCCATATTTGCTTAATGCTAATATGATGTAGTGTATGTGGCTTACTTGATAAGATGAACGAAATAAATAGAAAGTAGTAGAGGTATGAATAGAGGTCATAATATCATGATACGAATGAAAATGTCATTGTCTTGATTGGACGTTGAAAGTTGATAAATGTTAATGATATACAATTTTTATGAGATAAAGGATTATAATGAAATGAACTTATCTATGTTAAATTGTTGGAATGAATTATATGATTGTAATGATATGTACATGATGATGCATGAAACGAAATTTGTGATTGTGATGCAAATATCTATGTTTGCTTGGCCTTATATGATGTCATGAGCATGAATTAATTTAATTAAATGAATGGATAAGTAAAGCTATCTAGAAAACATAGAATGTATGCATAAGTATATTGTCTAAATGGGATAATAGGAAAATTGGTGTAAGCCAACATGAATGTTGCATTACCTAAATGAATGACATGATTTTGATGATGTTGCTATGATGATGGAAGTTGTGTCATATGTGTATGTATAAGAAAGTCGAGTCAGAGGTCCTACAACCCTTCCCCCTTACCGAAGTGGTACTTATAATGGAATTTCATGAGATTTGTATTGAATAAGTTTCCGGTTGAGAACCCAAAGAGTTCAGTGATAGAATAATTATAAGTATGATCAGAGATTGAAAATGAGCTGATAAGTAAAGTCAGAGCCAGTAAAGTATCGGATTGATATAAATATTATTGGAATTATGCATTGTCCCATTTAGAGAAGGAATTCTCTTTGGTAAATCGAATTACTCAGGTGCAAGGTCGAGAAAAGTGTAAATCGAAATTTATTCAAAACTGGCCTTCTTTAGTGAATGGTTTAATATGAAATTTGTGACGGCAGAACTAGTTGGGGAAATGATATTTGAAATGTGAACTATCTGAGTGTGACAGTTATGACTGGACAGATTTAGCAGTCTCTTTTGAGATGTTCTATGTGTTTACCCGTTCTCAGAAATATTTCTATGGCTATTGATCTTCTGAAGAAATTCTTGTTATATAGGAATGTCTTCTAATTCTGGTGTTGGATGAAAGCATTGGTAGTCTGACTGGTTTATAATTTATATTGCTCTATTTCATCGGGTATTCTATTTCATTTCATCTGATAAGAATTGATGAGAGAATACGTAAGATATTACGATTCTATTTCTTCTACTTGATGCTTCATCTGATATATATGTATGGGAAGATATATTGTTCTTTTTATATTTGATTCCAGTGGGATTAAATGATGTTTTCTTTTGGACTTTCTTTCCTTGAAGAATTATCGGGGTATTCTGTATTTTCTCTATGAGTTTGGTTTTCGATTCTCCGGCATAGTATCTTATCTTGGGTTTCTTTATCCTGGATCTCTTTATTCTGGATTTCTTTATTCTGGGTTTCTCTATCTTGGATTTCTTTATTTGGTTTTCTTGTTATCTTTGTTCCATAATTTGTCAATTAAGACTCATGTTCGAAGTGCGTTCTTCAGCTCGTGATAATCATGTCAAATATGACTATACTTATAATTTGATCTTGGTAATGTGGTGATTTTAGTATTGGGATTTTTCTAATTTCTGTGTAACGATTTGACATCAGTAAAGGCATAAGTGATAAAAGCGCGAGTTTCAGTAGGTATGGTGAATTATTTATTTGAAAGATTTCATGTGACAATTATGTCAGGAATATTTTTCTCAAGTCTGATAATAGAATTTCATTTTGTACGGATAAAAGAGTAAATAGTCTGAACGAGAAGTGTATATTTATTAGAAAGAGTTGGATATTAGTTAAAGTCACTACGAATGATAAGGTTTTCATCTTGTGAAAGCTGAAAAAATTATTACATGTTGACAGAGTTCGGATAGATCAGAATATTGGTAACCGAAGCTTCTGAACTAGACTAGTCTACATTGAGCAAAGACTTCCTGACTTTCAGTAATGTACTGTTGTATGAATTGTGATGTGTTTCAAGACAGTGAGGTAAAGTGATAGTTTAGATCATTCGATGTTACATAAAATCTGAGTTGTTAAAGAGGTTAAAGCCGAGCATTGGGATCTATCAAAATTATCCTTGCCAGTGTTGATATTGGGATGGAAATGAGAAGGATTACTCTTGAGGCCATATCAGAATTATTTCCATGGCGGAAAGAGGAAAATGTGATGTATCCTTTTGTTAAATGTTTGGCGAGATCTATAAATCATATCGGTATCGAATGAATTCCTACTCATCAGATTCATGGAATTTCAGGTCTCTTTGACTGTTGGATTTCTTGGAATTCTGGTCTCCATTAAATCAAATATCATGGGAAACTGATAAGGGTTGAAAATTTAAGAACAGTTGAGAGTTGAGACTGTAAGCTTTCAGATCATATGAGAAATTAAAGAGATGTATTGGAGGTATAGCCTAAGTGAAAGTTCTTCAGCACCGAATATGAGATTAAAAGTGAAGACCACTTTTTCGGTAAGATTTTCGGGGAAGAAAATCCCTAAAGGGGGGAGAGTTGTAATATCCTAATTTTGGGCCTAGTCGGAATGGTGGTTTCAAGACCACAAATACGAGATAGAAATAATTATTTTATAATTATTTCGAGGTCTATGATATGATTGCATGATTGTGTGAAAATTTCGTGAAGAAATTCTATGCATAAAGTGCTTAATTTGAAATTAGGGACTAAATTGAATAAATTGCAAAACTTGTGTTTTAGAAGCATTTTGCATAAAATTGAATTAGATTATTAATTAGAGATCCTTAAAGAGTAATTTTACCAATTTCTAAAAAAAATTTTGGACAAAAATGGGCTTGGAAGGGTAAAAATTGAAAGAATAGTAAAAAGGGCATTTTGGTCATTTAGGGGTAAAATGAATTAAAAGACAAAATTTAAAACCCAAATGTTTCCATCTTCAACCCTGTGGCCGAATATAGCAAGCAGAAACCATGGATAGGGTTTTTCAAGCTTCCAAGCTCAATTATAAGTCTGCTCTAGCCTCGTTTTTAATGTTTTTTTTACGTTTTTGGAGTCCCGGTAACTTGATTTAGCTTATGCTAGCAATAATTTAACCTAGGGTTTATATTTGGAAAAATACCCATAGGTGAAATTTGTGTATTTTGGTTTTTTATGATAGATTATGAGGTTTTAAATTATGTTAGACAACTTGTGCTACTCGGTTTTAAGTGAAAACGAGCAAAAGGGCTTAATCGGTAAAAATACCTAATAGTCATAAGTACATGTTAGAGTGAGAATTTGATGTTTCCATAGGAGGGAAAAATGATCAGAATGTCATAAAACATAAGAAAATAGGCTGAAGTTTAATTTACGAGATTTGGGGCAAAAGTGTAAATATGCGAAAGTTTAGGGGCAAAATTGTAATTTTTCCAAAATATGATTTTGGGTCAATTTGAATAATGTGAGTCCTAATTAGACTATATTTTAAATGATAGAGCAAGGAAAACTAAAATTCGGGCTAAAATGGGAAAAATGCCAAGTTGTGGACGAAATGGTAAAAGTAACCATTTTCGCATACGAGGTAAGTTCATATGTAAATGTTGGTAACATAGTTATTATTTTAAATGTTTTAATGTTATTTAAATGATATGATAATTATTATGAAATACTATACTTGTGATAATTGTTTGATAATATGTCAAATTATGTGATATACTTGGAAAATGTGAAATACTATCGAGTATCGGTATCGGCATTCCGTAGAAGATGGTTGAGACACATGATTGGGAAAAAGGTCCCGTTGAACCTTAGGAATGGATTAGGATACAAGTGACATGTCACTAGGATATTTGGGCATCCGAACTCGTTGAGTTGAGTCCGAGTTCGAGAGATGTAACTAGGCATCCGAGCTCGTTGAGTTGAGTCTAAGTTCATTTATGGATGCGAACGCCCGAGCTCGTTGAGTTGAGTCCGAGTTCACTTATGGGCAGGTTACATGGTAGCTTGGCTACATATATGGCACTTATGTGCAAACTTTCCATGTATCCAAATTATATTCCGATGTGTTCAACGGGTAAAATTCTACTCAAATGGAGGAATACTCGAGATGAAAGGGACGTATTGGTAAGTGTTGTGAAATGGATACTTTGAACAGGTATGTACTTAACCCTCGGGTTGAAAACTCGATATAACAACAATATGGTAAGATGATAAATGAAAACGTGATATGAATATCTCGGTGATGATTATGCAAATGATGTTTTATGTTTGCTTATATAGTTGTGTTACTTGCTATTTGCATGTGAACTTACTAAGCATTTATGCTTACTCCCTCCTTTTCATTCCTTGTAGTTTTGACAAGCTAGCTCGGAAATCGGGAACGGTCGGAAGCTCGCTCACACTATCCGTGTATCATCTTGGCATAATGGCTTGTATATTTTGAGCATGGCATGTATAGCATTATAATCATTTTGTGTATATGGTCTTATGATATGGTTATTGAGTGGTATGGAAATTCTTGGTAATGATTAGCCATTGGAATGGCAAATCATGATCATATTTGGTGTTATGTATGCTAAATTGCTAGCTAATCCATGGAAACCATGAAATAGGTAAAATTTACCATAAAATAGATTCAGACAGCAGCAGTGACGTGAGTTTGAAAAATCATTAAAAATAGTAGAGATATAATTAGATGATGAATAAAATATGGAATTTAAGAATTATGAGTTTATTTTCATATGGATGGAACAAAACAGGTATATGAGTTATATTTTATGAGATGTTTAAATTTTTGTGAAACAGGGCCATAGCGATTTCTGGATCCCCTATTCTTAATTTAAAAATTCATCATAAATTTTCAAAAAATAATTAGAAGTCATGACATATATGTACAGATTCCTTATTGAGTCTAGTTTTATTAGAAAGAAACAGCTAGAGAGTTCCGTAAAAGATCTTTGGGAAAGCCCTTTCGGTAGTCACCGAAGAAATTTCGAGATGATTCGGACCGATCTAAGAACACTTCGGGCTTTTCCAGACAAGACCGTGATCGACCCCCTGTGAGTACGCGAGCAACTTCGGTTGCCAGTGTTGGAAGCGATCGTCGGGACAGGACCGAGTGCAAGTATTGTGGGAAATTGCATTCGTGGAGTTGTAGATTTCATGACCGCTCCTGTTATAAGTGTGGATCAGCCGACCACTTTATCAAGGACTGCCCGAGATTGTTTGAACAGAATAGGAATCAGAGTGGTAAACCGGGTACTACTACAGCTCGAGGTAGACCCTCTAGGAATACGGGGAATGCTAGTGCCGGTCAAAGAGGGTCTAGAGATGCTACGACTAGATCTGAGGCTCGTGCTCCTGCTAAAGCTTATGCTATACGTGTACGCGAGGATGCTTCTTCGCCTGATGTTGTTACCGGTACTTTCACTCTCTTTGATACTATTGTGATTGCTTTGATTGATCCTGGTTCTACTCATTCATATGTATGTGAGACTTTAGCATCCAGTAAGACTCTACCTGTTGAGTCTACTGAGTTTGTGATTCGAGTATCGAATCCCTTGGGCCGATATGTGCTAGTTGACAAATTGTGCAGGAAATGTCCCCTAATAATCCGAGGTTCCTATTTTCCGGCTGATTTGATGCTTTTACTATTTGATGAATTTGATGTTATTCTCGGTATGGATTGGTTGACTGTGCATGATGCAGTTGTGAATTGCAAAAGAAAGACTATTGATTTGAGATGTGCAAATGATGAAATAATATGAGTTGAGTCTGCTGGCGTGAATGGGTTACCCGCAATGATATCCTCGATGTTGGCTCAGAAATATGTAAAAAGGGGGTGTGAAGCATATCTTGCATACGTACTTGATAGTAAAGAATCAGAAAAGTAGCTTGAATCAGTACCAGTGGTTTATGAGTATCCGGATGTTTTTCCCGAGGAATTACCGGGGTTACCACCTGTTCGAGAGGTAGAGTTTGGCATTGAACTTGTACCTGGGACTACACCAATTTCGATAGCTCTGTACCGTATGGCACCAACGAAATTGAAGGAATTGAAAACTCAGTTGCAAGAATTGATGGATAGAGGTTTCGCTCGACCGAGTTTCTCCCCTTGGGGTGCACCAGTATTGTTTGTGAAAAAGAAAGACGGGACCATGAGAATGTGCATCGAATATCGTCAATTAAATAAAGTGACAATAAAGAACAAATATTCGTTACCGCGTATTGATGATTTATTTGATCAGCTGAAGGGAGCCTCAGTGTTTTCAAAGATAGATTTGAGATCAGGTTATTATCAGTTGCAAGTTCGAGACTCAGATATACCTAAAACTGCTTTCAGAACGAGATATGGTCACTACGAGTTCTTAGTGATGTCGTTTGGGCTCACTAATGCCCCTGCGGTATTTATGGATTTGATGAATCGAATTTTCAGATAGTATTTGGACCGGTTTGTAGTTGTGTTTATAGATAACATCTTGATTTATTCACGCGATGAAACTGAACATGCCGAGCACCTGAGATTGGTATTATAGATTTTACGAGACAAGCAGTTATACGCGAAATTCAGTAAATGTGAATTCTGGTTGAGAGAAGTTAGTTCTTTGGGGCATGTGGTATCTGCATCCGGTATTCGAGTTGATCCGAGCAAAATTTCAGCCATACTTGATTGGAAGCCTCCGAGAAATGTTACTGAAGTTCAGAGCTTTTTGGGACTTGCCGGTTACTACAGACAGTTTGTAAAGGGTTTCTCGATGATAGCCACACCAATGACAAAACTACTTCAGAAAGATGTTAAGTTTGATTGGTCAGAAAAATGTCAGAAAAGTTTCGATCAATTGAAAACTTATTTGACTGAAGCTCCTATGTTAATGCAGCCCGAATCTGGTAGAGAGTTTGTCATTTACAGTGATACGTCCTTACTTGGGCTGGTTTGTGTATTGATGCAAGAGGGTCGAGTTGTAGCTTACGCATCGAGGCAATTGAAGCCACATGAGAAAAACTATCCGACCCATGATCTCGAATTAGCTGCCATCGTATTCGCTTCGAAAATATGGCAATATTACTTGTTTGGAGAGAGGTGCCATGTATATTCGGATCACAAAAGCCTCAAATATTTGATGACTCAAAGAGATTTGAATCTGCGACAAAGACGTTGGCTTGAGTTGTTGAAAGATTATGAGCTCGTCATTGACTATCACCCGAGAAAGGCTAACGTGGTTGCCGATGCTTTAAGTCGTAAGTTACTGTTTACTTTGCGAGCGATGAATGTACACCTATCCATTTCATCCGATAATGTGTTAGTAGCAGAATCAATAGCCAAACCATTATTGATTCATCAAATACGCGAGTCTCAGAAAGTCGACGATGAATTGGTGGCTAAACGAGCTGATTGTGTCTCAAATGTGGAATCAGAGTTTCAAATTGACGACAACGATTGTTTAAAGTTCAGAAATCGATTGTGTGTTCCAAGAAATTTGGAACTTATTTCGGTGATTTTGAGCGAGGCTCATAGTAGCCGAATGTCAGGCCACCAGGGTAGTACGAAAATGTACAACGATCTGAAACGTCAGTTTTAGTGGCCTGGTATGAAACGAGACATTTTTGACTTTGTTTCGAGGTGTTTGATATGTCAACAAGTGAAAGCGGAACATCAAGTGCCTTCAAGATTACTTCAGCTGATCATGATACCCGAATGGAAATGAGATCGAGTCACGATGGATTTTGTATCCGGGTTGCCATTGTCGTCAAGCAAGAAAGATGTGATATGGGTTGTTATTGATAGATTGACAAAGTCGGCTCATTTTATTCCCATACATACGGATTATTCACTTGATAAGCTAGCAGAGTTGTATTTTTCTCAGATTGTAAGGTTACACGGGGTACCTATTTCTATTGTGTCGGATAGAGATCCGAGATTCACATCGCGATTTTGGAAGAAATTGCAAGAAGCATTGGGTACCAAGTTGCATTTTAGCACCGCTTTTCATCCCCAGACTGATGGTCAATCCGAGCGGATAATTCAGATACTCGAGGATATGTTGAGATGTTGCATCCTTGAGTTTAGTGGTTCATGGGAATGGTATTTGCCTTTGATTGAATTCACTTACAACAATAGTTTTCAATCAAGCATTAAGATGGCACCTTACGAGGCTTTGTACGGTCATAAATGCCGTACACCGTTGTTTTGGACCGAGCTTAGTGAAAGTAAAATCTTAGGGGTTGATTTGATTAAAGATGCTGAGCAAAAAGTAAAAGTGATCCGTGAAAGTCTGAAAACAGCTTCAGATCGTCAGAAATCATATGCGGATTTAAAACGAAAAGACATTGAATATCAGGTCGGAGACAAAGTGTTTCTTAAAGTTTCACCTTGGAAAAAGGTGCTCAGATTTGGCCGTAAGGGCAAATTGAGTCCGAGGTTCATCGGGCCATATGAAATATCCGAATGAGTTGGGTCGGTCGCATACAGATTGATATTACCCTCTGAGCTTGAAAAGATTCACAACGTTTTTCATGTTTCGGTGCTTCGATGTTATAGATCAGATCCATTGCATATAATTAATCCATCTGAGGTTGAGATTCAATCTGATTTGAGCTATGAAGAAGAACCGGTTCGTATTTTGGCTCGTGAAGTAAAAGAACTACGAAATAAGACAATCTCATTAGTGAAGGTACTGTGGCTTAAGCATGGGGTTTAAGAAGCTACATGGGAACCTGAAGACTCTATGAAAGATCGATATCCTAACTTATTCATTGGTAAGATTTTTGGGGATGAAAATTCTTTATGTGGGGGAGAGTTGTGACAACCCTAATTTGACCCTAGTCGGAAAGTGGTTTCGGGACCACAAAACCGAGTCATAAAAATAATTAACCGTTATATTCTATGTTTATTATATGTGTAAATGCATGTGTGAAAGTTTCATGCTTTGATTTTGTCATTTGTATGTGAAATTTATAAGATAGGACTCATGTGATAAGACTTGAAAATGTGATAGGTAAATTTTAAAGTGCCAAATAATGCATGAACTATTGACATGGGGGACTTGCATGTCAAATAGACCACTTTTAATATAGTGGCCGGCCATAATGATGGTTGATGGATAATATATGTTTTATTTAAGTATTATAATAAGTAATGGCATTATTTTGAAATAAAAATAATTAGTAAAATAAGAAAAAGATGATAAAATAATGGGTGTTCATCTTTCTTTCTTCATTGCAGAAATTGAGAAAGAAAAATATTGAAGAAGAAGCCAAGGCATTCGACCATGGTTATCTCAATTTAAAGGTATGTAATGTGATTTTTTTGTAATTGATTATGAAATTAAATTGATAAGTACATAGTATAGTTAACCCATGGTTTAAATTCATGAATCATTGAACATATATCCATTCGGCAAGTTGCTAAATTTGTGTTATTTTGATAAGTTTTTGGGAAGACGTTATTTATATGTTAAAGTAGCTTAAATGATGGTTGAATAAGTTGAATTCATTGTTGAGAGGTATGAATTGAAGTTTCCGTATGTATATATATGCATTTTTGAAAGAAAATTTTGTTGTTATTTGAGTTTTTATATATATATGCACATTTGGTCATGGGGGGGATAAGATGAATTTAAAATTTTATAGATTTTTTTTAAGATTTGTTAAATTTTTGTGGTCATTGCCGAATATATGTTTAGTTAAAGAAAATTTTTAAAGTGTTTAGTTAATTAGTAGGTTAATGGTGTATGCACAAATTATTTGAAATATAAACTTTGTATGAGTATTAAAAGATGTATATGAATTTGGCCTTGAGAGAATTTTAGTATAAAATGCTTAAATTCTAGATAGGTTATTGCTTAAATGACCGAATGTGCCAAAGGTAAATGCATGTCAAATTGATCCATATGTGTTAAGGGAATAGGAATAAATATCGGTTTGATGAACTATATATATATATTTGGCTATATAGTTAAGATATGTACATGAAAATATGATAAGCCATATGAATTTTGTGTTTGTGTATGTGAACTAGATATTTAATGGATATTCGGCTAAAAGGGGTTAAAGGTTAAGTCACAGGAATTTTGGTGATATACATATTCGGTCATTAGGGTTATATGTACTTTGGCTATGTGAGTTATGTATTAAGTAAGCTATTTATTTGATATGTATATTCGGTCATAAAGGTATACTTGGAGAAATGTTTAATTAAATTGTATTAGAATGTTTAAAGTGATTAAAATGGGTATGACCATTTCGTATTTGAGCTAAAGGTAGCTATATGACCTAATAAATCTCTTGTCATATTCGACCATAATCTAGCATTATGGGATTTTAATAAGCTAAATTTGTTTGAATTAGCTCAAGAGCATACAGGGGAAAACTCTAATAAGGGAAAAGAGAAGGTAATCGAATAGCCGTTGTAATCTTTCGACGATATCCGAGGTAAGTTTTGAGTAGGCGCCTTTAGTATAAAAATTTATGATGCCTTGATATGTGTATATTACATGAATTTTGACCTTTTGATTCTACTTGAATTAAGTTGTGTGATAAATAATCTAAGTATATGAACTATAGTCGAATGGTCAATACGGGTTAAGCTTAATTAATGAAATGTATATGGAGCTTATATTCGCATGTAGCAAATGACTACTAATGTGACATGTTCAATGAGATGTGTTAATATATGATTAAATATGCATGATACTTGAGGAATTGTATCCGGGCTTAAAGACCCGCAGGCTATATGCTGGAATGTTATCCGGGCTTAAAGACCCGCAGGCTTCGTGCTAGAATGCTATCCGGGCTAGAGACCCGCAGGCTACGAGCTAGTATTATACCGGGTTTAAATTCCCGCAGGCTGGTGCTAGAAATTTGTTTCAAGTTCTAAGACTTGACAGGTTTGATGCCAGTAAATTAAGTAAGATTACGACATTGAATATCCGCGGAAAACCACCGTCGAGTAAGTACTATATATTTAACATGTTAAGGTATGTATTATGTACTCATATGTGAAATGATTTTAAAGTGAATTATTAGTATTAAAGAACGATATATATATACGTGTGGATGAATACGGTATTTAAGAATAAGAGAATGACCTATTCAGTCAATGTATGTTATTATATGAAAGTATGTGACTTAAAGTAATTGTATGAGCCATATACTATAGTTAAATATGTGTTGAAAATTTCTTGTGTATTCATATATATATATTCGACCAATAGGCTTTATAATTAGTGTACTTGTGTATATTCGGCCAAGTAATATATAATTAGAATACGAGTTCTGTGATACTTAATGTTCAATTTAAATGACAAGTTTTAATGGTTTGAAATGCTTAAAACTTACTAAGCCTCGAAAGCTTACTCTGTTCCTTATTTCTCTGTTTTATAGATTGTTGATTTTGGCCACCGACTCAGGGATTGTCAGCAATTCATCCTACTATCGATCTTTGTGGTACAGTTTTATTTTGGTCCTGATATGGCATGTATAGGTTAGGCTGAAGATAACTATGTTTTGTAATTGTAAATATTTTGGCCATATGAAAATGGCATATATATAACACAAAGATCAATATGTATTCAGCTCGATCTCTGTTTATGTTAGTTAATGTGGATGAGAAATTTAATGTTTAGCTCGGTAATACCTTTTTAGCCTAAATCTGGCGATTGGATTCGGGTTAGGGGTGTTACATATAGGACTTTTGTTATTTTGTTATATGTGTCATTTGATTAGCCAACATGAGGCTTATAAAAGTATACATGTTCACTTGTATATGGCCGTTGAAATTGGCTCATTTTGATGTAGGTTATGACCTACAAATTTGTGCATGTTTATGTCCAAATGTTCTTGTGATAATTAAATATGGTATATCACAATTAAGTATAAGTAATATGACCAAATCACAAGGGATGACTAGGCCACAATTTGGCAATGAGTTAAGATAACGAGCCAAGCTTAATTGAGTTACAAGTCATGGAAACCTTTATTATAAAAAAAGAATAACCTAGCATGTATAAAAATGATAAGATGAGGTTTACATGCAATGAGATATATCAAGGTCATTTTGGATGTATAATTAGGCCTTGTTATGTATTATGGTAATCTATAAGAGTATGAGGATAATAGAGGGTGACTAAAGGCTTGGAAAATAGCCTAACAAGGTCCACACGGGTACACACATGGGCGTGTGTCTAGGCTGTGTGTGACATACGGACCGCCCCATGGGCGTGTGATATGGCCTTGTGTCCCCTGTACCTAAAAATTTTAAGTTAGAATGCATGGTAGTAAACACACGGGTAGAGACACGGCCGTGTGTCTCAACCGTGTGAAGGGCACGGCCTAGCAAACAGGCGTGTGTCTTGGCCGTGTGCCCCTAAATGCATGCTGACGTCATAAATAGAATGTCCAAGTTCTTGAACACGGGCGATCACACGGGCATGTCTAGGTCACGTGAGGGACACGAGCTAGGGACACGGGCTTGTGTTCGGCCGTGTGAAAACCCCTATAGGTTCAAAATAGGAAATAAATTCAATTAATTCCACACGGGTAGGGGACATGGGCGTGTCCCAAAGCACACGGGCGTGCGCATTGTCTCTAGACGGGCGTGTGAGACATTAACCTAGAAAATTTTCCAGGAACTTTCTTAAGTTCTCGGTTTAATCTCGGACCGTTCTCAATGTATGTTTAAGGTCTCATAGGCACATAATAGGGACACCAAGTTGTTGTTGGATTGGTTTCAATTTGGAACGAAATTTTATAACTCGTATTTCTCAAAAATGTTTGAGTGCATGCTTGGCAATGCCTCGTACCTGGTCTCGATCCCGGTCCCAGTCTCGGTCTCGAGTCTCGGGTCTCGGGTCTCGGGTAAAGGGTGTTACACCCTGTGGGTACGATAACTTGACATTTACTTGTCACTTTATTACTTGTTACAATTGTGTACACTTGCGCATTTCCATCGTTCTAGAGACCTATTATAACCCATATTTGTCATCCTTTCATAATGTTTATGTAACACCCCTAATTCTTATCTATCGCTAGAATAGGGTTACGGAACATTACTGAACTTACCACACATTTAACATTCATTTCTCATACATTTTCCAATTTCATACAAACATCATTCATAAACAATCACATTGTCCCTATTACAAGCCTACGAGGCCCAAATCATGCATTAGGACTGGTTCGGGACTAAACTGATAACTCATGAAATTTTTAGAAAACCTAGAAAATTTTATCAAAATACAGGGGACACACGCTCGTGTGGCCCGGCCGTGTGTCTCACACGGCTAAACACACACCCCAGTCATAGGCCGTGTGGACATTCGAAATGGGATCACATGGCCGTGTCCCAGCTCGTGTCCAACCCCGTGTAACTCTCTGACTTGGGTCAGACGGACAACCACATGCCCGTGTGACCAGCCTATGTGCCCTTTGAAATGGCCTCACACACCTGTGTGCCAGGCTGTGTGCTAGGTCGTGCCAAACCTATAGGGTATATTGACCGTGTCACCTGACCGTGTGTCAGACACAGCTGAGACACACGCCCGTGTCTCTGCCCGTGTAGACAAAAATAGGCTATTTACCAAGTCATGATTCTCACCCAATATGCATTCACCTATACCAAACCAAATGGCACAAAACATGGAAAAAATAGGCATTCAAACCAACCTTAATCAAGCCTAATTCATGGTAATTCCATACTATCAACCACAAGACACACAAATGACAAGATAAGCCATTCAATTTTATTCCAAATTTACATTCTCAAAACACCTAAATGGTCACTTTCAATTATGCATAAATTTACCTAAATCATAAGCAAACCAATCTCACATATCAATCGTTTGATACTCAATTTACCAATTTACAAACAACCATTCACCACAAGCATTTACATAGCAAGTACCATATGCATATCAAAGGTCATTTACACATCTATATACACACAACCAAATCAACCAAAATAAGCCAAATCACTTGGCTATATACATAACATACCACGTAACATTTACAAGCCAACTCAAATGGCTAAATTCATTACCGAACTATATACCAAAATGACCATAACTCCTATACATGCCATATACCAAGTACATAGATTCAAAAGTACCAAAGTGATAGCTTGATAGTGTGATGAGGTCTCCGACGATTCCCGAATTTGAGCTAGCTTTGATTTCACTATAAAACAGGGAATAATAAAAAATGTAAGCTATAAAGCTTAGTAAGTTCTTATGAAAATAATAAGCAAAGCTCACCATTGAATTACCATTCATAATATGAACATAACATACTATAAAACATTTAACCACAAAGTTAACATACATTCAATCACATAATTAACCATAAACTCATAACTTCCATGGATTCGATGCTTACGTAGTTTCCATACATAACTGTACTGATACTTTTCTATTTCTCACCATTTCATATCTTCGATATACCCGTTGAACCATTCAGAATACTATAGGATTCCTGGGAAACTCGCACACTAAATGCCACATATATAGCTGAAGCTATCTCAATCTCATATCACATAAAATGCTCACACAAGATGGCGGTCATGACGAAGCTACATGGTGCTGCTTACACAATCTGACGAGAATCCGCAACAGATGCCAGATAGCTCAGCCACCGGTAGGACGTACGGACCAACACCCAATCACATAATCCCTAATGACATGTCATTCGTATCCTAATCTATTCCTAAGGTTCAACCGAGATTTCTTGTAGTCGAATCATTGTCAAATATATCTACAAGGTCGTATTCACAATTTATGCAATATCAAAGTATTTAAAACATAATCATAACAATGCTTATTACATACGAACTTATCTTGATCGCTGAAACGACTGAACGGATCGACTAGTCCGAAACCTTGTTTTCCCCTGATCTAAATCTGAATTTCACTTTTGTTGATCTAAATGTAATCAAAGTTAACTTATTTAATTGTCATTCTATTCAATTCTTTCCAAAATACACATTAAGGAAACTTTACACTTTTACCCCTAATATTTCAACATTTTTACAATTTAGTCCTTATCTCATAAAAATATAAATTCATGAAATTCAACCTATACCCATGCTATCCGAATTTTAATTAAGTCCCTAGCAGCCCATATTTTTCATTTATTTCACAATTTAACCATGAATTTTACACATTTCACAATTTAATCCTTATTTGGACATTTTACTAAAAATCACTTAGCAAATGTTGTTTATCTAACAACAACCATACATTTTCTATCATTAAACATCAAAATACACAGAGATTCATCAATTTTAAAACCCTAAAACGTTAATATTTTTGCAAATTAGTCCCTGGGCTAGCTAGATAAAGCTACAACGATCTCAAAAACATAGAAATCATTAAAAACGAGACAAAAGTCACTCACCAATTAAGCAATGCAATGACCGAACCCTAGAAAACTCCCATGGCTTCTTAAGCTTTGAAATTTCTGTGGAATAATTGAAGAAGAAAGATGATAGCTTTCTTTTCTTTCATTAGTTTTAACTTAATTTAACAATTACTTATTTACCCTTTATTTAAACATTAAAACATATAATAATGTCCATAAATGTCCACTTAAACAACCAATGGTCTAATTACTACTTAAGGACCTCTAATTTAAGATTCCATAGCTATTTAACACTTTTAGCTAATAGAACACAAGTTTAACACTTTAAGCGATTTAGTCCTTTTTATCAAATTGACCATTCAAACAATAAAATTTCTGAACGAAATTTTCACACAATCATCTTATCACGATGTAAACATTAAAATATTAATAAAATAATTAGTTTGACTTTGGATTTTTTGTCCCGAATCCACTGTTTCGGTTTGACTAAAAATGGGCTGTTACAACTCTCTCCCCTTAGGAATTTCTGTCCCCGAAAATCTTACTAGAAAAGAGGTTAAGGTACTATTTTCTCATAGCTTCCTCGGGTTCCCACGTAGCTTCTTCTACCCCGTGATGTTGCTACATAACTTTCACCAAAGCTATGCTCTTATTTCTCAGTTCTTTAACCTCTCGAGCTAAAATTCTGATTGGTTCTTCATTATATGTCATATCATGTTGAATTTCTATCTCTATTGGGGAAATGATATGGGATGGATTCGATTGATACCATCGTAGCATTGACACATGAAATACATTGTGGATCTTTTCTAACTCTGATGGTAAAGCTAGCTGATATGCCACTGGCCCTATTCGTTCGATAATCTTATACGGCTCGATAAATCGCGGACTCAATTTGCCTTTGCGAACAAATTGAAGAATTTTCTTCCACGGAGATACTTTCAGAAATACTCTAATGCTGATTTGAAATTCAATGTATTTACGTTTCAAATCCAGGTACGATTCTGTCAATCTGAAGTTGTTTTCAAACTGTCGCGAATTACTTTCACTTTATCTTCTGTCTCTCTAACCAAACCAACCTCGTGAATCTTTTTCTCACTAAGCTCGATCCAGTATAATGGAGTTCGGCATTTGCAACCATACAGAGCTTCGTATGGCGCCATCTTTATGCTCGATTGAAAACTATTGTTATACATGAATTCAACCAATGGTAGATATTTCTCCCACTTGCCTTCAAACTCTAACACACAACAAAGAAGCATGTCTTTGAGAATTTGAATTACTCTCTCAGATTGACCGTCAGTTTGCTGGTGAAAAGCAGTACTAAAATACAATCGCGTACCTAAAGCTTCTTGCAATTTCTTCCAAAATCGCAACGTAAATCTCAGATCTCTATCTAAAATAATAGAAACTGGCACCCCGTGCAATCTAACAAATTCAGAGATGTACAATTCAGCTAGTCTATTAAGTGAATAATCTGTTCGTACCAGAATGAAATGTGCAGATTTCGTTAGTCAATCAACGAAAACCCAGATAACATCTTTCTTTTTTGGAGATAGGGTTACGAAATCCATTGTAACTCTATCCCATTTCCACTCTGGTATCATCACCGGCTGTAGTAATCTCAAAGGCACTTGATTTTCGGCTTTAACTTGTTGACAAAATAAGCTTCTTGACGCGAACTCTGAAATGTCTCTTTTCATACCCGACCACCGGCACAACCATTGTGTGCTTCATGTAAAATTTTCTGAATAAGCTCGGGATTCTTTGGTACACATATTCCACCTCGAAACATTAAACAATCATCAGATCCGATCTAGAATTCTGAATCAGTAGTCGACTCGCACTGTACTCTTTTAGCTTACAATTCATCGTCACATTTTTAAGTTTCACAGATTTGCTGAAGAAATAACATTTTAGCTTTTAACTCAACTAAAATTGAACCATAATTAGACAAATTTAGCTGTGTATTCATCGCTCGCAACGCAAACAAATATTTTCTAATCAGAGCATCCGCGACTACATTCGCTTTCCCTGGATGAAAATCAATCACTATTTCATAATCTTTCATCAACTCAAGCCACCTGTGTTGTCGCAAATTCAAATCTTTCTGAGTCATTAAATACTTCAAACTCTTGTGGTCAGTAAAGATATAACACTTCTCACCAAATAGATGGTTTCGCCAAATTTTCAATGCGAAAACAATAGCGGCCAACTTTAAATCGTGCGTCGGAAATTCTTTTCATGCGGTTTCAACTGTCTGGAAGCATAAGCTATCACTTTGCCTTATTGCATCAAAACATATTCCATGCGTCGTTGAAAATCACAAACTCTTTACCCAACTCACGTAACACCTCTTACCCCTATCCGACGTCGGGATAGGGTTCGAGGCATTACCAGGCTAAAACATTAACATTCTCACAAAACCAGCCATAAAATTTCATTCAAATTTAAAGCTTTTTAATTTCATGCAAATTGTCTCGTATAAGGGCCTACGAGGCCCAAAACATACATTCAAGGTGATTCGATATTAATCAAGGAATTTAGAAAACTTTAGGGCAACTTAGAAAAATTTTCCTACTTCGGGAGTCACACTTCCGTGTGGGAAGGCCTTGTGATTACACAAGTTCGTCTGGCCTGGGACACGCCCGTGTCCTCAGCCCGTATAACTCTCTGACTATGATGTCATCATACAATTAGGGTAACACAGCCAAGTCACATACCCTTGTGCTTAGACCGTGTGGCAAATTAAATTCTCGAAATTAAGTGCAGACTTCACATGGCCTAGGCACACGCCCATGTCCTACGGCCTTGCCTTTCACACGGCTGAGACACACGATCGTGTTTCTACCTGTGTGTTTACTATTGCGCATACTGTTTGCAATAATTAGGGTGCAGGGGACACACGGTCTAACCACACGCCCCTGGGGCCGACCGTGTGTCACACATGGCCTAGACACACGCCCGTGTGTCTACCCGTGTGGACAAATTTGAGGTTATTTTCCAAGCCATTTCCACCCTTAAATGCTCATTTACTCATTCATCTAAGATGACATGCAACCTAGTACATTTAATCACTTAAAGACTCACAAATGTGATTATGCCATAACATGTCGCTTATACAAAACATCATACTTTCATATGGCATTCCACACCAATTTAATATTCATTCATTATGCTAAACCTACCTTTAATTTACCTAATTATACGATAGATTGGGCGTACTTATTAACCATGATTTATTCACTTAGCACATGTGCCATTCATCAAACATCTCATCCACAAACAAACACATCAAACATAAAAACATTGCATGCATGTAAAATTGATTAGGGTTACAAACCAAATGATCAACATGGACCATATCACATGGCCATATACAAAATCAATCAAATATTTCTATAAGCCAACACATTTGACTAGACCAATATGACATATAACAAAAAGACCAAGTCTCTATACATGCCATACTCAAAATATTGAGACTAACAATACCTCAGATATCTAGTTGATAGTGTGATTGAGCCTCCAACTTTCTTCGATCCCTGAGTTGGCTTGGCGATACTATAAGAAAATGGGAAAAGAGAGGGGAGTAAGCAAAAAGCTTAGTAAGTTCACATGAAAATAAATAGCAACAATAATCATAGATATTTATATATATATAAACATTAGTGACATAGCATAGATTTACCTATGTGTTATTCTTAACTCATAGATATAACTCAAATTTGTAAACATAACTTATACATTTTCAATCTTACCAAAAATTCATCACATATTGAGCTCATACAAGTGAGTTTATTGTACATACCTGTACCATCTCAAATCACAATGTCATATTCCCTCTTCATTGATTTACTTATTGATTGACTCACAAGTTTACCCGTTGAACACTCGGAATATTATTGGATACACGGAAGACTTGCACATAGTGCTTCAAACGAAGCCACATGCTACCTCATATCACAATCACATATTGCTCACTCACGAGCTAATCACGATCCTGCTCACACAAGCTGACAGGTACCCGCTACGCATGTAAGGCTACCTAGCCACCGGTAGGACGTACAAAACCAGCACCCGGATTCACATATCACATTTACACATATATCCATGAGCTCATATCCACATAGTTCTCAGTGACTTGTCAAATTGTATCCTAAACTATTCCTAAGGTTCAAATGAGATTTTCTCTATATCTCATGTTTATCGAATTCATTCACAATCTCGCGCTCATAGATTACAACATCATTCACACACTTGACATAATAAGTAATAATATAAACTCATACATTAACAAAATATTAAAAACGTGATATATCATTGCAACATTTACACATGAACTTACCTCGGTACAAAATGATGGTAATCGAGCCTAATCGTCGTATACTTTATTCTTCCCTCGATCAAGACACGTATCACGTTTTTCTTGATCTATAATGCCAAATTTAACTTGTTTATTAATCTCATTATTCAAATCAACCCATGATTCATGCTTTGGTAAAATTACCTTTTTACCCTAACTTTTTACTTATTTACAATTTAGTCCCTAGGCTCGTAAGAATGAAATGCATGCATTTTCTTTGTTACCCAAGCCTAGCCGAACATATACTATGCTCATTTTAGCCTACATTTTCCTTTATTTCACATTTTTACTACCCACTTTTACACTTTTACAAACAAGTCCCTTTTGTTTTCACAAAAAAATCACCTAGTAAAATATGTTTATCATGCATCAAACATTCATATTCCTCCATTAATCAACAAAATAAATGCATGTGACACATGGGTCAAATTTCATACATGAACCCTAGCTCAAAATATAGCTAGAAATGGGTAGATCATGCTTCAAAGACTTCAAAAATACAAAGAACATTAAAAACGGGGCTAGGGAGCACTTACAATCAAGCTTGAAAATGTTGAACAAAACCCTAGCTATGACTATTGAGAAATTCGGGTAGCACTTGGTGTAACACCCTGAATTTGGGCCTAGAAGTTTTGGGCCTTGAGCATGGGAGCAGTTGAAGGTAGCTTATAATATTCTGTTGTGCATGTAAATTTCGTTAATGAAGGCTTGTTTTAGTGGTTAAGTGTGCTGAGAAGTGTTGGAGAAGTCCTGGGTTCAAACCTGGACTCTAGCAAAAATTTTGGTTTACGGTGAATCAAACCCTGGGTGTAGTAGGTAGGCCTTAAGAATATTGTTGGAGAAATTGTGACACAAAAAGCCTTGTGGCTTAGTGGCAAGTAGCGTGTGGAGCATTTAAGGGGAGGCATGGGTTCTAATCCCATGGCAATTAAAGAGCATTTATTTTGCTAACAGGGGGCGGCAAGAGTTGGTGTTGAATTTAAACTCTGATGATAGAGGGATCTCATATCGGGGAGCTAACATAAGAGTGGATGCGAAGCTGGCTTTAAATAGAGAGAACCTTAAGGAGAGTAAAGGTACCTTTCTTGGATGATCCCTTTCGCTTTATGGCGTGCTCGTTTGGGTTGGGTGTCGGCTAAGAGTTCTCGGAGCGCGGATTAACTCCAGTCTCCTATCAGGTGTGTATTTCTCACTACTCAAGCTGTAGGATGGCTACTTCGGGTAGCGATGGACCGAAAGGGGTCATGTGGGCCCAATGGGCCTACGAGCCCAATTGGATAAGTTGTTTGATTGTGTAGTAAATATTGGACTAGGCTAGGTGAATCTCATATTTGTGGCTAGATTTGGGCTAAAAAGACCACACGAGCGTGTGGGCCCATTTGGGCTGAGAATGAGCTTTAGGGCTATTCGTATTATTATCCCTATTTAGAATACTTTAGTTTACCAAATTACTGAAATACCCCCAGTTGTAAAATTACCAAAGTACCCCGGTTTATAAAATTACCGAAATACCGTCGATTGTAAAATTACTGAAATACCCTAGATTTGTAAAATTACCGAAATACCCTCAGTTTGAAAAATTACTTAAATACCCTCGATTTGTAAAATTACTAAAATACCCTCGACTTGTAAAATCACCAAAGTACCCCCAATTTATAAAATTACCCAAATATCCTCGATTTGTAAAATTACCGAAATACCCTCAGTTTGCAAAATTACTAAAATACCCTCGATTTGTAAAATTACTAAAATACTCCTGTAAGATAGAATTATCATTTTACCCTCGATTTACAGAATTATCGTTTTACCCTCGATTTATAGAATTACTATTTTACCCTCGATTTACAGAATTACCGTCTTACCCTTGATTTACAGAATTACCATTTTACCCTCAATTTACAAAATTACTGAAATACCTTTGGTTTACAAAATTACCAAAATACCCTCGATCAATAAAATTACCAAAATACCCTTGGTTTGTAAAATTACCAAAATACCCCTAATTTGTAAAATTATCGAAATACCCCTGTAGGGTAGAATTATCGAAATACCCCTGTAGGGTAGAAATATCGAAATACCCCTGTAGGGTAGAATTATCGAAATACCCCTGTAGGGTAGAATTACCGGAATACCCCTGTAGGGGATAATTACCGGAATACCCCTGTAGGGTAAATTACCGGAATACCCCTGTAGGGTAGAATTATCGAAATACCCCTATAGGGTAGAATTACCGAAATACCCCTGTAGGGTAGAATTACCGAAATATCCCTGTAGGGTAGAATTATCGTAATACCCCTGTAGGGTAGAATTATCGAAATACCCCTGTAGGGTAGAATTACTAAAATACCCCTGTAGGGTGGAATTACCAAGATACCTTGTGGGGTAAAATTACCATTTTGCCCTTAAGGTGTTAAATGACTATTTTGCCCTTATGGCCAAGTGACTAACTTGGACTGTGTGGTTGACGAATTTGATTGTGAATATATGTTGGTATATGAACGACTTGACTGTGATTGTTTGATTCAAATATGGGCATGACATTCTGCATACATGACATGTTGCATGGGTTGGGATTTTATACGGATGAAGATCTGATCTATTAGGATCGCATGGTTGCTTGACGACTGTGGATCCACCGAAGGCTTAAGAGCAGTATATTCATACTGATTTGATAAGGTCGCACGGGTCACCCAAGACGACTGTGGACCGATCAATGGCTGAGTGCCGATCATATTTACCTGAGGCTGTGTGCCGATTATATTACCATCGCTGATGGCTATGTGCCTAACATGATACAGCTGCCGATGGCTTAAAGCCTTCTGATTATGGCTTTGTGTCAACCTACATATGGCTCTGTGCCAACCTGACTATGGCTGTGTGCCAAACGTATTTGCCTAAGGTTATGTGCCAATATATGGTTATTGACGACTCTGTGTCGATCACATTTACCTAGGGCTGTGTGCCGGTTATGTTACTCTAGTTGATGGCTATGTGCCTAACATAATGCAGTTATCGATGGCTTTGTGCCACGTATTCTGTTAAGTGGCTTTGCCACATTATCTGTTCTGGTGGCTCTGCCACAATATCTGTATCTGGTGACTCTGTCACAATATCTGATAACTGAGCAGCAATGCTGCAACTGTGGAGTGTAGGGCTGGGTGGGTTGAGCTATTCCCCACATGGAGTGTAGGGCTGGTATGGGTGGAGTGTAGCGGTTGGTTATAGGCTGGATTGGGTTGGGATTGCATTCACATTATGATTTTTGATTCTGTTACCTGATACTGATCCTGATTTTGATTCTGTTACCTGATACTGATTCTGATTTTGATTCTGTTACCTGATACTGATTCTGATTCTGATTCTGATTTTGATTCTAGTTCTGATAATGTTTCTTATTCTATAATGGGTTAAAGCCCATCTAGTACTGTCTGTTATAGTGGGCTAAGGCCCAATTGATACAAAAACTTTAAGTAAGGCTAGGGCCAGACTTTTAATTCTTTTATATGACTGACTGTTCCTTTTATAGTAGGGGATTTCACACTGAGTTTTCGTAAACTCACCCCGTTTATTAACCTTTCAGGTAATTTTCAGCTTTAGACGGATCTGGGCTGCGAGGGGCTCGGAGGAAGCCACACACACTGTTTATGTTACAATTTTGATTATTACTTTTAAATGTTTTATGTGGGTTGTAGTAAAGCCGTTGCAATTTTTTGGATTTCAAATTTGGAATTTTATTTATTGTTCTTATAATTGCTAGTATTAGAACACGGTTCCAAAGCAACTATTGTTGTTCAAAACATCACGTAACCGCAATTGTTTTTAAATTAAGCTTCCGCAACTGCCAGGATTTTTACAGAGTTGTTAAGAATGTTATTCAGCTGAGGTTTTCTAACAAGGTTTAAAAAGGGTATAAGTTTTTAATTATTAAGAAGGGTTTTTAATAGAAACATGGTTTTCGAAAAACACTTCAATGTGACACGCCAGATTCGAGCCAAACTTCCAGGCCGGGTTTGGGGTGTTACACTTGGAGAAGATGGAGACATTTTTGCTTTGATTTTCCTTTTTTATTCTTTTAATTACCAAATGACCAAAATGCCCTTATGGTCTTTCTTTCAAATTTTTCCTATGCATGTCCATTTTTGTCTAAAATTATAAAAATTGGTCAAATTCTAATTAGGACCCTCTAATTCATAACCTAAAGCAATTTCATGCTTAAAGCTTCTAGAATGCATGTAACACCCTTAACGCATATCCGTCGCCGAAATAGAGTCATAAAGCATTACAAAAATAAATATAATCCCATCAATTAAATACATAAGTATATAATTATTCATTCGGTCAAGTCATAAGAGTTAACTCTAATCATTTGCATAAATTAATATAACTTTTAAATTTAGTCATTTTATATCATATGTAAAAATAAATAGGTAAACATTCACAAGTAACAGTATAAAATATATATAACTTGCACCACCAATTTACTATTTTTGACATCATTATGAAGTTTGTTCCTATCTCATATGATTTACAATTTATCTTTATTGCACAAAACACAAAATATGCAAAATTTCAAGGTACCCATGTTTGGCCGAATATTCCTAGTGTTCATATAAACCCATATATTTCATTTATTTCACATTTTAGTCCCTCAAATTATTATTTTTTGCAATTAAGTCCTAATTACTCAAAATCATCAAAAACTCCAATACAAAATATGTTAATCTAAAACATATCTTTCATATTTCATCATCAAACAACAAAAATCACAAGCTATCAACAATGGCACAACTCAAAATATTCATCAAAATCAAAAATTAAAGCATGGGTTTTGATGGTTACTAAGCAATGATCTCAAAAACGTAGAAACTATCAAAAATCGAGCTAGATACATACCTTGATTAAGCTTGATGATAAACCGTAATTTATACATATTTCTATCTCATGCTTAGTACATTTTATGGATGATTTTTCCTTACATTTGGTGAATTCGATGCTCCTAATGCCTTAATTTCATGTTTTATACTTAAGTGAGCATAGGAGAGTGAAAGGTATGACAAACGGGCCAAAAACGGAGAAATTGAGCCAACGTACGAAATCAACAAGTCCTGGACTTCCTCACAAGGGCAGACCACATGGCCATGTCAATTTGGCAGAATCAAAGCATGAATCACACAGGTAGACCACATGCCCGTCCCTATTTAACAAGCTTGACCACGACCTGAAGTAATCGCACACGGGCGTGTCATACGGGCGTGTCCCTGTCGAGCCCAAGCAGAGTCCTATTCGGAAAAGGCCACTTTTGAGGGCTCTTAGGCATTCCAAAGCCTATAAATACACCCTACAAGAGGAGAAGAGGGGGGACGCACAAAAGGAAGCAAGGAATTGCTCAAGGAAAGTCGATTGATCCATCTCAAAAGCCGGATTCACCATCAAGACTGAAGATCTCCCTTCAAATTCCCTCAGGAGTTTTGGGTTTTCTTATGTTTTGTTATTTTTATTATTTTGAGATGTTTTCTTTCATTAAAATGAACTAAAACCCCTAAATACCTAAGGGGACCTAAGACGGATCTTATTATTATTATCTGAATTGTATGATAAATATTTGACTTGTTCTTAATTATGTCTTCTTAATTATTGTTTTGATATTCTGGGATATTGATTCAAGTTAAGCTCTTATTCAGAGGAGGAATAGACCCTGTCTAAGAGTACATTTTCCAATATTAAACGGAGTTGATTGCGCGCCTAGAAATAGGGTGACAAGATTTTGCAAGATAAGGGTGAAACCTAATAAGGGGATCCATAGATCGAGTTAATGCAACCCTAGGGTGTTAATTAGAAAGAGATTTTAATTATACAATCTAGGGTTAGACGTTGTTAGTCTCGAGAGAGATAATAATATAACTTAGGAATCTCTATGGAACAAGTTGAATGAATAAATCGTCCGATTCAGAATCAAATAACAATTGAAGTCTAGGTGGATTTTTCCTTAGGTATTGTCTCAATCAATCGAGTTTTCCAAAAAGTATTTTCCCCAAATTTCTTTTCAGTGATTTCTTAGTTTAATTAATTAGTTAGATAAACAAAATCCTTTTATTTTTTTAGGCTAGATAATAAAAAGAAAGTTGATACTAGTACTTTTAGTTCCTTTGGGTTCGATAATCCGTCTTGCTAAAGCTATACTACTGTTCGATAGGTACACTTGCGTTCATCGTGATAATAGTTAGTTTCAAGAACGATTCATTATAAATATTTAAAACCTGTCACAAATATCACGTATCACTTGAATATGGTCGAACCTAGGTTTCTTTTCTTTTCTTTGGTTATTTTGATATTCGACAATGAGGAAATATAAACACATTATGTTTTGTCTTATTATTTTATAATATATCTTATATTATAACATTTAATTTCATAAGTTACTAATTTAACCTTAATATAAACCATTTATAATTCACCCACTCTTGACCGAATGTGTCCATGCAAAATTTCAAAGGTTTATTTGCATTATAAGTACCTCCACTAATAAAGACAACAACAATTAGGCACTTCACATTTAACCACTAAATTTTTATTTTACGCGATTAAGCTCTTTTATTTAATCAGACACCTAAACGACAAAATTAAATTACGAAAATTTCACAGATATAAATTCACACAAAATAAACACAAAAAATAATTTTTAAATATTTTTCTAACTCAGATTCGTGGTTCCAAAACCACCGTCCGATTAGGGTCTTGATAAACCGTAAATTATACATTTTTCCCCCATGTTTAATGCATTTTATGGATGATTTCTCATTAGAATTAGTGAATTCGACGCTCCTAATGCTTTAATTTCATGTTTTATACTTAGGAGAGCATAGGAGAGCGAAAGGAATGAGAAACGGGCTAAAAACAGAGAAAATGGGCCAAAGTACGAAATCAACACGGCCTGGACCTCCTCACACGGGCAGATCGAATGGTCGTGTCAGTTTGGCAGGCTCGAACACGGCCTGAAGTAATCGAACACGGGAGTATGCCACGGGCGTGTCCCTGCCGAGCCCAAGTTGAGTCCAATTCGGAAAAGGCCTATTTTGAGGGTTTCTAGGCATTCCAAAGCCTATAAATACGCACTAAAGGAGGAGGAAAAGGGAGACGGAGAAGGAGGGTAAGGAATTATCCTAAGGAAGCCGATTGATCCATCGCAGAAGCCGAATTCATCATCAAGACTGAAGATCTCTCCTCAATTTCCCTTCAGGAGTTTTGGGTTTTCTTTACATTTTGTATTCTTTATTCTCCTGAGATGTTTTCTTATTTAGTTATGAACTAAATCCCCTGAATACCTAAGGGGAATGAAACCTAAGACGAATCTTATTATTATTTTCTGAATCGTATGATAAATATTTAACTTGTTCTTAATTATGTGTTCTTAATTCTTGTTTTGATATCCCAGGATACTAATTCAAGACGCGCTCTTATTCAGAGGAGGAATAGACCCTGTCTAAGAGTACATTTTCCATAATTAAGCGAAGTTGATTGTGGACCTAGAAATAGGGTGACAAGATTTTGTCGGATTAGGGTGAAACTTGATAAGGGGATCTATAGATCGAGTTAATGCAACCTTAGAGTGTTAATTAGATAAAAGTCTCGGTTATTCAATCTAGGGATTAGACGTTATTAGTCTTGAATAGGGATAATAACATAGCTTAAGGATCTCTACAGAACAAGTTAAATGAATAAATCGTCCGGTTCGGAGCCAGAATAACAAGTAAAGTCTAGGTGGATTTTTCCTTCGGTATTGTCTCAAGTCAATCGATTTTCCCAAAATCAATTCCCCAATTCTTTTCTCTGTGCGTTCTTAGTTTAAATATTTAGTTAATTAAAAAAAACCCTTTTATTCTTAGGATAGATAATAAAAAGATAGTTATTACTAGTACTTTTGGTTCCCTTGGGTACGATATCCCGATTTTGCCATTACTATACTATTGTTCAATAGGTGCGTTTGCCTTTTCGTCATGATAATAGTTAGTCTAGGTTTGATCTTCATTATAAATATTTATTACTTCTTACGAATCACTGCGATCAGGTCTAAATCGAGCTGTTACAATGCAAGTTTTGCATCTTATTCAATTTGATCCCTAAAATTCAATTGGACATTTTATGCATAGAATTTCTTCATGAAACTTTCATACAAGCATGAAATCATATCATAGACCTCATGAGAATCATAAAATAATTATTTCTATTTCAAATTTGTGGTCTCAAAACTACTATTTCGACTAGGTCCTAATTCGAGATGTTACAGTTCTCCCCCTTAGGGATTTTCGTCCCCAAAAATCTTACCGGTGAAAAGATTTGGGTACTGTTTCCTCATAGCCTTCTCGGGCTCCTATGTAGCCTCTTCAACCCTATGTCTTTGCCATAAAACTTTCACAAGAGCAACACTTTTATTTCTCAATTGCTTGACTTCCCGAGCCAAGATCTTAACCGGTTCCTCACCATATGTCATATCCGGTCTGATTTCAACCTCTGCCGGTGCAATCACATGAGAAGGACCAGATCTATATCAGTGCAACATGGATACATGAAATACATTGTGAATCTTTTCTAACTTATGCGGCAAAGCCAATCGATAAGCAACAGGCTCTATCCTTTCGGTAATCTCATACGGTCCTATATAACGAGGACTCAACTTGCCTTTTCTACCGAATCCATGAATCATATTCTCCTTAAGCTCAGTCTAATACAACGGTGTACGACATTTACGTCCATACAATGCCTCATAAGGCACCATCTTCAAGCTCGACTAATAACTATTATTGTAAGCAAATTCAACCACAGGTAAGTACTTTTCCCAACTACCTTGAAACATAAGAACACAACATCTGAGCATATTTTCAAGTGTTTGAATTACTCTTTCGGATTGTCCATCAGTCTGTTGGTGAAAAGCGATACTAAAATTTAGTTTTGTACCCAAATTTTCTTGTAACTTCTTCTAAAACTGCAAATTAAACATCGGATCTCTATCCTAAATAATTGATAAAGGTACTCCATGAAGTCTAACAATCTTCGAATTATACAATTTAGCTAACTTATCAAGTGCATAATCAACGCGTACCGATATAAAATGAGCCGATTTGGTCAATCTGTCAACCACAACCCATACGACATCTTTCTTTCTTGGTGTAAAAGGAAAACCTGTCACGAAATCCATAGTAATACGGTCCCATTTCCACTCGAGAACCATCATAGGATAAAGTAAACCTAAAGGTACTTGGTGTTCAGCTTTCACTTGTTGACAAATTAGGCATCTCAAAATGAACTCGAAAATATCTCTTTTCATACTTGGTCATTAATAAAATTTCTTCAAATCATTGTACATTTCCGTACTACCTGGATGCATAGACAAACGACCACTATGGGCCTCAAGCAAAATCTTTTGAGTCAACTCATTATTCTTAGGAATAAAAATCCTATCTCGGAACATTAAGTAGCCATCGAAACTAATCCAAAAATCTAATTCTATATCCGATTCACATTGGACTCTTTTGGCTTGCAATTCACTATCATTTTGTTGAGCTTCATAAATCTCTTGAAGAAACATTAGTCTAGCTCGCAATTCAGCTAGAATCAAACCATCATCTGCTAAGTCTAACTGAGTGTTCATAGCCCTCAACGCGAACAAGGATTTCCTACTTAAGGCATCAGTGACCACGTTCACCTTTCTCGGGTGATAATCAATCACTAGCTCATAATCTTTTATCAACTCTAGCCATCTCCGTTGCCGTAGGTTCAAGTCATTTTGAGTCATCAAATACTTCATACTTTTATGGTCAGTATACACTCGACATTTCTCACCATTCAAATGATGTCTCCAAATCTTCAATGCAAACACAATGGCAGCCAACTCCAAATCGTGTGTTGGATAATTCTTCTCATGCGTTTTCAGCTGCTTCGAGACATAAGCTATTACCTTGCCTTCTTGCATAAGCACACAACCCCATCCACTCAAGGATGCATCACTATAAACTAAAAATTCTTTTCCCGGCTTAGGTTGTACTAAATTGGGGCCTTAGTCAACAATGCCTTTAGCTTCTTAAAACTCCATTAGCATTTTTCCGTCCATTCGAACTTAACATCCTTCTATAACAATCTCGTTATTGGAGTCGTAATCATGGAAAATCCTTTAACAAACCATCTGTAATAACCGGCTAAGGGTAGAAAGCTCCTAACCTCTAACACATTCTGTGGCAGTTTCCATTCAACAATAGCCGAAACCTTACTCGGATCGACTTGGATGCTATCGCCCAAGACAATGTGTCCCAAGAATCTGACTTCTCGAAGCCAAAAATCACTCTTACTAAACTTAGCATACAACTGTTTGTCTCTCAAGGTTTGCAGAACTGTTCTCAAATGTTCAGCATGCTCAGTCTCATCGCGAGAATAAATCAGGATATCATCAATAAAAACAACCACAAATTTATCCAAGTGTGCATTCGTTATTGTTGAATGCATTCGTTAAACCAAAAGGCGTAACCAAAAATTCGTAGTGACCATACCTTGTCCGAAATGCAGTCTTCGGTACGTCTGAATCTTTGACTCTTAATTGGTAGTAACCGGACCTTATGTCTATCTTCGAAAATACTGTGGCCCCCTTCAATTGGTCAAAAAAGTCATCAATTCTTGTTAAGGGGTACTTGTTCTTTACGGTTACCTTATTGAGCTATCTGTAGTCAATGCAAAATCTCATCGAACCATCTTTCTTTTTCACAAATAGCACCGGTGCACCCCACAGAGAATAACTCTGTGTCGCGAAACCTTTGTTTGTCAACTCCTTTCACTCCATCAGAGCCATCCTATACGGAGTGATTGAAATAGGTGCAGTGCCCGGAACTAATTCGATGCCAAACTCAACTTCCCTAATTGGAGGCAATCTGGGCAACTCCTCCGGGAACACATCTGGATATTCACATAATACCGGCACTGACTCAATTTTCAACTCAGGCTCCTTCGTATTCAACACAAAAGGCAAGATACACTTCATAACCTTTTCTCATATATCTCTAAGTAGTCATAGAAGAAATTACTATAGGCAAGCTATCTGATTCATCTGATTCAACCCGAAGGATATCACCACTTTCACATTTCAATTTAATGATTTTCTTTCCACAGTCTACCACCACATCATGCATGGTCAACCAATCCATACCAAGTATTATATCAAATTCATCAAATAGAAAAAGCATGAGATTAGCCGAAAAAAATGACCTCAAATCATTAAAGGGCAATTCTTACATACTTGGTTAACTATCACATGCTTGCCTGGAGAGTTTGACACTTTTATCACGAATTCTGTAGACTTGATGGGCATATTCATACTAGACACTAGTTTCACACATACATATGAATGGGTAGATCCTGGATCAATCAAAGCAGCAAAAGAAGTATCATAGAGAGAAAAAGTACCCGTAATCATATCAGAGGATGAAGCCTCTTCACAAGCGCGAATGACATAAGTCCTCGCAAGTGATCTACCTTCAGGTCTCCCAGTTGGTTCTCTAGATGCACCCTTGCTACTCACTCCATTTCTCATATTCTTCTATGGTCTTCCTCTAGAAGTAGCATTGCCCGATCTTGTACTCTAAAATTTTTCCTTTTCGATCGTCTCAGGACAATCCTTGATAAAATGATCATGTGAACCGTACTTGAAACATGCCCAGCTATTCATCCAGCATTCACCGGGGTGACATCTGCCACAATGTTGGCACTCAGGTCTATTAGGTCGAGTGTTACCCACACTCGCTATCGAAGTAGTCTACGCTTTGTGACTTGAATACTGTTTCCCATGGTTCCTAGTTGAAAACCCAGCTAAAACACTCGATCGAGTATTAAACTCTTTTGGTTTCTTAGTTGAGGACTGAAATGATTTACCCATCTATCTCTTCTTCGAATCTCAAAACTCTAATTTCACTTTTCTCTTCTCTTTAGCCAATTCCTTGGCTTTACAAGCTCTCTCCATGAGCACAACAAATTCTCTCAATTTAAGTACACCCACCAACAACCGGATGTCTTCGTTTAATCCATCTTCAAATATTTTGCATATGAAGGCCTCAATCGATACACATTCTCGATCTTATTTACTCAGTCTCATGAATTCACGCTCATATTCCGTTACCGTCATTCGGCCCTACTTTAACTCGAGGAATTCTTTCCTTTTCTGATCAATAAATCTTTGGCTAATGTAGTTCTTACAGAATTCTTCTTGGAAGAACTCCCAATTAACTCTCTCCCTTGGTACCATTGACACAGGGGTGTTCCACCACTGGTAGGCCGAGTCCCTCAAGAGGGACACAACACACTTCATGCATTCCTCAAGAGTGCATGATAACTGATCAAACACCCTAAGGGTATTCTTGAGCCAGAACTCTACCCTTTCAGGGTTATCATCTTTACTAGCCCAGAACTTTTCAGATCCTTCTTTCTAAATCTTATCCACTGGAGATCTATTCAGCCTCACAAAGTCCATACCTTGAGGTGCTACAGGGATAGGTTGAGGAATAGGTGAGGGTGGAGGGGGTTGAGCATTCGGGTTCATTCGAACGAACTCCGTATACCAAACGTCCATCATGTGGAGAAAGGCTTATCTGCCTCCTTCTCCTCTACTAACAGTTTCGGGTCTACTCTAACCTGGCACTACCCCTTCAACGGGAGCAGGCGCATTGCTTTCTACATCATCCGCCACTACTCTGTCGGGATCCATTGACTATATGAAAACATATTTTAAAATCATCAAGAGTCGTCACACTATCATGATATATGTATGGCATGTATAGCTAGACTCAAACACATGTTATGTTAGTCCAAGAATCGACTAAATTGTAGCTCTGATACCACTAAATGCAACACCCCTTACCCGTATCCGACGTCAGGATAGGGTTCGAGGCATTACTGGGCTAAAACATTAAGATTCTCACAAAATCGGCCATAAAATTTTGTTCAAATTCAAAACTTTTCAATTTCATACAAATTGTCCCTTATAAGGGCCTACGAGGCCCAAAACATACATTAAAGGTGATTCGATATTAATCGAGGACTTTAGAAAACTTTAGGGCAACTTAGAAAAGTTTTCCTACTTTAGGAGTCATATGCCAATGTGGGTAGGCCGTGTGATTACACACGCCTGTATGGCTTGGGACACGCATGTGTCCTCAGCCTGTGTAACTCTCTAACTATGACGTCATCATACAATTAGGGTCACACGGCCAAGTCACACGCTCATGTGCTTAGGCCGTGTGGCGAATTAAACTCTCAAAATTAAGTGTAGACTTCATACGGCCTGGGCACACGCCCATGTCCTAAGGTCGTGTCTCTACTCGTGTGTTTACTACTGGGCATTTTGCTTGCAATAATTAGGGTGCAGGGGACACACGGTTTAACCACATGCCCTTGGGGCCGACCGTGTGTCACACACGGCCTAGACACACGCCCGTGTGTCTACCCATGTGGACAAATTTGAGGCTATTTTCCAAGCCATTTGTCACCCTTAAATGCTCATTTACTCATTCATCTAAGATGACATGCAACCTAGTACATTTAATCACTAAAAGACTCACAAATGTGATTATGCCATGCCTTTGTAATGACAACATGTCGCTTATCCAAAACATCATACTTTCATATGGCATTCCACACCAATTTCATATGCATTCATTATGCTAAACCTACCTTTAATTTACCTAATTATACCATAGATTGGGCATACTTATTAACCATGATTTATTCACTTGGTACATGTGCCATTCACCACGCATCTCATCCACAAACAAACACACACAAACATAAAAACATTGCATGTACGTATAATTGATTAGGGTTACAACCCAAATGATCAACATGGACCATATCACATGGCTATATACAAAATAAATCAAATATCTCTATAAGCTAACATATTTGACTAGACCAATATGACATATAACAAAAAGACCAAGTCTCTATACATGCCATACTCAAAATATTGAGACTAACTATACCTCAAATATCTAGTTGATAGTGTGATCGAGCCTCCGACTTTCTTCGATCCCCGAGTTGGCTTGGCGATACTATAAGAAAATGGGAAAAGAGAAAGGAGTAAGCATGAACCTTAGTAAGTTCACATGAAAATAAATAGCAACAACAATCATAGATATGTATATATATAAACATTAGTGACATAGCATAGACTTACCTATATGTTATTTTGAACTCATAGATATAACTCAAATTTGTAAACATAACTTACATATTTTCAATCTTACCAAAAATTCATCACATATTGAGCTCATACAGGTAAGTTTATCGTACATACCTATACCAACTCAAATCACAATGTCATTGTAACATCCCTACCCTTATCCAACATCGAGATGGGATACGAGGCGTTACTGGACTTAAACGCAAACAATTAAGCAATCCAAGTTATAAAATTTCATTTAAATTTAAAACTTTTCAATTTCTATCTTAAAGTCCCTTATTTGGGCATACGAGGCCTTAAACGTGTTATGGAAGTAATTAGGGACTAAACCAGGAACTTTGGAAAGTTTGGGAAAATTTATGAATTTTTTTCCATGAAGCAGAGCCACACGCCCGTGTGGACACAGGGACACGCCTATGTATCTTCAACACACCCATCTCATCGGGCCGTGTTATTCTCTAACTATGACGTCATCACGCAAAATGAACCAGACGGCCAAGCCACATGCCTATGTGCTAGGCCGTGCCCTCCACACAGTTGAGATACATGGTCGTGTCTCTGCTCATGTGACTAACACTTAGGCTATTTTCCAAGCCTTTGTGTTACCCTTAATTTCCATAATTCATTACATATATTAAGGACACATATCATGGAATCATTTTAATGATTTAACCTCCTTCATTAAGATTTATTCTTAACATTAACATGTCATTATTCACGTATTTCGCATGCTCGTGCAATACTAAGTCTAGATGCAAACATCCATGACCATTAATCTTACTATTGCACCACATTTACTAATAGTCTTGAATTATTTACTTATCAATTGTTTCATTAGACGTTGAGCTTTCAAGTTCAATCAATATCATCATCTTTTTTTTTCTATATCATGCATTTTCTCATAGCAATGACCGGTTCGATTGGTCATGAAGCATTCATCATACTCACATGTTATACACCAACATGCACTTTCAACAAGCATGTCCACATCACAAACATTAGGACTTAATATGGATAAATAAACTTACAAGCCATAATCATTATAAGCCACATCTCATGGCTATATACAATGAATCATTATAAGCCAATACATTTGGCTACTCATAACAACATCTATCATAAAACTAAGTCCCTGTACATGCCACTCACTTGGAATCGCTAGCATATATATATTAATATTCCAAAGATGATGTCTCGATAGTGTGATGCTGCCTCCGATGATCTCCAACCCTGAGCTGACCTAAAAACACTAAGGAAATGGAAAGGAGGGAGTAAGCTTTACGCTTAGTAAGCTTGCATGAAAAATAATAACCAAAGTGATAACGTGCTATTTTTAATTTCTTTCTATTTATTCAAAGTCCAGTCAAGCTATTTTCCTGAGTCATGGTCACTAAATTATTCGTATGTAGAGCTACAAGACTTTGAATTAAGAACCATTAATTTTCCTTGAAACTAGACTCACACATGTTATTACCATAAAATTTTCAGAATTTTTGGTCTATCCAAGAAGTACAGTTTATTCCTTAAAGTTACCCCTATTTCACTATCTGGAAGTTCTGACCTCTCTTCACTATGAATTAATTATCTCATAGTGGGGGACTAGGATGATGCTTTTATATATTTCTTTTGAAAATAAACTTATTAAGGATTTCAAGCATATAAATTATAACCCATAATCATTTTTGTACAAATTTTAATGATTTTCCAAAGTTAAGACAGGCGAGTCTGAGATCACTCTGACCCTGTTTCATAAAAATTCAAATATCTCATCATATGAGATTTCTTTGCTTACACCGTTTCCTCTATCTAAAACTAGACTTGATAAGATTTAATTTCATATTTTACTCAGCCTCTAACTTAATTTCCACTATTTTTGGTGTATTTTCAAATTCGAACCACTACTATTGTACTAATCTGTCTTAGTGCAACATAATGGTAACCATCACAAATTTGTCATAAAAATTATTCTCATAAATATCACTCATTCATTTGCACTCTTATCACAAGTCCATTTCATTTCACATGGAAAACACATGCTCATGGGGTTTCGAGTACGTACCTATGCTATCTCTTAGCACAACCACTCATCCAAACATGACAATCATATACATCATACTAGTATCATCTAAGCATAGATGAATTTATCATTTCAAGTATTTCCATTCCATTTCTCATATTAATTCCCGTTGAATTTCTCAGAATCTCGATGGATATCACATTTATCGTCAAGCCATGCAAGTGATCATTTCAAGTGCGCATTCCCGCAAACCTCACCCATTACGGTGGGATTACCAGTCCAGGCTAAATCCCCCGTATCATAACCCATAGAGTGTTTTCGGGGTTACTAGTCTAGGCTAAATCCCTTACAACGACATACACTCTCATAAGCTCGGATCTGAATCACCAATGTAGGCTAAATTCAGTCTTTAATCAGATTACCTGTCCGGGCTAAATTCTTAATGCATACATATTCTTTGGGAGGCTCGATCACTTAAGGAACACCCCTCCGGGCTAGATCCTTTCTATATTGAGATCAACAGATTACTCGTCCAGGCTAAATCCTTTTCTACAACACATGCAAGATTTCATGTCATGTAAACAATGATTTATCCATCGGATATCCCTTTCTATTCAATCGAGAATTTTCTCTTTTCATCAAGTATATCAATATGCATAGATGATCATGCAATGTACATTCAATTCAACACATTTTCTTGTTTATTTGGGCATTAGTCCATACAATAAAAATAACATATCAACTAGTTTTCATACAAACTTATCATTTCATTTAAAATGTCAATTTCCATCAAATGTCCATTAACGTCAAATTCAATACAATCATAGCAAGATGTATTTCATGTATAACAATAATAACATGAATAATATGCTTATTAAATTACGCGAACTAACCTCGAATACAGAAATGACAAAATTACCATTTTAGTCCAAAACTTGTATTTTCTCGATTTAAGCCTGAATCTCGATTTTCTTGATCTATCATTTCAAATATAGCCTACTTAGGACTCATATTATTCAAATTGACCCAAAATCATTTTTTACAAAATTACATTTTTGCCCCTAAACTTTTTCAAAATTACACTTTTGCCCCTAGGCTTGTAAAGTAATTTTATTCAATTTTCCCATTCTATAGGCCTAGTCGAACCATTTTCATAACTATAGCAAACTACAATTCTCATCATAACACCCTTTTATACAATTTTTGCAACTTTTACAAAACGGTCCTTTCGGAGGTTTTCGTCGAAAATCGCTTAGTAAAAGTCGTTTATTTAACACCCAACACTCATTTTCTACCATTAGACATCAAAATACAAGCATGTCACTCATGGGTAAATTTTTAAACATAAACCCTAGCTCAAAATAATGGTAGAAATGAGTAGATCATGTTACCGGGACTTCAAAAATGTAAAAAAACATTAAAAATGGGGTCGGGATCACTTACAAATGAGCTTGGAAGCTTGAACCAATAGCCTTGGTGTCCAGCTAGTTTCGGCTGGATGGAGAAGATGATAGCCAATTTTGCCTTATTTTCCCTTTTTAGTTCTTTTAATTATTAGATTACCAAAATGCCCCTAACTTAAAAATATTTTATTACAATTTAGTCCTTTTGACCAAATTGAGTGCCCAAACGTCAAAATTTTCGAACGAAATTTTCACGAAATCATTCTGTGAAATTGTAGACCATAAAAATATAGCAAAAATAAATTTTCTTATGTCGAATTTGTTGTCCCGAAACCACTATTTCGACTAGGCCCTAATTTAGGATGCTACAGTCATATTCCCTCTTCTTTGATTTACTTGTCAATTGACTCATAAGTTTACCCGTTGAACACTCGGAATATTATTGGATACACGGAAGACTTGCACATAGTGCTTCAAACGTAGCCACATGCTACCTCATATCACAATCACATATTGCTCGCTCACGAGCTAATCACGGTCCTACTCATACAAGCTGACAGTCAGGACGTAACTACTCGGGCTGCTCACACAAGCTGACACGTACCCGCAACACATGTAATGCTACGCAGCCACCAGTAGGACGTACAAGACCAGCATCCTGATTCACATATCACATTTACAAATATATCCATGAGCTCATATCCACATAGTTCCTAGCGACATGCCACATTGTACCTTAAACTATTCCTAAGGTTCAAACGGGAATTTCTCGATATCTCATGTTTGTCGAATTCATTCACAATCTCACGCTCATAGATTACAACATCATTCACACACTTGACATAATAAGTAATCATATAAACTCATACATTAACAAAATATTAAAAAAGTGATATATCATTGCAACATTTACACCTGAACTTACCTCAACACAAAATGATGGTAATCAAACCTAATCGTCGTATACTTTATTCTTCCCTCGATCAAGACCCGTATCACGTTTTTCTTGATCCATAATTCCAAACTTAACTTGTTTATTAATCCCATTATTCAAATCAATCCATAATTCATACTTCGGTAAAATTACCTTCTTACCCCTAACTTTTTACTTATTTACAATTTAGCCCTTAGGCTCGTAAAAATGAAATGCATGCATTTTTTTGTTACCGAAGCCTAGCCGAACCTATACCATGCTCATTTCAGCCCACATTTTCTTTTATTTCACATTTTTACTACCCACTTTTACACTTTTACAAACAAGTCCCCTCACAAAAAAATCACCTAGTAAAAGATGTTTATCATGCATCAAACATTCATATTCCTCCATTAATCAACAAAATAAATGCATGTGACACATGGGTAAAATTTCATACATGAACCCTAGCTCAAAATATAGCTAGAAATGGGTAGATCATGCTTCGAAGACTTCAAAAATACAAAGAACATTAAAAACGGGGCTAGGGAGCACTTACAATCAAGCTTGGAAATGTTGAACAAAACCCTAGCTATGGCTATTGAGAAATTTAGCTAGCACTTGGAGAAGATGGACACATTTTTGCTTTGCTTTTCCCTTTTTATTATTTTAATTACCAAATGACCAAAATGCCCTTAGGGTCTTTCTTTTAAATTTTTCCTATGCATGTCCAGTTTTGTCCAAAATTATAGAAATTGGTCAAATTGATAATTAGGACCATCTAATTCATAACCTAAAGCAATTTCATGCATAAAGCTTCTAGAATGCAAGTTTTTCATCTTATTCAATTTGGTCCCTAAAATTCAATTGGACATTTTATGTATAGAATTTCTTCATGAAACTTTCACACAAGCATGAAATCATATCATAGACCTCATGAGAATCATAAAATAATTATTTATATTTCGGATTTGTGGTCTCAAAATCACTATTTCTACTAGGCCCTAATTCGGGATGTTACAACTCAGGCTGAACTAAAACTGGTGCCTTAGTTAATAATGCTTTCAATTGTTCAAAACTCTGTTTACATTTCTCAGACCACTCGAACTTCACATCTTTCTGTTGCAATCTAGACATCGGTGTAGCAATCATCGAGAATCTTTTTACAAAACGTTGATAGTAGGCAGCTAATCCCAGAAAGCTTTGGACTACAGATACATTTCTTGGTAGTTTCCAGTCAACAACTGCTGAAATTTTGGTCGATCAACTCGTATGCCTTCTGCTAAAACGATATGCCCCAAAGATCCAATCTCTCGAAGCCAAAACTCGCGTTTACTGAATTTAGCAAACAATTGCTTATCTCTCAATGTTTGTAACAAAATTCTCAAATGGTCAGCATGCTCAGACTCATCTCGAGAATAGATCAGAATGTCATCAATGAATACAACAACAGATCTATCTAAATACGGTCTAAAGATCCGATTCATCAAATCCATAAAAACTGCAGGAGCGTTAGTTAATCTGTATAGCATAACAAAAAATTCATAATGCCCGTACCTAGTTCTGAACGCAGTCTTCGACACATCTGAATCTTTAACTCGCATTTGATAATAGCTAGATCGTAAATCAATCTTAGAAAATACGGTTGCTTCTTTCAATTGATCAAACAAATCATCAATTCTCGGTAAAATATACTTATTCTTATTCATAACCTTGTAGAGTTGACGATAGTCGATACACAATCTCATCGATTCATCTTTCTTCTTTACAAACAACACTAGCGCTCCCCAGGGCGAAAAACTAGGTCATGGAAAACCTCTATCTAGTAACTCTTGCAACTAAGATTTCAACTATTTCAATTCTATCAGAGCCATTCTGTATAGAGCTATTGATATCGGTGATGTTCCCGGTACTAATTCAATAGCAAACTCGACTTTTCTGATCGGTGGCAACTCAGGAAACTCTTCTGGAAACACATTCGGATAGTCACAAACCACTGGTACTGATTCAATCTTTGATTCAGACACTTTTGTATCCAGTACATATGCAAGATAAACATCACAACATTTTCTCACATATTTATGAGCTAACATCAATGATATCACAACAGGTAACTCACTCGACTCATTAGATTCAATTCGAAGAGTTTCATTATTCTGACATTTCAATTCTATAATCTTTCGTTTACAATTCACAACCACATCATGCAAAGTCAACCAATCCATACCCAAAATCACGTCAAATTTATCAAACGGTAAAAGCATCAAATTTTCCAGAAAACAATAACCCCGAGTCATTAAAGAACAACTCTTGCAAACTTTATCAACTAGGACATACTTGCCTAAAGGGTTTGATATTTTAATCACAAACTTAGTAAACTCAACAGGCAAACTCTTACTAGACACTAATTTCATATAGATATATGAATGAGTCGATCTAGGATTTATCAATGCAATTACATTAGCGTCATAAAGAGAAAATGTACCGGTGATAACATTTGGCGATGTCGCATCTTTGCAAGCGCGAATAGCATAAGCTCTGGCTGGTGCTATAGCCTCAGATCTCATAGCAAAGTCCTTTATCGTTCTTTTACTACTGATCACATTTCTCGCATTTCTAGGTGGTCTCCCTCTAGAAGCTGTGTTACTCGATCTTGCATTCTGAAATTTATCTTTCTCAACTAACTCAGGGCAGTCTCGAATAAAGTGATCTAACGAACCACATAACCACATTTGAAACAAGCTTTAGTATTCATTTAGTAATCTCCAAAATGTAGTCGTCCACACTATTGACACTCGGGTTTATTGTTTCTCACACTACCGACACTCGACATTGAAGTAGTTTGAGCTTTAGGACTTGAATATTGCTTCTCACGATTTCTATTAAAATATCCTACTGAAGCATTTGGACGACTATATGAATCCCGTGATTTTTTTAACGAAGATTGATAGGGTTTATTCATCAATCTCTTCTCAAATCTCTAGCCTCGAAATCAAAATTTCTCTTTTTTTGCCAAATTCTTCGGCTTTACAAGCTCTGCCAACTAGCACCACAAATTCTTTAAGCTCTAGAATCCCCACTAGCAATCTGATATCTTCGTTCAACCCATCTTCAAATCGTTTACACATAATTGCTTCAGTAGAAACACATTCTCAAGCATATTTACTGAGTCTTACAAATTCTCTCTCATACTCAGTTACAGACGTACAACCCTATTTCAGCTCCAGAAACTCTTTACGCTTTTGATCAATAAACCGTTGGCTGATGTATTTCTTTCTAAACTCAGCTTGAAAGAACTCCTAGATGACCATTTCTCTCGGTTACAGATATTAAAGTATTCCACCACTAATACACAGTGTCTCTCAAAAGTGATACGGCACATTTTACACATTCGGCTGGTGTGCAAGATAGTTTATCAAATCCTCTAATCGTATTCTCAAGCCAAAACTCGGCTCTCTCAAGATCGTCTTCAACGATAGATCTAAACTCTTCTGCTCTGTATTTTTGGATTTTATCAACTGGTGGCTTATTCAATTGTAAAAGTTCCACACCTTAAGGAGCTACGAGAACCGAATGGGGATTAGGTTGGGGTGGAGGTTGCTGAGCAGGCGGATTTATTCGAACAAACTTCGTGAACCACTCGTTTATCATCTGGAAGAAGGCTTCCTTGGCCTCTCCTCCCGAACTACCTGATACGAGTCTCAACTTAGATTGCACTACTCCGTGAATGGAGGCTGGCACATTACTTTCAATATCATCAGCTATAGCTCGATTAGGATCCATTACTATATGAAAACACAATTTAAAATTGTCAGGAGATATCACACTATCACAGGTTATATATGCCATGTATAGCAAGACTCTCACATACTTTACATTAGTCCTAGAATCGACTAAACTATAGCTCTGATACCAATAAATGTAACACCCCTAACCTGTATTCGTCACCAAAATAGGGTTACGAAGCATTACCAAACTTATCACACATTTAAACATACATTTCTCATACATTTTCTAATTCCATACAAACATTATTCATAAACAATCACATTGTCCCTATTACTAGCCTACGAGGCCCAAATCATGCATTAGGAGTGGTTCGGGACTAAACTAATAACTCATGAAATTTTTAGAAAACTTAGAAAAAATTTTCAAAATACAGAGGACACACACTCGTGTGGCCCGGCCGTGTGTCTCACACGGCTAAAGACACGCCCGTGTCATAGGCCGTGTGGACATTCGAAATGGGATGACATGGCCGTGTCCCAGCTCGTGTGCAACCCCTTGTAACTCTTTGACTTGGGTCACACGGCCAACCACAAACTACTGTGACTAGCCCGTGTGTCATTCAAAATGGCTTCACATGCCTATGTGCCAGGTCGTGTGCTAGGCTGTGCCAAACTTGTAGGGTATACTAACTTATGCCACACAGCCAAGTCACACGCCCGTGTGCTGGGCCGGGTGTGTGACAGGCCTTGTGGAGCATACTGACTTAATTTTTAATTAAACACTAGGGGACACATGGCCATGTCACTTGACCGTGTGTCACACACGGCTGAGACACACGCCCGTGTCTCTGCTCGTGTAGTAAAAAATAGACTATTTACCAAGTAGTGATTCTCATCCAATATGCATTTACCTATATTAAACCAAATGGCAAAAAACATGACATAAATAGGCATTCAAAACAACCTTAATCAAGCCTAATTCATGCTAATTCCATACTATCAACCACAAGACACACAAATGACAAGATAAGCCATTCAATTTCATACCAAATTTACATTCTCAAAGCACCTAAATGGTCACTTTCAATTATGCATAAATTTACCTAAATCACAAGCAAACCAATCTCAAATATCAACTGTTTGATATTCAATTTACCAATTTAGAAACAACCATTCACCACAAGCATTTACATAGCAAGTACCATATGCATAACAAAGGCCATCTGCACATATATAGACACAAAACCAAATCAACCAAAATAAGCAAAATCACTTGGCTATATACATAACATATCACTTAACATTTACAAGCCAACTCAAATGGCTAAATTCATTACCAAACTATATACCAAAATGACCATAAATCCTATACATGCCATATACCAAGTATATAGATTCAAAAGTACCAAAGTGATAGCTTGATAGTGTGATGAGGTCTCTGACGATTCCCAAATCTGAGCTAGCTTTGATTTTACTATAAAACATGGAATAATAAATAATGTAAGCTATAAATCTTAGTAAACTCGTATGAAAATAATAAGCAAAGCTCACCATTCAATTACCATTCATAATATGAACATAACATACTATAAAACATTTAACCACAATGTTAACATACATTCAATCATATAATTAACCATAAACTCATAGCTTCCATGGATTCGATGCTTACGTAGTTTTCGTACATACCTGTACTAATACTTGATTATCTCTCACCATTTCATATCTTTGATATACCTGTTGAACCATTCGGAATACTATCGGATACCCGGGAAACTCGCACACTAAGTGCCACATATATAGTCGAAGTTATCTCAATCTCATATCACATATAATGCTCACTCTCGAGCTATCAATGGGTCTACTCACACAAGCTAAAGGTCATGACAAAGCTACAAGGTGTTGCTCACACAAGCTGACGGTCATGACGAAGCTACACAGTGCTACTCACACAAGCTGGCGAGAATCCACAAGAGATGCTAGATAACTCAGCCATCGGTAGGATGTACAGACCATCACCCAATCACATAATCCCTAATGACATGTCATTCGTATCCTAATCTATTCCTAAGGTTCAATCGAGATTTCTCGTAGTCAAATTGCCGTCGAATATATCCATAAGGTCGTATTCACAATTTATGCAATACCAAAGTATTTAAAACATAATCATAACAATGCTTATTACATATGAACTTACCTCGATCGTTAAAATGACTGAATGGGTCGACTAGTCCGAAACCTTGTTTTTCCCCCGATCTAAATCCAAATTTCACTTTTCTTGATCTAAATGTAATCAAAATTAACTTATTTAATTATCATTCTATTCAATTTTCTCCAAAATACACATTAAAGAAACTTTACACTTTTACCCCTAATATTTCAACATTTTTACAATTTAGTCCTTATCTCATAAAAATACAAATTCATGAAATTCAACCTATACCCATGCTGGTCGAATTTAAAATAAGTCCCTAGCAGCCCATATTTTTCATTTATTTCACAATTTAACCATGAATTTTGCACATTTCACAATTTAATCCCTATTTGGACATTTTACTAAATATCACTTAACAAATGTTGTTTATCTAACAACAACCATACATTTTCTATCATTAAACATCAAAATACACATAGATTCACCAATTTCAAAACCCTAAACCTTTAACAGTTTTGCAAATTAGTCCTTGGGCTAGCTAGATTAAGTTGTAACGATCTTAAAAACATAGAAATCATTAAAAACGAGACAGAAATCACTCACCAATTAAGCAATGCAATGACCGAACCCTAGAAAACTCTCATGGCTTCTTAAGCTTTGAGATTTTAGTGGAATAATTGAAGAAGAGAGATGATAGCTTTCTTTTCTTTCATTAATTTTAACTTAATTTAACAATTACTTTTTTACCCTTTACTTAAACATTAAAACATATAATAATGTCCAAAATGTCCACTTAAACAACCAATGTCTAATTACTACTTAAGGACCTCTAATTTAGGATTTCATAGCTATTTAACACTTTTAGCTAATAGAACACAAGTTTTACACTTTACGCGATTTAGTCCTTTTTATCAAATTGACCATTCAAACGATAAAATTTCTCAATGAAATTTTCATACAATCATCTTATCATGCTGTAAACACTAAAGTAATAATAAAATAATTATTTTAATTTTATATTTATGGTCTCAAAACCACTATTCCGATTTGACGAAAAACAGGCTGTTACAGTTTACATGAAATTTTACTATTTTCACAAATAAGTCCCTAAACATTAAAATTACCAAAAATACTTAACGAAATACTTATATTTAACTAAAAACCTTATTAACATATCAACTAAGTTCAAAACATATTAAATTCATTCTGATAGGTCCCTAAAATTTTAACAGTTTTACAAATTGAACCCCAGGTTAGCTAGTTTAAGCTAATACGATCACAAAACATAAAAATCATTTGAAATAGAATAAAAGTCACTTACCATGCAAAAAAAATTAGCTTGGCCGAAAGTTTGCTAACCTTTTAGCTATGGTGTTTGGTCAAAGAAAGCACAAATGGAGAAGATGATCACTTAATTTTGTTGATGTTATTTTTTTACATTTTACTATTTTACCCTTACAACATTAACTTTAAATTTCAACCAAACCTTGTCCATAATTGCCCAATATCTATTTTCATGGTTTATTTATCCAGTAGGTCCATTTATTTACATTATCTAGCTATTTAACTCAGTTATTTAAAAGAGACCAACTTTTACATCATTTACAATTTAGTCTTTTTCAATTAATTAACTATCTAAACATTAAAATTTCTTATCCAAATTTGAGTATGACTCTAATAAGTACTTTTAAACATTAACTCTAATAAGTACTTTTAAACATTAAATACATTATAAAACATTGACTCAATTTTCAAAATTATAGTCCCAAAACCACTATTTTCGACACCATTAAAAAGGGGTTGTTACAATCTCAGCTTTCATAGCTATTTCCCATATTTTGGAATCAACACTCTGCATTATTTCATTATGAGTGAGTGGGTCATCATCTTCCTATTTAGAAGATTGAATGTTAAAAAAACTTTCGCTAGATTAGAAGAACTCAAGCCTACAATTGGCCCTCCCATTGCGATGAAACACCCTGTGTTGTTGACCATTTGTAGGTCTACTATTAAGAGTTGGTTTTGGAATTGTTTCACTATGTTTTGTATATTTCCTGAAAGTTTCTCAAGTACCTCTTTACTTTAATTTCTAAAGTCATTCATGTAACTTTCTTCAAGGAAAGTAGCATGAGTTGACATTATAATAGTTTTCTCTTTCGAGTTATAAAACAAACCACCCTTTATTCCCTTCGGATATCTTACAAACATGCATTTTTCTATCTGTGAGTCCAAGTTCCTCGTATCTTTTTCCAATATGTGGGATGGGTATCCCCACATCCTTATATATTTTAGATTTAGCTTCTTACCGTGCCATAATTCGTATGAAATTTTTTATGTTACCTTAGTTGGCACATCATTCAGAATATAACAAGTCATTTGTACTACATATCCCCAGAAAGAGATTTGCAGCTTCGCATAACTTAACATCGAATGTACCATGTCTAAAAACATTCAATTTCTTCTCTCCTCAACCCATTCTTCGGTGGAGTGCCCAACGTGATTAAGATAGAATCTCATTCTCTATGAGGTACCCTGAGAACTCATCAGATAACTATTCCTCACCGCGATCTGATCGAAGTGCCTTTATGGGTAAACCTAGTTATTTCTCCACTTCTATACGAAACTATTCGAATTTATCAAAGGTTTCACTCTTGCGGTGCATTAGGTATACATACCCATATTTGGAATAGTCATCAATAAAGTTTACAGCACTCGTAACCACCTCTTACACTAATGCTCAGGAGCAACATATGTTAGTGTGCACAAGTTCCAGGGGTTTTTCGCCCCTCGATCATTCTGTATTAAAAGATTGATTAGTGATGTACCTTTCAAGCAATATTCATATTGTGGAAGATCAACTTCTTTAAGCTAACTTAAGATGTCATCTTTCACAAGTCTAGTGATTCTTTTTCAATTAATATGACCAAGTCTTAAATGCCAAACGTACGCCTCATTAGAGTGAGAATTTTTAAGTCTTTTATTTGATATTTCAATCTCAAGCAGTGCGTACATCTTTGGTTTGATAAAATAGATATTATTTGACATCCATCCATTACAGATAAGATTGTGGTTTCTAAATATTGCAAATTCATTATTAAAAGCCATAGTCAAGTCGTCTTTATATAAACATGCAACAAAAATTAAGTTTCTTTCGAAAATTGATACATAGAAAATGTCTTTCAAAATAATCTTCCTAAATTTATCAAATTAAAGATGTACATCTATCACTACTTCAGCTGTCACAATTGTCTTGTTTTCAGTCTACAACGATATATTCTTATCTCTAACATCTTTCATCTCCTCGAACCCCAATTGAGAAACACAAACATGATTGGTGGCCCCTAAATCAATGACCCAATGATCTAAAAAATCTTCCACTAAACAAACTTCTATCATAAAGAGTTCCATACCTTTTCCTTGTTGTGAAATGTGCCCATATTGTAGTAAACATATAATTCTTTTCTATGTATTTGAACGATTAATAAATAAATTTCACATTTCACTATTTTTTTTTTGTATTTCTTTCTTTCATATTTTGCATTCATAGAGAAATTGTGACAAGAAAGTATGAGCTCATTGATTGTCTAAGTTTAAAATGATGATAAGTGGCATTGTAAGAATGTTTACATTATGAGAAATACAACTTACTTCAGTAGATAATCTAAACAAGTTCGTAATCCTGTAAAAGAAACAAAGTGAGCACTTGATTCAAATACTGAAAAGGACTATTATGTTGTCTACAATTCCAATTGAAGAGATGGCTAATCTTGGCTGTAGAAGCAGTTAACTCAACGAGAAGAGACATACATGTATTCATTGGTAAAATGATACATTGGATTGGGACCAAGATGAATTAATTTTAAATCTGTTTGTGATTAATTCACTTGTGACATTCATGGTGTGATTTACCTAAATCCTAAGTTAGACACTGATCATGCGTATGTAACTCATGTGCTTTGATATAAGTGGAGGCTTATGCTCTAAAGATGATCAAGTCGATAGCCGATATGTTTGGTATATGACTTGTGTATGTCATGGCTTTACTAGAAACAGTGGAACTCATAGCTCTATTAAAGAGTTAATGATATCCTCTCATTAGCATTGTATGGATTAATAAATATGGAATGTGGCCACGAGTTGCTTGTTCTTGAATGAGCAATTTATGCCAGTCATTTTTTGACATTGATAATATTAATCATTAATAAGACACAATGGTGACAATGAGATAAAATAGGATTGTATTGAGTCAACGGATTTAACTCAAAGGAATTAAATATACCATATGAGGGTAACACAAACATGACAAGGTCATTGGACAAAGCAATTGGATGAATTGCTTTCGTAAAGAGTATACAATAAGGAGTTTTCAATCATGGTACTTCTTGTGGACTGACTCCATGATTAAGTAATTAGGAATTATTTGAACGATACTTCTGGACAAAGTTGCAATAACTAGAGCCTAATTTTATATGTCTGATTAGTCCCTCCACTAGCTAAATAAAAGCTTGATCAGACTACATTTGAATTAAAAGAAAATTCTACGACTTTGTAAATAATTTAATTGATTCGATTTATTTGTTGTGGAATTAAATTGGGTGGTCGTAAGAATTATTCAACTAGAGAATTTGATTAAAGAATTTTCTTAAAAAATTAATTTGTAAAATCTAAGTGATTTTTGGAAAAATTAATTTTGATCAAGTAAAATTAAATTAATCAAATTAATTAAAATTAATATGATATTTTTGAAAATTAATTTTCAAGTCAGACAATTGGTTAAATTGGTAATTGAACTTGAAAATTGGACCTGAGATCGTAAACTAGGCCTAGGAGCCCAAAACCGAGACCAAGACCTAAAAAACTGGTCGAATTAGGCCCGGTATGTGAAATCGGGCCAACGGTCCAACCGGTGGCTGGACTGGACCGATCAGGCTGTCACTGGACCGGACCAAACCAGTAGAAATCGAACCAGCTCGGGGTGTCGGCGGTAGAATTCCAACCGGACGATACATTTTGGTGTCTGAAAAATGGTCGACGGTGGTGGGTCTTCGGTTGTAGAGCAGTGGAAAAATTACACTTCTAGTGGGACTCTACTGGAGAATTTGATTTCAGATTAACTATTCCAAAATAATATTATTTTAATATATTTAATATTAAATTAAATTTAATATTTATCCTGATATTATTTTATTAATTTAATATTAAAGTGATTATCTTAATATTAAATTTAGTTTAATGTTTATCTTATAGATAAATATTCTATTAATTTAATAATATTTAATACTAAATTTAATCTAGATAAATATTATATTAATTTAATATTAAAGTGATTACGTTTAATCATAGTTGAACTCTCTAAACTCTCACTATATAAAGAGCGCCTTGGGTCATTATTTTTCACACACTTGAATTCAAGAGAACGTTGTAGAGAGAAAATTCTCTGAAGAAATTATTTCAGAAAATTTCTAGAGATATTTTTCTTATTTACAACTTGACCCAAAAGTATAGAGAAATTACAAAATTATCCCATTGGTAATTTTTGTGAAAAGTTTTCTGATTTGAAGTGAGCCCACACTTGGCAGACGTGAGTTGAAGGATAGCAGAGAAGACTACTCAGTCGAAGCGTTCATCCTAGACGAATAAAAAATGTATAATTTTGATTAAGTGTTTATTTCTTTAGATATCACAACCAAGTTCTTGTTTTGGAACAAAATTTAAAACTTTGGTTTTCGCTAAATTTATTTTTTGCTGTGTTTTTCAAACAATTTTCCAACAATTGGTGTCACACCCTAAAAACCGGGTTAGTAGAATTGGGTATTACATTGTGGGCTCGAGAGAAAAAATAGGTTTAATATCATAGAATTTAAAATAGAATAAAAGTATTAATTAAATAAAAAAGGTAATATTAAAATATTAAAATATTTATTGGGTCCAAAAAGATTAGGTGGTGAAAATTTAGATTAGGTGGTCGATTATTAAATAACTTAAAATAGATTTTAAAAATAAAACCGGGTTTGAAAATAATTGAGAAAAATGTGTTTGAATTAAATTGAGGGCTGATTTGAAAAATAAGGGAAAACTGAGAGTTTTTAAAATAAAATCTCCCCTTAATTTAAAAAAAAAAAACTGCTCGTATTCTTCCTTTTTAAAAACCCCCCAAGTCCCTTCCTTCCCATTTAGTTTCACGTTCAAAATTTTTTCCAAATTCAAATATCATATTTTCCCTCAAAATTAAAACTCATCCTTAGTGATTTGCCAACTATCCAAACACCTCAACACCCTCCAATTTTAAAGAAAAATCATTAAATCCTCATCAAATTCATCATTATTCTTCTCACGTTCAACTTCGAGTTAGCTCCACAAGTTGTTCTTTCTTCAAATTGAGATAATGTTTTGACTTATTATGATTAGATTACGGTTGATGTTTTTCTAATTCGGAATTTAACTGAGTGTGTTGAGAGTTTTTAAGATTTAAAACTTTTTAATTAAATTTTGGTTCGACAATGGTGAAATCCGAAATAATGAGTAAACCTACTGTTTTTGGTAAATTTCTAATCTATTTTTAACTAAATAGAAGGTATTTGAACTCCATTTGATAGATCGGTGATGAATTTTAATGAATTTTAATAAATTTTGAATTTTGAATTTCTCTCTTTTGTGTGTTCATACAAGCTTGATTTTTCCAGAGACTTTAAATTTGTGAGATTAGGTAGAATTAAAAGTTTAAAATTTTAAAGTTTGAGTGGTTAAATACCTATTTCTACAAAACTAGTGAAATTTTTTGTATGAGAAAAGTAAGTTTAGAGTGGTGATTTTGCTGCTATATTTTTTTTAGTTTAAGGCTATTAATAATGATTTCATATTGTATTTAATGTGTATGCAAAGTTTCAAATATATTGTTTCATGAGTAATGTGAAAGGGAAGAAAAGCTTGTTTGATATTGTTGTGCAAGAAGTATTAACTAAAGGTGAATGATTTGATATACTACATTTAAACTCTAGTACACAGGCTAAGGTAACATATGCGAATCCCCTGCTTAATTAATATGCGAACTTTGATTTCTCCTGGTGCAAACCATTACAATTTTGTTGAGTCTTGGGTATGCATGCTGTGTGATTTCAATGAGCCAAATGTATGAATTTAAAATGTGCATGTAGTTATAAAAATAAAATAGGTAGGCCGTAGTTGTAAACCATATAGTTGACGTGGTAAGTGTATGTGAATTGTGCATCTAATTATTGCATTTTTGTGTGAGCTAAATATTAAAAGTGAGTTGAAGTACTAAAAGGTATGTGTATACATATAATAGATACATATAGGAGTTTTGTTATTTATATATAATATATATGGATTTTGGTGTTATAATATATATGAGTGGGGTTTATAATATATATCTACGTGCATGGGTATTATATATAATATATATTTGGGTGCATGGGTGTTATATGTATAATATATCTGCGTGTGTTTGCTATATACATAGTACATATATAGGGATGGTTTTGTTATATATAATATATATGTGTGGGTTTTATTATATATAATATATGTGTTTATAGGTTTTGTATTATCTAATATATATAAATTTATATGATACTTGTATTGTATGCTAAAATTTGACAAGACAAATGCCACTAAATAGGTATGTATATATACGTAATATATATTCATATATGGTTTTTAATGCTTGTGAACGGATATAAAAAAATATATAATATGATGTGGACTTCTATAATATATGAATTTTATTGATAATGCACAGTTATGCATGCACAAACTCATAATTGAATTATGAGTTTTACGATATTGTGAGCTTTGATTAGTGAAAATTTATATTAGCGTGAAATGCTAAGTCCGAGCTCAATTATATTGTGAGCCAATTATATTTGTGTTGTGTGTTATATTGTGAACCATGTTAACTTGGCGAATTATATTATTATGGGGAACTGTGTTAATTTGGTGGTTTGTATTAATATGGAGAACTGCATTAATTTGCCAAACTATGTATTGTAAGATTTTGAGTTGTATTGTATATAAGCTAAACTATTGTGTGCCCTATGCTAAATAAAATATGCGAACAATGATTTATGTGAGCTATGTCATGAATGATATGTGAACTGTGTTATGTGTGCAATATATGTTGCATGAAAGTTATATTATTTCCGAACCATGCTCTATTGTGAATTGTGAACTGTGAACTGTGTTATAATGTGTGAGCTCTACTTAATTGCAGCCCTATTATACTGAATATTGTCAATGTGTTAAAGAGATATTTTGGCATTGTGACCTTATGGAACCATTGGATATAGTTGGCATGCTATATGATTGTGAATACTTACCCTCACTATTGTGATAGGCATTGTGCTCGGAGACAACGTTGGAGAGATAAGGTAATGTTGAGCATAACTCCATTCAATGAAGACAGCGCAAGGCTTTATGAGTCGGAAGTGTTGGAGAGTGTGAGCATTCGTGCTACACTTATATCGAAGACTCTTTAAGTCCAAAAGTGAGACGTTATAAGGAGATTCATTTGTCTAATGTATGGTGATATAGTCCACTTGTAACACTCCTTACCCGTACCCGAGACCGGGATCAGGTACGAGGCATTACCAGGCATGTACTTGGGCATTTTCGGGAGATACGAGTTATAAAATTTTATTCCCATATAAAACCCATCAATATACATCTTAATGTCCCTATTATGGACCTACGAGACCCAAAACATATGTTGAGAAAGGTTCGGGACTAAACTGAGAACTTAGGAAAACTTCAAGAAAATTTTTAAGTTAATGCCTCACACGCCCGTGTGGAGACATAGCACACGCCGGTGTCCTTCACCCATGTTGAATTTATGAAAATTATTTTTCTACTTCGAACCTATAGGGGTTTTCACACGGCCAAGCACACACCCGTGTCCCTGGCCCGTGTGGTCACCCGTGTCCAAAAACTCGAGCATTTTATTTATGACGTCAGCATGCATTTAGGGGCACACAGCCAAGACACACGCCCGTGTGCTAGGCTATGCCCTCCACACGGTTGAGACACATGACCGTTTCTCTACCCGTGTGTTTACTACCATGCATACTAACTTCAAAATTTTAGGTGCAGGGGACACACGGCCATACCACAGGCCCATGGGGTGATCCGTGTGTCACACACGGCCTAGACACACGCCCGTGTGTCTACCCGTGTGGACCTTGTTAGGCTATTTTCCAAGCCTTCAGTCACCCTCTAATAACCATATCCACTTATAGTTTTCAATAACACTTAACATGATCTAATTATACTCTTAAATGACCTTAATATACCTCACTGCATGTAAACCTCATCTTATTGGTTTTACTTATGCTAGGTTATCCCCTTTATCTTAAGGATTTCCATGACTTATGACTTAATTAAGATTGGCTCGTCATCTTAACTCATTGCAAAAATTGTGGCCTAACCACCCCATGTAATTTGGTCACATCATGTTTGTCTAAATGTGAGATACCATACTTGATCCACACTAATACAATTGAACATAAGCATGCATAAATTTGTAGGTCATAACCTACTTCAAAATGAGCCAATCCCCATGGCCATATACAAATAGATATGTATACCTTTACATACCTTCATCTTGGCAAATCAAATGATAATATAACAAAATGAACATAAGCCCTATACATGCCATTGAACAAAATAAAAGTGCCTATATACCAAAGCTGGACTAGTTGATAGTGTGTTGACTCTCTAATCGTTTTCCAATCTTTACGAGTCACCAAGCTCTATAAAATAGGAAAAAGAGAGGGGTAAGCATTTACATGCTTAGTAAGCCCGAATAACTAGAAAGTAAACGTACCGAGTAATTAGCATACAACCATATTAAGCAATAAAACCAACAAGCATTAAAGGATTTCCCTATCACATGCACTCAATTCACAAGTTAGTCACATAATAATGCGCCATATAATTAATCTTAGATGAGCTCATCATACAACATTTTCATATATATATATCATATTAATCCCGTTGAGTTTCATGCGAATCTCGATGGATTAACCATTTACCGTCAAGTCATAAGAGCGATCATATCATGTATGCACTCCCGCGAACCTCACATCCCTGTACTATAAACTCATAAGGTGATGTTGGGATTACCAGTCCAGGCTAAATCCCCTATAGTGACAAACACCCTTAATGAGCTCAGATCTGAATTACCAGTCCAGGCTAAATTCAGACCCTAATCGGATTACCCGTCCGGGCTAAATCCAAAACGCACACATATTCTTCAAGAGGCTCGATCACTCAAAGAACACCCGTCCGGGCTATATCCTTTCTATATTGAGATCAACGGTTTACCCTTCCGGGCTAAATCTGTTTCTGCAATACATGCAGGATCTCAAGTCACATGTAAATCATGGTTTATCCATCGAACTTCCTTTTAACCTCAACCAGAACATTTATCAACGTGTCATTATTAAGGATAGATTTCATGGATTTTCATGCCATCATCAAATGCAATTATCATACATTCATAAAACATGTAATTAGGCATATTATGAGTTTACTTTTAGTTATCCGAACTTGCCTATTACTCGTTTTGGTATCGTGTTTCGGTTATTCCGAAACCTTCCGTTTTCCTCGATCGACCTCTAGAATTTATCCCTCGGGGTCTATAACAATAAAATATAATCATTAACATCTCACATTAGACTTTTCGAGTCTAAATTTCACCCCCAGACAAAGTAACCGTTTTTCCCCTAACCTTTCACATTTTTACAATTTAGTCCCTAGACTCGCATAATGAAATGCATGCAATTTCTACATTACCCAAACCTAGCCGAATGTTCTTTCCTCTTATGGCAGCCCACATTTTCCATTATTTCACATTTCTACCACATATTTTACACCTTTTGCAAAAAAGTCCTTTTAGGGGTTTTTCATGAAAATCACCTAGAAAAAGATGTTTAACACACATCCAACTTTCATATTCCTCCATAAAACATCAAAGAAAAAACATATCACACATGGGTCATTTTGCAAACATGAACCCTAACTCAAAATATAGGTAGAAATGGAGAGAGTAAGCTACTGAGATTTCAAAAATACGAAGAACATTAAAAACGGGGCTAGGGAGCACTTACTATTGAGCTTGAAAGTGTTCAAAACCCTAGCTATGGAGGCTTGAGAAATTCAGCTGGACAAGGGAGAAGAATGGCCTATTTTTGGCTTATTTTTTTCCATTTTATTTCATGAATTAGACAAATGACCAAAATGCCCTCAGGCCCTTTCTTTAAAATTTCATCCATTCAAGCCCATTTTTGTCCAAAAACTTAGAAATTGAGAAAATTGCTCTTTAAGACCTTCTAATTAATAATTTAAGGCAATTTCATACAAATTTCTTCTAGAATCCAAGTTTTGCAATTTATTCAATTTGGTCCTTATTTTCTAATTGGACACCTTACTCATAAAATTTCTTTATGAAACTATAACACATGCATATTCTCATATCCTAGACCTCATAATAATCATAAAATAAATATTTCAATGTCAAATTGGTGGTCCCGAAACCACTGTTTCAACTAGGCCCTATTTCAAGATGTTACACCACTAATAGGTGGTGATAGAGTCCCCTATATGTTTCATAATCACAAAAATGAAAATTTATCATTATTTGAAATATATGAGTTATGAGGAGTATGAACTGTTATTTTTCATGAATTTTTATTCGGTATGAACTGATATTTTGTATGAACTGTTATTTTTCATGAGCTGTCATTTGATAAGAATTGTTATTTCATATGAATAGATCTTTGATGCAAATTGATAATTTATGTGATCTGCCCATTTTATGCTAATTACTTATTGTATGTGCACTGCTTATTTTATGAGAACTGTTGTGATGTGTGAGTTACTATTTTGTGTAGACTGCAATAATATGTGAACCATTATAGTTTGTTAGCCTCTAACCCAACTAATGTGTTTACTTGTAGTATGTTTCAGCACTCATTAAGCTTTAATAAGCTCACCCTCTATTTTATAACGTTACAGTGATATAGGGTGTGAGGTGTGGAAGTGAGCTATCCATGTGATCCATAATGAGACTACACCTAGGTATGTTGTTGTGTTCCCAAACCCAATGAGGAAGACAATATGGGACCAAATTATGGGATTTAGTATTAGACTTAGTTATAATTTTCGTGTTGTAATTGGACACTATGGACTATTTAATTGGTTAAATTTGGAACTTTTATCATTGCATTAGATAGACGATTGAATGATGAATTATGATTGTTTGATAATTGGTTTGAATAACTATTTGACTAACTTATAAGTGCAAATTTAAGAGTCATTGGTCATCGAGGTAAGCTTTAGATGTTTTATGTGTGATTTGAATACAAGCACGTGCTTAATATGCATGAGATGTAACATAGAATTTGATCAAGTCATGTAAACTGTTAAATGTCTGCTAACTAATTAATTAATAATGTTATGAGGTTGTGCGAGATGCTTTAATAAAAATTTTAAAATAAGACTTATATGTTTAATCCTACAATACTATTGTTAAACTTTGTGAAATGGAGTTTTTCCCAACATGTTATTAAATATTATGTTTTAAATCTAATTATAAGTTTTTAAATAAAAAGATTTTTCCAAGTCTCTACAAATATAACCTTTTAAAAACACCCTACTGCATGCATGTATGTTTAACTAAAGTTTTTGAGGTACTTTTTTGTTAAATGTCAAATTGTGAATTAGTCTTGTTGTTGATTGGTGATCAGAGTAGAGCAATAGAAGCATGATATTAGGTTTTTATTAAATATTATATGATTAATTGTGTGGTGGGATTGCTTGGCTGGTGTGTTTTATGGTGTTTTAAACGAAGAGTCACTTCGGTGGCTAATGGACGTTCGAAACTTGGGCCAGACCATCGCAGCCAGGTTTGAGGTGCCACAATTGGTATCAGAGCCAATTTATGCATTATCTATATGTATAAACAAATAATCAAAATAAATTTCTCTTCTTCTTGAATGATTTGATTACATAGAAAGTGACATTCATCAAATATTTGAGACTTTTGTGATCCGAACAAGGAATCGGAGTTTCAGATTGATGATGATGGTTGTTTGAGGTTTAGAAGTCGTTTGTGCGTTCCAAGGAATTCGGAACTCATTCCGATGATTCTGAACGAAGCCCATTGTAGCCGAATGTCAATTCACCCGGGGAGCACGAAAATGTACAACGACTTGAAACGTCGGTTTTGGTGGCATGGTATGAAGCGAGACATCTCCGACTTTGTTTCGAGATGTTTAATATGTCAACAAGTGAAAGCGGAACATCAAGTGCCTTCAGGGTTACTTCAGCCGATCATGATACCCGAGTGGAAATGGGACCGAGTCACAATGGACTTTGTGTCCGGACTGCCATTGTCCGCAAGTAAGAAGGATGCGATTTGGGTTGTTGTTGATAGGCTGACTAAGTCGGCTCACTTTATCCCCGTGCGTACGGATTTTTCATTGGATAAACTAGCCGAATTGTATGTTTCTCAGATTGTGAGATTACATGGAGTACCTATTTCTATCGTGTCGGATAGAGATCCGAGATTCACCTCGCGATTTTGGAAGAAATTGCAAGAAGCTTTGGGTACCCAGCTGCATTTTAGCACCGCTTTTCATCCCCAAACTGATGGTCAATCCGAGCGGATAATTCAGATACTCGAGGATATGCTGAGATGCTGCATCCTTGAGTTTAGTGGTTCATGGGAACGGTATGTACCTTTGATCGAATTCGCTTACAACAATAGTTTCCAATCAAGTATTAAGATGGCACCTTATGAGGCTTTGTACGGTCGTAAATGCCGTACACCATTGTTTTGGACCGAGCTCGGTGAAAGTAAAATTTTCGGAGTTGATTTGATTAAAGATGCCGAACAGAAAGTAAAGGTAATCCGTGAAAGTCTGAAGGTAGCCACAGATCGTCAAAAATCGTATGCGGATCTGAAACGGAAGGACATTGAATATCAGGTGGGAGATAAAGTGTTCCTTAAAGTTTCGCCTTGGAAAAAGGTACTTAGGTTTGGCCGTAAGGGCAAGTTGAGCCCGAGATTCATTGGGCCGTACGAAATCTCCGAACGAGTGGGGCCAGTTGCGTATAGATTGATTTTGCCCCCTGAGCTTGAAAAGATTCACGATGTCTTTCATGTTTCGATGCTTCGACGCTATCGATCTGATCCGTCGCATATAATTAGCCCATCAGAGGTTGAAATTCAGGCCGATATGAGTTATGAAGAAGAACCGATACGTATCCTAGCTCGTGAGGTGAAGGAGTTGCGAAACAAAAGGGTTCCGTTAGTGAAGGTGTTATGGCTCAAACATGGGATCGAGGAAGCTACTTGGGAAACCGAGAGTTCGATGAAAGAACGATACCCAAACCTATTTACTGGTAAGCTTTTCGAGGACGAAAATTTCTTAAGTGGGGGAGAGTTGTGACAGCCCTAATTCGACCCTAGTCGGAAAGTGGTTTCGGGACCGCTAAACCGAGTCACCGAAAGGTTTGAATGTGATGTTTATTGTCTAGAATATGTAATCATGAATGTGTAAAAATTTCAAGCTTCGATATGGTCGATTGCATGTGAATTTAGTCAATAGGACTTATATGAGAAAATTTTAAAATGTGATAGGTCAATGCATGAGGACCTATTAGTGCATGTGGAAGAAAAAGGGGACTTGCATGTCAAATTCCCCTCCCTAATATGTAGTGGCCGGCCATGCTATGGGTGGAAACATGTCACCAACATGTTGTATTAGTGATGTATGGGAAGGGAAATAAAATATTAAGCATGATAATTAAATAATGAAAGGAAGGGTGATGGAAAAAAAAATAATAATGGTCTCACCCCCTTGTTGCCGTGAATTGAAGAAAGAAAACAAAAAAAAAGTGTTCATTCTTGAACATCCTTGGCCGAATAGAGGAAAGAAAGGAAGGGGGAAGAGCTTGAGAAAATCGGCTATGGTGGTTTGCTAGACTAAGGTATGTTTGATGTTGTCTTTGAGATGCATGCATGTTTTAAATAGCCCATGTTCAAATCTTGAATCTTGTTGATAACATGAGCAATCGGTCATGAGAAAGTGTTCAAGGAATGGTTGTTGTTCATGTTATTTGGATGAGAAATGGTGAGCTTTGTTGTTTCATGTTAAAGTTAGGTGAATGATGATAGAGGAGTGTTTGAACTATAAAAAGAATCGGCTACCTTGTTATGAGCTAGGGCCGAATGTGGGTTTGGTTGTGTTTGAATATTACATGCTTGGTAGAATGGTGGATGAAGGTGCCGAATGTATGTTGGATTGATAGAGTCTCCAAATTAATTTTATGTGTGTATGCATGACCGAATATACGTGGTCACATGAGTAAGGAAGTGAGTTATTTGATATGTGGTAAAAGTTAAGTACTAAATCGAAGGTTGCTAAAATTGCCATTTCTTAGCCGAATATGTGCTTGATCAATGAAGGAATTGTTGAAGAATATAGGTGAACTTGGTGAGAGCAATCGGCCTAGTGTATAAATGATATGAAGATTTTAGGAAATTGTTTTGGTTAGGTGTATGTATGATTAAGTATATTCGGCAATATACTTAAAGTGGGTACATGATATTACATTATAATTATTGAGCTTAAGTATATGGATATGTGTATATGTGGTCATATAATGACATCTTGGTTTGAAAATTTAATGATGTGTGATTGCCGAATGTGATAAATAAATTCATGTTATTGGGTTAAATATTGAATATCTTATTTGTATTATTTAAGCTCAAGAACCTAAAGGAGAGGCGTCCAACAAGGGGAAATCGAAGGTCATCGAGTAGCCGACTCGGAATTATTTTACCCAACATAAAGTAAGTCATTAAGCATGTAGTTGGTATTATTTCAAATGGTCATAATGTGTATGTATTGATGCTGATTGGAATGAATAAATATACATATATATATATGCATGTACGTATGTGATGATGAGATTGTTGAATGAAAGAAAAGAGGTAAGATGTACTGAGTTGTTGATCTCGGCACTAAACGTGCGGGATGACCATTTATGACCATGAGATTGGCGCTAAGTGCGCGGGATTAAATTGTACAGCACTAAGGGTGCGATTCGACTATGTTGCACTAAGTGTGCGAAATGAATATGATGCACTAAGTGTGCGAATTGACCATGCGGCACTAAGTGTGCGAGTTTGACTATGTGGCACTAAGTGTGCGATTTGATTACGTAGCACTAAGTGTGCGAGTTGATTATATAGCACTGAGTGTGCGGGCTCAATATACATTCGTGAATCATTATGGACACTATGTGTGCGACACTATTGAGTCGATCGCGGACAGCGGGTCGGGTAAGTGTCTTGAGTACGTGGCTAATAGGTGCTATGCTTATACTTGGTGTTGAGCTCGGTAAGTTCGAACCTATGTGACAAATATACTTGAAGTCACGTACATAAAATTTATCGTAGGATGGGTGAAAGGCCGTATAGTCGTTTGATTGTAACGAAAATAAATCGATTTATGAAATTGCTTCAATGTCCTATTGATGAGTATATAGAATGTGAATGCATGAATTGATATGAAATTGAATTGATAGGTTGGAGGAACTATGGTATGGTTCGGTATGGATGGAGTAAATTGTCTCGTTCCATTTTGTTTCCTCTTGTGATAATGTTATTGATAGATGGTAGTGCATTGCTTATGACTTACTGAGTTATAAACTCACTCGATGTTTCCTTGTCACCCATTATAGGTTGCTTGGACTCATCTATTTTTGCGGGGTCGGGCCGTCATCGAAGTCATCACACCGGATAGCAAGTTTTGGTACTTTCTTCTTAGTTAGCTTAGAGGAACATTTTGGCATGTATAAGCTATTACGTTGTGTTTGAATTTTGGCATGTAAACTTTAAGCCATGCGAAAATGGCACGAATGTTCGATTGAGTTGGATCAAGGGTAGGCATGAAATGGACCTAGTTACTTTCGTAACAGATGCTGGCAGCAGCAGTGTCATGAGATTGAAAAATCATTAAAAATAGTAGGAGTGGAATTAATTGATGAATAAACTATGTAATCGAAGCTCGATGAGTCTGTTTTCATGGGGAAGTAACGAAAAGATCATATGGGCAGTATATTAGGAGATAATCAGATTTTTGTGGGACAGGGCCAGAACGGTTTCTGGATTCCCTGCTCCGACTTTGGAAATTCATTACAAATTAACCAGAGATAATTAGGGGTCGTACCATATATGTACAGATTCCTCTCTGAGTCTAGTTTTCATAGAAACAAACGGCATCAGTATTGGAGCCCCGTGCAGGGAGATATCCAAGTCGTAATGGGCAAAGGTCAGTGTAGTCGACCCCTGCAACTGGGGAGACTTTGACTAATAAACTGTACTAATTGGCCCGACCAAAAATTCTAGAAAAAAATACATAGACGGGCACATGAGTCTAGTTTCTGGGAAAAATTACGAAACTGATTTTCGAGTTACGAAACTCAAGATATGATTTTTAAAACGACTAGTACACAGATTGGGCAGTGTCTGGAAAATAAATTTTGTAAGGGGTTAAAGCCAGTTAACACCTCGTGTTCGACTCCAGTGTCGGTTTCGGGTTCGGGGTGTTACATATATTGGAAGTGGAACACCCCTTAACCGAGACCGTCGCCGAAGTCAAGCACGAGGCATTACCAGATTTATCTTACTTGTTCAAGGCATAATTTTTTTAAAAAAAATTAATTCGCTCTCATTCATCCAATAAATCCCTAAAAAGGGAGTTTGAGGCCCTAAAACGTGCAATTGGAACGGTTCGAGACCAAACCGGGAACATTAAAAATTTTCCAATTACTTACACAAATCAAAACAATTTATTTCACTATTCATAATAAAACTGTCCATCTACATAACAATCACTAAATTAATTATAACTCGAGTTACGAAACTCAAAATTTAAATCCTTAAATTTTCCCTAAAACTAGACTCATATATCTTCTTACCATAATTTTTTTAGAATCTTTGGTTTGGCCAATTAGTAGAGTTTACTCATTAAAAGTTCCCCTGTTCGCAGTTCAGCAAACCTGACCTCTCTTCACTAAAAATTGATTATCTCATTATACAGAATTTGGATAATGTTTCCATTTCTAGAAATATAAACTATGACTTATAATTCTTTTTGTACAATTTCTAGTGATTTTCTAAGTGTGGAACTGGGGATTACAAAGTCACTTTGAACCAGTCTTACAAAAATTTAAATATCTCAGAATATAAACTTCCTTTGCTTGCTCTGTTTCTTTCCTATAAAAATAGACTCAATAAGATTTAATTCTATATCTAATTCACCATTTAATTCCATTTCCATAATTTTTAGTGATTTTTCAAATCCACGTCACTGCTGTTGTTTCCTAACTGTTCCATGGCCAACTCTTATTCTTTCATAATTTCTTTGCATCAAACCTCATTTAGACATACATAATACCAAAACATGTTCTTATTTAGCTATAGCATAAGCTAATCATTACCAAGTATTCGCATGCCATTCTTTAATCATATCATAAGGACATACACACAAAATAGCCCAGTCCCTATACATGGCATATCTTAAAGTATTTCTAGTCACAAAATACCGAGATAGCTCATTGATAGTGTGAGGCGATCTCCGACTTCCTTACGATTTTTTGAGTTGGCTTTGCGATACTATAAAAAGGAGAGAAAAGAAAGGGAGTAAGCATAAAGCTTAGTAAGTTTGTATGTAAATAAATAACAACATTCTAAATGAATTATCAAGATAACCTGAACCTTTCGAACATGGACTTATCTTACCTTCCCTTTGGTACACTCTTTAAATTTTCCGTTGAACCACTTGGAATAATAAGGATACACGGGTACCTTTCCTTTTTAAACTTACCATTTCCATGTCTTGACATGGTCTTACGTGGTATCCTTGCCTTATGAACTCACCATTGCCATGCCTTAGCATGGTCTTACATGGGATCTTCGCCTTATCGTAATTTATCAATGTCATGTCTTGACATGGTCTTACATGATTTCCTTGCCTTGTAAAACTTACCAATCCCATGCCTTGGCATGGTTTTACTTGGTATCCTTAAACCCTAATGTCATGACATTTGTATCCTATACATTCCTAAGGTTCAACCGGGACTTTTAAGTATAATTTCTCCGTCAATTCTTGCTTGAATCATCAAGGAAAAAATTTACAAAATAAATATATAGATGCTGAAAAATAACATCATTAATTATAAATAATAAAATATTGCATTTATTTGTCGCAAACTTACCTCGATACAAAATACGATCAAATATTTTGATTTAGTCCTCAACCTTTTTCTTTCCTCGGTCTAACTCCGAATTTCATTCTTCTTGATCTATAATAGAAAATTTAACTTATTTAATGTTCACATTTATCAAAACAGTTCTTAACTCTAACTTTGGCAAAATTATGATTTTTCCCCTAAACTTTTGTATATTTACACTTTTTCCCCAAGGCTCGGAAATGAAAATTTATCCCTAATTCTTATGTTTTATGACATGCTGATCATTTATTTACCTATGGCAACATCAAATTCCCACTCTAACATGTACTTATGACCATTAAGTATTTTTACAGATTATATCGTTTTACTCATTTTCGCTTAAAATTGCTTAGCTCAAGTCGTTTAACATAATTTCAAGCTTCATATTCTACCATAAAACATCAAAATTAACACATTTCGCCTATGGTTATTTTTCCAAATATGAACTCGAGGTTAAATTATTGCTAGAATAAGCTAAATCAAGTTACCGGGACTTCAAAAACGTAAAGAACATTAAAAACGGGGCTTGGAATCACTTACTATGAAGCTTGGAAGCTTGACAAAACCCTAGATATGAGGAACCCTTGAAATTTCAGCCTAATGAAGAAGATGGGCACATTTTGCCATCTTTTTCTCTTTTTTAATCTTTTAATTACCAAATGACTAAAATACCCTTCATTAAAACTTTAGTTATTTTTATCTATGTATGTCCATTTTTGTCCATGAAAACCTAATGGTCTAATTACCATTTAAGGACCTCTACTTCAATTATACTCTTGAATTTAATCCTTTAGCATCTAAAACTCATATTTATCAACTTTTGCAATTAAGCCATAATAGGCAAATTAAGCATGCTATCTATAAATTTTTCCATCGATACTCTAACACATGCATCTAATCACTCGTTAAATTATAAAAATTAATCAGAATAAACTTTTCTATCTTGGATTCACGGTTTCGCAGCCAATGTTCCGTTTAGGCCCTATTTTGGGATGTTACATTTCTCCCCCCTTTAGGGATTTTCATCCTCGAAAGTCTTACCTATGAAAAGATTTGAATATTGTTTTCGCATAACCTCTTCAGGCTCCCATGTAGCCTCGTTTACCCCATGACTATTCCATAATACTTTCACAAGTGCAATACTTTTTTTCCTTAGTTGCTTGACCTCTCGAGCTAAAATCTTTACCGGTTTTTCACCATAAGTCATATCTTGCTAAATCTCAGCCTCTGTGTGTGAAATCACATGTGAAGGATCAGAACGGTAACGACGTAACATGGACACATGAAACACATCATGAATCTTCTCTAACTCTGGCGGCAAAGCTAGTCGATATGCTAATGGTCTAACTCTTTCAGTCACCTCAAACGGTCCAATAAAACGTGGACTTAGTTTGCCTTTTTTTCAAATCTAAAGACTTTCTTCCACGGGGATACATTCAAGAACACTTTGTCACCAACTTGATACTCAATCTCTTTTCTTTTCAAGTCTGCATAAGACTTTTGTCTATCTAAAGCTGCTTTCAAGCAATCTCTAATAACTTTCACTTTCTCTTCAGTTTCTTTAACTAAATCAACCCCGTAAATCTGATTTTCTTTAAGCTCTGTCCAATACAAAGGTGTGCGACATTTACGTCCATACAAAGCTTCATAAGGTTCCATTTTTGAAACTCGACTGGTAACTATTATTAAAAGCAAAATCTACCAACGGCAAATATTTCTCCCAACTACCTTGAAATTCTAAAACACAACATCTAAGCATATCCTCAAGTATCTGAATAACTCTCTCTGACTGACCATCTGTCTGAGGATGGAAAGCTGTAATAAAACTCAACTTTGTGCCTAAAGCTTCCTGTAACTTCTTCCGAAATCGTGAAGTGAATCTCAGGTCTCTATTTGAAATAATCAATAACGGTACTCCATGTAGTCTGACTATCTCTGAAATATACAACTCGGCCAACTTGTCAAGTGAATAATCCATACGAATTGGAATAAAATGATCCAACTTTGTTATCTTATCAATCACAATCCATACTGCATCTTTCTTTCTCGATGTCAACAGCAATTTTGTCACAAAATCCATGGCAAATTGGTCTCATTTCCACTCAGGAACTAACACAGGCTGTAATAAACTTGAAAGTACCTGATGTTCAGCTTTTACCTACTGACAGATCAAGCATCTAGAAACAAACTCTGAGATATCTCTCTTCATTCCTACCCACCAATACATTTTCTTTAAATCATTATACATCTTTGTACTACCTGGATGAATAGACAAAGAACTGCTATGTGCTTCCTCTAAAATCTTCCGAATAAGCTTATCATTCTTTAGTACACATATCCAATTTCTGAACATTAAACAATCGTCAGAACTGATCTGAAAATCTGACTCTATACCCGACTCACACTGAGCTCTTTTGGCTTGCAACTCACTATCATCTTTCTGAACTTCACAAATTTCTTCAAGAAACATTGGCTTAACTCTTAATTCGGCTAAGATAGAACCATTATCTGATAAGGTTAAACTAGTGTTCAAAGCTTTTAATGCAAATAAAGATTTTCTACTCAAAGCATCAGCAACTACGTTTGCCTTACCCCCAGGTGATAATCGATTACTAGTTCATAATATTTAATCAACTCTAGCCATCTTCTTTGCCTCAAGTTCAAATTTTTCTGAGTCATCAAGTATTTCAAACTTTTATGATCAGTAAATATTCGGCACTTCTCACAATACAAGTGATGTCTCTAGATTTTCAACGCAAATACAATGGCAGCTAGTTCTAAATCATGTATCAGATAATTTTTCTCGTGTGGCTTTAGCTGTCTGAAGGAATAAGAAATCACCTTTCCTTCCTACATAAGTACACAGCCTAGTCCATTCAAGGACGCAACACTGTAAATCACAAACTCTTTACCCGATCTGGTCGACTAAGATAGGAGTTTCAGTCAACAATGCCTTTAACTTATCAAAACTCTGCTGACACTTTTCAGTCCATTCAAAATTGACATCTTTCTATAGAAATCTTGTCAATGGAGTAGCTATCATGGAAAATCCCTCTACAAATCGTCTATAATAACTAGCGAGACCAAGAAAACTTCTGATCTCTAATGCATTTCTGGGAGGCTTCCAATCAACAATGGTTGAAATCTTGTTCGAATCAACTCTAATACCTCTACCTGAGACTATATGTCTAAGAAAACCAACTTTCCGTAGCCAGAACTCACTTTTACTAAACTTGGCATAAAACTAATTATCTCTCAAAGTCTGTAAAACTGTTCTCAAATGCTTTGAATGCTCAGTCTTATCATAAGAATAAATCAAGATATCATCAATGAACACAACTACAAATTTATCCAACTAAGGTCTGAAAATTTGATTCATTAAGTCCATGAAAATGGCAGGAGCATTAGTCAAGCCAAATGGCATCACAAGGAACTCATAATGGCCATACCTAGTCCAGAAACCAGTCTTCAGAACATCTGACTCTTTAACTCACAACTGATAATATCCGGATCTCAAATCTATCTTGGAGAACATAGTAGCTCCCTTCAATTGATCAAACAAATCGTCAATTTTAGGCAGTGGATACTTGTTCTTAATAGTCACCTTGTTAAGCTTCCAATAATCTATGCACAATCTCATCAAACCATCTTTCTTTTTCACAAAGAGCACTGGTGCACCCTATGGCAAACAACTAGGTCTTGCAAAGCCTTTCTCTGTTAGTTCCTGCAACTGAACTTTCAATTCTCTCAATTCCATTGGATTCATTCTATAAGAAGCAATAGAAATGGGTGTTGTACCCTGTAATATCCTGATTTTGGGCCCAGTCGGAATAGTGGTTTCGTGACCACAAAATTCGAGATAAAAATAATTATTTTATGATTATTTTGAGGTCTATGATATGATTGCATGATTGTGTGAAAATTTCGTGAAGAAATTTTATGCATAAAGTGCTTAAATTGAAATTAGGGACTAAATCGAATAATTTGTAAAACTTGCATTCTAGAAGTTTCTAGTATGAAATTGTTTTCAAATATTAATTAGGAGGTCCTAAATAATAATTTTACCAATTTCTAAGTCTATGGACAAAAATTGGACATGGATGGAATTTTTGGAAAGTTTAGTAGTAAGGGCATTTTGGTCATTTAGAGGTAAAATGAATTAAAATACAAAATTAAAAGCCAATTTTGCTCATCTTCAACCCCATGGCCGAATATAGCAAGGAGAAACTATGGCTAGGGTTTTTCAAGCTTCCAAGCTCGATTGTAAGTCCATTCTAGCCCCGTTTTTCAAGTTCTTTACGTTTTTGGAGTCCTGTTAGCTCAATTAAGCTTATGCTAGCAATAATTTAACCTAGGGTTTATATTTGGAAAATTAACCATAGGTGAATTTTGTGTATTTTGGTGTTTTATGATAGAATATGAGGTTTTAAATTATGTTAGACAACTTGTGCTACTCGGTTTTAAGAGAAAACTAGCAAAAGGGCTTAATCGGTAAAAATACCTAATAGTCATAAGTACATGTTAGAGCGAGAATTTGATATTGCCATAGAAGGGAAAAATGATCAGCATGTCGTAAAACATAAGAAAATAGGCTGAATTTTAATTTACGAGCTTTGGGGAAAAAGTGTAAATATGCAAAAGTTTAGGGGCAAAACTGTAATTTTGAAAAAATATGATTTTGGGTCAATTTGAATAATGTGAGTCCTAATTAGACTATATTTTAAATGATAGAGCAAGGAAAACTAAAATTCGGGCTAAAATGGGGAAAATACCAAGTTGTGGACGAAATGGTAAAAGTAGCCATTTTCGCAAACGAGGTAAGTTCATGTGTAAATGTAGTAACATAATTGTCATTTTAAGCAATTTAATGTTGTTTATATGATATGATGTTGATTATTATCATGAAATATTATGCTTTGTGGTTATTGTTGAATAATATGTAATTATGTGAATTACTTGATGAGTATGAACTATCACCGAAGTATCAATTTCGATATTCTGTGGAAGATGGAAAAGATGTGTGATCGAGGAAAACGCCCGTTTGAACCTTAGGAATAGATTAGGATACAAGTGACATGTCACTAGGATGGTTGAGCATCCGAACTCGTTGAGTTGAGTCCGAGTTCACTTATGGATGCAAATGTCCGAACTCGTCGAGTTGAGTCCGAGTTCGTGAGATGTAACTAGGCATCCGAACTCGTTGAGTTGAGTTCGAGTTCACTCATGGATGTGAATGCCCGAGCTCGTTGAGTTGAGTCCGAGTTCGCTTATGGGCGGGTTACATAGTAGCTTGGCTACATATGTGGCACTTATGTGCAAACTTTCCATGTATCCGAATTATATTCCGATGTGTTCAACGGGTAAAATCTTACTCAAGCGGAGGAATACTCGAGATGAAAGGGACGTATTGGTAAGTGTTGTGAAATGAATACTTTGAACAGGTATGTACTTAACCCTCGGGTTGAAAACTCGATATAACAACAATATGGTAAGATGATAAATGAAAATGTGATATGAATGTCTCGGTGATGATTATGCAAATGATGTTTTATGTTTGCTTATATAGTTATGTTACTTGCTATTTGCATGTGAACTTACTAAGCATTTATGCTTACTCCCTCCTTTTCATTCCTTGTAGTGTTGACAAGCCAGCTCGGAAATCAGAAACGGTCGGAGGCACGCTCACACTATCCGTATACCATCTTGGCATAATGGCTTGTATATTTTGAGTATGGCATGTATAGCATTATAATCATTTTGTGTATATGGTCTTATGATATGGTTATTGAGTGGTATGGAAATGCTTGGTAATGATTAGCCATTGGAATGGCTAATCATGATCATATTTGGTGTTATGTATGCAAAATTGCTAGCTAATCCATGGAAACCATGAAATAGGTAAAATTTATCAAAAAATAGATTCAGACAGCAGCAGTGATGTGAGTTTGAAAAATCACTAAAAATAGTAGAGATACAATTAGATGATGAATAATATATGGAATTGAAGAATTATGAGTCTATTTTCATATGGATGAAACAAAACAGGTATATGAGTTATATTTTATGAGATGTTTAAATTTTTGTGAAACAGGGCCAGAGCAATTTCTGGATCCCCTGTTCTGACTTTGGAAATTCACCATAAATTTTTCAAAGATAATTAGAAGTCATAATTTATATTTACAGATTCCTTATTGAGTCTAGTTTTAGTAGAAGCAAACGGTATAGTCATTGAAACTCTGTACAGGGAGATATTTGATTCATAATACACAGAGGTCAGAGCAGTCAAACTCTGAAACAGGGGAGACTTTAACTAATAAACTGTACTAATTTGCTCGACCAAAAATTCTATAAAAAAATTAGTAAATAGATATATAAGAATAGTTTCAGGGAAAATTTACATAATTGGATTTCGAGTTTCGTAACTCGAGATATGAATTTTTAAGAGACTATGACGCAGATTGTTAACTTGACTAAAAATTTTAAAAATAAATTGTTTGAGCTGTTTAAGTAATGAATTAAGTCTATTAACACCTCTTGTTCGACTCCGGCGACAGTCTCAGGTACGGGGCGTTACATTTGGTGGTATCAGATCAGGTTTAGTCAGTTTTCGGACTAACCTAGCATGTGTAAAAGTTTAGCTATACATGCCACTGATCTATGATAGTGTGATGTCTTCCGACGCATATGAGTACCGTCTTATTTAGACAGGGTACTCTCCAACCGAGCTGCACCGACCATGTTCAATGTTATGTGAAGGTATTTGAGTAAAAATATGATTATGATAAGTCTCGGTTCAGAAAAGTATGAATAAAAGTGTATGATACATATGTGATAAATATCCATATTTGCTTCATGCTCATATGATGTAGTGTATATGGCTTACTTGATAAGATGAACGGAATAAATAGAAAGTAGTAGAGGAATGAATAAAAGTCATAATATTATGATACGAATGAAAATGTCCTTGTCTTGATTTGGACGTCGAATGTTGATGAATGCTAATGATATATAATTTTTATGAGATAAAGGATTATAATGAAATGAACTTATCTATGTTAAATTGTTGGACTGAATTATATGATTGTAATGATATGTACATGATGATGCACGGAATGAAAGTTGTGATTGTGATGCAAATATCTATGTTTGTTTGGTCTTATATGATGTCATGAGCATGACTTAATTTAATTAAATGAATGGATAAGTAAAGCTATCTAGAAAACATAGAATGTATGCATAAGTATATTGTCTAAATGGACAATAGGAAAATTTGTGTAAGCCAACATGAATGTTGCATTGCCTGAATGAATGACATGATTTTGATGATGTTGCTATGATGATGGGAGTTATGTCATATGTGTATGTATAAGAAAGTCGAGTCAGAGGTCCTACAACCCCTCCCCCTTACCGAAGTGGTACTTATAATGGAATTTCATGAGATTTGTATTGAATAAGTTTCTGGTTGAGAACCCAAAGAGTTTAGTGATAGAATAATTATAAGTATGATCAGAGATTGAAAATGAGCTGATAAGTAAAGTCAGAGCCAGTAAAGTATCAGATTGACGTAAAGATTATTGGAGTTATGCACTATCCCAATTAGAGAAGGAATTCTCTTTGGTAAATCGAATTACTCAGGTGCAAGGTCGAGAAAAGTGTAAATCGAAATTTATTCAGAACTGGCCTTCTTTAGTGAATGGTTTAATATGAAATTTGTGACGGCAGAACTAGTTGGGGAAATGATATTTGAAATGTGAACTATCTGAGTGTGACAGTTATGACTGGACAGATTTAGCAGTCTCTTTTGAGATGTTCTATGTGTTTACCTGTTCTCAGAAATATTTCTATGGCTATTGATCTTCTGAAGAAATTCTTGTTATATGGGAATGTCTTCTAATTTTGATGTTGGATGAAAGCATTGGTAGTCTGACTGGTTTATAATTTATATTGCTCTATTTCATCGGGTATTCTATTTCATTTCGTCTGATAAGAATTGATGAGAGAATACATATGATATTATGATTCTGTTTCTTCTACTTGATGCTTCATCTGATATATATGTATGGGAAGATATATTGTTCTTGTTATATTTGATTTTAGTGGGATTAAATGATGTTTTCTTCTGGACTTTCTTTCTTTGAAGAATTATCGGGGTATTCTGTATTTTCTCTATGAGTTTGGTTTTCGATTCTCCGGCATAGTATCATATCTTGGTTTCTTTATCCTGCATCTCTTTATTCTGGATTTCTTTATTCGGTTTTCTTGTTATCTTTGTTCCATAATTTGTCAATTATGACTCATGTTCGAAGTACGTTCTTCAGCTCGTGATAATCATGCCAAATATGACTATACTTCTAATTTGATCTTGGTAATGTGGTGATTTTAGTATTGAGGTTTTTTCTAATTTCTGTGTAAGGATTTGACATCAGTAAAGGCATAAGTGATAAAAGCGCGAGTTTCAGTCGGTATGGTGAGTTATCTATTTGAAAGATTTCATGTGACAATTATTTCAGGATTATTTTTCCCAAGTCTGATAATAGAATTTCATTTTGTACGGATAAAAGAGTAAATAGTCTGAACGAGAAATGTATATTCATTAGAAAGAGTTGGATATTAGTTAAAATCACTACGAATGATAAGGTTATCATCTTGTGAAAGCTGAAAAGTTTATTACATGTTGACAAAGTTTGGATAGATGAGAATATTGGTAACCGAAGCGTCTGAACTAGACTAGTCTACATTGAGTAAAGACTTCCTGACTTTCAGTAATGTACTGTTGTATGAATTGTGATGTGTTTCAAGATAGTGAGGTAATGTGATAGTTTAGAGCATTCGATGTTACATAAAATCGGAGTTGTTAAAGGGGTTAAAGCCGAACATTGGGATCTATCAAAATTATCCTTGTCAGTGTTGACATTGGGATGGAAATGAGAAGGATTATTCTTGAGGCCATGTCAGAAATATTTTCATGGCGGAAAGAGGAAAATGTGATGTATCCTATTGTTAAATGTTTGGCGAGATCTATAAATCATATATGTATTGAATGAATTCCTACTCATCAGATTCATGGAATTTCAGGTCTCTTTGATTGTTGGATTTCTTGGAATTCCGGTCTCCATTAAATCAAGTTGAGATATGGTTTTTATGTCATGATATCATGGGAAACTGAGAAGGGTTGAAAATTTAAGAACAGTTGAGACTGTAAGCTTTTAGATCATATGAGAAATTAAAGAGATGTATTGGAGGTACAGCCTAAGTGAAAGTTTTTCGGCACCAAATATGAGATTAAAAGTGAAGACCACTTTTCTGGTAAGATTTTCGGGGACGAAAATCCCTAAAGGGGGGAGAGTTGTAATATCCTGATTTTGGGCCTAGTCGGAATAGTGGTTTCGTGACCACAAAATTCGAGATAGAAATAATTATTTTATGATTATTTTGAGGTCTATGATATGATTGCATGATTGTGTGAAAATTTCGTGAAGAAATTTTATGCATAAAGTGCTTAAATTGAAATTAGGGACTAAATCGAATAATTTGTAAAACTTGCATTCTAGAAGTTTCTAGTATGAAATTGTTTTCAAATATTAATTAGGAGGTCTTAAATAGAAATTTTACCAATTTCTAAGTCTATGGACAAAAATTGGACATGGATGGAATTTTTGGAAAGTTTAGTAGTAAGGGCATTTTGGTCATTTAGGGGTAAAATGAATTAAAATACAAAATTAAAAGCCAATTTTGCTCATCTTCAACCCCATGGCCGAATATAGCAAGGAGAAACTATGGCTAGGGTTTTTCAAGCTTCCAAGCTCGATTGTAAGTCCATTCTAGCCCCGTTTTTCAAGTTCTTTACGTTTTTGGAGTCCCGGTGGCTCGATTAAGCTTATGCTAGCAATAATTTAACCTAGGGTTTATATTTGGAAAATTAACCATAGGTGAAATTTGTGTATTTTGGTGTTTTATGATAGAATATGAGGTTTTAAATTATGTTAGACAACTTGTGCTACTCGGTTTTAAGCGAAAACTAGCAAAAGAGCTTAATCGGTAAAAATACCTAATAGTCATAAGTACATGTTAGAGTGAGAATTTGATATTGCCATAGAAGGGAAAAATGATCAGCATGTCATAAAACATAAGAAAATAGGCTGAATTTTAATTTACGAGCTTTGGGGAAAAAGTGTAAATATGCAAAAGTTTAGGGGCAAAACTATAATTTTGAAAAATATGATTTTGGGTCAATTTGAATAATGTGAGTCCTAATTAGACTATATTTTAAATGATAGAGCAAGGAAAACTAAAATTCGGGCTAAAATGGGGGAAAATACCAAGTTGTGGACGAAATGGTAAAAGTAGCCATTTTCGCAAACGAGGTAAGTTCATGTGTAAATGTAGTAACATAATTGTCATTTTAAGCAATTTAATGTTGTTTATATGATATGATGTTGATTATTATCATGAAATATTATGCTTTGTGGTTATTGTTGAATAATATGTAATTATGTGAATTACTTGATGAGTATGAACTATCACCGAAGTATCAATTTCGATATTCTGTGGAAGATGGAAAAGATGTGTGATCGAGGAAAACGCCCGTTTGAACCTTAGGAATAGATTAGGATACAAGTGACATGTCACTAGGATGGTTGAGCATCCGAACTCGTTGAGTTGAGTCCGAGTTCACTTATGGATGCAAATGTCCGAACTCGTCGAGTTGAGTCCGAGTTCGTGAGATGTAACTAGGCATCCGAACTCGTTGAGTTGAGTTCGAGTTCACTCATGGATGTGAATGCCCGAGCTCGTTGAGTTGAGTCCGAGTTCGCTTATGGGCGGGTTACATAGTAGCTTGGCTACATATGTGGCACTTATGTGCAAACTTTCCATGTATCCGAATTATATTCCGATGTGTTCAACGGGTAAAATCTTACTCAAGCGGAGGAATACTCGAGATGAAAGGGACGTATTGGTAAGTGTTGTGAAATGAATACTTTGAACAGGTATGTACTTAACCCTCGGGTTGAAAACTCGATATAACAACAATATGGTAAGATGATAAATGAAAATGTGATATGAATGTCTCGGTGATGATTATGCAAATGATGTTTTATGTTTGCTTATATAGTTATGTTACTTGCTATTTGCATGTGAACTTACTAAGCATTTATGCTTACTCCCTCCTTTTCATTCCTTGTAGTGTTGACAAGCCAGCTCGGAAATCAGAAACGGTCGGAGGCACGCTCACACTATCCGTATACCATCTTGGCATAATGGCTTGTATATTTTGAGTATGGCATGTATAGCATTATAATCATTTTGTGTATATGGTCTTATGATATGGTTATTGAGTGGTATGGAAATGCTTGTTAATGATTAGCCATTGGAATGGCTAATCATGATCATATTTGGTGTTATGTATGCTAAATTGCTAGCTAATCCATGGAAACCATGAAATAGGTAAAATTTATCAAAAAATAGATTCAGACAGCAGCAGTGACGTGAGTTTGAAAAATCACTAAAAATAGTAGAGATACAATTAGATGATGAATAATTTATGGAATTGAAGAATTATGAGTCTATTTTCATATGGATGAAACAAAACAGGTATATGAGTTATATTTTATGAGATGTTTAAATTTTTGTGAAACAGGGCCAGAGCAATTTCTGGATCCCCTGTTCTGACTTTGGAAATTCACCATAAATTTTTCAAAGATAATTAGAAGTCATAATTTATATTTACAGATTCCTTATTGAGTCTAGTTTTATTAGAAGCAAACATTATAGTCATTGAAACTCTGTACAGGGAGATATTTGTTTCGTAATGCACAGAGGTCAGAGCAGTCAAACTCTGAAACAGGGGAGACTTTAACTAATAAACTGTACTAATTTGCTCGACCAAAAATTCTATAAAAAAATTAATAAATAGATATATGAGTATAGTTTTAGGGAAAATTTACATAATTGGATTTCGAGTTTCGTAACTCGAGATATGAATTTTTAAGCGACTATGACGCAGATTGATAGCTTGACTGAAAATTTTAAAAATAAATTGTTTGAGCTGTTTAAGTAATGAATTAAGTCTATTAACACCTCTTGTTCGACTCCGGCGACATCTCAGGTACGGGGCGTTACATTCCCGGAACCAATTCAATACCAAACTCAACTTCTCTGATAGGAGGCAAACCTGGCAGTTCTTCCGAAAACACATCAGGAAACTCACATACCACAGGCACTAATTCAATTTTCAACTCTGGATCTTTAAGTATTCAACAAAAAAGCAAGAAAAGGTTCATATCCTTTTCTCAAGCATTTCTGAGCAGACATAACAGAAATCATGGCAATTAAACTATCTGACTCATCTGAATTAACCCGAAGAATTTCATCATTTTCGCATTTCAACTCAATGAATTTCTTCCCACAATTCACTATCACGTCATGCGTAGTCAACCAATCCATACCAAGAATCACATCAAACTCATCAAATGGCAGTAGCATGAAATCGGCCGGAAAACATTAACCTCTAATCATCAAAGGACAATTTTTACATCCTTTGTCTACTAATACATACTGACCCGATGGATTCGATACTTTACTCACAAATCCCGTAGACTCTATGGACATGTTCATACTAGGCATCAATTTTATGCAAACATAGGAATGGGTCGAACCCGGATAAATCAAAGTAATAACATTAACATCATGAAGAGAAAATGTACCCGTAATTACATCGAGGGGGATGCCTCTTCACAAGCATGGATAGCATAGGTCCTTGCAGATGCTCTAACATCTGGTCTCACTATTGAATCTCTAGATGCACCTCTACCTACCCCTATTCCCGAACTTCTCTGAGGTCTGCCTCTAACGGGGCATTGCCTGATCTTACACTCGGTATTACTTCTCTTTTAACCATCTCAGGACACTCCCGAATGGAATGATCTGATACACCACATCAGAAACAACCAGTCTCAGTTGCTCAACATTAACCTGGATGATGTTAACCACATTGAGGACACTCAGGTCTATTAGTCTGAATACTACCAACACTCGCAATTGAAGTGGTCTGAGCTTTCTGACCCATAAATCTTCTACCTCTATTTCGGCTAGAATACCCTGCTGAAAAATTAGATCTCATAGAAAACTCTCTAGGCCTCTTGGAAGTAGACTGAAACGACTTGCTCATTTGTCTTTTCTTCGTGTCTTGCATCTCAATTTTAGCTTTACCCTTTCCTTTCAGCAACTCCTCTACCTTACAAGGTCTTTCAACTAAAATAACAAACTCTTTTATTTCTAAAACACCAACTGATAGTCGAATATCATCATTGAGCCCATCTTCAAATCTCTTGCACAAAATAGCTTCAGTAGACACACACTCTTGAGCATAATTACTGAGTCTAACAAATTCATGTTCATATTCAGTCACTATCATCTTACCCTGCTTTAGTTCAAGGAATTCTTTTCTTTTCTGGTCGATGAACCTCTGACTAATGTATTTCTTACGGAACTCCTCCTGAAAGAAATCCCAAGTAACCCTCTCTTTCGGTACTACTAACACAAGTGTCTTCCACCAATGGTAGGCCGAGTCTCGTAAAAGTGATACAACACACTTCATGCACTCTTCAGGTGTGCAGGATAACGCATCGAAGACCCTGATAGTATTCTTGAGCCAAAATTTAGCTTTCTCTGCATCGTCATCTTTAGTAGCCCGAAACTCTTCAGCCCCTTATTTTCTAATTTTATCAACTGGTGGCTTCTCTCTTCTGGCTGTATCTATGACTGGGGAAACTACATGGGTAGTCTGAGGATTATGAGGGGGTAGAGGTCTAATGGCTGGATTCGTACGAACGAACTCAGCAAACCATTCATACATAGCTTGGAAGAAGGCTTCTCGAGCCCCTCCTCCTTGACTAATTGTAATGGGCCTTTCACTTCTATCTGGTGGCACCGTCCTCTCTGCCGGAGCGGGTGCGTTACTTTTTACATCATCTGCACCAACTAGTTCGAGATCCATAACTATGAAAGAAAAACATTTTAAAATCGTCAAGAGTCGTCACACTATCAAAATATAAGCATGGCATATATAGCTAGACTCTTACTCATACTGAATATTTTGAGAACTGGCTAAACTCTTGCTCTGATACAAATAAATGTAACACCCCTTACCCGAGACCGTCACCGGAGTCGAGCACGAGGCGTTACCAGACTTATCTTACTTGTTCGGGGCATAAATTTTTTTAAAAATTAATTCTCTCGTATTCATCCAATAAATCTCTAAAAAAGGCCTTCGAGGCCCTAAAATATGCAATTGGAATGGTTCGGGACCAAACCGGGAACATTAAAAATTTTTCAATTACTTACACAAATCAAAACAATTTATTTCACTATTCATAATAAAACTGTCCATCTATGTAACAGTCACTAAATTAATTATAATTTGAGTTACGAAACTAAAAATTTAAATCCATAAATTTTTCCTAAAGCTAGACTCATATATCTTCTTACCATAATTTTTCCTAAAGCTAGCCACTAGATTCAGAGAGAGAACTCCCAATGCCTTATAGGAAACTAGCACTATATGTGAGGCATGAAACTCCAACTCGATCGAAGGCATAAGGAATTGCAGGATATGTAAGGTATACATATACTACTGTATAGGCTTCTCTTTATTTTGCGATTGAATAGGCAACAAAGACTACTTATCCATAGGCAACTAATAGTACTCCAACCCTGTAAATGGAAGGCAAAGCACTAGCAGGAAGGACTCCAACTCCATCTGGAATCGGATGAAACTATAAAGATGCTAATTAAAAATAGTCCAGTACAGATAAGAAAGCTGAAGCTAGGCCAATTAGTATAGTTTATTCATTAAAGGTTCCCCTATTTCGCAGGTCAGTGGACCTAACCTCTCTTCACTAAAACTAGATTATCTCATTATACAGAATTCAGATAGTGTTTATGTATGTTTTTAATGAAAATAGACTCACCAAGGAATATATAAATAAAAACTATGACTTATAATTCTTTTTGTGAAATTTCTAGTGATTTTCCAAAGTTAGAATAGGGGATCACGAAGTCACTCTAAACCAATCTTACAAAAATTTAAATATCTCAGAATATAGACTTCTTTTCCCTGCTCTGTTTCTTTCCTATAAAAATAAACTCAATAAGATTTAATTATATATCTCATTCGCCATTTAATTCTATTTCTAAAAGTTTTAGTGATTTTTCAAAACCACATCACTGCTGCTATTTCCTAACTGTTCCATGGCCAACACTTACTCTTTCATAATTTCATTGCATCAAACCTTATTTAGGCATACATAATACCAAAACATGTTCTTGTTTAGCTATATCATAAGGTAATAATTACCAAGTATTCACATTTCATTCTTTAATCATATCATAAAGACATACACACAAAATAGCCAAGTCCCTATACATGCCATAACTTAAAGTATTTCTAGTCACAAAATACCGAGATAGCTCGTTGATAGTGTGAGGCGATCTCCTACTTCCTTATGATTTTCCGAGTTGGCTTTGCAATACTATAAAAAGGAGAGAAAAGAAAGGGAGTAAGCATAAAGCTTAGTAAGTTTGCATTTAAATAAATAACAACATTCTAAATGAATTATCAAGATAACTTGAACCTTTCGAACATGGACTTATCTTACCTTCCCTTTCGTACACTCTTTAAATTTTCCGTTGAACCACTTGGAATACTAAGGATACACGGGTACCTTTCCTTTTTAAACTTACCATTTCCATGTCTTGACATGGTCTTACATGGTATCCTTGCCTTATGAACTCACCATTGCCATGCCTTGGCATGGTCTTACATGGGATATTTGTCTTATCGTAGTTTATCAATGCCATGTCTTGACATGGTCTTACATGATTTCCTTGCCTTGTAAAACTTACCAATGCCATGCCTTGGCATGGTCTTACTTGGTATCCTTTAACCCTAATGTCATGACATTTGTATCCTACACATTCCTAAGGTTCAACCGAGACTTTTAAGTATCATTTCTCCGTCAATTCTTACTTGAATCATCAAGGAATAAATTTACAAAATAAATATATAGATGCTGAAAAATAACATAATTAATTATAAATAATAAAACATTACATTTATTTTCCACAAACTTACCTCCATATAAAATACGATCAAATATTTTGATTTAGTCCTCAACCTTTTCCTTTCCTCGATCTAACCCCGAATTTCGTTCTTCTTGATCTATAATAGAAAATTTAACTTATCTAATATTCACATTTATCAAAACAGTCCTTAACTCTAACTTTTGTAAAATTACAATTTTGCCCCTAAACTTTTGCATATTTACACTTTTTCCCCAAGGCTCAAAAATGAATCTTTATCCCTAATTCTTATGTTTTATGACATGCTGGTCATTATTTGCCTACAAAAACATCAAATTCTCACTCTAACATGTACTTATGACCATTAGGTATTTTTACCAATTATGTCGTTTTACTCGTTTTCGCTTAAAATCGTTTAGCTCAAGTCGTTTAACATAATTTCAAGTTTCATATTCTACCATTAAATATCAAAATAAACACATTTCAGCTATGGGTATTTTTCCAAATATGAACCCTAGGTTAAATTATTGCTAGAATAAGCTAAATCAAGTTACCGGGACTTCAAAAACGTAAAGAACAATAAAAACAGGGCTTGGAATCACTTACTATGAAGCTTGGAAGCTTGAAAAAACCCTAGCTATGAAGAACCCTTTAAATTTCGGCCTAATGAAGAAGATGGGCACATTTTGCCATCTTTTTCCCTTTTTTAATCTTTTAATTACCAAATGACTAAAATACCCTTCATTAAAACTTTGGTTATTTTATCTAAGTATGTCCATTTTTGTAAAGGGCCTCTACTTCAATTATACTCTTAAATTTAATCCTTTAGCATCTAAAACTCATATTTATCAACTTTTGCAATTAAGCCCTCGTAGGCAAATTAAGCATGCTATCTATAAAATTTTCCATCGATACTCTAACACATCATCTAATCACTCGGTAAATTATAAAAATTAATCAAAATAAACTTTTCTATCTTGGATTCGCGGTTTCACACTGTTCCATTTAGGCCCTATTTTGGGATGTTACAGGAAGCATGTCATATACATTAGGTAAGAATGCCACTTGGACTATTCTATGATCATTCTTGAAATATGAGATAAAAAAATACCTTCCATGTTATTTTAAAATATTGAGTGAGAGAAAGTCCTTGAATAAGACCTACAGCCTCCATTGATGGTCCCTAAGTGATAGCATGGTAAAGTTTTGAGCCAGTTCCTACCCTGGTTGTACCCCAAGGTAAACTTTATCATGTGATTTCATTGAATGGGATTTCCTTTTAACGGCAACTAGTCATGCATGATTCTTAGTGAGATTTTCCCAAGATGACTTACAAATGAAAGCATGTTCATGATGGGTGTTGAGTCAATGGTTACACACTCAAGATCTTCTCTTATTAAATAGTTTCCCAAGAAACGATATTTAAGCTAGAGATGATAGCCAAACGTTAAAATGGTTATTGGTTCGTGTAGGGTCTTGATAATTAAGATTCACGAACTAATTGGATGTAATCGATGTTTTTACTAGTTAATCTTGGTACCTCAAGGCGACATGGTTAATAGGTGTGAGAATGATCATAGCAATGGAAAAATGTTTTTTTTCAGGTTTTAATACAAGATGCATGCATCATACTGCATTCTTGATATGTTGCTGAAATGAAAATATTTACTTAATACAAAGATAACGATTAGTGAATCTTTATTTTTTCAGTTCAAATATGACTCCAACTCCTCTTATTAGTATTCTTATTGAGAATGAATTGAATGAGGACAACTTTCGAGAATGGAAACGAAACTTGCTAATAGTTCTCAATTGTGAGGAACACAAATTTATTATTGACGAAACATTTCCTCCTGAAACTCAGCCCAAAGAGAAAAATCGCTAGAGAGATTCTAATTCGATAGCTCAATATTATATGTTAGTGAGCATGAGTAGTGTGTAGTAAAAGCAACATGAGAATGTCCATACTGCTCATGACAAAATTGAAGGATTTTCTCGGAGGCCAAGTCGCATTGGCTCGACATTCCACTATTATAAATTTGATGAACTCTCACCAAAAAACTAACACTCTAGTCAAAGAACATATGCTTAAGCTTATGGGAATCGCAGAAGTAGAGGACAATAGGGCTGAACTTGACGTGATTGCTCAGATTGAAATAGTGTTCAAATCCTTAATCAAGGAGTTTGTTGGTTTTAGGGTTGCTAACAAGTTGGGGAACAAGGCGCTTACCTTGACTTAGCTCATGAAGGAATTACAATCCTATGAGTTGATACTGAATGGTGGTAAGCAGATTCAAGAGAAACCTGAGGCAAACTTAGCTGTGGGCCCTTTGTCTTCTAAGGGGAAGCAAAAAGCTAAAGGAAAGAAAAAATCTTCTAAGTATTCGGTTCCACCTCGTGTCGATAGGAAGACGGTTAAGAAGTCAAAAGATCCTAAAAAGATCAAATGTTTCTTCTACAACAAGAAAGGGTGTTAGAGTATGCCCAAAGACCAATCATGAGATGATTGTAATCACATACTCATTTTACCTTGGTTGTTAATATAAGACATTGTCATTGTTATTTTAGTTTCTTTTTCTGTGTGTACAAATAAAGTGGTTTAATAAAGTCCTGAGAAGAATATGATTATTCTTAAAATGTTCTTAGTCAAGTATTATTATGGGCTTGGATAATAATAATGCATTGAGACTAATGTGTAGTTGATTAATTACAAAGTGTTGTCATTGACATAGGGATGTCAAAATCGATACATGAGTATGTGATAGAGAACAACATATTGGACTGGCACGTTATAGGTATGGTTCTTGGATTATTATGTAATATTCACAATATTACTTATAGTGATAACTTTGTATATGATCCTCAGACTTGAGATCATCATTGTCCTAACATAGTGAGTTACATATTTTGACACAGTCAAAACATCTACAATAACATGTTATACTATATAGACTGATGTTGGGTTTGTCACAATCTTTGTAAAGGGATATGATTGATCAAGATAAGATATATCTCACCTACATAATGGGAGCAATATCGTAGGCATCTTGACGGAGTGAGACTAGAAATACATGGTAATGCTCAAATAAGTTGATATGAGATATCACACTTATTTATTTATTTTAGTTTACTTAGTATATCAAGAAATATGAGATTGGACTATACAAGTGTAACTATTCCATGACTTGCGTCCAATGTAACACCCTAAACTCGACCTGGACGTTATAGCCAAATCTAGTGATGTGACATGGTAGTGTGTTTGAAAACTGTAGCTTCTATTGAAAAACTGTAACTTAGCTTAAAAATTTTTCTGTTTAGAACTCGTCATTATCTTTTATTAATCTCCAAAGTCGTGGTTTTGATTCAATCGTTAGTTTTCGAAACATTTTACGTTGTGGAAGCTTTTTAAAACAGTTTGTGTCCTTGTAGGCATTTTGCTAAAACACAGTGTTTTACCTACCTCTAGTAGATATAAAATATAAGGCAGAATAAAATCCAAATTTAAAGAAAAAATCCATAGAGGCCATTATTATAGTAAAATACCCCAAATAAAACTTAAAAAAATCTAATTAAGTATGAAACAGTGTAAAAAGGGGTCGTGTGGCCACCGCTGAGTCCTTTGCGGCTCCGATCTGTCTAAGCCTAGAGATTACCTGTACAGATAAATAGAAGGGTGAGTTTATGAAAACTCAGTGTGTAATCCCCATATAAACAAACAGACAGAATGCAATCATAGCCTGGGCCTAAGCCCATTTCAGTAACAGTTTCAGTTTCAGTTAGGGCCTTTGCCCATTACAATAAAGAAGCAGTCATGCATTAGGGCCTTGGCCCATTACAATATCAATATTCAGTACAGTAACAGATATACAGTATCAAATCCTACCCAACCAGCCTCTACACTCCAACTCCGTCCAACCCTACACTCTATGTGGGGATATAATCAACCTACCCATCCCTACACTCTAAAAAGTACCGAATGAGGCACTAAACAGTAGTTTGCAGCTGAACTGCCAGTACATTAGGGTTGAGGCCTTTCAGTACACTTCCTCCAAATAATATAAGCCCCTAACCTAATGCAATGCAATATACAAATATGACATGCTATAACATAATATCATGAATGTAATCAAGGCATACAGTATCAAATCAGTGAAACATCATCATACTTATCCATAACAGTCATACAGTTATTTCAGTCCGTTAGGGGTCTAGGTAAGCTTACCGACCCTACAGTAGGTCCACAGTCAACTCGGGTGACCCGTGCAACCTTAAAGGTCAAACAGTAAAAATGGGCCCACAGGCCCATGTTGTATGCCCATGTGGGCCCACACGCCTATGTGGCCCACATGGCCCAAAATTGCCTTGGCCGTGTGGATCACACGGCCTGGCCCAATATTCCCACATGCTCGTGTGGTCACCCGTGTAGGGCCCATAGCCCATGTGGTCCACACGGCCCAATTCAGCCCGGCCTACGAATTACACATAGCCAGCCTCGTTGATCACATGCCCATGTTCGGTCACACGGACTACCACACGGGCAATCGCACGCTCGTGTGGCGTCAAAATTCACCTATTTTGGCTTTTGTCAAATTCCAATTCCGGAGTTATGTTTACACAACTGGTTTCTATTTGCTGAGAAAACTGCCCCAAGTCTTTGAAACCTACACTTGACCAAACAATCACCAATTATTCACTTAAACATTTACTCAATCGAATACACACAAGTTGACCAAGCGTTAAACTCACAACAACATTACCTTCAATCGAGTAAAGAGGGAGGTTTCGCCTATTTAAGACATCAATCAGAGACCTCCAGCCCTTTGGGCAACTTCTAACCAACCAACAGAAAATCCCCTTAAACCACTTAACCAAACAAAAGTTAAACAAGAAGTAGAAACATAACTTACCGTACCACGTAAACATACGTTTACTCACGAAACGAATGAACACAAGGAAGCAAATAGGAAAAGAAAATAAGTGATAGGGGAAAGAACTTTCGGTAGCAATTTTGGCAGCATTTCGGCAGCAAAGAGAATAAATTCAAAACATCAAAAGATTAGGAGCAACCAAGATTTGGGAAAAGAAACAGTTATCATTCGGCTTAGGAAGAAAAAAAAAAGAACAAAAGATAAAAGCAGAGAGAAAAACCAAAAACAGAAGAGGCAAAACTATCAGAAAATTGGGGAATGAGAGAGGGTAGTCGAAATTGCCACTACAAGTTTCGGTTCTATCCAAACTCTTCCATCCAAATCTCTACAAAACACTTCCCTCAATCCCCAACTCCCTTAACAACCGAAATTCCCTCAACATCCTACTAAAAATCAGCCACAACATCCCCACACTCCTCAAATACTCAGAATTTTACCACATTTCAAACTCCTTCATGACACATGTACAAGAAAAACATCCCCCTTGCATGTACAAGGATTCGAACTCAAGACCCCTAGCACTCCAACACACCACTTATCCACCAGACCAACAGGCTCATTCTGACATATTTTTCCAAGATTTATTTTTTAGCCTACTGACTAGAGATAGGGGTTTATTTATAAAAATGTCAAAATTTGCCCAAGTCAAGACTTGAACCCAAGACTTCTTAGACACTCCCAGAACACATAACCACTAAAGCAAATACACATTTGTGTCACAAACATACGATAAATAAATATAAGATATTTTTGGGGCGTTACATCCAATCTAGATATTAAGGATAAATTGATATAATATGAAAAGATTATCACAAAAAGGTTATGTCGAATCACGACTTCTTGTAACTTAAGTAGCAATGATGCATTGCTAGGTGTTACTCATTGCTTGTAATATTAGAAATGTTCTAGAATTACTACTAACATTACAAGAGCCTACAGGGTCAGACCCTATAGTTGAAGCGAATAAAATACAAATACATTTGGTATTGTATTTAGTTGTCTCGTGAATTAAATTAATTATTGAATTAATTTAATTTGTAGTTAAATATTGAACATATTATATGTACAAGCTTGTTGTACACATATAAAGAACATTGATAGAATTAATATATAAATTTGATTCATACAAAATATTAATTGAATATAGTTTACTGAAATTATTAATATAAAAAATTATAATAATAATTTTTGTCAAAATATGAAAAGACATGGAAATTGATATTCTTTTGGAAGGAATATAATTTTTGTTTTGACTTTTCATTTGTTTCTTTAAAAATAAGGGAATAATCTTCTTTTTTCCTAATATGTGATATCAAATAAAAAATAAAAGGAATATAAATCCCTGATGTGTTAGGGTTACCAAAAACTCAAACACACAACTAAAAGGTCTAGCAGCTGTTCTTGAAAATTCTCTCTTAAAAGTTTAAGAGAATTTTGTTGTTCGCTCTTTGATTGGGCGGATTACGTAAAGGCTGAGACGTTATTATTGCGGCTTAGAATCGATATCTCTGAAAGGTATCCTATCAACAAACTTACATGTCATTTTTAAGTTTCAAAAGGTATTTCAAACCTTGTTTCAACTAGATTAATTCCTTGTACATGGATCCATGGCTGATGATCGCCGAAATAATTTTTCATTGCACGATGGGGTGTACCAATAATCTAACAAAGGGCATTTCAGATCAAACTACAAAGAGTATTTGGATTACCTAGCTGAAAAGGGAAAAGGTATGAAACTCTTTGTGGTTGAAGCATTCTTAGTGGAAGAATCAATTGACAACTTGGTTATCGATTTTGGAGCCACTAACCATGTGTGTGTTTCTTTATAGGGGTTCAGCGAAATGAGAAATCTGTGTGATAGGAGCCTTTCGTTGTGGACCAGAGATGGGATCTATGTTTCAGTCGAAGTAGTGGAAGAAGTTATTTTACACTTTGATAATTTTAATGTAAAAAGGATTTAAATACTAGTGTAATTCATGGCAGATCACTCCCCCACAATTAACTTGTTGTTTGTCCTCAACAAACTGAAACACATATATTGGGTGTAACACCCCTCAACCGTATTCAACACTGGAATAGGGTTACAGAGCATTGCTGGACTTACAACACATTTAAACATTTAATTCTCATATAAATTCACATTTCATACAAACATTAATCAAACTCAAGTATAATGTCCCTATAACGACCCTTCGAGGCCTTAAACATACTTTGGAAGTGGTTCGAAACTAAACTGATAGCTCAAGAATTTTTTACGACACTTAAAAAATTTTCCTCAAAACAGGGGACACATGCCCGTGTGACCAAGACGTGTATCTTACATGGCCACCAGACACGCTCGTGTCATAGGTCGTGTGGACATTCAAAATAGGAGCACATGGCTGTGTCCCAGCTCGTGTCTAACCCTATGTAACTCTCTGACTTGGGTCACACAGCCAACACACAAGCCAGTGTGGCTAGCCTGTGGGCCCTAAAAATGGCCACACACGCCCGTGTGCCAGGCCTTGTACTAGGCCATGCCAAACATGTAGGGTATACTGACTTATGCCACACGGCCGAGTCACACGCCCGTGTGTGAGGCCCTATGGAGCATATTGACTTGATTTCTAAAACTACACTAGGGGAGACATGGCCGTGTAACATAATCATGTGTCACACACGGCTGAGACATACGCCCGTGTCTCTGCCCGTGTGGACAAAAATAGGCTACTTACCAAGCCAATTTGCCACCCAAATTTACATGTACCTACACAACCCAAGTGGCACCAATTCAAAGCATAAATGAACATCTAATTTAGCCACAATTAAGGCTAATTCATATCATTTCCAATACTAACAACCAACATGCTTATAACTTATGTTTTACTCAATCAAAACATAACAAAAAACATATAAAAATCAACTAACTAAGCTTTTACCAAACATTCATCTTTTTGCACCAATTCACAAGCACAATTCAAATCTAATATCAAACATTTAACATTTACTATATCAATATCCACAAGTCTCATAATATAAGCCATTCATATATCCATTCATGAGCTCACCATAACAACAATATATAAACATATATGCACATAACCAAAATCCACCAAATTAAGCCAAATCTCATGGCTATTTTTACAAACCAAACATAAACATTTACAATGCCAATTCATATAGCCAAATTCATTAACAAGTTATAACCAAAATCATTATCAACCTATATTCAAAATGACTCAAAATACCTTTACATGCCATATACTTAAAATACCAAGTTCATAGATACTGAAAGATAGGTGGATAGTGTGGAGCGATCTCCGACAATCCCCGGATCCGAGCTAGCTTTGTAATCACTATAAAACATAGAAAATTAAATGATGTAAGCTATAAAGCTTAGTAAGCTCGAATGAAATAAACTTACTGCAATCACATAAACATAATTCAATAATATGAATAGTCCAATATGTAGCTTACATTAGCTATCAAACCTTTCAAATACTCATTCACAAAATTATATACTTTCAGCATCGTTTCTTCAATTCAATGCTAAAATAGTTTTGCACATACCTGTACTATCTCGTATCAATCTCATACACATTCTCGTCTTTCATTTACCCATTGAACCATATGGAATAGAAGTCGGATACTCAAGGGTCTCACACGATAAGTACCTATACCATTGCCCATAGCCAAATCAAGGTAACTTATCTCCGAAGTACTGATATCATGTCCCGAAGCCAAATCAGCTGATATGCATGGCCCAAATCCAAATCGGTATAACTCGCACCCGAAGTGCTATATCATTGCCCGAAGCCAATTCCCTAATGACATGTCACTAGCTTCCTAAACTATTCCTAAAGTTCAACCGGGATTTCAAATGTCAAATCATCGTCGAAACACTATCATTCATATCCACAGTCTCGTATTTGCTATTTATGCAATGTCAAATTATATAAAATATGTTTGTATTGAAATTTATCACATACGAACTTACCTGGAATGCAGAAACAACGAAACGAGTCGATTAGTCGAGTACTTTATCTTTTCCACGATCCAATTCCAAATTTTGTTTTTCGTGATCTATATAATATCAAATTCAACTCATTTAATCATATATTTATTCGATTCAATCCAAAATGCGCATTTGAGCTATTTTACATATTAGCCCCTAAATTTTTACACTTTTACAATTTAGTCCTTGTTACACAACTAAAAAATTCATGCAAATTTCAAAACACCCATGCTTAGCCAAATTACCATTATACCCTAGTAGCCCATATTTTTCATTTATTTCACATTTCAATCAAAAAGTTTCAACATTTCTCAATTTAATCCTTATTTTGCATTTTTACTAAAAATCACTTAACAAAACTTGTATATCTATCAACAAGGATTTATAATCTATCAAGAAACTTGAAAATACACATGTATTCATCAATGGAATCATTCAAAAACTTTAATAGTTTTGTAAAATAGTCCCTAGGCTAGTTAGACTAAGCTACAACGATCTCAAAAACACAAAAATCATTACAAACAAAATAAAAAACGTACCTAATTGAGCATACAAAGCTTGGCCGAACATCAAGCCCTAAAAATGGCTATTCTTCATGTTACAAATGACTAAGGAAGAAATTGAATGAAATTAATGGCTTTTGTTTTATTTAATTAACCTTTAATTACTAATGACAAAATTAACCTTATTATTAATTCAAAATTTCAATTATGCCAAGCCATTATCGTCCACTATCTAATTAATGGTCTATTTACAACATAAGGACCATAAATTTAAGGTTCTATAGCTATTAGACATCTTTAACTAATAGAACATAACTTTTACACTTTACGCGATTTAGTCCTTTTTATCAAATTGACCAATCAAACAATAAAATTTTTAAACAAAACTTTCACACAATCATTCAATCATGCTGAAGATATTAAAATAATAATAAAATAAATATTTTGACTTCGAATTTGTGGTCCCAAAACCACTATTCCGATTTGACTAAAAACGGGCTGTTACATTGGGAAAAAGAAAAAGAAAAATAAAATAAATTTAATACGAAAATGACTTAATTTCTTTCTTTAAACAAGCTAAAGTTAGTGAAGATGGACGTAAATAAGAACCTCATACCTAAGCTCCCCCACACTTAACTTTTTGCTTGTCCTCAAGCAAACTAAGTCTAAACACATAGCATGCAATAAGAAGGCATTCCTTCGATTTCATTACTACTATAAACATGGTTGTCAAATATTAAATGTATAAAAATTATTATCACACATGTAACATAATCTTGATAGTTCGATACCTTGAAAATTTTTAAAGTAAATTAGGATTAGTATACAAAGTTACATTACTAACAAATTAGAAATAATTCCCATGACCAAATGTTTAACAATATCACCATTAACATAAATCATGTAGATGTGTAGCAGACACAATCATGTGAATAAAAAATATTCATTAAATAAAATTGTTAGCAATTCTGAAAGATTATGCATAGAGAATGCCTAAGTCACATTGGTCTTCTAGGCTTGAAACGTACTGAGGCTTAGGACAGTATGAGTTCAAAGAAAAATATGGCTCAAAATGGTTCAAACACTAAAAATAGTTAGGCACATGAAATTGTTCCCTCTCTTCCCCCTTAATGTCCCATCCAAGCTTACCACCTTTTGTCTCCTTCTCTCACCTACTAGGAAGGTACAATATACTACTAGCAACTATGGTCAGCTTAACGAGTTTTGGTGCATTGATGACTGAGTTTTCTCACTTTTGTGACTTTTTGTTTTGTCATTTGACTTTTTACTCTTTTCTCAGTCATAGTGCTTTTGTTCGATAATTTTTCCATTCATTTTTATTGGAACACCCCTAACCTCTGTATCCGTTGCCGAAACAAGGTTACAGAGCATTATCGGAGTTTACAATAGAAACGGATAGAAATTTTAAATATTTCATATCATATCAACAAACATATTAACTCTAGTTCAAAACATACATGTGGTCCCTTAAACAAGCCTTTGAGGCCCTAAATATGTGCTAAAACAAATCGAGACTAAATCAGAAACTCAGAGAATTTTTTAGAAAATAGTAAAAGTTTTTAACACTGTGAGGGTCACACAGTCGTGTGGCCAGGCCGTGTGACTCACTTGGCCAAGAGGCATGCCCGTGTCTCAGGCTGTGTGGGCATTCGTAATAGGGACACAAGGCTGTGTCCCAACACGTGTCCATGCTCATGTAACTCACTGACTTGGGTCACACTACCAAGTCGCACGCCCGTGTGCCAGGCTGTGTACCCTTCAAAATAACCCTACATGCCAGTGTGCCAGTCCGTGTGCTAGACCATGTAACAGCCTAACTTGCAACCCTTTGAAAGCTACAGGGGACACACGGGTATGTCGCCTGGCCATGTGTGACACACGGTGGAGATACACCTCGTGTCTCTGTCTGTGTGGACGAAAATAGGTCATTTTATAAGTCATTTTTCTCACCCAACTTGTCATCTACCTACAAACAAAAATGCATATATAAACTAGCCATAACAATGCACTAAAATCATGCATAATCAAGTCATATTCATAGGGTATAATGTCATACAACCAATATGCCCTTAGGCACCTCAAATGACAAAATATAAACATGTACAATTATGTAATTCATTTGGCCAAAATAATCAACTAAATTATAATCAAAATTGCATCAACTCAAGCTATTGAATTAACTTACCACAAACTATCAATTAGTACCAATTATGTCATTCAACTACTAACATCTAAAACCATATAAGCCATTTAAACAAAATGACATAACACATTAATTCCAAACATCAACCATTAGAAAGCTAATATTCACATACCATATATCAAGTTCATCTCATTATTAAAGTGCAAAATCACAGGCCAAAATAAATGGTCATATTTGCAGCAAAACATATAGGCCAACATTAGCCAAAATATCTATACATGCCATTATAACCAAAATTAAACAACTGAATGTACCAAAAGAGCAGATGGATAGAGTGATATAACTCCAACAAGCTTCCAACTTGAACGAGCTTTCGGTTCACTATAAAACACAGAAAATAATACAGAGTAAGCATTTAAGCTTAGTAATTTCATATAACATAGAATTTAACTTACTATTTAGTCATATAATAGGTAAGTAAACAAAGCATATCCTAACACAATTTGACCAAAAAACTAAGCACATATACACCAACCATGTTATCTATGTAAATATATAGATAAGCCAATAAACATGGATGAACACAACAATTGATCAAGTTCTATATACATGTATCTTCCATTTCATGTTTCCATATACTATGTAATTACATTTCCATGTAATTCATGTGTCCCGGTAATGGTTTGTATTGAAACCTTACCATTTCATATCAGAGTATTCCCTGTTGAACCATTTAGAATACTGTTGGATACCGAGATAGCTCACACATAATGTGCTCATTCATATAACTGTAATCTATCAATTCATGTTAATGTATGCTCATACGAGCTGTGAATCAGTATAATCACTCGAGCTGTAGATCGGTATGCTCTCACAAGCTATAAATCGGTATGCTCACACAAGATATGGATCGGAACATAGCTACACGATACTGCTCATAGGAGCTGTGGAGTATCCGCAACACATGCAGGAACTTAGCCATCGATAGGATGTTTAGGACCAGTACTCAAATCATGTAACCCTAATGACATGTCATTTGTATCCTACGAATTCTTAAGGTTCAAACGGGTCTCGATAATCATCGTACGTCATTGGATATGCACTCAGTAATTATGAATTACAATTCATAACACATATATATCAATTAAAAACATATAAACATGATTTAATTACACGAAATTACCTCGATGAGTGTACGTAGATACGAAGGCGATTAATCTAGGATTTTCTCTTTGCCCCGATCTAACTCCGTACGAGATTTGTCTTGATCTATATGGATAAATTTAACTCAATTTAATATATAAGTTATTCAATTTAGCCCAAAACCATATTTTGGAAAAATTACTATTTTACCTCTATACTTTTAATTCCTTTGCAATTTAGTCCTTAACTCATAAAAATGGAAATTAATAAAATTCCATCACAACCAACTATGGCCAAATATCAACTTGGTCCCTAGAATGCCCTATATTTCAATTATTTCAAAATTTCACCATGTATAATTTTTTATTTTTTAATTTAATCCCGTTTGACAATTTCATCAAAAATCTTTTAACAAAAGTTGTTTATCTAACAACCATCCATTTTATACCACCAAACATCAAAGCTCATGTATACTCATCAATGGAAAAACCTAATAGTTTAACAATTTCACAAATTAGTCCCCGGGCTAGCTAGATTAAGCTACAATGATCCCAAAAACATAGAAATCATCAAAAACGGGACAAAAATACATACCAATGCAAGGGAAAATAGGGTTGTCGAAACTTCAATCTCCCGTCGCTATTCTTTCCTTTTAATTTCGGTCGAGAAAGATGAACAAAAGATGATGGCTTTGTTTCATTTGATTAATTTTATCATTATTTACCTATTTACTAATTTTACCTTTAAAAACATTAAAAATTACACAATTGTCAAGCCATGTACATCCACTATCACTATTTATGGTCTAATTACCATATAAGGACTTCCAATTTAGAGTTCTATAGCTATTTAATACCTTCAGCCCATAGAACTCCACTTTTACACTTTACGCGCTTTAGTCTTTTTTATCAAATTGAGCATGTAAACTGTAAAATTTGTTAATGAAATTTTTATACGGTAATACTATCATGTTGTCCAAAATAAAATAATAAAATATATTTTTTGACTTCAGATTCGTGGTCCCGAAACCACTATTCCGATTTAACTAAAAACGGGTTGTTACATTTACTGTCGACTTTTTCTATTTTGTTTTTCTTTTTCACACACTTTTGCTCAACCTATAATCACTGTATCACATTGTTTCTTCCTTTTTTACTCTTTCTTTTAAACCACTGTAATATATCTACATAAACCCTCAATATCAGTGGTCTGACATCTATTTTGTAATGTATTAAAAGACCAAAGATAGGGAAAAGTTCAAGTTTTATGTGTGGTCTTTGGTTTTCAATTTTGTTGGTTCATCAAAAAGGAGTTATTAGGCTCAAATAAGGAGACTAGGGATTTATAACATTAAGGTATGGTCATTTGAGAACTGACTATTCAAATAATGTCTTAGGTCATCCCTAAGCATCCCACCATACACAATTTCTTTCATGCTTCGAATTAAATTGAATGAATAATAATCAATTCAAGCATTCATGTCTCTACGACTATCTAAAAGACATATATCTCATATGGCATCATCAAACATTCTTACTTAGGTACTTCAATCTATTATGCAATTTAACAAGGTAACCTAATCAATTTCCCTAAAAAATAATCAAATAATCTTATATCAATAAAAATTTTCTTGCTTGACTAGAACCATTACATGTTATATTATCTTCAATCTCTATTCATATTATTAATATAATCTAAGCACCATGCAACAATAATATTTGTTTTCTTTTTCTTTTTTTATAGCAAATAAACAATTAACTAAAACAAAGTAAAAACACACAAACTAATCCTATGCTCTTCCCCCCACACTTTAGAACATACATTTCCCTTAATTTAAAATAATTAAAGTGCAAATAAGAAAACTCCCCTGAATAGGCCAGGTTCTTATTGTTATGATAATTTTGGAATTTGTGTGTTCCAAGCGGACAGAAAAGTACCTAAAAAGGAAAAATTCTACAAAAAAAAATATAATGTAAAGAATATAAAATCAAAAAGAAAAATAAAAAGGGTTGATTATGGATGAAAAAACATCTAAAAATATTTAGATGAACTTTGGCCTTTAACGTTGCAAGGTGTGTTTTGTCTAGGATGTCACGACATTACGATGTGATTCAAAACATTGAACCCAGTTTTTGGTTTCTTTGATTTTTTTTCTTTCGGTTTTGTCACTCCTTAATTTCCACACCTGCTATGGGAAAAATAAATGCAACTAAAATAAACGAAGAAAAAAATTAAAACAAAATTTAAAATCAGAAATATAGGTTCTTAAAAACCCAGGATGATCTGTGTCGGCACCAGAAAAGAACTTCTAATTAGTTCTCGACACTTTGATTCGAAGTTTGTTCTGATGTAGAGATATATGAACAACCCATTTTTCGCTTCCAACAATGTTGCCTTATTTTCGACCGCCGCAAGATCCACATTACGAGCCATTTGGTACCAAATCCAAGCAAAACCCAACTTGTTTTTTGAGGTATTATTGCCTCGAGCTTCCTCTTTTCCATGTCGCGTGAAGTTTTGGTCACTCAAGCTTTGTTACCCTTGTAAGATGAGAATGAATCAAACTTATCGATCTCTCTAGCTAGTTCCTTCTCTTCTATGGCCGGAAAGTGTATTGGCTCTTCTGCACCTTCATTCAAAATTGGTTTAAACTTCATATTAGTGGTTACTTCTACTTTTACATCGTAGGATAGATCTATTGATGTGGTTGTTTCTATGTCAATTGGATCAGAGACTACTTCAGACATATTCAATTCATCCCCATGATCTCTAGTTCAAAACTCTTGTTAACTATTATTGTCTAATTTAGGTTTGTCAACAATAAAATAAGGGTCCTCTGGATCAAGGTTGGGAACATCATGCACGACCTCTTCCCTTTGAGGTAACGCCTTAGATATCTCTTGGAGCATTTTCCTCATCTATTCCATCATGTCTGACATGTTTGATAATCTTTAAAAATTGGACAGCTCAACAATCTCACATTAAGGAATCTTATGCAAATCACAAAGATATTCATCTGGGTGTTTGGATATATCATTGTCTTTGTTGTTTGACTCATAAAGAGGTTTGTATGAGTACTCATTGCCCTCACACCCATTATCATCACTCTATTGGTTCATTGTGGCTCCATTTGGCCAACGTGTTATGTAGTTCCTTTTGTCATCTATTATGTGTAATGTGCGATCTTTGTGCAAGTATACACGTTGGTTCAAGTAATAAAGAGGTAAGTGAGTATTGTTCCCATGAGAATTGGATTGAGGCACAAAATTGGTCAAGTTATCTTAACAGGGTCAAGTTAATGTTATAGTAAATGACTGAAGGAAATGTTATGGAAAAAAAATAAGGTAAATATGCAATGATGGGTAAATAATTAGAATTGCTATGGCAAAGGTGATAATAGAATTGTAAATACGAGAACTATTGCGTAAATAATATATAAAGTAAGAAACACTCAACTAAGAATGCTAAGGCAAAGATATTTTGATAGAAAATCAAGTATAATGTCTACGATATTCATGTAGAAGGTTGGGATTACTCTGAATCAACCTTATTGGCAATAATTGTAACACCCTTACCCGTACCCAAGACGGGGACAAGGTACAAGGCGTTACCAGACATGCACTCAGACACTTTCAAAAAATACGGGTTATAAAATTTCATTTTAATTTAAAACCAATCAAGCAACGTCATAGTGTCTCTATTATAGGCCTACGAGACCTAAAACATACATTAAAAGCGACCTGGGACTAAACTGAGTACAATAGAAAATTTTAGTAAACTTTCTAGGGTTATGCCTCACACACCCGTGTGAAGGCAAAGCACATGCCCATGTGCAGGCAAAGCACACGCCCGTGTGCACACCCGTGTCCTTCAAGCGACCTAGACATGCTGGTGTCCAAAAACTCGAACATTCTATTTATGACATCATCATTTATTTTGGGCTCACGGGCATGTCTCTGTCCGTGTGTTTACTACCATGCAAACTGACGTAAAATTTTAGGTGCAGGGGACACACGGCCAAGCAACACGCCCATGGGGGCTATCCATGTGTCACACATGGCCTAGGCACATGCCTTTGTGTCTACCCGTGTAGACTATTTTAGGGTTATTTTCCAAGCCTTTGGTCACCCTCTATCATCCATACACACTTAGAGATTTCAATGATATGCAACATGGCCTAATTATACTCTTGAACAACCTTAACATGACTCATTGCATTCTAACCTCATCTCATTAGATTAGTACATGCTAAATTATCCTTTTTGCATTAGGGATTACCATAGCACATTTTATACTTAGGCCATATTATAGCCATATATCATTGTATACTATGTCCACTCTCAAATTATGAAGTTCCATATAGAGCATCCATTCATAATAAACCTCATCATCATATCTCATGAAACATTTAAACATAAACATGCATCAATAGTAGGTTTACAACCTACATCAATATGAGCCATATCTCATGGCCGTAAACAAAAAAAATAAGTATACCATTTAGGCCCTAGCATTGGCTAGCCAAATGACACATATAACAAAATAACCAAAAACTCTATACATGCCATTAAACAAAATAAAAGTATCTATATACCAAAGCGGGACCAGTCAATAGTGTGTTGATTCTCCAACAGTCTTCCAATCTTCACGAGTCCACGAGCTTTGTAAGATAGGGGAAAGGAGAAAAGGGGGTAAGCATTTATATGCTTAGTAAGTCTGGATAACTGGAAAGTAAACTTACCGGTTAATTAGCATACAACAATATTAAGCAATAATTCCAACAAGCATGAAATAGTTTCCCTATCACATGCACTCAATCATCAAGTTAGTCTCATAACAATACATCATGTCATTAGTCTTAGATGAGCTCATCAATTCAATATTCCCATTCTTTATTTTAGCATGTTAATTCTCATTGAATTTCTCAGAAAATCTCGATGAATAGCCATTTACCATCAAGTCATACAAGTGATCATCTCGAGTACACACTCCCATGAACCTTATATCTTACAGCATGATTACCAATCCAGGCTAAATCCCCCGTAGTAGCAACTCATAGAGCAATGTTGGGATTACCCGTCTAGGCTAAATCTCTTTTTCACAACAATTGCTCTCATAAGCTCGGATCTGAATTGCCAGTCCAGGCTAAATTCAGTCCTTAATCGGATTACCCGTCTGAGATAAATCCTTGATAAACCATAATTTATACATATTTTTACCCCATGCTCTACACATTTATGGATGATTTCTCCTTAGAATTGGTGAATTCGATGCTCCTAATCCTTTAATTTCATGTTTTATACTTAGGAGAGCATAGGAGAATAAAAAGAGCGAGAAATGGGCTGAAAATGGAGAAAATAGACCCACATGGGAAAACAACACGGCCTGGACTTTCTCACACGGGCGTGTCACACGGCCGTGTCCCTTTGGCAAGGTCAAAGCACAATTTACACGGGTAGATCACACGTCCGTGCCCATTTAACAGCCTTGACCACGGCCTTAAGCAACCGCAGACGAGCGTGTCCCTGCCGAGTCCAAGTTTAGTCCAATTCAGAAAAGGCCAATTCTGAGGGCTCTTAGGCATTCCAAAGCCTATTTAAACCCCTGAGGAGGCACTTAGACGGGGGACCACAAAGGAGGAAGCAGGAAGCTACTCAAGAAAGTCGTTTGATCCATCTCAGAAGCCGAATTCATCATCAAGACTGAAGATCTCCCCTCAATTTCCCTTCAGGAGTTTTGGGTTTTTCTTTATGTTTTGTATTCATTATTCTTTTGAGATGTTTACCTTTTTAGTTATGAACTAAAACCCTTAAATACCTAAGGGGAATGAAACCTAAGACAGATCTTGTTATTATTATCTGAACTATATGATAAATATTTGACTTGTTCTTAATTATGCTTAATTCTTTTTTTGATATTCCAGGATATTGATTCAAGTTAAGCTCTTATTCAGAGGAGGAATAGACACTGTCTAAGAGTACATTTGTCATAATTAAGAGTACATTTGTCATAATTTGTCAGATTAAGGTGAAACCTAATAAGGGGATCCATAGATCAAGTTAATGCAACCCTAGGGAGTTAATTGGAAAGAGATTTCAATTATTCAACCTAGGGTTAAACGTTGTTAGTCTCGAAAGATCAAGTCAAATGAATAAATCATCCGATTCAGAGTCAAGTAACAAGTGAAGTCTAGGTGGATTTTTCCTTATGTATTGTCTTAATTCAATCGTCTTTCCAAAAGTAATTCCCCAATTCTATTTTCTGTGAATTCTTACTTTAGTTAATTAGTTAGTTAAAACAAACCCTATTATTCTTAGGCTAGATAATAAAAAGGCAGTCATTACTAGTACTTTTAGTTCCTTTGGGTTGACAATCCGGTCTTGCTAAAACTATACTACTATTCGATAGGTACACTTGCCTTCATCGTGATAATAGTTAGTTTCAAGAACGATTCATTATAAATATTTAAAACCTGTCATGAATATCAAGCGTATCAAGTTTTTGGCGCTGTTGCTGGGGAACTAAGATATTAGGAACACTCGATTTTTATTACTTTAGCCATTTAATTTTACTGCAATTTAAATTTTATTCTAACTTTTATTACTAATTCTTCTTTTTCCTTTTTTCTGGCAGGTTTTTATAGTTTATGACTAGAAGAAACCCGTCAGGACCATTACTTTTTGACAATGAGATCGATCACACAGTTCGCAGAAACCAAAGAGAAATAAGGCGAAACTTAAGATACATAGAGAACGAGCAAGAGGACGATATTCAAACCACAACTAAGGAGATGGCTAAAAATCTGGAAAACCTGATACCGCCTGCGATTGCTGTTAATCCAATAAATCAGAATCCTGCTCCACGCACTATGTATGATTATCCTAAACCTATTTTAACAGGAACTGAATCGAGTATAGTTAGACCTGCTATTGCCATAAATATTTTTGAACTGAAACCTAACACAATTCAAATGATACAACAATTTGTTCAGTTTGATGGTTTGTAGGATGAGGATCCAAATGCTCATTTGGCGAATTTCTTGGAATTCTGCGATACATTTAAAATCAATGGCATTTCTGATGATGGCATATGTCTTCGGTTGTTTCCCTTTTCGTTGAGGAACAAAGCTAAACAGTGGTTGAACTCATTACCACGAGGGTTAATTACTACTTGGGAACAAATGACCGAAAAGTTTCTATTAAAATACTTTCCGCCAGCTAAAACGGCTAAATTACGTAATGATATCTCTTCTTTTGTGCAGATGGATTTAGAGACACTCTACAATGCATGGGAGAGATACAAGGACCTTTTGCGAAGATGCCCGCACCATGGGTTACCACTCTGGCTACAAGTTCAAATTTTTCATAATGGCCTGAATCCTTCGACTCGACAAATGGTTGACGCAGCTGCTGGCGGAACATCAATAATAAAACACCTGAAGATGTTTATGAGTTTATAGAGGAGATGTCACTGAATAACTATCAGTGGCAAGTCATAAGGACAAAGCCAACAAAAATAGTCAGTGTTTATAACATCAATTCGGTCACCATGCTCTCTAATCATGTAGAAATCTTGAATAAGAAAATTGATGGTTTTTTTAGTTCTTCTCAGGTTCACCCAGTAATGCAGTGCGAAGCAAATGAGGGTGAATCGAGCAATTCAGAATACCCACCTTATGGCCACAACATGGAGAATGAGCAGTTAAATTACATAGGTAATAATTCTCGATCTTAAAATAATCCTTATAAAAATAATTACAATGCGGGTTGGAGGAATCACCCTAATTTTTCATGAGGATGCCAAGGAAATCAGAAACCACCACCCCCTCCAGGCTTTCAGTAACCACCATACCAGCGGGAGAAAAAGTCGAACCTTGAGGAGATGCTAACCAAATTCATCTCAGTGTTAGAAACTCATTTTTAGAATACCGAAACGACACTCAAAAATCAACAAGCATCGATCCAAGGGCTTGAAACTCAAATTGGACAGCTGGCTAAGATGATTTCAGAAACAGCACTAGAAAATCTACCTAGTAACACCGAACCCAATCCAGAAGCACATGTGAAAGCAGTTACATTGAGGAGTGGGAAAGTGTTAGCTAAATCAAAAAAGAAGCCACAACAAGAAGCTGATAGAAGCAAAAGAATGGAGGTAAAACCCGAAAGCAATGACATTCCAATTCCAAAGGAATATAAACCACCAATTCCATACCCACAAAAGTTGAAGAAAGACCGCATGGATGCACAATTTGGTAAATTCCTTGAACTTTTTAAAAAACTACATATTAACTTACCTTTTGTTGAAGCTATATCGCAGATACCTACATACGCAAAATTTTTAAAAGAGCTCCTAACAAACAAAAGGAAGTTTAAAGACTTATCTACAGTGGAACTTAATGAGGAATGTTTGGCTATACTCCAAAACAAATTGCCAACCAAACTAAAAGATCCAGGAAGTTTTACTATACCCCGCTTAATTGGTAGTTTTAACATTGATAAGGCACAAGCTGATTTAGGTGCTAGCATTAATTTGATGCCATATAAAATGTTTAAACAACTTGGTTTTGGGAACCTAAACCCACTAGAATGAGTATTCAACTAGCTGATAAATCTATTAAATATCCTAGGGGTATTATAGAGGACATACTTGTAAAAGTAGATAAATTTATATTCCCTGTTGACTTCGTTGTACTTGATATGGATGAAGATGTTGAAGTGCCTTTAATCTTAGGGTGTCCACTTTAGGCCACTACTAGGGTTGTTATTGATGTGGGTGATGGTAAAATGGTACTTAGAGTAGGTGACGAAGAAATCGTTTTTAAAATTTATGATGCCATGAGATTTTCTAGGGAATAGGATGACTCATGTTATTTTATTGACTCTATTGATCATGTTGCTCAAGATTCTTTTCAGGAAGTCATACATAAGGACACGTTGGAACTGTGCCATGCCCAAGGAGAGGAGATAGATGACAATGATTCCGAGACAGTTAAAATAAAAGCTAAACTAAACTTCAATGAATCTTCCCAAAGACAAGCAGAATATGAGGACATTAAAGGGAATGATGATTTTAAGCAAAAACCCTCTATTGAAGAACCTCCCAAACTGGAACTCAAACAATTACCAAATCACTTGGAATATGCATTCTTTGGAAATAATTCTACATTACCAGTTATTATTGCATCTAACTTGCAACCTAAGGAGAAAGAGGAATTAATCCAAGTATTAAAAGAACATAAAAAGGTCATAGCTTGGAAAATTTTTGACATTAAAGGGATCAGCCCTTCTTTTTACACCCATAAAATTTTAATGGAAGATGAATATAAACCATGTGTGCAAGCTCAAAGATGATTGAACTCCAACATGAAAGAAGTTGTTAAAGCTGAGGTAATTAAACTTCTAGATGCTGGAATTCTTTATCCTATTTTTGACAGTTCTTGGGTAAGTCTAGTGCAGGTTGTTCCTAAGAAAGGAGGCATGACTATGGTAGCCAATGAGAAGAATGAACTAATTCCAACTAAGACAGTTACAGGTTGGAGAGTTTCCATTGACTATAGGAAGCTAAATGATGTCACGAGGAAAGATCACTTCCCATTGCCATTCATTGACCAAATGTTGGAAAGACTATCAGGGCACATGTACTACTGCTTCTTAGACAGACTATCTGGCTATTTTCAAATCCCAATAACTCCTGAAGATCAGGAAAAAATAACATTCACATGTCCATACAGTACATTTGCTTATCGAAGAATGCCCTTTGGATTATGTAATGCTCTTACTACGTTCCAGTGCTGCATGATGGCTATCTTTGATGAACTCGTAGAAGATATCATGGAGGTATTTATGGATGATTTCTCGGTATTCGGTAACTCTTTCCATCTTTGCCTTAAAAATTTAAAACGAGTTCTAATAAGATGTGAGAAAACGAACCTTGTACTTAACTGGGAAAGATGTCACTTTATGGTTCAAGAAGATATTATGCTAGGACATAAAATTTCTAGTAAAGGGATTGTGGTTGATAAATCTAAAGTCAAAATCATTGAAAAATTACCTCCTCCTAGTTCAGTTAAGGCTATTAGAAGTTTTTTAGGACATGCTGGGTTTTATAGAAGATTTATTAAAGATTTTTCTAAAATAGCTAACCCTTTGACCAAATTATTAGAAAAAGATATGCTCTTTAATTTGGATCAGGAATGTTTAGAAGCATTTAATACTCTAAAGGATAAATTGATAAATGCTCCAATTATAATAGCACCTGATTTGAATTTACCTTTTGAACTAATGTGTGATGCGAGTGACTTTGCAGTAGGTGCAGTTTTGGGACAGCGAAGGGACAAGCACTTTCAACCTATTTATTATGCTAGCAAAACTTTGACAGCTGCACAGGAGAACTACACCACCACGGAGAAAGAATTGTTAGCTGTGGTTTTTGTATTCGATAAATTTAGTTCATATCTAATATTGTCTAAAGTTGTCGTTTATACTGACCATTCTGCCCTTCGCTACCTGTTAACTAAGACTGATGCAAAACCTCGTCTCATTCGATGGATTTTGCTATTGCAGGAATTCGACTTGGAAATTCAAGATAAGAAAGGAGCAAAAAATCTCGTAGCTGATCATTTATCCAGGCTTGAAAATTCAAATACTAAAGAGCTAGATGAAGTGGAAATAAATGATTCGTTCCCTGAAGAACAGTTTTTTACTATTTCTAACTAGGAGGTACCTTGGTTTGCAGACATCGCGAATTTTTTAGCCGCTAACGTTATCCCCAATAGGTTGACACATCAGCAAAAGAAATGATTCTTTACTGATGTGAAAAACTATTTTTGGGAAGATCCTTTCTTTTCCGTATATGTACAGATCAAGTCATTCGGCAATGCGTTACAAGAACAGAAGCATTAAAAATCTTGGAACATTGCCACTCAGGACTAGCTGGAGGACATTATGGTGGAAATAAGACCGTACAAAAAATACTTGAATCAGGTTTTTATTGGCCCACCTTATTCAAAGATGCCAACAGGTATGTTATTTCTTGTGACAAATGCCAAAGGACAAGTAATATCTCTAACCGTGATGAAATGCCTCAAACATATACGCTTTCATGTGAAATATTTGGTATTTGGGGTATCGACTTCATGGGTCTATTCCCCAGTTCATTTGGAAATAAATACATCTTAGTAGCTGTCGATTATATGTCTAAACGGGTTGAAACCAAGCTCTGCCTACAAACGATGCTAGAGTAGTGGTACGTTTCTTTAAAAAAAATTTCTCTCGATTTGGAACACCTAGATTAATCATCAGCGATAGGGGGACTCATCCAATTTGAAAAGACCCTCAAGAAATATAGAGTTTGCCACCGAACAGCTACACCTTACCACCCTCAAACTAGTGGCCAAGTCGAAGTGGCAAATCGAGAACTTAAACGTATCCTAGAAAAGACGGTAGGATTAAACAGGATAGATTGGGCAATGAAAATAGATGATGCATTATAGACTTATAGAACTGCTTTTAAAACCCCCATAAGAACATCACCATACAAACTCGTTTATGGAAAAAGTTTTCAACTACCATTTGAGTTAGAACACAAAGCATTCTGGGCTATAAAATTTCTAAACTTTGATCCCAAACTTGTAGGTGAAAACAGGTTGATCCAGTTAAACGAGTTAGACGAATGGCGAACCTATGCATATGAAACTTCAAGACTATACAAGGAAGCAACGAAACAACGCCACGATGCTCAGTTAAAACAAAATAAAGAATTTGAAGTTGGAGATCTTGTACTATTATATAACTCGAGACTCAAATTGTTCCCTGGGAAGCTTAAATCACAATGGTCAGGTCCATTCGTAGTCAAAACAGTTTTCCCATACAGCACCGTAGAAATAAGTCACCCATCGCAAGGTACTTTCAAAGTAAATGGACATCGCCTCAAACCTTACAACGGTGAGAAATTTAAAGATGACAAGGAGGAGTTATGGCTCCACGAATCTCTTTAAGTATACTCACACGGTAATTCTAGCTTAGACTTTAAATAAGCACTTCTCGGGAGGCAACCCGAGCACTAACAATATTCCTTTCTTTAAATTTTAGTTTTTAAAATCTAACATGCTAAACAAATCATTGAGCACAGGCTTTTCAAAACTACATGGCCAGGCACACGGGTGTGCCATAGGCCGTGCACATACCACAGGATGCAACACAACCGTGCGATACGGTCGTGTGAAAAAATAGGGCAAAAATTTCTTCCCCAACACGGGATGTGATAAGTAGCCACAGCCAGGCGACATGGCTGTAGGCGAAACTGCCAAAATAACACAGGCGTGTAACATGCCCGTGTTTTGAAACCGTGGGTAAACATGTCAATTTAACACGGGCGTGCGCCTACCTACACGGGCGTGGAAGAAGCGAACGGAGATCGACACGGCCGTGCAACATGGCCGTGTACACCAATGCGCCTAATTTCGAAAAGTACAAAATGCAAGAGCTGAGCTTAGAGCACACGGGCGTGCCCCACAGCCGTGTGCCCCAATTTCTCTATAAACACCTATTATTTATTTTATTTTATTTTTATCTCTATATTTTGAAATTATTTTTTATTTCCTTTTAATACTATTTCTTCCTGAGTTTTTACAATTTTTATTCTTCAGCTATTTCATTACGAGTAATTATGCTTCAGTATACCTCTTAAAGAGTTCTTGATTTCATCACAATTAGAAAGAGCTCCAAAGCTCATCCTCGCATAGGAACTAAAAACTCCACCAGGAAAGGTTCTCCACGACTGTCATGTCCTGCTCGACCACGACCATAGCTACCACCAGATATAATATTCTTTTGGCGCAGGACTTATGGACTAATAAACCTCTACCACCACCGAAGTATCCTCCTCCACTCTCATGCCGATTATCCTCCAAAACTTCAGTTCAAGGAATTCATTCATCATTCAAGAAGTTTCACTTCTCTCCCTATCTTATGATTATGAATCTATCATTTTCATTATATCTATCTTTGTACATTGAGGGCAATGTACATCTTAAGTGTGGGAGGGTCTTTAATATCATCATTAGAAATCTCTTAATTGTGTCTTATTCTCAAGTAAATCATTTATATCACTATTAGAATGAATTTTAATTAATTTATGATTTTTATTGATATGTCTTAAATTAAAACATATGCATTTATGCATTGAGTGTTTAAACTTTAAGACATTAGGGAATCAAGCATGATAAATTGATTTTTGAAGAATTAAAAACTTTTAGGTTGTTTTTCCCAAGTTTAGGTATTATCTTGAGTTGAAATTCACAGGTTTAAACATCACAAAGCCATAATTTTTGTGAAATTTTGAGCCTTTAGAGCATCTATCATTGCTTTCATGCTCACTTTTATTGTTGCTTTGAGTGCATCATTATTGAATTGTTATTTTAGAACTTGCTTGATTAAGCATGTCAAAACCACACCATTTGAGTTGATATGTCAAAATGATAAAGGCACTTAGGTTTAACCTATTCACTCCACAAAAGCCTACCTTCATAACTAATCCTTAGTGAACCCCTTTGAGCCTAACAAGCCATTAATTGTTTTACCTTCAATATTAACCCATAAACCATTATTGTTGAAATCCCCTGATTTGATCCTTATTTTTGTCGAGATTTGATTTGAACTAATTGATTAGCTATGTTTTTATCTTCTATGTAGCTGACTTGTTCTTAAAAAAAATAATAATAAAAATAAAAAAAATTCATACTTACATATTAGTAGTAATTCGGTATTGTTGAGCTGTAGTATCTAAATTTCATCTTCTGAGAAAAAGCTCACTTATACTCAATTGATGTTTAATTACTCTTTCTAGTTAGGTAATTTTTCAATTCAATCTCGATTCTAACCTTTTCTTTTAGCTTGTGACCACACCCCCTAACCAAAGCCACGTTACAACCCTTTAAAGACCTTTTGATTGATGTTCATCTCAATATATAGTGGTGGAGATTTGATTTTCATGCAAGCCTATGTAATGACTTTTCATTATTGACTATTGAGTGCTTCATGTATTATCCTTAAACACCTCGAGTGATTTGAGTGAATCTTTAGTGAGGATGTGAAAATCTGTGATATTTTGAGTCGAAAGTAATTACTTAGATGAGGGGAGACACCTATGCTTTCATGATAAAATACTCAACTTGGAATGTTTGAAACTTTGATGTTCTTTCAGTCAAATTCTCAATGTATGATATTACTTATAGATTATTTTGAGATATTATTAATAGCACTTATAAGTTAAGAAGAATTTATTTTGATTGTGAGTTGAGGGTTTTGCTTGAAGACAAGCAAATGCTTAAGTGTGGGAGTATTTGATAAACAGTAATTTATACATATTTTTACCCCATGCTTAACGCATTTATGGACAGTTTCTTCTTAGAATTGGTGAATTCAATGCTCCTAATCCTTTAATTTCATGTTTTATACTTAGGAGAGTATAGGAGAATAAAAAAAGTGAGAAACGGGACGAAAATGGAGAAAATAGACCCACATGGGAAAACAACACGGCCTGGACTTCCTCACACGGACGTGTCACACGGCCGTGTCACTTTGGCAAGGTCAAAGCACGATTTACATGGGTAGATCACAGCCCGTGCCCATTTAACAGCCTTGACAACGGCCTTAAGCAATCGTACACGGGCGTGTCCCTGCTGAGCCCAAGTTTAGTCCAATTTGGAAAAGGCCAATTTTGAGGGCTCTTAGGCATTCCAAAGCCTGTTTAAACACCTGAGGAGGCACTTAGAAGGGGGGCCACAAAGAAGGAAGAAGGGAACTGCTCAAGGAAAGCCGATTGATCCATCTCAGAAGTCGGATTCATCATCAAGATTAAAGATCTCCCTTCAATTTCCCTTCAGGAGTTTTGGGTTTTTCTTTATGTTTTGTATTCATTATTCTTCTAAGATGTTTACCTTTTTATTTATGAACTAAAACCCTAAATACTTATGGAGAATGAAACCTAAGACAGATCTTGTTATTATTATCTGAATTGTATGATAAATATTTGACTTGTTCTTAATTATATGTTCTTAATTCTTGTTTTGATATTCCAGGATATTGATTCAAGTTAAGCTCTTATTCAGAGGAGGAATAGACTCTGTCTAAGAGTACATTTGTCATAATTAAGCGGAGTTAATTGTGCGCCTAGAGATAGGGTGACAAGATTTTGCAGGATTAAGGTGAAACCTAATAAGGGGATCCATAGATCGAGTTAATGCAACCTTAGAGAGTTAATTAGAAAGAGATTTCAATTATTCAACCTAGGGTTAGATGTTGTTAGTCTCAAGAGGGATAATAATATAACTTAGGGATTTCTATGGATCAAGTCAAATGAACAAATCATCCGATTCAGAGTCAAATAACAAGTGAAGTCTAGGTGGATTTTTCCTTATGTATTGTCTTAATTCAATCGTTTTTCCAAAAGTAATTCCCCAATTCTATTTTCTGTGAATTCTTAGTTTAGTTAATTAGTTAGTTAAAACAAACCCCATTATTCTTAGGCTAGATAATAAAAAGACAGTCATTACTAGTACTTTTAGTTCTTTTGGGTTTGAAAATCTGGTCTTGCTAAAACTATACTACTGTTCGATAGGTACACTTGCCTTCATCGTGATAATAGTTAGTTTCAAAAACGATTCATTATAAATATTTAAAACTTGTCACGAATTTGACGTGTATCAATCCTTAATGCACCATATTCTTCGTGAGGCTCTATCACTCAAGGAACACCCGTCCGGGGTAGATCCTTTCTATTTGAGATCATTGGATTACTCATCCGGACTAAATCTTTTTCTACAACACATGCAATATCTCATGTCATGTAAGTCATAGTTTACCCATCGAATTTCCCTTTTTCTATTTCAACCGGGACATTTATTATCTTTCTTTTATACAAGCACATTTCATGAATTATCATGCAATGAATATCTAAATTTTCATACATTTAAGAACATGCATGTTTAAGTATGTTAAAAGTTTACTTGGGGTTATACGAACTTACCTGGTAATTGCTTTGGTTTCGTGTCTCGATTATTCCGAAACCTTTCGTTTTTCACGATCGACCTCCAGAATTGGTTCCTCGGGGTCTATATCAATAAAATTAGATTATTAATACATCATATTATTCGTTTTAGGCCTAAAACTCACCCTCGAGCAAAATGACCATTTTTCCCCTAACCTTTCACAATATTTACAATTTAGTCCTAAGGCTCGTATAATGTAATGCATGAAATTCCTTGGCTACCAAGCCTAGCTGAATGCTATTCACACTCATAGCAGCCCATGTTTTCCCTTCATTCTATATTTTCCTACCCATTTTCACAACTTTTACAATTTAGTTCTTTAAGCCATTTCCATGAAAAACCACTTAGTAAAAGTTGTTTACCATCCTTTAAACTCTCATATCCCTCCATAAATCATCAAAACACAAACATCTCATGCATGGGTAAATTTTTGAACATGAACCCTAACTTGAAATTTGGGTAAAAATAGAAAGAGCATGTTACGAGGATCTCAAAAATATGAAGAACGTTAAAAACGGGGCCCAGGAGCACTTACTATTGAGCTTGAAAATGTTGAAAACCCTAGCTACGGAGACCCTTAGAATTTCGGTAGCATGGAGAAGAAAATGAGCTAATTTTAGCTTGATTTTCCCTTTTTTTATTTTGTTTATTACCAAATAACCAAAATGCCCTTCCTTACTAAACTTCCAAAATTTTCCATGCATGCCCATTTTTGTCCAAAAACTTATAAATTGAGAAAATTACTCTTTAAGGACCTCCAATTAACATTCCAAAGCAATTTCATACAAATTACTTCTAGAACCCAAGTTTTCAATTTATTCAATTTGGTCCCTAATCTCTAATTGGACACTTTACACATAGAATTTCTTCATGAAACTTTAACACATGGTCATTTTCATATCCTAGACCTCATAATGATCATGACATAATTATTTTAACGTCAAATTTGTAGTCCTAAAACCATTATTCTGACTAAGCCCTAATTCGAGATATTATAATAATGTCGTGGCAAAATCTTGATTAACATACTGTGCAGAAGAGTCTTAGAGTGGCCTGCCACTTTCAAGGGCAAAACCTCAAGTCTTTGTCCCTGCTCATACAGAGTCTTATTATAGTAACATGTGTAATTCCTTCTTTATGACACAAGCATTATTTGAATGTTGCTCATGCCATCCAATATTAGTTAAGTAATCTAACATTTTCCGCATTAAATCAACTTAACAAGAATAATATGCCATCGATTATTCCAAGGGATTGCACATAAACAATTGAATAGGCAGTAAAATAATTAGATTTATACCATGGAAACTTAAAACAGTTAAGTATCATGAAAATAACCCTAACCTGATGAAATTTAACTCATCAATTGGAAAATATAATTCCAAACTATTACCATCGTTTAAAACCAAATAAGTTCACAGGAAAGCCCTAAGGAAATAACTGAAAAACGTCAAGAAAATAGCTTCTGCTCGTCTGCACTTCATCAGCACAATTCTATATTGACCGAGAGGATGACTTCCTCTTCCACTTGAGATTTCTTACTCTTTTACTTCTCTCTAAGATGCCTTTTGAGGTTCCCTTCATTGTCCTTTTACAAATAGAGTTCGGCCAATCAATTTGTGTTAATCTTCTCTTTTCTAAGGTGATTTATTTGGCATAAGTTTATATTTCAAATTGAAACAGCTGCATGAGAATTGTTTGACTCAGTCTTCCTGACATCACTACAGCACTCATGCTGGCATATCATTTGCACTTTGCCCTAGCAAAACTTCACTCATTTATTTCCTTTCTTTGAAAACTTGCTCCTTTCCTACCACCACACAAAACTTCCACAAAAACCAATTAAAAGCACCAAATAACTCAACATTGTTCAAGTTCAAATGCAATATAAAAAATGATAATTAAAACGCCCTAAAATGCAACAAAATATACCTAAGTACAAATAATTAGCTAAGTCAAAAGGTAGAAAATATAACTCTTTTCAAGAGTTATCACACCCCCAAACCTAAGCTATTACTTGTCCTCAAGCAAAAAAATTCCTATATATACTAATGCAAATATTTTGCCATGGCATGAAACCCTTTCGTACTGCTTATCTATCCGAAAAACAATGTATATCTCAATTCTCAGCAATTTTTCTCTTTCCTAAAGTTGTTCGAATGGCTAAGGTTTGTCTAGCAAAGTTAGTGCAAAAATATCTCCTAAAAACAAAAATTTCTAAATACTCGTCCACTCTCCCTTTCTGTCGTATAGCAAATATCTTTTAACCCACTTAGTTCATTTGCTACCTAACATCAATTATTTATTATTCTAGATTTTTCTCTCTGTTTTTTTAATGGGTTTTTTCCTACCCTGACAATCATAGTGGAACATACACCGAATTGCTGAGGTATTACATATGTCACAATTTAAACAAGAAAACATTAATGAAGTTAAGGCCTTTGACTAAAAAGACGGATGGAGGATACAACTACCTCATTAACTACTCAGTCCTTAGCTACAATATCCCTAACAATTTTTATTACACACTCATACTTAGACCCACCTTTCTAATCAATAGCACGATGGAGCAAACAAAGTGGTGCTAACCTATTTAGCGATGCTGAAGCATTGGACTGTCTACTATCCTTTATTTAAATAATATTTCATAGCATTGTTAATAATACTAGGTTGAAGAATCCCTAAGGCATTAAAATATACTCACTATAATTTGAAAAACAATGTAGAGTATAAAGCATCTTAATTTTAGAAATCAATTTCCAAGCAATTTAGCCTTAACAAAACTTACCAAATCCATTTTTACAAATTCAAGAAAATCAAAAAATAATATTTATAATCATCATTGAAAATCATGAATAAAAACTGTAGTTTGTATAGACAAACAATATATCAATAGTTACAATGCCATGGAAAATTACTCCTATATGCAACAATATGGATATACCCTAAATACAAAATGCAACCTAGAGGCCTAATACACCCCCAAACCTAAGGGATGCATTGTCCCCAATGCATGGAACAAAACAAACATAAGTATGCACATAGATATAGACAAAAATAATATGTAATTTATTAAGAAAAGAAATAAGGAAAGAAGAAACTTATTAGGCTTAGACTAGACTGTAGGTCCATCATTCAATTCGTCTGACGGTCTTGCGGGCTTTGACTTTGTACCTCATTTTTCATTTCAAAGTGGTGCTCTCTCCACCTTCCTTCTCAATTTTTATAAGATCAACATCAATTGATCAATTAGTTTGTCTTGCTCTGTCACAGAAGTCGGTGAAGACACGAGTATAGAAGTTTTACCCTTATCAGCAGTAGTGGTAGTGGTAGTGGCAGTGGCCTCCAAGGTCCTTAAATACATATTTTTCGAGCCCATCCTTAGTAGCTTTCTCCTTACGAGTGGCTTCTTCTTCCACAGAATCACTATTGGTAGCAGCTGATTTGGCTCCTCTTCAGAGTCATCAGATGACAGCAAGTTCAATAGAAACACAAGAAATGGTGGCATGGGTTTTGAAAAATTCTTCTGAAGGGATCTTCGTAAGGCCAAGTCTCGATTTTTCGCATACGTCCAATATCGAGCATGGCGTGCATTGAGTTGTCCCAACTCTTCAATGAGGTGGTACTACTGGACTTCAAAAAGGGATAGCCTTTGCTCTTGCTTATTTAAAAAATGTAAAATTTTCTGGATAAGGGAATCACAAGAGTCAGGAGACGTTGTTGTAGGAATTTGCATGGTAGGCAAAGCTTAATGGTGCTGGAATGCCACGACAAACTCAGCTCCTCTGAGTTTGACAAAAATAGCTTGTGTTATCCCACCATTGTTGAGGGTAACATCCTCAGCATCACCTAATGGCACATTTATTGCTTCACACAGGGTTAAGATAAGATAAGTTAAGTTTAAATTGCCAGCATTCTTATCTGCACACTTGTGAACTTCCTGGAATATAATTCTCCCAATATTTATCCTTCAGCATTTAATAATAGAATGCAACAGTAGTATTCTCTCCTTTGACACTATCGTATTATGTGTTAATGGTATCAATCTACTTCTCAAGAAGTGATACCAAACCTTCCCTACTGGCTTCCACGCAACGCGCTCAACGGTGTAACAGTCATGGCCTGAAATAGTCCACTGTGTTTCTTCAACACACAAATCATTCAAAACCCATGATAATCCTGCTAGTGTAATATTGTAAGAAAACTCCGAACGTTCATCTTCAACCTCCCAGAGACCAAAATGGGTATTTATTTGGTCTTCATCAAACAGAAAAGATTTACCTCTCATGTAGATGAATGGGGAATCTAGGGAGTTAACATAAGAATAAAACTTTTGCACCACTTTTCCCAAAACATCTCATGGATGCAAAAAAAAACTTACTCCAGTTGTGCTTTTCAATAACTGATGCCACTGATTCATCATACCCAAAATGGGGTTCATCTTTTAATAGAAAACCCTACTTAAAGAAAAATAGTCATTTGAGGATGTTAGATGTATACCTTGTAGTAGCGATAGCATTGAAGAATATATTTGGTTGAGAACCCTCAGCATAAGAAGATTCTACCATCTTTGAAGTACTCTTTGCACGGGCCATAAAGGAATTCTGAAAAGAAATTTGGGAAAAGTACCCAAATGTGAAGACAGTAACAGAAGAGTTAAAGAAAGAATTAGTGTAAAAATGAAAACTTTATGAGAGGTAAGAGATGTGAGTACTTGGAAGAAAAATGAATTAAAAGGGGATAATGATGGCGGTTTTTAGGGAATGGAAAACATGAGGAAAAGGGTAATGACGTGGGGAAAATAAAAAGGAAATAAAGTTTTGGGGGGAAATGAAATATCCGGGCCCTCTATTTAGGGCTTCTATTTGAGTTTCCCAAAAAGGTTTGCCAACAAATCTTTCTTTTGAAGTTTTTCAACTAATCAAGTCTTGACACTTCATTACCAGTTTTTTTGTGGCATCATACTCCTTTATAATGCTACGACATTACTACTCAACGCTTACTAGCAAATAATAAAATATTAATAGTAAGAAAATAATACAAAATTTTATTATTAATTAAAATACAGAAATTAAAAGAAAAATTGCTAAATTAAATGTTATAAAATTAATGGTTTGCTTGTCACGTTCAACAAGAGCACCCCAACAATGCTTTAGGCATTGTCCGTTAACTTTGAATGTTGCTCCTGTGTCCAATTTTTTTACAGTAACAACTCCATATGAAAACACTTGAATTACTTCAAAAGGTCTTGACCATCGAGATTTTAATTTACTAGGGAATAACTTGAGCCTAGAATTAAATAATAGCACTTGCTGTCCAGGTTTAAACTACCTTGGCAAAATTCTATTATCATGCCTTGCTTGTTCTTTTTCTTATATAAATGAGCATTTTCATATGCTTGAGCCCGAAATTCTTCCATCTCATTCAACTCTAATAATCTTTTGTTGCCAGCAGCAGCCCAATCCATATTCAGCCTTTTAATTGCCCAAAATGCCTTATGCTCAAGTTCAACAAGCAAATGACATGGCTTACCATAAACAAGCTTGAAAGTTGACATTGTAACACCCTTTACCTGTACTCGACGCCGGAACAAGGTACGAGGCATTACTGTACTTGAACACAATCAAACACACAAAACTAGACCATAAAATTTCATTCCAATTAAGGTCCTTTAAACATATACTTAACATCCCTTACATGGGCCTGCAAGGCCCTAAACATGTATCGAAAAAGATTTGGGACTAAACCAAGAACTTCCGGAACTTTTACAACACTTAGAAAAATTTCATGTTTCAGAGGGTCACACGCCCACGGAGGTAGGCCGTGTGGTCGCACACGCCCGTGCGGCTTGGGACACGCCTGTGTATGCCTCTGTCCTCAGCACGTGTAACTCTCTGACTATGACATCATCAACCAAATAAGGTCACGCAGCTAAGGCACACGCCCGTGTCCTTAGGTCTTGTGGCGAATTAAATTCCAAAATCAGGTGCAGACTTCACACGGCCTGGGCATACGCCCCTGTTCTAAAGTTGTGTCTCTCACACAGCCGAGACACACGGTCGTGTCTCTGCCCGTGTGTTTACTACTAGGCATTCTATTTTGCATTAATTAGGGTGCAAAAGACACACGACCGGATCACATGCCCATGGGACAAGCCGTGTGTCATACACGGTCTATACACACGCCCGTGTGTCTACCTGTGTAGGTGACTTTAAGGCTATTTTCCAAGCCAATTGCCCCCTTTATTTGTACAAACACATATATAGCTTCAATGATACCTTAAAACTCATAAACATAGCTTATGCATGACAACTTCTCATCACATTTTACTCGTTTAAGACTCTCTAATATGACAAATCAAATCTTACCAACTCTCATATACGTATAAGTAATATTTCTTAGACTTGCATGCAAGCATTTTCATACCATCTTATACACACACAACATTCATCAACATTCAATCATCAATAACCACAGGCCATATCATAATAGAATGGTACATACATACATGGATAAGTAATTTTACAACCCAATAATCATTATGAGCCATATCTCTTGGCCATACACAAAATAAATCAAATATCATTATAAGCCAACACATTTGGCTAGACCAATATGACATATAACAAAATGCCTAGTCCCTATACATGCCATACTCAAAATGTTGAGACTAACTATACCTAAAAGATCCAATTAGTAGTGTGAACGAGCCTCCAATGTCTTTTGATCCCCGAGCTAGCTTGATGATACTACAAGGAAATGGAAGAGAGAGGGAGTAAGCATAAAGCTTAGTAAGCTTGCATGTAATTAATAAGCAATAATAATATGCATTATCGTACACATACATAACATAACCTGACTCATCTCATTTTCAGTAATCATTGTAGTCATATCCTACCTCATTCAATTTACACAATGTTCAATAGAACTCGAGATCATAATTTCTTTATTCTCATCTTACCAAAGTTTCACCATTTTGTAATCTCAATAACTATGAGCTTGGCGGACATGCCTGTACCCTTTCAACATGGTCATACCCCGTCATTTCTTTGACAAATCTTTGGACTACCCATTGGACCATTTGGAATACTTGAGACACTCAGAATTACCATACACAATAAGATGCCAATGCCATGTCCTAGACATGGTCTTACATGGGATCTCACATCGATGCCATATCCCAGATATGGTCTTATACAAATTCTCATTTCAACGCTATGTCCCAGACGTGGTCTTACACGAAATCTCATATCAACTCTATATCCCAGATATGGTCTTACATGATAACTCATACTGATGCCAATGCCATATCCCAGATATGGTCTTATATGGGATCTCATCAACCCAATGTCATAGTATTTATAACCTAAGTATTCCTGAGGTTCAACCGACTTTTATCACCTTAAATCTTTATCAAACAACATCAATAATATTCACGAAGACAATTATACAATTCATATACATTAAATGCTAAATTCATAATAAAAAGTTGTATCAATCACTCACAAACTTACCTCGGTATAAAAATATGGACAATTAATTGATTTAGTCTAAGATCTTATTCTTTCCCTGATCTAGGCCTAGACTCCGTTTTTCTTGATCTATAATAGAAAATTTCACTTATTTAATTACCACATTTTTCAAAATAGCCCATAAATCATATTTTGGCAAAATTATAGTTTTGCCCCTAAACTTTCACATAATTACAATTTAGCCCTTAAGCTCGTAAATGAAATTCGGCCAATTTCTTTGTTACCCAAGCATAGCTGATTCATATTCCCTCTTATAAAACCCTTATTTTCCATAAAAACACATGTTTAACACCTATTTTTACATGTTTTACAAACAAACCCTTTTAGGTGTTTTCATGAAAATTTACTTAGAAAAAGATGTTCATCTATCATCAAACTTCCATATTCCTCCATTGACCATCAAAATACATGCATGACACACATGGGTAGATTTTGAACATAAACCCTAGCTCAAAAAAATGGTAAAAATAGCTATATTATGCTTCAAGGATTTCAAAAACATCAAAAAATAAAAAACTAACACCAAAATGACTTACAAGTAGAGGGTTTATTTTGCTAAAAATTTCAAGCTTCAATGGGGTTTTCTGCTTCAAATTTTTGGCCGAGATTAGAAATGAAGAAGAAGATGGCCACTTGTTTTATTTTATTAGTTTTTGCTTGTGTCATCAAATACCAACCCATGCCCAATTTTTGACTTTTTGACTTTTCATTTATTACACTTCATGTATAGCCACACACATATATAATGGTCTAATTACTCATTAAGGACCTCAACTTTTAAGTTCTATAGCTATTTAACACCTTTATCTAATGGAACACAACTTTCACATTTTACGCAATTTGGTCCTTTTTCACAAATTAAACATTCAAATGGTAAAATTTCTTAACAAAACTTTTAAACAATCATATTATCATACTATAGACCTCAAAAGAATATTAAAATAAATTTTATGGCCTCAGATTTGTGGTCCCGAAACCACTGTTCTAACTAGGCCCAAAATCAGGATGTTACAGACATCTCTAATGGTTTTTTAAATGATGTTCGATATGCCCATAAAGTTTCATCTAATCTGTTAGACCAATCTTTTCAAGAAGAATTTACTACTCTTTTTTTTCCAAAATTTGCTTAATTTCTCTATTAGAGATTTTGACTTGGCCATTGGTCTAGGGATGATATGATGTGGTAATTATATGTTTCAACCCATATCTGCGCAAAGTATTGGCCATTAATTTGAAATTGAAATGGGACCCTTCATCAATAGTGATTGCTCTCGATGTCCCAAATCTTGTGAAAATGTTCTTATGTCAAAATTTCAATACTGACTTAGCATCATTTGAGGCAAGATCTACTGCTTCTACCCATTTAGAGACATAGTCTAATGCCAAAAGTATGTATAGCTTGCTTGTGGATGGTGGAAATGGACCATAAAGTCTATTCCCCATAAATCAAATAACTTAATCTTTAATATACTATGCAACAACATGTCCTATCTTCTTGAGACATTCTCTGTTCTCTGACAATGATCACATGATTTATACAATTCATGAGCGTCTTTAAAAAGGGTCGACCAATAGAATCCTGACTGGAGTACCTTGGCAGCTGTCTTCATTCCTCCAAAATGTCCTCCATAAGGAGCTGAGTGGGAATGCTATAAAATGCTAAGCATCTCCTCGTTAGGGACACACTTCCAAATTATCTAGTCTGCATAATGCTTAAATAGGAAAGGTTCATCTCAATAGTCCTGTTTTGCATCATGAAGAATTTTTTTGTTTCTTGTGTGTATTGAAGTTAGGTGGCACTACACCACTCACCAAAAAGTTTACTATGTCTACATACCAAGGTAGTGCCTTGGTAATGAGTAATTGTTCATCTGGAAAATCCTGATTAATGTATTTTGTGCAACCATCTTCATTTCTAGATTCTATCCTTGACAAATGGTCAGCCACTTGATTTTTGGTTCCCTTCTTATCTCTAATTTCCAAATCAAAATATTGCAACAGAAGTATCCAGTTAATTAATATCAACTTGGCCTCCTTCTTACCTACCAAATATTTGATAGTTGAGTGATCTGTGTAAACCGTAACTTTTATTCCCACTAAGTAAAATCAGAATTTGTCGAACGCAAAGACTACTACCAGCAATTCTTTCTCTATAGTCGTGTAATTAAGATGAGATTCTATCAACATCTTACTGGCATAGTATATTACATGTAATACCTTGTCCTTTCTTTTCCCCAACACTTCTCCCACAGTAAAATCATTAGCGTCACACATGAGTTCAAAAGGCAATGGCCATTCTGGAACAACTACAATTGGTGCTGCTACTAGCCACTCCTTGAGTACCTTAAAAGCCTGCAAGTATTGATCATCAAAATTAAAAGATTTATTTATTCCGAGTAGAGTACATAAGGGTTTAGAGATTTTTGGGAAGTCCTTGATAAATCTTCTATAAAATCCTGCATGTCCTAGGAAACTTCAAATACCCTTTACATTGGTGGAATGTGGCAATTTTTCAATCACTTCTATTTTTGCTCGGTCCACCTCAATTCCTTATTGTGACACCTTATGTCTCAAGACAATGTGATCGCGTGATTTCGTGATAGGTTTTAAATATTTATAATTAATCATTCTTGAAAATAACTATTATTGCGATGTAGGCAAGTGTACCTATCGAACGTAGTATAGTTTTAGCAAAACTGGATTGTCAAACCCAAAAGAACTAAAAGTACTAGTAATGACTGTCTTTTTATTATCTAGCCTAAGAATAAAGAGGTTTTGTTTTAACTAACTAATTATCTAAACTAAGAACTCACGGAGAATAGAATTGGGGAATTGCTTTTGGGAAAATCGATTGAATTAAGACAATACCTAAGGAAAAATCCACCTAGACTATACTTGTTATTCTGGCTCCGAATCAGAAGATTTATTCGTTTAACTTGTTCCGTAGAGATCCCTAAGTTATGTTATTATCCCTATTCAAGACTAATAATGTCTAATCCCTAGATTGAATAATTGAGACCTTTCTCTAATTAACACCCTAGGGTTGCATTAACTCGATCTATGGATCCCCTTATTAGGTTTCACCCTAATCCAGAAAAATCTTGTCACCCTATGTCTAGGCGCGTAAACAACTCCGCTTAATTATGACAAATGTACTCTTAGACAGGGTCTATTCCTCCTCTGAATAAGAGCTTATCTTGAATCAGTTTCCTGGGATATCAAAACAAGAATTAAGAACACATAATTAAGAACAAGTTAAATATTTATCATACAATTCAGAAAATAATAACAAGATTCGTCTTAGGTTTCATTCCCCTTAGGTATTTAGGGGATTTAGTTCATAACTAAAAAGGAAAACATCTCAGAAGAATAACAAATACAAAACATAAAGAAAACCCAAAACTCCTGAGGGAAGTTGAGAGGAGATTTTCAGTCTTGATGATGAAACCAGCTTATGGGATGGATCAATCGGCTTCCTTCGAGTAATTCCTTCCTTCCTCCCTCCCTATGTGCCCCCCTTTCTTCCTCCTCTAGGGTGTATTTATAGGCTTTGGAATGCCTAAGAGCCCTCAAAATTATCCTTTTCCGAATTGGACTAAACTTGGGCTCGGCAGGGATACGCCCGTGTGACACGCCCGTGTACGATTACTTCAGGCCGTGCTTGAGCCTGCCAAATTGACACGGCCCTGTGGTCTACCCGTGTGAGGAGGTCCAGGCAGTGTTGATTTTGTACTTCGGCTCATTTTATCTGTTTTTGGCCCGTTTCTCATTCCTTTCGCTCTCCTATGCTCTCCTAAGTATAAAACATGAAATTAAAGCATTAGGAGCATCGAATTCACCAATTCTAATGGGAAATCATCCAAAAAATGCGTTAAACATGGGGTAAAAATATGTATAAATTATGGTTTATCACAATGCGTTCATGAACTATGAAGTGGCATTTCTTCCAATTTAACACAAGATTTGTTTCTTCATAGTGGCATAGTACCATCTCTAATTTCTTTAAACAATCCTCAAAATCATTCAACAAATATGGGGAAGTCGTCCATAAAAACTTCAATAAAATTCTCCACTATGTCTGAAAACATAGCCATCATGCAACGTTGGAAAGTTTTTAGGGCATTACATAACCTAAACGGAATCCGTCTAAACGCAAAAGTGCCATATGGACAGGTGAAAGTGGTCTTCTCTTAGTCTTCTGGTGCTATGGCAATTTGGTTGTAACTGGAAAAACCATTTAGAAAACAATAAAAATCCTTACCAGCTAATCTATCCAACATCTTATCAATGAACAAAAAAGGGAAATGGTCCTTCCTTGTTGCCTTGTTCAGTTTGCAATAGTCCATACACACCTTCCATCCTATAACGGTGCAGGTGGGGATGAGCTCATCATTATTGTTACTTACCACTGTGACACCTCCTTTCTTGGGTACACATTGCATAGGGATTACCCACGAGCTATCATAAATAGGATAAGTAATGATAGCATCAAGCCACTTGATAATCTCCCTCTTAACAACTTCTTTCATAATTGGACTTAGTCGTCTCTTCTGTTCAATGGAATTATTGTGGCAATCTTCCAACAAAATCTTGTGCATACACAATGCTGGTCTAATTCCTTTTATATCAGCAAGGGTCCATCCCAATGCCCTTAGATCATCATAACAATTCCAACAACATGTTCTATTGCTCAAGTGTTAACTTTGCAAAAAATACAACTAGCAAAGTACTATTATTCCCCAAGTATGCATATTTTAGATGTTGTGGTAGAGGCTTTAACTCCAGTACAAGTGATTCTTCTATAGAAGGTTTAGGAGGCTTAAAGGATTTTCCGAATAACTCCAAGGTCTCAAATTTCTTCCCTGCCTATCCACTATCTGCTGAGCTTCCCTAAATTCACCAAGCTCTTCAGATCTTAATTCTTCACATTGCTCCATCAAGTAATCTTCGCTGTCAGCACTATTGTAGTGAAATTTTGCAAATTCATCTATTATTGTTTCTAGCACATCAACCGTGTGGCATTCCTCATTCTCACCCGCACACTTCAACACATTAAACACATTAAAAGTGACCTGTAGATCATTCACTCTCATAGTTAGCTTACCTTTCTGTACATCAATTAGAGTCCTGCCAGTAGCAAGAAATGGTCTTCCAAGAATAATTGGAACATCATGGTCAGATTCACATTCTAAAATAAGAAAATTTTAGGGAAAGATAAATTTATCTACCCTTAGCAATACGTCTTCGATTTTACCATCTGGATGGGCATAAGATCTGTCAGCTAATTACAACGTCACTGTGGTAGGTCTTGCCTTCCCAATTCCTAGCTTCCTAAAAATAAACATAGGCATTAGATTTACACTTGTGCCTAAATCACATAATGCCTTACCTACATAGTGATTTCCAATTTAACATGGGATAATAAAACTCCCTGGGTCTTTTAACTTCGGAGATAACTTATTCATCAACATTGCTGTGCACCCTTCAGTGAGAGCAATAGTCTTAAAGTCTCCCAATCTGCATTTCTTCAACAATATGTCCTTCATGAATTTTACGTAGTTGGGCATTTTCTCTAATGCTTCGACTAGCAGTATGTTGATATGGAGTTGTTTCAGGGCATCTAAAAATCTTTTAAACTGAGCATCGAATTATGAAATTGCTGAGGAAATGGTAGAGGTGGTTGTCCTTTAGGTTGCTGATACTGTTTTGTTATGGCATTTTTGTTAGCAACCTAATCTGGTTCTGACACACCATTCTTCTGCTTACCCTTTTCAAGTGCAGTATGTTTTTCAGATAGCTCTGGGATCTTTACCTAGACACATCTTGAGTCATCCTCTTCTGCTACGGAATTTTGAACAACATTATCTAGCTGAGTCCCACTTCTGAGAGTAATAGTCTAGTATTGCTCCTTGCCTTATGTCCTTGAATTTTTGGTGTCACTATGTAATGCTCCATGCAGTCTTGTGTTCAAAGCATTGGCTATCTGCCCTACTTGATTCTCAAGTGCTCAGAGGGATGCAGCCTAACTCTGGATCATAGCATCATTCTTGGCCATATACTCCTTTAACAAAGATTCAATAGAAGTAGATGATAATGCCAGACCATACTAATTATTTTGTCAGGGCATTTTTGAACGTATCATGACAATGCATTACTGACATTCTTTCTTAGGCCGGTATTGAAATTTCCTGCACTTTGATTATTCCAACAAAAATTTAAATGTTGTCTCCACCCCGAATTGTAAATGTTGGAATATAGATTATTGTTTCAGTTAGAGTTTCTCATATAGTACAATGACACTGGATTGGATGCACATTCATCAAACATGTGACTTTCACCACAATAAACATATGATGATTCAGCTACTTTTATTTCCTGCACAGTAGTTAAAGGTTTCATGGTTTTAATTATATTAGCTAGAGAAGATACCCGGGCCGTCAATAAAATGATTGCATCGAGCTCGATGGTACTGAAAGCTCTCTTACCCATACCAACTCTTGTAGTCGGATATTGCTAATCATTGTTGGCAATTTTTTCCACGATTTTGTATGCTTCATTATATGTCTTATCCAACAAAGTAGCATTTGCTGAGGTATCAACTACCATTCGTGTATGTGCATTTATCCCATTGTAAAACATATCCATTTGAGTCCAGTACTGGAAACCATGCATCAAACATTTTCTAATTAAGTCCTTAAATCACATCTATGCTTTATATAGCATTTCATGCTTTATATAGCATTTCATCTTCAAATTGTCGAAAAGATGTAATATCATTTCTCAACTTGGCATTCATAGTGGGAGGATTACACCTTAACAAAAATCTCCAGAAAAGGTCATTCCATGATGCCACTATTCTTGATGGTAAAGTATTTAACCAAGCCCTAGCACGATCTCTTAAAGAATACGGGAATAGCTTAAGTCTTAAGGCATCTTCAGGAATACCATGTTGTTTGAATGAGTCACACACTTCTAGAAAAAGTCTTAAATGTAGTCGTGGGTCTTTAGTGGGTAAACCACCAAATTTCCCTACAGTTTGTAACATCTAAAACATTACTGGTTTTAACTCGAACTACTGAGCTTATATAGTCAGTCTGACTATTCCTGGATTCAAGTCATCTAGCATCAAAACAACATGCTCTCTGATTGTCCTGTCTCGATCATCTACCACATGCCCCATGTGAGGATTCTAATTGTGATCATTTGGATGGCCATTGAGATCATTCCTATTTCCAACCATTTTTCTCAATTCTTTTCGCTTACTCCGCAAAGTTCTGTCAATCTCTAAATCGAAAAGGTATTTTGTGTTAGAAGGAATGCCTCTGCTCATGCATTGATGGCAAACCTGTAAAAATTAAATTAAATAAAAATACTAAGTAAAATAACAAAACCAAATTTCACCAAATTGTTGATCTCCGGCAACAACGCCAAAATGGTGTGCGATTTTTTTGCAAGTATACACGTTGGTTCAAGTAATAAAGAGGTAAGTGAGTATTGTTCCCATGAGGATCAAATTGAGGTACAAAATTTGTCAAGCTATCTTAATAGGTTCAAGTTAATTTTATAGTAAATGATTGAAGGAATTGTTATGGCAAAAACTAAGGTAAATATGTGATGATGGGTAAATAACTGGAATTGCTATGGAAAAGGTGATAACAGAATTGTAAATACGAGAACTATTGCGTGAATAATATATAAATGAAAAAATAATCAACTAAGAATGCTAAGGCGAAGATATTTTGGCAAAGAATCAAGTATAGTGTTTATGATACTTATGTGGAAGGTTGGGATTACTCAGAATCAACCTTACTAGCAATAATGTCGTGGAAAAATCTTGATTAACTTACTATGCAGAAGAGTCCTAAAGTGGGCTGCCACTTTCAAGGACAAAACCTCAAGTCACTATCCCTACTCATATAAGGTCTTATTACAGTACCATGTGTAATTCTTTCTTTATGATGCAAGCATCATTCGAATGTTGCTCATGCCATCCAATATTAGTTAGGTAATCTAACATTTCCTGCATTAAATCAACTTAACAAGAATAATATACCATGGACTATTCCTGGGGATTGTACTTAAACAATTAAATGGGTAGTACAATAATTAAATTTATACCATGGAAACTTAAAACAATTAAGTATCATCAAAATAACCCCAACCCGATGAGATTTAACTCATCAGTTGGAAAATATAATTCCATACCATCACCACCGTTTATAACAAAATAAGTTCACAAGACAGCCCTAAGGAAATAACAGAAGAACGTCAAGAAAATAACTTTCGCTAGTCCAGACTTCAATAGCACAATCTTATGTTGACTGAGAGGATGACAAATATACCTAAGTTTGAATGCAATATAACAAATGCTAATTAAAATGCCCTAAAGTGCAACAAAATATACCTAAGTACAAACAATTAGCTAGGTCAAAAGGCAGAAAATATAACTCTTTTCAAGAGTTATCATCATCCCAAGAGGTCCTTTCATCATTAAACCACCTGTAATTTAAATTTTCCATAATTAAATCGTTTAGTCTAAAAGGTGAACAATAAATAAGTAAATAAAATTTGAAAAAGAAAATAACACAATTAATGAAAAAAATAGTGCACTACCTAGCTTATTCATCTTTAGACTAATATTATTCACAAGTAATTGATTCAATAACAATTATCACTATCGCAATCCTCGGCAACAGGGCCAACAACTTGACTACCTCCAAATGTACCAATGTCCAGAGTGTGAATATTGCAACAAAAGATATAGATTTAAGGCGGTGTCCGAAAGTATACAGTTCAAGTTGTAATATAGTTACAACGAAGTAGGTAAGTACTCCGAGGATTGTACCCAAGGGATTAGAATTTGGGGAAGATTGTTATCAAACCAATTATAGGAAATAATTACAATTCTAATTGATTCACAAATTAGTAGTGTTAATATGGAAGAAAGATGATAATAATATTAATAAACTAAATAAATTTAATTAAACCTAAATCTACTCCTAAGTTTATGTTTCGACTTCTCTTATCAGTTATTTTGGCTACACGAATTTCGTTAGCCTAAATCCAATTGTTTTACCTAATGAATTATTGATGTAAGGTTCTAATCAATCAACTAGTCGATACCCTAACAGGATCTTCTAGTATGTCCACTAGAATAGCGAGTCAACAAGAACTACTTATCTTCTAACCTTATAGTCAGAACTAGTTCAGGGTTAAGGTGTTCACGGATAGGCCATACCAATTTTGGGTTAATTCCCAGTTAAATGACTTCTTAGGGTTGTCAAGCTTAGGGTTTAAGTTCTTCCTCTCCCAAACAGCTAATTCGCTAAGAAACTCTATCCTTCAATTAATTAATAAGATGAGAACAGTTGAAACATGTGATATATGTATAAAGCATAAACTAATTCTAATATTTACACAAGCATTCAATTAAGCAATGTTAAAAAAGAGGTATAAAGAATACAATAAAGGAAAAGAAATGCTAATGGATTTATTGATGAAAGCATGGCTCTAAAACAATCTCCATTCACGAGGGTCTCACTTTAGAATAGGATCTTTCAATTACAAGAACATAAAATAGCCTAAATAGAAACTAAGAATGAAATAAAAATCCTAAGTATATTTTTTGTCTCCTTAAAATTGTGTGTTTAAATTGATTACAATGACCTTTATATAGGCTACAATCAGAATAATAAAGTGCCTAAAATATTCTTGAAGCCCTTAGAGTTGGACTAGGATAGATACTCTTAATTTCCCTAAAAAATGTAATTAAAACGTGCAGGAGTTTTTGGGCTACGCAGGGGCTTGGTTACAATACAGGCCTGCGATATTGCAACCAACCACAGGGGGTATGTCACGACATAAGAGCGTTGTGTCAAGACGTCGAGGGAAGTTTCACTCCAAAACTTATTTTTGGCTTCTATCTTCAATGTTGAGACATCAGTGTCTTGTTGTCACGACATAAACATCAGTTTTCACTTGAATAAGCCTCTTTAGCTCCCGACTTGACCTACAAGCTCATGTAACCTTATTTAGATATATAAAATGTAATGAAAACTACTAGAAAGCATAAATTACTACTTTAAGTATGAAAACCTAAATATATACTAAGATGCTTTTATTTGGCTATTAAACAAGCTAAAGCTATATGTAAAAAGGATTTCAATACTAGTGTAATTCATGGCAAATCAATAGACCTCACCAAGGTAAAAGCAATTCTTGAATGGAGCTCACCTAAGAATGTCATTGAAGTACGCAACTTCTCGGGGTTGGTTAGGTACTACAGGAGATTTATGAAAGGGTTCTCTATTATAGCCTCACCCCTCACCAAAATGTTGAAGAAGAATGAAAAGTTTGTGTGGAGCAACAAATGTCAGAAAAATTTTGAAAGCTAAAGGCGATTTTGATTGAAACTCCAGTGTTGGCATAGCTTGAGCCTAGAATTGAGTATACAGTATACACAAATGCATCATTGAATGGTCTAGGTTGTGTCCTTATGCAAAAAAGGAAGGTCACCGCATATGCTTCACACCAATTGAAATTGCATGAAAGGAACTACCCCTCGCATGATCTAGAATTGACAGTTGTGGTCTTAGCACTAAAGCTCTGGAGACATTATTTATATAAAGAAAGATGCCATATCCTTTCTGACCATAAAATTCCAAAGTACTTGATGACCCAGAATGAATTGAACCTACGCCAAAGGAGATGGCTGGAACTATTGAAAGATTATGACCTGACTATTGAGTGCCAACCAAGAAAAGAAAATGTGGTGGTAGATGCCTTGAGCAAGAAAACTATGGCTACCTTGTTGTCGCTGCGAGCTAAATTGACTTTGACCAATAATGGAGCATTATTGGAAAAGTTGGTAGTGAAATCAACTCATGTCTCTCAAATTTTGGAAGAACAGATGAAAGATATCAAATGCAAATGGTTCAAACAAAATATGCTCTCAGGCAAAGTAGTGCACTTCTATATTGGTAAAGAGGGCAAACTCAGATTCAGAAATCAAGTGTTTGTACCAGTAAGGAATGAATTAAGAAAGGAGTTATTAAGAGAAGCTCACCAAGGGCCTTTTTTCACTTTACCCTGATGACATCAAGATGTATAGAGACTTGAAGGAATCTTACTGGTGGCCAAGAATGAAGAAAGAGATCTCAAAATACATTTCCACATGCCTAACATGTCAAAGTGTAAAGACAGAGCACCAAGTACCATCGAGAAGACTGTATCCTCTGGAAATTCCCAAATGGAAATGACACAAAATCACTATGGACTTTGCATCTGGATTGCCCTTCAATCCCTCCAAGAAGAACTCTGTATGGGTGGTGGTAGATAGGCTTAGCAAATCAACGCACTTTTTACCTATGAATACAACATATTATTTAGAAAAGCTGGTTGAACTATATATTGCTGAAGTAGTGCATCTCCATGGAGAGCCATCATCCATTGTGTTTGATAAGGATCAAAGATTTACCTCTAGATTATGGCAGTAATTACAACAATCATTGGGAACTAAGTTGAAATTTAGCATTGCATTTCACCCTCAGACTAATGGCCAATCTGATAGAGTAATTAATGTTTTAAAAGATATGATACGTTTTTTATGATCAATTTTGGGATAAATTGGGAAATGCATGGTCCTCTGATTGAATTCGCCTACACCAATAGTTACCACGCTAATTTAAAGATGTCTCATTTCAAGGCCTTATATGGTAGAAGGTGTAAAGCACCTAATTGTTGGACAAAGTTAAAGTAAAGAAAAATCATGGGTCTAGACTTAGTGCATGAAACTAAACCAAAGGTCTTCGTCATTCGCAACACTTGAAAGTTGCTTAGGATTGCCAAAAGTCTTATGTTGATATAAATAGAAAGGAGATCTCCTTCGATGTGGGAGACAAAGTATTCTTGAAGGTATCCCATTGGAAGAGGATTATATGGTTTGGCCAAAAAGGAAAGCTAAACCCAAGATTTTTGGGACCTTATGAAATTCTGGAAAGCTATGGTCTGGTGGCGTAAAAATTGGCTTTACCTCTTGAACTATCGAAGATTCATAACGTCTTCCATGTATCAATGTTACGAAGGTATAAATCCAACCCTAAGCATGTGGTACAAATTGAAGAGCTTAATATTGAACCAAAATTATCTTTTGAGGAAAAACCAGTTTGTATTTTGGCCAAAAAAGTTAAATAGTTGAGGAATAAGAGAATTCCTTTAGTAAAGGTACTATAGAGGAATTACGACACTGCATAAGTCACTTAGGAAAGGGAGAGCATAATGAAAAAATAGTGTCCACAATTTTTTTAGGTATAAATTTCGAGGACAAAATTTCCCAAGGGGGGAGAGTTGTAACATTCCACCCAGTGAAGTGTAGCACTCGAGTATTATTAATTGAACTAAGCCTTATAGTGTGACCCCTAAGTAAGAAAGGGTTAGAAATTTATTAAATACTTAACGTCTGCGAATGCACCATTAGGAAAAGCCCTGATTAAGGCAAGCTCTATGGTTTCGCAGACTCTTCGATAAAGTATACACCGCCCCAATAGATAGATAAAAATAGTGAGTCCTATTGTTAAACCCCTAGTCTAATAGGAATGATACATATACTGTTATCTTATTCCTTAATTAAACTATTTAGTTTGCCTAATGAGGACTATATTGGATTGGACAAAGTTTCTGAAAATGAAAGAACATGCATTTATGATAAGAGAGAAAACTATAAGTCACGGGTACTGAAAAAAAGTTAGTGGAGGGAAATAAGCTTGCCCATTAATTTTTCCTTTTATGTGCACCTATATAAAGCTAACCTTAGCTTTCTAAGCAAGTTCTATACTTTCTGTTGCAAATTATACTTCCTTTCAAAAAAATTCTCAGCATTTTTTGGGAAAGGGTTAAAGCCAATGCTTGTTTGAAGGATTAGAGTTTGCTATAATTAGCTAACTTCACCGTCGTGAAACCTAGTAAATAACGATGAAACTTTAGCTATTCTCATGATTATTTATGAGACCCTAGGGTTTCATGCTTTAAGGACAGATTAAAGCTTAGAGGAAGGAAACTTCCAGATTCTGGGTTTCCTGATTAAGTGTTCTTGAAAGCTTCTTTACTTCTTCTGAAAAACATGATTTGGTAAGTTAACTATTTATTTTATAGCTCAAGAAACTCCCAAAAGCTCTCGAGATAAGGGTAAGGGACCTGTTATCTAGTCTCTATTGCATCTTCTAGTGAGTTCCTTCATACCCTACGTGAGTGTTGTACATGTCTGGTTTAAGGTAAGTTTGTCTGTCTGGTGAAAAGCCTGGCTTTGTATGTCTGTGTAAGAAATGAAAGGGCCTTACTTCATGCTAAGTCAGCACCCACCTTACTTTGAAAAATGAACCATACGATCAAAATAAAGGAAGTGAATTCATGACGTTGCCTTCATTGCAAGGAGCATTGAACTGGTAGATCATGAAACATGAATGATGTTATGTAGCCTCTGGTAGGGCAAGTGTAATGCAAACCAGATTGGCAAAACGTAACAGAGGAAGAAGAAACGAATGAATGATACAATCTCTGAACACAGACTAGGGTTTTTGGCTAGCACGAATGAGGTTGACTGCATGAATGCATGGGCATAGTGTATTCACTAAAATGAGTTCTATTTTGTTAAAGTTTCTGTAAGTTCGATATTCTCTAATAGGTAAGCTACATGAAGTCAGTTTGTGTGGTGTATTCACCAATGGGCGAACTATAAGTCCTACTGAGCTGGGAAAAGTCATTCTATCTATGTGACATATAGATATCCTAATGTTCCCTTTAAAACTCACTAAGTTCTATAAACCTACTACATTTATCTTCCATTCTTAGGACTACCGAAGAAGTAAGGAACCTTCAACGACTACGCTAGAGGATACGTACTGTGTGAGGCTTTTAGTGATTTTGTATTATACATGACAAATGAAGGTGACATCAATGCTTGAAATTTGAAGAACAATATGTTTTAACTAAAATTTGTATTCGTCAAACTATGCTCTTTCCTTAAATCCTTACAATGAAGTTTTACGTTTTAAAAGTTTTTGGGTTCGTAGATTTAAACGTTTCATATATTACTGCTATAGCATAAACCTAACTATTTTTGTAAAACCTAAGGTTTCGCCAACTACATTTCTATAAGGAAAAGACTTTAAGGCTACGGCGCACCGTTCTTGGATCCTCCTTAAAGGTCGGGAATAGGGCGCTACAAACAAGGACATATCTAATGGTTCTTTATCCTTAATCTCACTGACTAAGGTGGGTTTCATTTGCAATTCTTCTAGTAAGCCTCCACCATCTACTAGGCTTAACCTAGAAAATGTCGCTCCTAGATCAGTCATTTGTTTTCTACTTAGATCATTCACCATACATTGGCATTTATAGGGTGGTATTCAACCATACAGTCATAGTCTTTTAATAACTCTATTCACCTCCTTTGCCTCAAATTCAACTCTTTTTGGGTGAGAAGATACTTGAGACTCCTATGATCAGTATAGATATAGCACTTCTCATCATACAGGTAATGCTTCAAAAATTTTAATACAACCACCACAACAACCAACTCCAAATCATGAGTCGAATAGTTGTACTCATGTTGTTTCAACTGTCTTGACATATAGGCAAGTACATTTTCATCTTGAATCATCACACAACCAAGGCCAATGTCATATGCATCACTATATAACACATACTCCTTTCCCAACTCAGGTTGAATTAACATAAGAGCTTAAGTCAACATCAATTTTAGCTTCTCAAAGCTAGTTTTCTCATCATCTGTCCATTTAAATGGATTATTCTTCCTCAGCAACTTAGTTAGAGGAGCAGCAATCAAAGCAAACCCTTCAACAAATCTCCTATAATACCTAGCTAAACCAAGGAAACTTAAGATTTCAGAAACATTTTTAGGTAGTTTCCATTCTAGAATAGTCTCTATCTTTCTCGGAATTACTCCGATACCCTCTGTGGATATCACAAGACTCAAAAACTTGACTTTCTTAAGCTACAACTCACATTTACTTAGTTTCACATAATGTTTCTTTTTTAGTAGAATTTGTAAAATCAATGTAACAACTTGATTTTTAGTGGAGATGGAATAGTGGTTTCGGGACCACAAATTTCTATTGTATCTACTCGTAAATATTATTTTTAGAATATTTATAGAGTCATTACTATCGTATTAAAATTGGTTTAGAAATATTAACGTTTATATAGTTAATTAAAAGAAAATGGCTAAATTGAAAAAGGCGTAAAATTTAGTAAATCTTGAATTCCATAGATTTAATAGCTTATTTATGAAAAAAAATGGGTTTAATTAGTAATTAAACCATTAAAACATTGATGGACAATAATGGGTCTTTAAATGGTTAATTTTAAAGCTATCTTTAAGGATAAATATGTAAATTAATAAATAAATTAAAGTTTACTTAAACAAAACTAAAAATTCATCATCATCTTTCCATGTTTTCACCAAAACAAAAGAAATTTCTCCATTATTGAAGCTTCACATTCAGCTAACTCAAAAGCTTTGCATGTAAGTCTATTTTAATTCAGTTTCTTGTAATTTTTATGTTTTTTATATTGTTGCAACTAGGTCCAGCTAACCCGTACCTTCGTTTCTGATTCTATTAAAAATTTTGGAAGTTTCTATTGTTGAATATCATCTATTTGGATCTTTGATTTTTTTGTTTGATGATTTTGTAGAGAGATTTTTGTTAAATTTTAATTTTAGGCTTAAATTGTGAAAATGTAAAATATTAGGGTTTGATGGTGAATTTGATGTTACTAGGGGCTGTTTGAGGGCTTAGTATATTTGGATAAAATATTGACTTGAAAAAATGGTTAATTTGATTGATTTTGAGTTAAGGGACTAAATTGATAAAATGGTAAAAGTTTAGGGTAATTGTGTAATTTTGAAAAATAAAAGGGTATTAGTTGTAAAATAGTTTGGAAATGAAATATATACTAATAAATGAAGAATTTTACATTTTAGATCAAAATCTCGTAGATACTCGTGTAAAAGGAAAAATAGCAGAATAGTCCCTAAACTTTTGCAGCAACTACAATTCAATCCAAGTAAGTTCGTACAGTTAAAAAATTAAAATTTTTATTAATTGGTGATTTGTATTATATATATTCTATTGTTGGAAATGAATTTTTTTTGAATTATAATATTGAATTTGATATTCAGTTTGAATTGCACGCTGGATTTGAGTACATTCGTGTTTCAGTGTTTGACGGGGGTTTGGAGTAGAGATGGTATTGAAAGGAGATATTGGCATATTACCCAAGTAAATCGAGGTTCAGCATTTGTTGCTACGTCTTGCGTTTTACTTTTTGTTTGGCATGATTCGGGTGGATCAGCTTTTACGAGCTTCTATTCAACTCTTACGAGCTTCTATTGGTGTGTTCAGGGGAACCAGCTCTATGAGCTTCTGGTGATGATGTACTCTTACCTGTAAGTCATTCTTAGGATGGAAAATCTCAGTAAGGTAGTCTTTTTAATGAATTTGAAAGATATGTTATTTATTTCACATTGAACTGAATACGGATGTATTTATCGATTGAAGTTGTGAATGGCAGGGAGTTCTCTTGGTTGATTATTATTTGAATTATTATAGTTAGTTCGGTAAGATTTATAGTTTAACTCATCGAACTTACTAAGCTTCATTAAGCTTACTTGTGTTGTTTAATGCTCATTGTAGATTCTCAAAAGGTTGGACGATCGTATCGGCACTCAAGTCACACTATCCAATTTATCTCAATAGTTTTTGAAACGTTTTATTCAGATTGTATGGCATGTATAGGCTCTTATGCGGTTTTGGTTAATGTTAGGCTTATGTAAATGTTATGAATGATATTTTGTGCAAATAACCATCTTACATATTATATGAGAATGAGGTATAGTTGTTATGCTAGTATGTATGGTATATATATAATTGAATTGTAGTGATTATGGTACCTTTGATAGGTATTTTGATTAAGTTGAATTGAATCAATGTTTATTTTGTTGTAAAATTTTATATACTTGTGGTACCAATGAGGGTACATTGGTTATGCACTTATTAGGTTGGTTTTGATGTGTTTTTGGTTCAATTAATGTCATTTTTAATTGGTATTTTGGTTGGTATTTGAGTTTCTTAAGGTCCAAGCAATTTGAAATGGTAAACTTGTGTTTTAAGTTTCATTTTGGGGCCACACGGCCCTGCGCGACGACCGTGTGTCCCCTGTAGGCTCAAGGCATACAAGTCAGGCAGTTACATGGTCTGGCACACGGGCGTGTGGCTTGGCCGTGTGAACCAAGTCAGAGAGTTACACAGGTATGGACATATGCTGGGACACAACTGTGTGTCCCTATTTCAAATGCCCACACGACCTGAGACATGGGCGTGTATCTCAGCTATGTGAGTCACACGGCCTAGCCACATGGCCGTGTGACCCTTATAGTTTAAATTTTTCAACTTTTTCCTAAAAATTCCAAATGTTTTTTATTTAGTTCCGGGTTGTTTCTATAGTAGTTTTAGGGCCTTAAGGGCTCGATTAAGGGACATTATGAATGTATTTGAATGAAATTTGATTATGTTTGTATTAATGTATGATTTGAATGGTTTACTATTCTAATTGTCCGGTAATGCTCTATAACCCTATCTTGGCGACTGAGATGGGTTAGGGGTGTTACATTTAATGGTATCAGAGCTACAGTTTAGTTGATTCTCAGACTGAATATAGCGTGTGAAATGTCTAGAATTACATGCCATATAAATCTAGGACAATGTGATGTGTTTGATTCGACCTAACCTTCATGTTTTTATAGATTGTATAGATGTCAGACGGATTTGATTATACTGATAATGATGAGGCTAATAGTAACGTAAAAACTTCTTATCATGGGATGAATAGTAATATTCTGATTCTTCCATCTTAAGAACATGAGCTTAAAAATATGTTCTTTGGGTATATGAACTAGTGGTTTAGCGAGTTCATGAAATGAAAAATCCAGCTCAACGACCTCCACCCCCTATTGTACCCCCTGTTATACCACCTATTGTACCTTCGGTTGCACCTCCACCTTCTTCAGTGATTGAACCTAGTCGACGTATTTAGATTGAGAGACTCAGAAAGTGTGGTGCTGAAGAATTTTGAGGTAGATTAGAAGATGATCCGGTTAGAGCTGAGTACTGGCTTCAAAATATCTTACGGGTTTTTGAAGAAATGGCTTGTTCTCCTGATGACTTTATTAGATGTGTCGGTTCATTACTAAAAGAGGAAGCATATAGTTAGTGGTCTACGATTGTAACTGTAGTACCTGGAGAGAAATTTTCTGGGAATTCTTTCAGACCGAGTTTAAAAAGATGTCGAAAAAAGGTATCTATAAGAAAAAGAGAGAATTTCTTGAGTTACATCAGGGAAATAGATCAGTGGCTAAATACGAGAGAGAATTTGTGTATCTTAGTAAATATACTTGAGAAATTTTACCTACCAAAGATGAAATATGTATTCAGTTTGAAGATGGCCTGAATGATGAAATTCGAATGATGATTGAAGGTAATGAAATACGGGAATTTGTTGTCTTGTCTGATCATGTACAGAAAATGGAAGAAGTGTATAGCCGCAAAATACAACGGGATAGACGGATTTGAAAATTTCACAATAGAGGTTCTTCCAAGCCATTTTCTGCTTCACCGGAGAAAAAGATTAAAGACGATTTTAGCTAAGCTACCTTAGTGTTTGAGCATTCGAACAAAAATAAGACAATTCAACATGATTTCAAATTACCTACTAAACCAGCTGATAGTGTAAGAAGTGTACGAAATGCTCCGAAGCCCAAATGTAGATATTGTGGGAAATAATCTTAGCGAGTGTAGTGGTAAATCGGGAGCCTGTTATAGATGTGGATCGAGTGGTCATTTTTGTGACAACCCGATTTCGGGCCTAGTCGGAACAGTGGTTTCGGGACCACAAATTCGACTAGGAAAAATTTATTTTTATTATATTCTTCTGGCCTATAGTTCCACGAAATGATTTCGTGAAAATCTCGTTCGAAAGTTTCGATGTTCGAGTACTCAAATTAGTAAAAATGACTAAATAGTAAAAATTACAAAACTTGAGTTCTAGAAGCTAGAGGTATTAAATAGCTATTGAGTTCAAGCGTTGAACGCTCATTTATCTCTTAATGAAGATTGTTCTATATTAGCGGAGTTGAGAATGAAACCCATGTTTCTACAATGAATTTGAGAATTGCAAAACAAAGATTCAAGGTTGATGATGAAACGACAGTTGGTTCAGGATAATTTGAGTACAAAGTACAGTGTTGATGATAATGGTAAAATATGTTATCGTGATAGAATTTGTGTTCCGAATAATTTTGAATTGAAACATGATATTCTTTTTGAAGCTCATAGCAGTACGTACTCTATTCATCCAGGTAGCACGAAGATATTTTGTGATTTGAAAAAGATGTATTGGTGGCTAAGTATGAAACGAGAGATTGGTGAACTTGTAGCTAAATGTTTGATTTGTCAACAAGTGAAAATAGAACATCAGGTACCGTCAGGTCTACTACAACCTATTATGATTCCTGAATAGAAGTGGGAGCAAATCCCAATGGATTTTGCATCTAGTTTACTTGTAACTCTGAGAAAGAAAGATTTGATATGGGTGATTGTCGACAAATTAACTAAATTGGCACATTTTATTCCAGTCAAAACAAATTTCTCACTTGAGAGATTAGCATAACTATATGTAGCTGAGATTGTGAGACTATACGGAGTTCCAACATCTATTATTTCAAATCTAGATCCAAGATTTGCATCGAGACTTTGGAGAAAACTTCATAAGGCTATAGGCACTAAGCTTAATTTCACACAGCATTTCATCCTCAGACGGACGGGCAATCAAAAATAATGATTCATGTTCTAGAAGATATGTTGAGATGTTGTATACTCGAATTTGAAGGTAACTGGGAAAAGTACCTACCGTTAGTTGAATTTGCATATAATAACAGTTATCAATCCAATATAAAGATGGCACCATTTGAAGCTCTTTACAGGAGAAAGTGTAAAACACCATTGTATTGGTCAGAATTGAGTGAATCTAAAATGGTGGGACTTGATTTGATCCGAGAAACAGAAGACAAAGTTTGAATTATTCGAGATAGTTTGAAAGCTACATTTGAATATTAGAAATTGTACGCGGATCTGAAAAGAAAAGATATAAAATTTACTGTTGGTGATCGGGTATTCTTAAAAGTCCCTTCGTGGAAGAAAGTATTACAATTTGACAAGAAAGGAAAGCTGAGTCCGAGATTTATCAGACCGTATGAAATTCCTAAAAGAATCAGCCCTGTAGCTTATAGATTAGCTTTACCCTCTAAGCTCGAGAAAATCCATAATGTATTCCAAGTATCAATGCTGAGACGGTATAGATCCGATCATTCACATGTGATTCCTCATAGTGAGATTGAGCTACAGTCAAATTTGAAGTATTCGGAGGAACCAGTGAAAATTTTAGCTCGTGAAGTCAAAGAACTGCAGAATAAACAAGTACTGTTAGTAAAATTCTTGTGGCATAGACATGGTTCAGAAGAAGCTACCAGGGAAATCAAGGAATCAATAAGACTACAATATCTTAATCTATTTTCAGTTAACAATTTCGAGGATGAAATTTCCTTAGGGGGAAAGTTGTAAAAGCCCGATTTTCAGTGGAGACAGAATAGTAGTTTTGAGACCATAAATTTCTGTCGTATCAACTCATAAATATTATTTTTAGAATATTTATAGAGTCATTACAGTTTTATTAAAATTTGGTTTAGAAATATTAACGTTTTTATAGTTAATTAAAAGAAAAGGGCTAAATTGAAAATTGTGCAAAATTTAGTAAATCTTGAATTTCATAGATTTAATAACTTATTTATGAAATAAAAAGGGGTTTAATTAATAATTAAACCATTAGAACATTGATGGACAATAATGGGTCTTTAAATGGTTAACTTATTAAGATATCTTTAAGGATAAATATGTAAATTAATAAATAAATTAAAGTTTAATTAAACAAAACTAAAAATTCATCATCTTTCCATGTTTTCACCAAAACAAAAGAAATTTCGCCACTCTTGAAGCTTCACATTCGGCTAACTCAAAAGCTTTCCATGTAAGTCTATTTTAATTCAGTTTCTTGTAATTTTTATTTTTTGATATCGTTACAACTAAGTCCAACTAGCCTGTACCTTCAATTCTGATTCTATTAAAATTTTTGGAAGTTTCCATTGTTGAATATCATGTATTTGGAGCTTTGATTTTGTTGTTTGATGATTTTGTAAAGAGATTTTTGTTAAATTTTTAATTTTAGACTTAAATTATGAAAATTTCAAAATATTAGGGTTTGATAGTGAATTTGATGTTATTAGGGGCTAGAATAATCACAATTGTATAGCAATTCATAGTATCAATTTTTCAAATCAGCACATCACTATAATATTTCAAAATTCATAGTTTTGTATGCACATGCTTATGAATGACAATACAATTTCAATTTATCAGAAAAGATCCTACCCAACTCTGCTACACACCACAGTAAAAGTTCCCCAGAACTCATCCATCCACACACATCGGATTGTGGATAAACCACCATTGATTTGCAAATAAACTGCCCCTTTGTTGTAAAAATTGTGGTTAAACCACCAGTATTTTCAGATAAAAACATTTACAATAAACTGCCAACTGATTTTTGGACGAGCCATCACTTGTTTGCAAATTATTAAACTGTCACTCTTTCTACATACATATCGTCCCACCCTATGCAATGTAATATGACATGCTTGTAACAGAACAATGCAGAATCAGTAGACATGCTTAACATGTACTCAGTTTAACAATAGTAGTAGACATGCTTAACATGTACTCAGTAGGGTGATAAAAATATTAATACTCACAATTTATCAATATCATAATGATAGTAGGCATGTGACATTTACATCTCATATAATATAACAATAGTAATTTAGGCATTAAATTACAGATCCCAGAATAAACACAATATTAGGGACTTAATTGAATGAATATGTAACAACCCTAACCCGTATTTGTTGCCGGAATAGGGTTACGAGGCATTACCAGAAATCACACACAATTCACATTCATTCATACATTCATAATCAAAATTTATTCATATCAATCACATTGTCCCTTGTCAGGTCTTACGAGACCTTAAAACATGCTTAGAAATGGTTTGAGACTAAACCGATAACATTAACAAACTTTGGGAAACATAGAAAATTTTCAAAGATATAAGGGTCATACGCCCATGTGAATAGGCCGTATGCCTCACACGGCTACCAGACACACCCGTGTCACAGACCGTGTGAAAATAGGGCATACATACTGACTTGCACTACACGGCTGAGGACACACCCATATGCCAGGCCGTGTGAAATCTAAAGGGGTTACTGACTTAGGTCACAACGCCGACCACATGCCCATGTGCCAGCCGTGTGCCATACATGGCCAATAGACACGCCCCTGTGTCTAGGCTGTGTCAAAACTGTAGATATACTGACTTTAATTAGAAGGGTACCCCAGGGGACACACGGCAATGTAACATAACCATGTGTCTCACACGATGGAGACACACGCCCGTGTCTCTGCCCGTGTGGACAAAAATATGCTATTTGTAAAGCCAATTTGCCACCCTAACCACAAGCATACATAGCAATCAAATAACACCATTTCAATACATCTTTAAGTGACCAAAAACCTACCAATTCATACACATATCATGCCATCTATTCACAATTATTTCCATAACTCAATTCCACAACCAAAACATACAATTTCACTATACCAAAAACATCAAACATAAATAACTACTAAATGCATTTATCCATCAACTTATTACCTATTTCATACTTAAAAATATACCATATGGTCATCTCAAATCAAACCACAATATGCTAGCTTCCAAGCCTAAGCATTTCAATTAACATCTAATCAAATAGCCAACACATAATCACACCAAATAAGCCAACATATAAGGCATTATAAACATCATATAATTAACTTATCAAATACATAACTTAAGCCAACTTAAATGGCCAAATTCACACCAACATTTACAAGCCAAATCACATGGCTAAAATCATCAACTCAAAACATAACAAGATGACTCTAGCCTATACATGCCATATACCATATATACAAAGCTTCCAAAAATACCAACGAGTTGATCGATAGTGTGATAACTTTTCTTGACGATCCCAGAGTCCGAGCTAGATTCGATGATCTATAAAAACATGAAAAGAACACGCAAAGTAAGCTTTAAGAGCTTAGTAAGCCATATAAAAATAATCATAACATATGAGATAAACTTAAACCGATTCATCTATAGAAAGATCATACAAATCACAATTTCACTAAATAAATCACATCTAGTTCACTTGTTCATAGTTCACTTGCATATAATCACATTTCATTCTCTTATAATTCACATGTCATCATTTATAACATACTCACCTTTCATTCTTGAATAACATGTACATTTTATACGTACCTGAATCGGATACTCATTCACATATTAATTCCTTTCTCGATAATGCCCGTTGAACCGTTTGGAATCGATAAGGATACTCAGATAACTCATAAAACTAATGCATTACCATATCACAAATATGGTCTTACATGTTATCAAATATCGATGCCACTGTCCTAAACAAGGTCTTATACAAAATTATATACAATGCCAATGTCCTAGACATGGTCTTACACGTAAATCTCAAATCGATGCCAATGTCACAAACATGGTCTTACACGTTATCACATCTCGAAATCCTATGTCATGACATATGTATCCTATTCTATTCCTATGATTCGTATGGGACTTTCAGACGTCGTAACACTGTCGATGCTCTCTCAATTTCACATATTCATATTCCATGGTCATTCATTACATTTCAATATCATATAAGCATGAATAAATCAATTCAAATACATTTATTTGCATATGAACTTACCTCGTAATCGAAATAGAGGAATTGGATCGACTATTCGTCAACTTTCGATTCCCCCCGATCTAGACCGTTTTCTTTCTTTCAGGATCTATATATATTCAAAATTTATCTATTTAATCGCCAAATCAAACAATTTTATCAAAAACACACAATTTGGGCATTTTATATTTTAGCCTTAAAGTTCCACATTTATTCAATTTAGTCTATTTTCACAAATACATCAAATTCACACAATTCAATTTAATCCATGCTTAGCCAAATTACCAAAATACCCCTAGCAGCCCATAATTATCATTTATTCACACATTTAACCACACATTTTCACAAATTAATCCCAAATTGACATTTTTGTCAAAAATCACTTGATTAAACATAATAATCTATCAACAAAGATTTATTTTTCATCATCAAACCACAAAAATATCAAGCTATCAATAATGGAAAATCACAAAATCCACAACCAATTCAAAAATTCAAGCATGGGCTAGCTAGTATTTGAAGCAACGATTACAAAAACGTAAAAATTATCAAAAATCGAGCTCAAAACATACCTCAATTAAGTCAAGTACTTGTCGAACCATAAATGTTTTCCAAAGTTATATTTTCTTTTAATATTTGGCCAAGAATAAGTAAAATGAGCTAAATTTTAGCTTTTGTTTTAATTAAATTAACCTTAATAACCAAATTATTATTTTACCCTTAATGAAATAACTTTAATAATTAACTAACCATGTTCATAAAAGTCCACTCATAATTTCAGTGGTATAATATCAACATAAGTACCCCACATTATAAGAACCATAGCAATATAGCAATCTAACAAATAGCAAGTCATTTTTGCATTTTACGCGATTAAGTCTTTTTATCAAATCGAACACACAAACGATAAAATTTTCACACGAAACTTTCATACATATTAATCAACATAATGTAAACACCAAAAATAATATTAAAATAATTTTACAACTTCATATTTTTGGTTCCAAAACCACTATTTCGTTTTAGCTAAAACTAGGCTGTTACAGAATAAAAGCTCCAAAAACACTTCAGGGACCATACAAGGACTAAACTGAATATATCATAAATTTCTAGGTAAAACTGTAAAGCAGGGGCTACACAGCTGTGTGACCAGGCCGTGTGAGAGGCTTGAGACTGTGTAGAAAGGTTACATGGCCATGTGGCTAGGCCGTTTAACAGCCTGATGTCATGTGGGAAACGAGAAATTACCCTACAAGAGAGACACGGTCATGTGGCAGGCTGTGTGACTCATGAAATCCCTAAGTCCTACATGTACACATGGTTGTCTGGTAGTCATGTGGTTCACTTGTGTTGTCCACACACCTGTATGAACGACCGTGTGACCCTACACCTATACACGATCACCACCGATTCACTTAGAAAAGACACACACCTTTCACCATGGGTCCGGCTGACGTTCCTCATGTCCAATTTTGGTTTGATTCACCTAAATCTAGTCCTTCAAATGACATTTGCACATGAATTAACGGTTGGTTTCAAGATTTTGAAAAGTTTTTCAAAATTTTGGCAAGAACCAGAAAATATTGATTAATCAAATGAAATATTAGCACCGTATAGTAATATTACAAAAATATGGGATCTAATCATTGAAACGAGGTGTATTTATCATTTCTTGGCAAGGATATGGACACTATTAATTGAAATTACAAAACTAATAGAAAAATGATTGAACGGGGGATGACTTGAAGCGAGAAATCAAAATAATTATTAGCAATTAGGATGAAAATATGGTGTAAAAAAAAGAAAAGAAAAATAAATATAAAAGATAAAGAGAAATTTTACTAGAATTTGAAAAGAGGCAAATGGTTAAATAGGTAGGGTTTGAAACCCTTGGGGCGACAGTTGCAAATTCTTCAATTTTACCGAAATTAAAAGGAAAATGGGAGGGGAAAGAGGAAGCTCAAACCTAGGACCACTAAGATAGAGGATAACGTTTAATCATTGGGCCTATCGCCCATTTCTTGTTTATTTTTAATTCCTAACCATATATATTTCGAATGTGACTTTACCCTAGGTTGCCCAAAATAAAATGGGAGGAATAGAACTTGAACTTGGGTCTATAGGGTGGATTCACTAACACTTAGCCATTAAGCCTAATTCATTTCTTATTTAACCATTTCAATTAACCCCTTATATTTCGGGGCATGACATAAACAATCTTGTGTGTTCATTATTTATTTTCTTTACTTGTTTATTGCAGTGGCAACCGAAATGGTCACTACAATCAAACACTTCCATTTAACATTCAATTTAAAAAACAATTAATAGTTGTTAGGTTGCAACAAAATCATCGACATTGAAATAGGTAGGAGGAGAGAGTTCAGAATTTAATAAGAAAAAAATCATATTGTTAGAGGGAGAAGAGATTAATTAAGACAGATATAATTATTAGAGGAAAAAAATAAAAGAAATATTTTTTAATCAAAAACATGTTTTAGCGTAGATTGAATTTTGATACAATAGTTTGAAAAAGATGTAAAATATTTTAGTTTTACATTGGTGTAAGTAGATCCCTACCCATATATATGAAACCTTATTGAATAGGGATTCATTTACACCGATTTAAAATTAAAGTAGTTAGTTTTTTGTGATTTGATAATAGAATATGCTTTAAAGGATTCTGGAAAACAAAAAGATAATCAAAAACGGAGAGAATCCTGGTGCTGGAAAATCTATCGCAGAGGAGTTGATCCCTAAGAAAGTTCGATTTAGAAAGGAAGATGGAGATTCGAATAACGACATGATGATCGATCTGACTTCGGAGCAGCCCCTTTCGTGGAAAGATAAACTTTTCGGTTAACCATCAAAGAATGACACTATTAGATCGAAAGGAAAAGAGGATTTTGTTATTCTGGACGGCGACATTCAGAAATCTTTTGTGAATGGAGTGCCTTCTATAACTTTCTCGGATAGGATTCACCAATTTCTAATTCAAGATATGGATAATACCGTGATTTTAAAATTGCTTGGCCGTAATATTGGTTTTTCAGTTTTACAGAATAAATTATATAATCTGTAAAGACTATCAACAACCCTACATATGTTGGATATTGAGAACGGATATTTTCTGGTTAAATTCCAAAATAAGTTGGACTGTGAAATGGCTCTTTCTGAAGGCCTTTGGATCATCTTTGGACAATACTTGACGGTTCAGCCTTGGACGATATCTTTTGACCCCTCACAGGCATATCCAAGCATTGTGAAGGCGTGGATCAGATTTCATGGCTTACTGGGTTACTTATACAACCATAAAATTATTACTGAGATAGGAGGGATGGTTGGCAAAGTGGTTAAACTCGATATGAAAACTGATAGTAGAGCTAGAGGGCGCTTTGCTAGAATGTCAGTTTATGTTGATTTGGACAAGCCTTTGGTTTCCCAAATCTTGATCAATGGCCGAAAACAGAATGTGGAATATGAGTATCTATCCATAATTTGTTTTAATTGTGGGAGATATGGTCACGTAGAAAACTCTTGTACTTTCAAGAATTCAGGTGTCACCGGGGAAAATAATTTTACTCCGCATGAAGAGTCACCAGAGATTCAAAAAATGACTAGAGATAGCTCGGGGAAAAAGGATGAAAATTACGGACCATGGATGATCGTTGAAAGAAAATCAAGGCGGAAATTTAGAGAGAATGCACAAACTCCTTCAGCAAATCAAGAGACTAGAAAAGAAGGATCACGTTTTAGAATCCTTAATAATCGGGAATCCCATAAAAATGTTAATAAGGGTGATCTGTTTGATTCTAGACGTAATAAAGGGAAAGAAATAATCAATGGAAACTATACCAGGAATGATGTTGGCTCTTTTCAAAATGGACGAATTGATTTAGGCAAGAAAAATAATAATAACGGTCAGGTTAAGGGGGTAGGCCGTTTTATTAATAATGGCCCGAGTACTAATGAGAAAAGTGGGCCAATTTCTGGATCCAGCTTGAATTACAACAGGACTAAGGAAATCTTATCGGATTTTAAGAAGCAGACCAGCTTTTTGGGCCTTGGAGATATCTCGGATGCTCAGGCCCAAACTACTTTGGACCAGCCTGGATCGGTCATTATGGCCCAACATAAATCTGTTGTTGCTGGCTGCAGTAGCAGTCCTATTGCGATGGTAGACGAGCGACCGCCTTCTACCATTGAAATGGGTCTTCTTCTTGCAGACAATACTAGATCGGTTCAGGTTTCTCTGGTTCTAGAAAGGCGTAACAGAAAGGAATAGGGAGTGGCAGTGGGAAGTCTTGATTCTGGAAGACACACGGCGGTGGTTTTCCATGAAACCTCGAACCCTAACAAATCTACTACTCATCCAAACAGCAGTAAAAGGTTAATTCCGGTGAGTACCTCCGGTTCGGGAAAGGGATTCGATACTAGAAGAAAAGGAATTTCTAAGAAATGCAACAAAGCTCTCCATGGGAATAACACTCGATTCACATTCACTGGTTCACAACGGGTGTCTCTGAAGGAGTCGATGAAACAAATTGCTGAAATTCTGTCGGCCTTTTCCAATACCAATTTAGACTCGGTGTTACCCAATGAATTGGACGAGCAAAATGAGGGGAGTTTTCTCCTTGGACAGTAAGCTCTTAAGGTTTTCTTTGGTTTTCTTATTTTTTAATTTTCCTTTTTTTTAATTATTTTATTAGATTTTGGAAATTGTTATATTTTATTTTGTTTAATTTTCTTTTTATGATTATGGGATTAAATCTAAAAATATTTACATGGAACTGTCATCCATGTGTTAGCAGGAATTTTATTCATGCCTTTTGAGAATATAATGAGGAGCACAAGTCAGATATTGTCTGTTTGGTTGAACCGAGAGTGAGTGGCAACAAGGCCAATGATATTATTGAGAAATTAGGATTTAATTTTTCGCATCGGGTTGAAGTAGTGGGGTTTTTAGGTGGTATCTGGGTGGGGTGGAAGGATTCTATTCACATTAGAATCATTCAAAACCATCCACAATTTATTTTTTTAAGTGTTGATAATCTTATTCCCGATAAATCCATTCTCATATCTTTTGTGTATGGTAGTCCAGATAGGTCTAAACGGAACCTCCTCTGGAAAGGTTTACAATCCATCACTCCTAATAATTTCACCCCTTGGCTTATTATGGAAGATTTTAATGCGATCTTATCTCCTGTTGATAAAAAGAGCCCTTCTACTGTTGGTAAGCGTTGTAATTTTTTTGGTAATTTTGTTTACTCATGTGAGTTGCAGGACTTAGGCTATAGCGGCCCCCTTTCATTTGGCAAAGAGGTGGTACTTTAGTCAGACTGGATAGGGCCTTCGCAAATGACACTTGGTTGACTACATTCCCCTAATGTTTAGTACATCACCTCACCCGTATCAAGTCGGATCATTGGCCTCTTTTATTGTTTACTAGACCAGATTTTTGCACTCCTAAAGGCAGACTTTTCAGATTTTTAGCAGGATGGACGAAGTATAATGACTTTTCCAATTTTTTTAGATGCAAGGGGAATTTTGCAGGTAATATGAGTGACTCCTTAAATAATTGTACTTTTTCTGTTAAAGATTGGAGCAGGAATGTGTACGGCTTTTTGGGTACTCGCAAGAGGAACCTAATGAGATCGCTTAACAATATTCAAAAGGCTTTAGAACATTCTGGCTCCGCTCATTTAGCTAAAAAAGAGATGGAAGTTCGGGACGAGTTGGAAAACGTCCTTGATCATGAGGATTTGCTTTAGAGACAAAAGGCTCGATGCGATTGGCTGCAATTAAGGGATCAAAATACCAATTTTTTTCATAGTCGCACTGTTAAAAGAAGGAAATTTAATCGAGTCATATCCTGCGTATTGAGAATGGAGAATGGTGCTCTGTCCAAGATATTTTGCGTAATAAGACGGTGGAATTCTTTGAAAATCTTTATGGTGAGGCCTCTCCCATTTTGAAAGATATTCCTAGTAGTGGATTCCCTTGTCTTAATCCTTCAGAGATTACTTTTCTGGAGTCATCTATTACTAATGAGGAGATTAAAGTGGCGTTGTTTGACATGGCCCCATTGAAAGCCCCTGGAAGTGATGGCTTTCATGCTCACTTCTTTCAAAGCCAATGGAATATACTTGGAAAGGATGTCTGTCAATGGGTTAAGGATGTCTTTGATGGAAAGCAGATTGAACCAAATTTGAACAATACATTGATTATGCTCATACCTAAAAAGGATAGTCCTGAGGATTTTAGTCACTTTCGGCCCATCAGTTTATGTTCTGTTCTGTATTAGCTAGTAATGAAAGTGACTGCAAACCGGTTTAAGGTAATTTTTCCTAAACTGATTTCTCAGGAACAAGCTAGATTCATAGCTGGAAGAAACATTTCTGATAATATCATCATAGCGCAAAAAGTTATTCATTCTATGAGGTGCAATTGAAAGGAGAGAAAGTGGATGGCCATTAAACTGGACTTGGAGAAGGCATATGACAGGGTAAGTTGGGAGTTTATTAGTGCTTCTTTATCAGCAGTTGAGATTCCTTTGTTTTTACTTAGTGTGATTATGTCAGCCATCTCTACTTCCACCATGCAAATTCTTTAGAATGGAGCTCCTACGCAAAAGTTTAAATCGGTTAGAGGAATCAGTCAGGGATGTCCTCTTTCGCCCTATCTTTTTGTGCTTTGCATGGATTGGTTGGGCCATTTTATTTGTACTGAAATGGAAGTTGGTAATTGGGACCCAATTTGACTCTTCCGTACAGGACCTGAGATATCTCATTTGTTCTTCGCTGACAATTTGGTGATTTTTGCAAAGCTCAGGTTGACCAAGCTCGGTTATTAGACAGTATCCTTTCTCAATTCTGTAGGATTTCGAGGCATAAAATTAGTGTAAGAAAGAGCAGTATTTTCTTCTCCAAGTACATTGGAGTTGACGTTCGCAATCAAATTAGCCAATTGTTTGGTTTTCAGGAAGTTCAGAATCTTGGCACCTATTTAGGTGTTCCTTTTCTGCACGATAGGGTATCCAAGAATACTCTGAATTTTGTGGTTGATAAGATCAGGAGGAAATTGCAAAGTTGGGATGCCAGGAAGTTATCTTTTGCTGGTAGAATCACCTTAGGTCAATCGGTACTTCTCTCCATTCCTAACTACTTTATGCAATCATTAATGATTCCGAAAGGTGTTTGTGCTGATATAGAAAGACTGGTGAGGCAATTTATTTGGGGTTGCACTGAGGGGCAATTTAAAATGGCCTTAGTTGGATGGGATGCTATTTGTCAGCCACGGGCTCGAGGTGGACTTGGATTTAGACATTTGAATGACCAAAATTTGTCATTCCTTATGAAGATTGGGTTTAGCCTTGTATCTAAATGTGATGTGTTTTGGGTGCGTGTTCTCTAATCCAAGTATGGTTGGAAAGATCAGCTTCCTGACTCTATTAGTAGGAATCAGTGCTCTCACTAATGGAGGTCGCTCTCTAAAATTTGGCCTCTTATTCGTGAGAATTTAGTATGGTATATTAGGGATGGGGCCAATGTTTGCTGTTGGAAAGACCATTGGATTCCAAGTATGGGCCCTTTAATATTAAAAATTCCATCTTTTACTAACCTTGATTTGGATTGTAGTATTAGGGAGATGGTTAATTTTGATGGGAGCTAGAACCTAGACTTGTTTCGTGTTTGGGTTTCTGAAGAAGTGATTAGCAGAATCACTAGTATTCCTCCTCCACATCCGGATTTCGGTTCTGATAGAGTAGTATGGGCTCGTTCAGTGTCAGGAGCTTTCGCAGTTTGCAGTGCTTATTGGTCATTGAAAGGAGATACGTGGAACTCTCAAGAGGAGCATTGGAAGATTCGTTGGAAGTATCAAGAACCTCAGTGAGTTAGAGTTTTTCTTTGGTCGGCCTTTCAGCAAAGACTTCTTACTAATTCTGAACGAACTAGACGAGGAATTAGTCACATTAGTTCCTGTACCATTTGTGGGAATGATTTGGAAGATTTGGTGTACGTTCTTCGAGATTGTCCCATTGCGAAAGATGTGTGGATGACAGTGATTCCGGACCAGCTAAAGCAAAGGTTTTTCTCTATTCCTTTTCAAGATTGGCTTATTCTTAATCTTTGTTTTCATGAAAAATTGCAGGGAAGCGGAGTCGCGTGGTCATGCCTATTTGGTTTGATTGTTTGGAGAATCTGGAAGAATGGAAACTTATTCATCTTCCAGAATATTTCCTGGACAGCAACTGAAATAGTAAAAGTCTCTAGCTGTTAAGCTCATCAATATGAATCACTTCATGATGGTCATAAGAATAATTCTCAGAGTTCAATTTTCATTAATAATTTAGATGGTAGCTGGGTGTACTTGTCCACTGATGGGGCAGTGAGCAGAGATTTTGGGTATGCTGCAACAGGGGGTGTGGCTCGAGATCATGAAGGAAATTGGATTGTGGGATTCAACCGTTTTTAGGTGTTTGCTCTCCGTTTGAGGCTGAAGTTTGGGGTATCCTGGATGGAATCCTTATTTTGTTAAATAAAGGATTTAGACGGATCATCATTCTGATTGATAACCTTGAAGTCGCTCAAAATTTGTCTGCATTAAATTTGGAAGACTCAGGGATTGTGGTCCTCCGAAGAACTCAGCGTGTCATGCAATCGGAAGGGGAGTGGAAGATCGAACACATTCCAAGAAATCTGAATTTGGTAGCTGATAGCCTTGCTAAACTTAGTTTGAATTGGAAGTCCAATCTACAAATCATTGTTGAGGCTCTTAAAGAAATTTTAGATTTACTTCAAGCTGATAAAGCTAATGGCTATTTCATGTAGTTAATGTATTATGTCCTTTTATCACCCAAAAAAAAATTAAAGTAGTTTTACACCTTTTTGTATATTTTTATACAATTAATATTTTAATGCTCCAACCGTTATGTTTATTCTATTCATATAGATCATGATAAATTTGAAATAACTAAAATTTTTCAACTATTTATTTTATGTAAAATAATTCAATTGTTGAATAAATATTAATATAGACACTATTTTAGATCAATATGATAAAGACATAGGATTAGTTAAAAATATACATATATGATGGATACTACTATTATATCGATATATTTAATTGAATCGTTATAATATTAATTATATAAAAATATACAAAATAGTATAAAACTATAGGTGGAAGTAAATCCCACCTCCCTCTACAGATAATTTTCTAGATATTTCACTTTATAGAAAGTATTTTAAAAGTAAAATTCTGAATTCATGGGACTTTCTATTTAACATTTGATGTTTTCGTATTTGGAAAGTAAAATTCTGAAAGATACATATAATTATAAAGAAATTTATATATTTTATTAATTTTAAATTGTAAAAAAAAAAAACTAACTATTAAAGAAAGAATTGTAATATTTTTTAATTAACCATACTATAAGTTTCGCTCACCTAATAAATCTGCCGGTGTTAGCATGTAATAATCTCTTATGGCATACCCAATATAAATTTATATAGAAATCAGTTGTTGAGTTTTAAAACGAGAAAGTTAATTATTTGTTATATATGATGGGACTAATTTTTTATTGATTTATTATATAAAAGAATAAAATATGCTCATAATATACAACTTAATTTACATATAAGAGGGTATTTTAATTTATAAAGATTCATAATTTTTTATTGCCACATATATTGTAAGATGAAATCTGAATCTAATTAAAAAGTTGATGAGACTTTATTAATTAAGTTAATGTTCAATTGACTAATGACACCAATTCAATAAAATAATTAAAAATATATAAATATTATATTTGAGTCATTAATAAAATACCTTAAAAAAACTCTAATGAAGTTAGTGTCATAATTTTGTCGAATACCAACGTAATTAGGCAATGATTAGGCTTATATATTAAAAATGACCTTAAATTATAATGATTTATTTAAATAAATATTTATAGTATTTTTGTAATTAAATAAATCATTATTCTTTAATTTATACTTATAAAAGCCCTTATCTTTAATTACTTGCCTTTTTTTTGTAAGATGGAATTTAAATTAATAAATTAGAAATTAATTGTTGGTTTGGATAGACACATAAGTAAAAAAATAATAATAATAGTTTTTAAATTTCATCGCAAATCTAATGGCAGTTAAAGATCGATGTAAATCTACAAGTTTAGAATAAGTGTAGTTTATTAATATTATTTTGGCTTAATATTTTTTTTTAAAAAATGGTAATGAGTTTTTTTTTTTTAAGTACTGATATAACTTAGACTGTATCTTTAAAATTCTAAATTCATAGCTTAGAAAATATATTTTAAAAATATATGAAAATTATAGGAGTATCAACTAGATTTAAGGGTTTATTTAAATAAGTCATTATAGCTCAAGGGTTTATTTAGGTAAAAAAAATACTATAAAGGCTTATTTAAATAAGCCATTATAGCTTAAGGGTTTATTTAGGTAAAAGAATATTATAAAAGTTTATTTAAATAATTTAGTATAAGGGTTTATTTAATTTAGAAGTCTGGGCTAATATATTAAAAAAACTTTAAACTATTTCATTTTGTTTAAACAATTTTTATAGTTAAATAAACTGATACCTATAATTTTTATCTATAAAATCCCTTGATTTTAATAGTAAAGTAAAAATATTTTAAATTTCAAATTCTTATCTTAATTTTTTGTTGATGCAATAGACATTATATATGCTTTAACATCAACATGAAATTTAAAAAAGTAATCATAATTTTCAAAAACGTCATCAACTATGTTAAGAATAAAAACACTTTCAAGAAATTTTAAAATATTATTTTATTTTTATTTCATAAACTATTCTCATCATTTCACAAAATATTTTTACTTTAATAATCAAATCGAGGGCTTTGACAAGTAAAAATCATAGGTTAGGGACTTGTTTAACTATAAAAACAGTATAAATGCTTATTTAAACAATGCAAAATAGTTCAAGGGGTGTTTTAGTATATTAGCCAAAATCTTCTATTTAAAAAAATAAATAATAGGGTTAAAGTGTAAATTTGTCATCACACTAGTGGTAAGTTGTAATGCCCCAATTTTCGGGAATTCTGTGAATGTTGGCAAAATTTCATGCTTTGATTTTGTCATTTGTGAGTGAAATTATGAAATAGGACCTATGTGAAAATGTTTGAAAATGCTATAGGCTAAATTGAAATGGTCAAATAAATAGGAGTGCAAAATAGGAGGATTTGCATGACAAACCTCCCATTTTACATGAAGTGGCTAGCCATCATGTTGTTGTAGACAATATGAGCACTTGATATCCATAATTCATGGTACAAATTGATAATGGGTTAGGTAAATGTTCCATGATAATGGATTAGGTAAATATTCCATGATAATGGGTTAGGTAAATGTTCCATGATAATGGTTTAGTTAAATGTTCCATGATGGGCATTTCATGTCTTTTGTATTAAAGAATTAAATTGATGAAATATGAAATTTTATTAAAAGAAAAAGGGGTGAAAAGAACAAAGTTTTGTCCATCTTTGTTCATCATAGCCTAAAGTTAGAGAAGAGAAAAGGAGAAGAGAAAGCTCTTGAATGTTCGGTCACTTGGGGAAGAAAATTGAAGGTAAGTTCATGGTAGTTTGCTTCAATCTTGATGTTCATGAGTTCTTCTTGATTCTACCTTAACTCTTGAAGCATATTTTGGTTTTTGGTTGTGTTGTGAGCATTTAGTCATGAATTAAAATGAAGGAAATGGTTGTTGTTTCATGTTCTTTTGATGAAAAATGGAAGATAGGTGAAGTTGAGCCAAACAAATGAGCATGCATGTGCCTTAGATGTTAAAGGGAAAAATCAGCTAACATGTTGTGCTTTAAAATGATGAAATGGAGATTATACTTAAGTAAAATCATAGATATGTGATGATTGATTGGTGATATACATGTTTAAATAACAAGCATGCAAGTTAGGTGTGAAAGAGTGATTTGGTAATAAATCTGCTTGGGACAGCAGCAGTAACGTGACTTTGGAAAATCACCATAAATTGTGGGAGATGAGTTAGAAGCTGCATAAATTATGTAATTAAAGCTTAATGAGTCTAGTTTCAAATGGAATAAACGAGAACGTATTTTGAATTCTGTACAATGATAAATTTGATTCGTAATGAAGAGTGGTCAGATTAGTCAAACAGTGAAACATGGGAAACTTTGAGAAAAATCTGGTATTGATTGGCTAAACCAAAAATTCTTAAAATTTTATGGATAGAATATATATGAGTCTATTTTCAAGGAAAATTAACGGAACTTGATTTGGAGTTTCGTAGCTCCAGTTATAAATGATTTAGTGACTATTGCTCAGGAAGACAGCTTGTAGTGAAATTATGATTATGTGGTAAACATTGACAAAAATTTGTTAATGAGTTGCTTATTGTTTTCTTATAAGCTTACTATGATCTGTAGGTGTGGTTGGCCGAATATTGTAAGGGGTTAATACGTAGTTTGTATTTGAATAGTTAGATTAACGTGTTAGTAATCCAATTGTAGGCAGTTCGTGTATGGATTTCGTCAGCATATCATCGTAAACAGGTGTGTAACTAACACCCTCTTTCTTAGTCTAGATCGGCAAAAGTCGAAAATCCGAAATGTCGAAAACCGGTATTTTGTAGATTTGCGAGTGTGCGAATGCTCGTGAGGTAAATCGATTAATGTTTTTAGTAAGCTGCAATGTTTGGACTGCAAAGTGCATGATTTCTGTGCGCTCGATATTTTTGGGCTTAATGGGCCAAAATTGGAATGATGGGCCAACGGGCCCAATTCGGTAAGAACCCTTGGTACGTGATTCTGTAGTACGTGAAAGGTAGGAATATGCATGAAAAACCCTAAAATAGATAAATTACTGAAATACCTTTAAAAGTGGAAAATTTATAGTTTTACCCCTAGGAGATAAATTACCGAAATACCCCTAGGGTTAAATTGACTTAAATGCATGTTTGACTGTTGTTATTTACTGCATGCCATGTTGTTATTATCTGATGCATGGGATTGGGATATTGACGGAGGAAGTACTGAAAGTGGCTTGTCCACGTACTGGAGGCTTTGCCTCAATTTACTGTTAACTGAGCAGCAATGCTGCAACTGTGGAGTGTTAGGCTGGGTGGGTTGAGCTATCCCCACATGGAGTGTATGGCTGGTACGGGTGGAGTGTAGTGATTGGTGGGTTGAGTAGTCTCCCCAAATGGGCTTGCATATGTTATTGATGTTGCATGTATTTTGAAATGGGCCTAGGGGCCATACTGTTATCTGAATAATGGGCTAAGGCCCAGTTTATTGTAATCTGAAAAGGGCTTTGGTCCAGTACCACTGTTACCTGAATGGGCTTAGGCCCAATAGGCTTGAGCTGATTTGGGCTTTGAATGGGTTTTCCTTACACACTGAGTTTCCCCAAACTCACCCCTTTTATTTTCATCCACGCAGGAAATCCCCAACCATAGTGGGCTTGGAGCTGTGAGGGAATTCGGAGTGGCCACCCGTTCTGAAAGTTTGATTTTCTTCTGGTGAACTGGACATCCTTTTATTTACGTTTGAAGTTTTGGGTTTTTTTTTTAAATGTAATAAGGCCGCTTAATTATTTTTGATGGTTTTAATATGTATTACTATGATAGGTATTACTTATTTTAACTGTTGAAATTGGATAGTTTTAGGGCGCGTTTTCAAAAACAACAATTGATTTCAAAATAACACGACAACAAGCAAAGCTTCCGCAATGAAAGTATTTTCCAAAATTAATCACTTTTTCCTAAAAATGACATAATCAAATCGGTTTCCTAGAAATATCCATGACGTTAAGGTGTGGCAATGGCGGTATGCATGTCTAGAATTGGATCCGAAGGGAGCTTGGTACTTAAGCAGTCCGATGGACTCACCACCTCTTTTCCGGTTTCCTACCTGGTGTACAGCTTCCATTCACTTTAACCTATAATGAAATTATCTTTTAAAACACTAAGTAAGTTTTTCTGGATCAACAATATAAAATGTTTTGAACGCTTCGATGTGGCATGTCGGATCCGGTCATAACGTCTGGGCCGGGTTTGGGGTGTTACATAAATGTTGAAATTTGACACTATACTTTGTTTTCATTGATATTTGTTATTGTATTTTGAAAATATGAGTAAATTTGCAATTCAACTCTTATGTGATTTAATTTTTACTATTAAACTTTGAATTTTATTGAAATTTACAACCAACTTTGATTTTTTAATTAAATCTTACCACTCAATATTAATTTTGAGGATTTAAAAAGAATTTAATAAGAAAAAAAATCTTTCAAATATTTTATTTTAATAATTAAAAATAATTTAACTTATAAATATTTAAAATAACAAATTAAATTAGAGTTTCTATTTAATGAAATAAAAAATTTGAAAATAAAATATATCATAAACAAAATAAGTTTATTTTTTATAAAATGACCATTTTTATTTAATTCTAATATTATATTAATTAAATTTTTATTTTTAAATATTGAAATAAAACATAAAAAAAAACTTTATTAATGTTGTCTTCCAATTATTTTAAATTTTAGTGGCAATATTCAATCAAATAAAGGTAAAGCAAAATAAAAATAAAAATATAGTAGTAAATTTAGCTTTAGCTTATAAAGATGATGACAAATATCAATCAAAGTGAAATATGGTGACAAATTTTAATTTTCTCTTAAAAATATAGTGGCAAATTTACATATTAACCCTAAATATTATTATGAGATTATTTTTATCTTTTTATATAATTATAAAAAATCATTAAAAAAGTAATCTAAAATAAATTTAAAATAGTGAAACTTAAACTTAAACATCAAGATGTCCAAAATTTTAATTTTACCATTTTAATTGATTACGTATTTCTTTATAAATATATTTTTATATAATATTTTTCTACTTACAAATCTGATTTCTTTAAAGAATATTGAAAAAAATTAGAACTTAAAAGAAAAACTTGGTTGGATTCAAACAAATTAAATAACAAAAAAAAGAAGCACAAATGGATAGAAAGGAAGAGCGGTCCAATTAAGGGAATAAGAGAAGGAATCCTTTTTTCCACTTTTGGGGTCAATTTGGATGTGGAAAAAGTAAATGAGAAAAAAGATGAAGGAAACATGCATACATGAAGAAAGCCCTTAAACAATGGCCACAAAGAAGGCATGAGATGCAAAGTTTAAAGAGGAAACAAAAATAAAAATAAAGCAAAACATGATAAAAGGTAAAACAACATGGGCAAAACCATAGCCTTACATGTCTTATTCACTTACCATTATTAACCCTTTTATTGGGACATGAGAATTTATTTATCCAATTCAATAGAATCAAGTACATTATGTCAAACTTGAGTTAACATTTTTTTATAATAGGCTTATTTATTTATTAAAATTTTGATTTTTATAAAGATGCAATTGCTATATACTTATAATAATATTTGTGATTTAAATCATACTTATTATTAAAAGTAAAAATGGCTTAATTTTTTAAATTTTCACCTCATAAAAAAAATAAGTCCATAAATTTACTATATTCAATTAACCAAGTTGATAAACTTGCCAAGTTTAATTGACCAATTTATGAGTTATCAAGTTCATTCCAAGGTTATAGCAAAATACTTAATGTATGAAGATTAAATAATTTATTGAATTGATATTTTGAATAAATTTTTTTATTTTTATTTCGTTTATCAAAATAATTTTTATTGTAAAAAATATAATTAATAGACTCAAGGCGAAGACTAAATATTGCTTTAGGGGTAGAAATGAATTATAAATTTTAAAGGAATCAAAGTACAATTTTACCATTATACTAGTGTGTATATGCTCCTGAATAGACTTGCTTTATATCAAATACGTGTATCTTTACTATAAGATGATATAAGAAGCTATTACAGAAAAGTAAATTAGTAAATAGTGAATTTCATAATTATGGTTGTTATTATATGAAGAAAATTGTTATAGTGTTAAAATAAAACATAAGAAATCACTTCTACAATAAATTAAGTTGCGACCTGACTTGACCCTTAAAGTGTAGAATTTGCTTTAAAATAAATGATAAACTACATTGGTAGTCACTCAATTATTAGTATTTTTTTTGGTAATCTAACTATGAAAAGTTACAAAATGATCACTTAACTATTTGATTTTTTTCTCCTTTGGTCACCAACCGTTAAATGGCTAACGAAAAGATGACATGTCAGCGTTTAAAATTGGCATAATAGTAGCTTTAACCCTCAAACATTTATCATTGTGTCAATTTAGTTTTGACTCTAAAAAATTTAACCCCCAACGTTTACACATTGTATGGTTTGTTCTTTCCTTCTTTTTTCCCAGTTTTACTTTTCGTTGTGACCTTTTCACCTCAAAAGCTAAAAAAATTATCAACTAAATTTTATTAAAAAATAACAAAAATGAAACAACTGAAAATCCAAAATCATAATTTTCACCTTTTTCCCATTCTTTTTTCTTGATACTTTAATTCTCCACTATTGGATAAATGACTCAGTTTTCGATGGTTCACTCTTTATCGATTTCATAAGATTTATACTTGAACCATTTGACATCGGTTCAGTTGAGTTACTTTTATTATTTTCATTTTCGTTGTTATTACCATCTCTAATGAACTCAAAGAGTCTCACCACTCATTCCCATTAAAAAATTAAAATTAAGACTAAATTGATAGATTATGTAAGCGTTGAGGGTTAAATTTAATATTAAGCCAATTTTAAAAGTTAACACATCATATTTCTATTAGCCATGTAACCTCCCCAACTCGGCATAGACGTTAACATGAATTTGGAAGATTACATTAGCCACCGAAGTGACCCAGTAAGCTATCAAAATTTTGAAAATGACATTTTAAAATATTTGTTTAATTTAGTAGAAAACTTAGTTACAAATAACTTTAATAATATTCAAAACCTTAATTAAGATATAGCAGTGGAAAAGCGGTAAGTGGTTGTTTTTAAGTAAAAACTGGGTTTTCTTGTCTAGCTTATGAATATTCATCTCTCATATCCTAAAATAAAATTAAATGTCATGCCAAATAAAATCAAAACCCTAAGTCTCATGTCGCAGTTTAAAATAAAATATTAAAACATCGAATAATAAGTCATATAATGAATCTAATTTAATTTTGTATTAAAAAGGAAAAAAAATCAAGCTGAGACCCTCTAGATGTCGCGTCCGAGTCCTAACCTGGCAGGTTATCTGTAATAGTGAAAATTAAAGAGGGAGTGAGCTATGACGCTCAATATGAGTTCCATCACAAGATAATCGATACAACTGATTAGCATACAAATAAAATCACATAGCTTAAATCACATTTAGCAAATTTAGTATATCAAAATAACATAATAGTTTAACAATGTATAAACAAATACACATATACCATATCATATAAGAAATTTCAGTATTTCAAGTAAATGCTTCACGAATGCAAACAAATTTAGCTTAATAGATAAGATCCTACCTAACTGCTACACACCATAAGAGTTCCTTAGAACTTGTCCACCCTACACACCGGGTTGTGGATGAACCACCAAAAGTTACAGGTTAATATGTTGTCAAATGGTTGTGAATGCACAACATAATTGTAGATAAAAGTTGTCAGATAATGGGCAGGCGAACCACAATTGTTGCAAGTTAATAGTAGCTGCTAGATAATATGTGGATGAACCACTGGATTTACAAATTTATAGTCTACCAGAACTTCCTCCTTTCTAAAACGTCCCATCCCATGCAACAAATAAAAGCATGTTTAAAACATATCATAGGATAAACGAATATCTTAGCTATAAATAATCAGATATGGTGGTAATAATTATACTTTCAACTAAACCATACAGTAGCAAAACATATGATCTTCAAAGAATCCTTATACCAGTGAAACAGCCTATTTTTAGTCAAATTAGAATAGTGGTTTCGGGATCACAAATCTAAATTTGAAATATTTATTTCTTATTATTTTAATGTCTACGTCATGAAAATATGATTGTGTGAAATTTTCGCTAATAAATTTTATCGTTTAAATGCTTAATTTGATAAAAAGGACTAAATCGTGTATAGTGTAAAAGTTGTGTTCTATTAGCTAAAGGTGTTTAATAGCTATAGAACCTTAACGCTAAGGTCCTTAAGTGGTAATTAGACCATTTTAATTGTGAGTGTACAATTTTGGGCATATATTAAGTGATTTTGGTGGTTATTAATCAAGGTTAAATTGGTAAATAAGTTTATAATGATAAATTAAGTAAAAATAAAAGATGGCTATCATCTTTTTCCTTCATACACCACCGAAACTAAAATAAAGAAACCACCATGGATGCATGCTAAGTTCGGCCAAGCTTCTTAGTTCAATTGTAAGTCCGTTTTGGTCCTGTTTTTAATGATTTCTATGTTTTTGAGATCGTTGCAGCTAGGTCTAGCTAGCCCAGGGACTATTTTGCAAAACTATTAAAGATTTTGAATGATTCCATTGATGAATACATGTGTATTTTTAAGTTTGATGATAGAGTTATGAATGTTGGTTGTGAATTATACAAGTTTTATAAAGTGATTTTTAGTAAAAATACAAATTAGGGATTAAATTGTGAAATGTGGAAACTTTGTGGTTAAAATGTGAAATAAATGAAAAATATGGGCTGCTAGGGACCTAATTGAAACTTGGCTAGCATGAGTTGTCATTTAATTGCTTCAAATTGTGTTTTTATGAAATAAGGACTAAATTGAAAAAGTGGTGAAACAATAGGGGCAAATGTGTAAAAGTGTTTTAAAGTGTGTTTTGGATGAAATTAAATAGAGGGATTATCAAATAAGCTAAATTTGATATTATATAGATCAAGAAAAGTGAAACTCGGAGTTAGATCGGGGGAAAAACAAAATTATTGACTAATCGACTTATTTCTTTATTTTTACATCCGAGGTAAGTTTGTATGTAATAAGCATTATTATAGTTATGCTTTAAATGCTTTTTTATTGTATAAATTATGTATACGAGACTATAGTCCTGTTTGATGATAACTCAGTTAATTGTGGGCACTTAGTGTGCGAAATCAAGATAGCTTCGGTTATATATTTGCACTTAGTGTGTGAGATTGAGATAGCTTCGACTATATATACACATTGGCACTTAGTGTGCAAAATTAGTACAGCTAAGACTATTTATTTGGCATTAAGTGTGCGAGTTTTCCCGAGTATCCAAAAATATTCCAAATGGTTTAACGAATATGTCAAAGATGTGAATGAGTATGAGTTAAATACGGAAAAGTACAGGTATGTACATGAACTGAGTAATACAATGAAAGGATAAAAAATTAAGGAAATTACATCTAAATTGATGGATGCAAATGTGGTAGGTTGGTGATATATATGAGATATGTTATGCTATGTTTTTGGCCTAATTTGAGTTTATATGATTTGTTGATATAAATACTATACGAACTTACTAAGCTATAAAGCTGACTTTGTGTAATTCTCTGTGTTTTATAGTGTTTTCAAAGCTAGCTCGGATTCGGGGACAGTCAGAGATCAATTCACACTATCCAACTATCATTTGGTACCTTTGAAATTAAATTTTGGGTCATATGGCAAATGTAGTCGCAGCTGCTTTGAGTAGAAAATCTTTATTTACTTTGAGAGCAATGAATACAAGACTGACTTTGTCCGATGATGGTTCTATTCTAGCAGATTTGAAAGCTAAACCGGTTTTTCTACAACAAATTTGCGAAGCTTAAAAGTGTGATACCGAGTTACAAGCTAAAAGAGTGCAATGTGAGTCAAATAGTGATTCAGACTATTAGATCAGAGCCGATGATTGTTTAATGTTCCAAAACAGAATCTGTATACCAAAGAATTCCAAGCTCATCCAGAAAGTTTTGTATGAAGCACATGATGGTTGTTTATCTATTCACCTTGGGAGTACCAAAATGTACAATAACTTGAAACAACTTTATTGGTGGTTGGAAATGAAAAGAAACATTTTAAAATTTGTATCGAGATGTTTGGTGTGTCAACAAGTTAAAGCTGAGCATCAGGTGCCTTCAGGATTACTACAGCCAGTGATGATACTAGAGTGGAAATGGGATAGAGTTATGATGGATTTTGTATCGGGATTGCCTCTGTCTCTGAAAAAAAAAATGCTATCTGGGTTGTTATTGATCAACTAATGAAGTCTGCACATTTCATTCTGGTACGTACAGATTATTCACTTGATAAATTAGCTGAATTGTACATATCAGAGATCGTTAGATTGCACAGAGTGCTAGTTTCGATTATTTTAGATAGAGACCCAATATTTACATCGCGATTTTGGAAGAAATTGCAAGAAGCTCTAGGTACGAAGTTGAATTTTAGTACAGCATTTCATCCGCAAACTGACGGTCAGTCTGAGAGAGTAATTTAGATTCATAAAGATATGCTTTGATGTTGTGTTTTAAATTTTGAAAGTAATTGGGAGAAATATTTGTCGTTAGTTGAATTTGCGTATAACAACAGCTATTAACCGAGCATAAAAAGGGCACTGTACGAAGCTTTGTATGGTCACAAATGTCGAAATCCATTGCACTGGACTGAGTTGAGTAAGAAAAAGATTCACGGGGTTGATTTTATCCGAGAGACTGAAGATAAAGTGAAAGTAATTCGCGACAGTCTAAAAGCAGCGTCATATCGACAGAAATTGTATGCGGATTTGAAATGAAAAGACATTAAATTTTAGATTGATGATAAAGTTTCTGAAAGTATCTCTGTGAAAGAAAATACTTAGATTTTGTCACAAAGGCAAGTTGAGTCCACGCTTCATCGGGCCGTATGAAATCATTGAAAGAATAAGTCTAGTGGCATATCGGCTAGCTTTACTGACTGAGTTAGAGAAGATTCATAATTTTTTTCATGTGTCAATGTTACGACGGTATCGATCGGATCCATCGCATGGAATTTTGCCGTCAGAGATTGAGATTCAACCTGATATGACGTACAACGAAGAACCGATCAAAATTTTGGCTCCGAAGATTAAAGAGTTGAAAAATAAATGAATAGCTTTGGTAAAGGTTTTATGGTAATGATACGGTGTCGAAGAAGCCACGTGGGAACCCGAGGAAGCTATGAGAAAATAGTACCCTAACCTATTCACTGCTAAGATTTTCGGGGACGAAAATCCCTAAGGGGGAGAGTTGTAACAACCCGTTTTTAGTCAAATAGGAACAGTGGTTTCAAGACCACAAGTCTGAAGTCAAAATATTTATTTTATTATTATTTTAATGTCCACGGTATGAAAATATGATGTGTGAAATTTTCATTAAGAAATTTTGTCGTTTAAATATTTAATTTGATAAAAAGGACTAAATCGCGTATAGTGTAAAAGTTTTGTTCTATTAGCTAAAGGTATTTAATAGCTATAGAACCTTAAATTTAAGGTCCTTAAGTGGTAATTAGACCGTTTTAATTGTGAGTGGACAATTTTGGGCATATATTAAGTGATTTTGGTGGTTATTAATCAAGGTTAAATTGGTAAATAAGTTTATAATGATAAATTAAGTAAAAATAAAATATGGCTATCATCTTTTTCCTTTACACACCACTGAAATTAAAAGAAAGAAACCAGCATGGATGAATGCTGAGTTTGGCCAAGCTTCTTAGCTCAATTGTAAGTTCGTTTTTGTCCTGTTTTTAATGATTTCTATGTTTTTGAGATCGTTGTAGCTAGGTCTAGCTAGCCTAAGGACTATTTTGCAAAATTGTTAAAGATTTTGAATGATGCCATTGATGAGTACATGTGTGTTTTGATGTTTGATGATAGATTATGAATGTTGGTTGTGAATTATACAAGTTTTATAAAGTGATTTTTAGTGAAAATGCAAATTAGGGATTAAATTGTGAAGTGTAGAAACTTTGTTGTTAAAATGTAAAATAAATGAAAAATATGGATTGCTAGGGACCTAATTGAAACTTGGCTAGCATGGGTTGTGATTGAATTGCTTGAAATTGTGTTTTTTATGAAATGAGGGCTAAATTGTAAAAGTGGTGAATAATAGGGGCAATTGTGTAAAAGTGCTTTAAAGTGTGTTTTGGGCTAAATTAAATAGATGGATTATTAAATAAGCTAAATTTGATATCATATAGATCAAGAAAAGTGAAACTCAGAGTTAGATCTGGGGAAAAACAAAGTTATCGACTAATCGACTTATTTCGCTAGTTTTACATCCGAGGTAAGTTCGTATGTAGTAAGCATTGTTATAATTATGCTTTAAATGCTTTGTTATTGTATAAATTATGTATACGAGACTATAGTCGTGTTTGACGACGACTCGATTAATTGTGGGCACTTAGTATGCAAAATTGAGACAGCTTCGGTTATATATTTGCACTTAGTGTGTGAGATTGAGATAGCTTCGACTATATATACACATTGGCACTTAGTGTGCGAAATTAGTATAGCTAAGGCTATTTATTTGGCACTAAGTGTGCGAGTTTTCCCAAGTACCCAAAAATATTCCAAATGGTTTAACGGATATGTCAAAGATGTGAATGAGTATGAGTTAAATACGAGAAAGTACAGGTATGTACATGAACTGAGTAATACAATGAAAGGATAAAAAATTAAGGAAATTACATCTAAATTGATGGATGCAAATGTGGTAGGTTGGTGATATATATGAGATATGTTATGCTATGTTTTTGGCCTAATTTGAGTTTATATGATTTGTTGATATAAATACTATACGAACTTACTAGGCTATAAAGCTGACTTTGTGTATTTCTTTGTGTTTTATAGTGTTTTCAAAGCTAGCTTGGATTCAGGGACCATTGGAGATCGCTTCACACTATCCAACTATCATTTGGTACCTTTGAAATTAAGTTTTGGGTCATATGGCATGTATAGGGACTTGGGTCATTTTCATAAATGTGGTGCTTATGAAATTAGCCATTTGAATTGTTTTGTAAATGTTTATGGTTTGGTTTGCATATTTTCCCATGTGAGTTAGCTTATTTTGGTTGATTTGGCTATGTTTATATATATACGAATGATCTATGTTGTGTGATTGTGAATTGGTGCATGATGATGCATGTTTGGAAAAGTTTAATTAGTTGATTTGAATATGTGAATTTGGTATGTTTTGAATGAGTAAAACATGAAATTATAAGCATGATAGTTGTTGGTATTGAAATGGTATGTTTTAGCCTTGATTATAGTTGAATTGGATACCCACTTATGCTATGTTTGTAACATTTGATTTGGGTGTAGGTGTGCACAAGTTTGGGTGGCAAATTAGCTTGGTAAATAGCCTATTTTTGTCCACACAGGCATGGACACGGGCGTGTTTCTTAGCCGTGTGTGACACATGGTTATGTTACATGGTCATGTGTCCCCTGGTGTTGATTTTGGTACCAAGTCAGTATGCTCCACACGGCCTCACACATGGGCGTGTAGCCTGGCCGTGTGGTATAAGTCAATATACCCTACAAGATTAGCACGACCTAGCGCACAGCCTGGCACACAAGCGTGTATGGCCATTTTTAAGGCACATGGGCTAGCCGTACGGGCGTGTGTGTTGGTCGTGTTGCCCAAGTCAGAGAGTTACACGGGGTCAGACACGGGCTGGGACACGACCATGTTCTCCCATTTCGAATGTCCACACGGCCTGTGGCATGGGCGTGTCTTTGGCTGTGTGAGGGACACGACCGAGCAACACGGGCATGTGTCCTCTGTTTTGAGAAAAAAATTTTCTAAATATTCGAAAAGTTTCCAAAGTTATCAGTTTAGTCCTGAACCACTCCCAAAGCATGTTTAGAGCCTCGTAAGTTCGTATCAGGGACATTATGATTTAGATTGAATGATGAATGCATGAATTGTGAAAATGTAGACGAAGTGATTGTATAATTGTTTTATAAGTCCGGAAATGCTCTGTAGCCCTATTCCGATGTTGAATACGGGTGAAGGGTGTTACAACTGGTGTCTTAAAGCATGTTACACGAAAATCACAGGTATAAATATAATAAGCATAATTATTCACAGATCATGAAATATATATTTATGTATATAACATTAATTCATTCAACTTAATCATGGATGCAAGCATTATTCATACTATCAGTGACTTAATTGCATAAATTAAACCTTAAAAACAATTTAGGAATCAATTAGGGACTAATCAGAATAATTTATAAAAATTCGGGTTAAAACTGTAAAATTTGAGTTACAAGGAACACACGACCGTGTGGAAGGGGGTGCGTGGTAGTGTGGCTAAGTCATGTGAGAGATTGTGGCCATGTGGTGTTTCAAATTCAACCTACAAGGGAAACATGACCATGTGGAGAGGTTCAGGCCATGTGAAAAGCAAAATTCCTAGGTTATCAAGGGAATATGGTCGTGTGGTACAACCGTGTGGTTTGTTTTTGGCTTTGTTTTGCCTTGACTTTCTTATGAAAGAACACACACCTATTACTGGAAGACTGAGTGATGTTCCTCTCATTCAGATCTAATCTAGAATGCCTAAATCATGTCCTTCAATGGAAAAATACACTCGAATTAACATTTAAATCAATATTTGTCAAGATTCGCGAAATATGTGGCAAGATTTCTGTTAGATCTATTAACTAAACTTATAGATCAAAGCTTGGAGATTTATACAACGAAATTACAAAAATGAAACATAGGTTCAATGTTTTTTTACCATTTGTTGGCAAGGTTAAAGATGGAATTAACGGTGATTTTGTAACACCCCAAAATAGAGCATAGGAGTTTTAGAGGTATTTTAGGAATTTTATCCTTAAAGTGTTCAGACTTTTGTGACATGGAATACCGGTAATGTTTTCAGTTATGATTTTTAGAAAATTAAATCAATTTCTGAAAATGAGTTTTAAATACCTCTAATTTTGAAAATAGGACTAATTTGTAAAAGAGTCAAAACTGTGAGTTTTTAAGAGGCAATTAACCAAATTTTAAAAAATTCAACCTAAAATCATCCCCCACCTATAATTTTCACGTTAGTTTCTTCCCCAATATTGTGTTTGTCGTCCCTTGATTCTCTCTTGCTATTTCAATCAATTTTGAACTCCAAATCCTAATTCCTTTTGATTTCTATCATCTCTTAAGTTATAAACCTCTATAAAAACCAAGAAAATCACCCAAAAACTTCATCATCTTCTCCAAAAAGTGAGTTTTTTGAATTTGAGTCAAAGCTCTTTTTCTTCCATCGAAGGTAACTATTTAACTTTCTATGAGTTTTAAATGATATTTGGTCCCTTAAACTAAATTTGTAGCAATTGAAACACATGTTTTAAATAAAAGCCAAAAATCGGGTCTTTAATGGTGGATTTCGAGATGTTGCAGAAAAACATGGTTTCAAAGTATTTTTAATCTATTTTAACATGATTAGAAGGTTTCTAAACTTACTTTGAAGTTTCATTAAAGAATTCTTGAGTTTTAATGAATTTTAGGAAAATACCTATAAAACATGTCAAAAAAGTTGATATCATGAATCGAGTAGTTTTGTGTAGTTTAAAGGTTGAGAATTAGTTGTTGGTGAGCTATAAGATGACCGGAATTGGTTTTAGGTAAAAAGATTAAGTATAGACCGAGATATTCAGATTTAAAGTTTGTCATGTTAAAGGTTTCGATTACATGAAAACTTAGTTTAGAGCTATGTTTGGTATGTTTGTAATGAGTCATTGACTAATTTTTGTATTTATTGTTGTGTGAATTTGTTGTGTTGAAGTTTTGAATTCGGTAGAACCTTCTATGAGTAGAGATAAAGGCAATGAAAAGCTAGTTTGAGCTTTCAGCTTTCCGGCGAAAGCATAACTGGTGAGTGTTTGGAATAATTACTTGTGGACATGATTCAATGTGTTATTTGGGAATTTAGTAGTAGCCTAAACCCTACTTTAAATTTCAAGAGTAAGCTTTCTCATACCTATGTTTATCTTGTGATTTATGTACTTATATGAATATGAATATGTGAACCGGGATAAGATGCTATAGCATGTGATATGTGGATATGATAACTATTGTGAAAGTACAAATGTATACATGATATATATGTTATATGACAGTGATAGTGTTTTGCTAAAGATGCAAATATGCAATGATAGTGCACAGATAATCGGTAAGTGATATGTGTTTGCTTCAGATATTTTGGCCTTGTGATCTTGAAACCATTGGATATAGTTGGCATGCCATAGGATTGTGAGCACTCACTTGTATGGACATTCATTTTAGGCATTGAGGCCCTAGGACATGTTGAAGGGATAAGGAAATGTGAGCTAAGCTCTATTGAACGGGACATGTGAGGGGAAATAAGGAGAGTGTTAGCTTTATGCTTCATTTTTTAGACATGTTTGACTCTATGAGTCTATGTTTGGTGTGTTGGAGATCCGTGTATCTGATGAGTGATGATAGAGCTCACTTTTATGTCTCATAGCTCAGATGTCAAATTATCTTAAAATGCATATATGCCTAAATGAGTATGTGGTTGCTATGCAAATTATCTTAAATTATGAATATGTGTGTATTGTGATATGAGTTTATATGACGTGTGACCATTATGCAATAAACCTGTCTTTGAAGATTGTGATATATGGTTGAATGTTAGGTGATTATATGTGTAATAAGATATATGCTTAAAAGTGAATATGTTTACCATGTAAAAGAACTAATAATAATGCACAAGTATATTATGATACTAAAGTTGGAACTGTTAAGGTTATGCTATATGGTTGTTTCATTGATGCTTGATGAATTGTTTTTATTGTAGTTGTTCTAAGCATTCACTGAGCTTGTTAAGCTTATCCACTCCCTTCTTTAACCATTGCAAATTAGTTGTGTGCTGGTGTGAGCGGTGTGGTTCTGAGAGGTGATCCAAGCAAGACTTTTGCATTATTTCGTAGTTGTTTTATATTTATTTATGTTTTGGGGAAAAATCAATGTGGTAGACTCGTTATAGCCCTGTTGATTTCTAGACATTATGCTAGTTTTGGTTCGGTTTATAAGGATTACATGTTATTGTTATGCTTGGGTTTTTGAACTTGAGGATAGATTGATATTACTTGCTCAAACACGATTTTGAGATATTGACCTGTTAATTAGGCCGTTGAATGATTATTTGTCAAAGTAATTGATGTATGATGTTTAGGAACTAAATTGGAATGGGTTAATTACTTATATATGCTATATTTTTGAGGTCTGGAGTAGAGGTATCGATAATCGAGTTTTAAAATCAATACCTCTGTATTTTGAATCATGTCGGAATGTATGATAGAGATTTGGTATTGATACTTTTGCTCGAGTATCGATACTCGGGGTAAATTTATCGATACTTCACGACAGGTGCTAATAATTTCTAAGACTTTGAGATTTCATTGAGAAACAAAATGCAAGTTTGGTATCGTTTTTCCAGGTGATATTGATACCACACAGAGAAAATACCAACACCTTATTGTCAGTATTGGTACCTACGTACATATTTTGAGAATTTTGTTATATGGACCTTATGCATGTTTTAATATGTTTATAAGACTATTTGATGAATGGTTGGCATGTAACATTGATAACTGACGAGTATAATGGACTTAAAACCTATACAGATGATAATATGAAAGATGTTTCTTTTAGAATGAACTTTTACTTGTTGTATATGACAAGAGACGATGGTGTGGCATCCCATATTCGGGCTTGGCGACCAGGTCGGGTATAGGGTGTTACAAGTTTGCTAAATCGATAACATACAGCAGAATGAAAGTTGGTTCGATTTGGAAGATTCAATAATTATTAGCAGCAAATTTTGTGAGTTATGGTGAAAAAGAAATACATTCCATGAGGAGTAAACACAAGAACAAGAGTTGGATGGCAATCAAGATAGATTTGGAGAAGGCATATGATAGAGTGCGTTGGGATTTTATTGAAGCTTCTCTCCAGGAGGTTGGTAATCTTAAAATCCTTAGGAAAGTTATTAGATCGGTTATCACAAATACGTCTTTACATATTTTATGGAATGGAGTCCTAACTCAGAAGTTCAATCTGGTTAGGGGAATTATACAAGGTTGTCATTTGTCTCCTTATATCTTTGTCCTCTGTATGAAATGGCTTGGACACTATATTCATGCTTCCATAAATTCAGGTAAGTGGAGCCCCATTCATTTATTTAGGACAAGATCTGTACTTTCACATTTGTTTTTTTCCAGATGATTTGGTTATCTTTAGCAAAGTTGACATGGAACAAGTAATATTGATCAAAGAAATTCTAGAAAATTTATGTGCTTTCTCTGGGCACTGGATTAATGCTAACAAGATGACAGTTTGCTTTTTTAAAGGAGTTCGTGAAAACTATGGGCGGTGTGTTTGTAAGACTCTTGGCTTTCATAAAGTCCAAAATCTTGGCTCCTATTTAAGTGTTCCTCTTTTTCATGAGAAGATCACTAATAGTTCCTTGAGGTTTGTGGTGGAAAAGGTTAAGGCTAGAATTTAGCGATGGGATGCAAGGAAGTTGTCTCATGCTAGTAGAGTCACGTCAGCTTAGCCAGTTCTATTCACAATACTTAATTATTCTATGTGGTCCATGATGATTTCACAAGGCATATGTGAGAAGATTGAACGCATCGTCAGACAATTCATTTTGGGGTAGTCTGAGAAGAAGAGAAAGATTACCCTTGTAAATTGGCAATCAGTTTGTCAACCTAAGGCATTTAGAGGGTTGGGATTTCGGTAACTGAAAGATCAAAACATTTCCTTTATGTTAAAATTGGGGTACAACATTTTGACCTATACTAATTTCTTATGGGTTTGTGTTCTCAGGTTGAAGTATAGAGTGAATGAAGAAATACCTATTGGTATTTATCAAGGGAATTGCTCCTTTCTTTGAAGAGCTTTTTCGAGGATTTGGCCTTTTTTTTGTAAGAATATTATCTGGTCAGTAGGGAATGGTAACAGTATAAGATATTGAAAAGATAGTTGGACCCCTAGAGTTGGCCATTTGTTGAATCATATTCCTTTACAAAATAACCTTGATGTGGACTGTCTTTTTTGGGATATAGTAACAAAGGAAGGTACGTGAAACTTAGATTTATCCTCTGTATGGTTGCCAAATGAGATCCTAAACTTTATTGTCAATATCCCTCCCCTACACCCTTTGGTTGGATCGGATAGAGTTGTTTGGGTAGGTACCTTGACAGGTTCTTTCTCTATCAAGAGTGCTTATAAGATGATTAAGGAAAATCCATTGAGCTTGAGAGATGGAGTTTAGAATATACCATAAAAGTACCAAAGGCCTTAGAGGGTTCAGATTTTTATTTGGTTGGCCTTCAAGCAACAATTACTTACGCAAGTGGAGAGACTAAAGGGTGGTATTATGAATGGTGATTATTGTACGATTAGTGAGGTAGTTCCGTAAGATGTTTTGCATGTCGTCAAAGATTATAGTGCAGCAAAAAAGGTTTGGTCACAAATTGTTCCAGCAGAGAACCAGGCCTGGTTCTTTTCCAAGAATTTTGAGGAGTGACTTATGTCTTATTTGCAAAATAGCCAAAAGCTCGCCTTTGGGGAGATTGATTGGTCACTTTTCTTTGGGCTAGTCACGTGGTGAATATGGAAGAACAAGAATTTTCTTATTTTTCAAGGAGTGTCATGGAGTGTAGAAGAGATTATTAAAGGTTTGTATAGTTGGGCAAAATAGTGTGCGTCCCTTCCTAAGGTGAATTCTATTATGAGACAAAAGGCGAATGTAGAGTCTAACTAGATAGAGAGATGAATGCGATTAAGAATTGATGGTTCAGTTAAAGTAGATTCAGGTTATGCTACTATAGGAGGAATCTTGAGGGACAACCATAGGGTGTGGATCATTGGCTTTGGTCGTCAACTGGGTAAATGCTAAATCCCAGAAGCTGAACTATGGGGTATTTTGGATGGTCTGTCATTGGTGCAAGAAAAGCAAGGCAATAAAGTGTTGATACAAACAGACAGTTTGGAAGCTATTAAAGCTATTCAAGTTTCAGATTCGATGCCCTCTAGGTCGACGCTAATCAGGCAGATCCACTATCTTCTGAATAATGTAAGGAACTGGGCAATCAAATACATACCTAGAGAAGAAAACATAGAAGCTGATAGAATGGCCAAAATAGCTTTTAATAGGGAAGAAGGGTTGTAATTGTTTACAGACAATCTTTTTGGTTTAGTGTAATTGATTGTATTTTCTTTCTTTTCACCAAAAAAAAAAAATGGGAAGGAAAGAAAAGGTGAAAGATATATGAAACAAAAATACTAAAATTTTGATTAGGATTGGAAAATGGAAGAAAATTTGGTTCAATTAAGATATAAGTGATTAAATAGTTAGGATTTGAAACTTTAGGGGTGGTTTAGCAATAATCCCTTCTTTTGGGCCGAATTTGGGAGAAGAAAATTTAAAAAAAAAAATGGTTTTTGAGGCTGGGGTGATTCAAACCTTTGTTAGGAAAGGAAAAAATAAGTACTTAACCAATTGGGCTACTACCTACACATGAGTTATTTCTACCGCATTTAATATACATGCTAGATTGAGTTGGTTCTTTAGTTGGCTTAAACCTTAATTCTCTATGCAATATACTAAGCTATTAATTATCAAAACTAAAGTTCATTTATTGGCAATTTTATTAATCCTAACCCTATGTATTTTGGGTTGTTACAAGCCATTAATATTTGGTGATAAAAAAAGAAAAAAATCAAATAGTTAAATAACCAATTTATAATTTTTTATAGTTAGATAGGTAAAAAGATAATTGAATGACTGTAAATATAAGTTACACTTTGAATTAACTGTTGATCATTTTGGATACAAGTTACAACATGCTTAACACCAACATGACATTGGGAAATTAATTAATATATATAATATAGTATGAAAAAAATAAAAATATGAAGATGATATAAATGCATGAAAACGTCAAATTTGATATGACATGAATTATTAATATATTAAAATTTGTATAAAAATAAAATATATTTTAAAAATATTATGATATTTGAAAATTATACGAAAATGATATAAATATATGAATTATTAGATCAAAACGATTTATAAATATTTTTCCTAAAAGAATTAGAAATGTCTTAAATAATTACTTATATTTTTAATAATAGGGATGTAAATATAAATTTATAAGGAAAAAAATCTTTTATTTTAAAAAAATAAATACATAACCTTTAACCAATTTAATTACAAGTTTCATTCATTTGCTTTATGAAAATTAAGTAGTTAATTCCCTACTTTACTTTGTAAGAATTTGTCCTCGTATTTTATGAAAATAAAAAAGTTAGTCTAGTTATTGGTGAACTCATAAACTTGACATGTTGATTTTATTTCTAATTTGGTGTGTATGTATTATTGAATTACTGATTTTTAAAAAGTTTTTACATATAAATTGTTGAAATACTGATTTTTAAGATAGCATTTAATGACGAAGTTTGACAATATTACCAGACTAATTTTTTAATTTTTGTAAAATACGATGATTAAATTCTAACAAATTAAAATAAAAAGACTAACTTTTCAACTCTCATAAAAAAGAGATAAAATTCATAATTATAACCATCTTTAACTTGAAAAATATAACTAAAACATTTTTAGTTAGCCAATAATACTTAATAATTATCTTTTAATTTTGCCATTTTATATATAAAGAAAGGTTAAAATATACCATAAGTCTCTATATTCTTCAATCTAGTCTTTGTACTTTTCAGATTTCAAAATTTAGGTCTAATTGTTAAAACTGTTACATATTTTTACTAACTTTATTGGTATGACATTATGAAATTAAAAAAAAACACTTAGTAGTCATGTAAATAAAAAAATATTTTAATAAACATGAATTTAACAGAATAATTTTAACAATCTCTACAGTTAGGCATAAATTTTAAAATTTAAAAAAGTAAATAGACAAAATTCCTAAAAATAAAAATATAATAACTAAATTCCGGATTTTTGAACAATACAAAAACTTATATAATATATTTTAACCTAAAAAATATTTTGTTTCTATAATAAAAATACAAAACTTTAAGTGGTTTACAATAAGTAGGTAATTAGATTTATTTTAAAATTACGTCTTCTAATTATATATTAACTTAATCGACCAATTTTACGTGATTTTATTATATTTTTCTAACCTTCTTCCAACTATATAAAAAATTTAGGTTCCAATTATTAAAGTAGAGAGATGTATTAATATGAAATAAAGAAAAATATAATTTCTCCCAAGAATAACATTTAGATTATTTTTCTTACATTTCATTTTAGAAGTAAAGAATAATAACAAGTATTTCTCACAATAATATAATTTAGATTATTATTTTACTTAAAAAGGTAAGAGGATGTGGGTTCGAAGATATTGAAGTATATTTATCCTCTTATGTAAAGGTTGGTGAAGAGTTATAGGTAGTTCTAGTCATTGTTTAAAAATCGAGTATTGGAGTTAATTGCATTAGAAGTCCCAAAACTATGTTCGTCATTCTAAATTAGTCTCAAAACTTTAAAATATTCTAATTATACCTTAAACTATTGAGATTATATCAATAAGGTCATTCCGCTATTAACACCTCTATTTTAATTAGTAAATGACATGCCAAAGTTTATATGGTATAATTTAAAATGAAAACTTAAATTAAAATACCAAAATGTGAAGAAAAAAATAAAAAATTAACACACAATTTAAAAGTAAAGAAAAGGAAAAAAAATCAACGACAAAATTTTCTTTTGTTGTTGTTTTTAAAGTTATGCTACATTGTTTTAGTTTTATTTTAATTTTTCATTTAGCTTTTTTCTTTAACATTTTATTTTTCTTAAAAATTTTCATTTAGAACTACGTCACATAAGACCCGACACGTTATTCAATAGTTAAATTAATAGTTTTAGTAACAAAAAAGATCTAATTGATATAACTTCAATAGTTCAAGGATGAAATTAATAGGTTTTGAAGTTTAGAGATTAATTTAGAATAATTATCATAGTTTGGGGACCTCTAGTGCAATTAACTCTATGTATTGAGACCTTAGGAAAATTCACAAATATAATATTTGTTTTTCAGTTTTATATAATGAATTAATAAAAAATTTAATGATTTTATTAAAATTTTAGGAGATTCCTCAAGTAAAAAGTATAAATTAAAGTTTTATTTCTCAAATTTATCTTAATAAATTATAGCAATCAATTTAAATCAAGCAAAAAGTTATATTTTTGATTCATTAAATTTTTATACATTTCTTCTAAATATATACATGTTGACATTATGTTGTTGCAAAACCATATTATTTTTAATGTTTTTATTAGGGGTGAAATCAAAATTTTTTTAGTAAGGTTGAAATTAATTATAATATTTTTATAGATCAAAATATAAATTTATTATATATAAAATTATAATTTTATCATTTTTAAAGAGACTAAACAATTTTTTTTCATTTTTAGGGGTTAAAGTGTAATTTTACTATATTAATTTATAATTTATTTATTTTATATTGGGCTTAATTGAAAATTTTTATTTTAGAAATAATAAAGTGCAATTTTCACTATATATTAATTTATAAATTTTCTATTTATAAGAGGACTAAATTAAAAAAAATTATTTTTGGGAGTCCAGGGACCTGTTTAACCCTCAAATTCGTCTCTATCTTTATGGTTATCCCATAAATATTTCGTAACTTCTTTTTGTTATTACAATCAAAGTTTTATATTCAAAGGAAAGAGGTGGTATACAAGCATTCGGCCACAAGCTACAAGGCTTTTGAACAATTGGCGAAAGTAGAGATTTTAAGTCTAAAGTATCTAAGTTTGAGATTTATTATATGAGTCCATTATATATTATTGTTATGTGTGAGTTTTAGTTCAAATAGTCAATTATAATTTGAATTATTTCAATTCTTAATTTATTTTTATTGTAATTATTTAATTTTATACTTTTTAATCCATTTATAATGTAATAATTTAATTTTACACTTTATAATTATTTGAATAGATACTTATATTTATATTTTAGTTCTAGTTGTAATGTTTAAAAAAAATCAAACCACAATTTTTTTTACCAACAAAACTTCAACTCATGAAATTTACCTAGACAATAACATATTTTATAATATTGATAATCATATATATAAAAATTTTGTTTTAAAATAGTTGTTTGAGTTCTAAAATATTTTTAAAATAAAATTTATATATAGTTTTCTTGTCATTAATATATTATTATTAATTTTAAGTGATAAACCGCTTTAAACGTCATACATTAAATTATGATTAAAAATTAAAATTATAATCTTAATATAAATAAAAAAAACAATATAATTGTATACAACAATAAGATATAATAACATTAAAAATTTATTTAAAAAAATATATTTTAAATATAAAGATTTTCGATATATTTAAAACACATCATCAACCTTGAGAGTCTAACTCTTAAAGTTGAAAATAATCATCAAACTTAATATAACATCAACTTATAATAGAAAAAGTAACTATTTTTTTAAAAAAACTTTTAGGGGAAATAAAAAAGTTTTAACTTTTTTTTTATTTTATCCAAAAACGATTTTTGGTACACCAAAAAATGTGTATCTGGCAACAGAAACATTCTGTTTTGATTTTATTCTTTTAAAAATGTAAACTTTTCGGAAACGGGGAGATATGATATGTCTGGTATTAAAAATTGAAAACATTTAAATTTTCTCGCATCGCATTAAAAAGTCGACCTAAAGGACAATAAAATGAAGCAAGAAAAAAAAAAAAACCTTAGAATCTTTAATTTTTCATTTTCCAACGACCCATTACACATGAAAAAAATGTCTTTTATATATGGGAAACGTGAAGGGGTTATTTGGAACATCAACCCTAACTGTTTTTAATTTGTTTTATAAAAGGTTTTCGTCTTTCTAATTTTCTCATTTAGTCTCATAAATTAAAATATTATCTAATTTTAGAAATATGTTAATATTATTAACTATTTTTGTCCCTAAAATTTTTATGTTACTTAAGAACAAGAATTTATCTTATTTAATTTTTATTTTTTGAACAATTAATTTTTACTTTTAATTTCTAATATCATGCTTTTATGAAATTAAATAATTAGAAATAAAAAAAAATGCGAGTTAACCTCATACCCATTTAAATGTAGCAGATAACAACGGGGCTTGAGAATTGATGTGTATTCTAGTCATAAGAGCTAGTAATTGCCGATATGCTCATATTGGTGACGTTATTGTTGCTGTGATCATGGAAGCAGTTGTGAGTTTTTTTTCTTAAATTTTAAATTTGAATGAATACAAATATTTTTTTATAAATATAATAAATTATATTTATTTAAATATTGATAAAATAAGTGATTTTCAAATATATTATTTTTAAAAACTTAATAAAAAACTATAATAGTTGTCTGAATTATTTGAACATTATAGTGTCCAAATTTTATATTTTATAAAGTGTTTTAAATTATTTAAACATTGGTTGAAATTAAATAATTTTCTAATATACAAACTTATTATTAAATTTTGGCTTAAACTTTATATAAATTTATTTAGTTTGTAATTTATACATGTTGTTAATATAAACAATCATTTAATATCATTTAAATCTTAGTTTTTTTTTTAGAAATTTTATTGTAAATAAAACTATGTCTCACATTAAATTATTTTGTTTAATATATAATTATATTTTTATTAAAATATTAATAAAAATGAAATATATTTTATTTAACACATAACCTTCCATATAAAATAGTTGTCAATACTATTTAAATTTCAATTTTTTTCCCATAAAATCTATACATGTAATATATTCAAATATCATAAATATATTATATTCCAAATAATTTATATATACAATCAATCCGTGCGAAGCAAACTAAATAAATTTATATTTTAAAATATAATAAGATTTAATTACATTCATTAATTAAAGAAGAACAAAGATTAATATAAAATTACAATCAATTGAATATTAATAATTTAATATTAAAACTAATTAATTAAACAATATATAATAAATAAAATGTAAGAAATTAGTAATATTTTTATTTAAATTATAATATATTAATATTAATATAATTGATTTTAAAATAGTTAAATATTTTTAAAAGTATTTTGTAATTACATGTCTTTTCAATTTATTAATAATTTGTTAAAGAAATTCATTAAAAATTTTAAAAAAACTAATATTATAAATTTAATATATATAAATACAAACTAGTTATATAAATATAAAGATTATAAATAATTTTGTATATATTAAATGTTTAATATTTTTATATCATTTAATCCAAGGTGCCAGTGAAGATATGTATTCGCTGATTGGCAAAACCCTAGAACTGACAGGTAAAATCCAAAATATTTAAGGGTATTCTCGTCATATGGATTGTAAAGATGTCGTCATTAGTTTCAATAACCCGGCCAATGGCCTAATGAGCTATGCATACAGTGGTCACTTGGAAAACGACGTCGTCCAACTTTTACCGTCTCCTCAAATTCCCCAAGCATCATTAACTCATCGCACAACGTGCCACGTGTCCCTTTACACGATTCAGTGAATCGCCGAAGATCCACCACAAAACTACTGACAGCCAAGCTTTAAATCTCGGTTCCACGTCATCAGATTTAGTCCCACGTGGTTTGCTGACATGCCGTTACTTCGAGCCGTTACTTAAGCCACGTGATCTCCACGTCATCAATATAATATCTTTTTTTATTTTATGTATCTTCATCGTTTTTTTTTTACTCTTACAATCATTGGCCTTCGCCGTTTCTCAACCAGTCAAGCCATATTTTTTTTCCCTCAAAATCTTCTTTTGAAATTTAGAATTTTTTCTTTTTATTATTTATTAAATAAAACCCCTAGTTTTTTAATGTGCTTTGAGTAACTAGAAGCGAGATTTGGAGTGTTTTTTTTCCTCTGAAATTTTCATTGTTTTTAGCTTTTGAAAATTTCGACCGTTAAGAGAATGGGATGAGGAATGAGGATCGATCTGAAACGAGTTACGAAAGGTAAACAATTGCAGCATTTTTTTAAAAAAATTCAAATATATTTTTTGTTAACAATTTTCTCGGTTTCTGGGGTTTCTTTTGCTATTGGAAGACTAACTTTTTTTTTTAATTTCCTTTTTCAATTTTCCTGAAACTGGGTTTGAAATTACAGATGTTAGTTTCATTTGTAATTGTTTATTAAATCTGTATTTTTTCTTTCATTTGATTATAATTTTTTTTATGTTGTTCAAAATTCAATCTTTTAGTTTTTTTTCTTTTTCCAGTGGAAAATAAGAATAGCTTCTTTTTTTCTTTCTTTAACCCTGCCCCCGGGAGAACAAAGAGCAAAAAGAGAAGGCATTGGAGCATTTATTTGAATAAAGAGTTATTCAATTCATCAAAGTTATTTGAATCGACTTGCTTTTGAATGTTTCAGCTAGTTTTCTTCTTTATTTCTTCATTGCAACCATATTTTTTTTTCATTTTTATTCGATATTTTTTTCGTTCTTGTCATCATAGAAAATTGGTGCTGTTTTCAACTATACTGACGTAAAAATTGAGAATTATGGTCAGTACGATTCTTGGACTGTAAGAAATTTGGGGAAAAAAAATCTGGAAATCGAAATTTCAAGTTTTTTTCTTTTGGTTGTTTAATTCAGTTTTTGCAGTCTGTTTTAATTTGAATACTTTGAATTAACCATATTGAGGATTTAAATTTCGATTTCATTTTCTTTTTGTGCATATAATTTCAATTTATAAACGTTTCTAGTTTCTTTATATTTCTTTTACTTCGTTAAACATTACGAAAAAACGATTATTTTATGAGAAGTGCATTCTATTGCTACATTATTATTATTATTATTTGAATTTTTATGTTGCTTTTTTTTTATATATATTTGCAGAAGAACAAAAAAACTGAAGTTTCTTGAATCACAAGCTGAATGTAAGTATTTGATATTTCAATTTTCTTGACATTTCTACCTAATTGTCTGAAACTGAAAAATATGAATTTGTATGCCGTGGAAATGGAGCAGTACAACCTAACTTAAAGGATTCTTTCCTATGATACTCCGACTCTTTATTTTTCTTGAGTACTTGTCTTTGTTGTGATACATATTTGGACATAGGTGTCACCTTTCAAAGATCATCCAAACCTTAAACCCATGCTTTATTGTTGAGTTGAATGGATTTGAATTTATTGGGTTTATATGGATTTGAATTTATTGGGTTTAGTAGTAAGATGAGAGCAAGTGTTATATGATAGTTTACATGGCTGTTATATGTGGCTGAGATCTAATGCCAAATCTTTTATTTGTTAAATTCCGTGTGGTTTCGTGAAGGTTTATGTTTTTAGAAGTTTGTATTTGAAGACAATGGGATGTGCAAGCTCGTTCTCAGAATAGAGGAACCAACTCAATCCGGCTCCTTCCTCGTTATCGGTCTTTTGAATCCGGTTGATGGGGATAGTTCAAGTGAATAATAATGGAAATAGCAATATAATCTGTTTACCAAAAAAGAAAAGAAGAAGAAGAAGAAGAAGAAGAAGAAGAAGAAGAAGAAGAAAAAGAAAAAGAAATAGCAGTATAACCTAGCTTAGGCTTCTTTCCTGTTGAATGCAAGAGTTAACTGTTTTCGAGAGCTCGTATTTATATGTGTGTGCTTTACTGTTAAGTTAAATGGGTCTGAGTTTTATGGGGTGTAGGCATATTTGTTAGTAAGATGAGAATAAGTGTTACATGCAAGTTCATATATGATTGTTATATGTGGGTGACATCTAACACTAAATCTTTAATATGTTCTAGTCTGTAGGGACTGGTGAAGGTTTGTGTTTGTATACGTTTGTATATTGAAGACAACGGGATGTGCACGCTTGTTTTTGGAATAGGAGAACCAACTCAATCCAGCGCCTTCCTCCTTGTCAGTCTTTTTGAATCTGGTTGATGGGGATGGTTCAAATGAATAATAACGGTCCCGTGGCTGGTGGATGGGTTGAACTGAATACACATATCTGTGATGAGAACACGAACATAAGGGATGGAGTCACGGGTGAGGGGCAGGGCCTCTCTGACGAAGATGAGTCACGTATTAATGAGGATGTGGAAAACAGAAATAATGGGAAGAAAGCGGTGGTTCAGCTTCGTGGTCCTTTAGTTTGCTGGGAGAGGTTTTTACCACTAAGGTCTCTGAAGGTTCTATTGGTTGAAAACGATGACTCAACTCGACATGTTGTTTGCGCATTGCTGCGAAATTGTGGCTATGAAGGCTAGTGAATTTTTTCAATATAGAATTTCTCGTTTTGCTATATGATATTATAGTGTCTTATACTGTGAAAATTGGACTATTGACATAAGTTACCTGAAGATTAGTGTTCAGCGGCTTACTTAATTGTTGTTATTGCATAAGGGCAACTTATGGTGGATTGGATTCTTTATTCTTGAGTACAATATTTTGTATTAACAGTTTCTTTTAACTTGACAGCTTATTTTCTTCTTGGTTTTGCTCTTTTACTTTGACTGGTGTTATATATAGGAAAGAAAATATTCAGTTATTCAGTCACTCCTAATTTATTCATACTGACTTGTTTGTCTGATTATAGCCTAATTATAGTATTTTTCCAACATTAAGGTCGTATGATGCTATGTTGCTTTGAATCTTCATTTTTCTTACATATTTTCGGGCGAGAGTATTGGATATGACCCTCAAAGGACCTTCCAAATACATGAAAAACCTTTGGATAAAAAATTGAAAATACTTTGGCCAAATACATGCTTATAATCAACAAACAGCCAAGTTTGAGCAACATAGATATGGTATATCTCAGAGGATTTTGATTGTTCTTAATTATATTGCATTTATTTCCAGCATAAATAGCCCTCTTGGTTGATATTTATATGATTGTTATATATATATATACATTCACCTTGTATACACCATTTATGCAAGTCTTTTTTCCTGTTTTTCTTCCTATTAAGGTTTTTTTCTCAATCTTGGCAGTTACTGCTGTGTCAAATGGTTTGCTAGCTTGGAAGATCTTGGAAGATCTAACCAATCATATTGATCTTGTTTTAAGTGAGGTAGTAATGCCTTGTTTGTCAGGCATTGGCCTTTTATGCAAGATAATGAACCACAAAACTCGCAAGAATATTCCAGTGATTAGTGAGTTTATTTCCTTAATTGTTTCTCTGGTTTTTAAAACAATGCAATTTTATACCTATTTTTCTTAGCAATTGATACTTTTAACTGCTACACCTGGTGAGTTTTGTGTGCAGTGATGTCTTCTCATGATTCTATGAACATAGTCTTCAAGTGTTTGTCCAAGGGTGCAGTCGACTTTTTAGTTAAGCCCATTCGAAAGAATGAGCTTAAAAATCTTTGGCAGCATGTTTGGCGGAAATGCCACAGCGTGAGTTACTATAGTTAACTCATTTTATGTATGAAACTATATGAACAATTTCAGCTCTGTCCTTTATATTCCTTTTTCTCCGTCGTTTATAGAGCTGCTCGAGTGAAAGCAAGTTGCTCCTATGGCGAGTTTCCTAATTGAAATATTGAAATATTTATACAAAATGTTTGCTTTTACGATTTTGTTGTTTTTACCAGTTTCTTGACATGAGACAGCAGAAAAATGCAAAATATTTTTTCATCTGTTATCTTTCAACAGTCTAGTTGTAGCGGAAGTGGGAGTGGCATACAGACTCAAAAATCCACAAAATCAAAGAGTGGTGGTTCAGACAACAATACTGGAAATAATAAGGAGGATGACATCGGAAGTGTGGGATTGAATGCGCAGGAAAGAAGTGACAATGGAAGTGGCACTCAGGTGAAGTTATATACTTCATTACTTATTCTTGTTGTTTTTATTGGTCATAGATTGAAACTATACTTGCTTCGACCACGCTTTCAACTATTTTTGTTCGGTTTTCAATTTCTTTTATGCTTTGACATTGTTTATGGTATCATGCGGTTCCTCTGAGTACTGTAATGGGCAGCATGATATGATATTTTACGCATTAAAACGATTATGATTACATTCCAAAATTAATTGTCAAATATAAGATTGTTTTGAATTTACCGATAGGTTTTATAACAATCATGTAGTGTTTTCTCAGCTTTATATATAAGCTTTTGTTTCTTTTGACCACACTCCATCTTGTTGCTTTTTTTATGAATCAGGACAATTTCAGTTGTAAAATTAGCCTTCAAAACCTAATAACACTGAACTTATAAATACAATCAGTATCTTAATTTTTCTTATTTCAGTTTCCACTAAGTCATCATTCAAATCTGCTGAGCAATTTCACATTCCTTGTTAGAGTATAATATTGCATTTTATGCTTTTAGACATGCACTTTGATACACATGCATAGGTAGCCAAATTGTTTCAGATACGAGTCTTTGAACTTGTGCATGCATCTGTCCTTTGAGTTCATCCTAAGGTTTCAATTTATTATGATGAAAGATTGATGACATGTTCACTGGTGCAATATATTTATGGCTGAAAACCTTAAATACACTGTTAATTTGGAATTTCGGGATGCCGTTAAATTGTTTCTTTGCAGAGCTCGTGGACAAAGAGGGCGATAGAGGTTGACAGCTCCCAGCCAATATCAGCACGAGACCAGGTCATGCATTCAAGGTCTGAAGTGCTTGGTAATAGCTGGGTTCCTGTAACAATCACGAGGGAGTGTGACAGTCGGGATGATGAACTTGGTATGTGCGGAACTGTTAATGGACTTCCACTATTTATACTGTTGTTTTCTTTTTCTTTGATTAAATTGTGATGCATCACAATGCCAGACAATGCAGTTAAGGGAAAAGATTTAGAGATAGGAGTTCCTAAAATTACAGCTTTGCAGCTTGAAAACCCAAGTGAAAAGGTCAATACCAACGCAGCAGGTGGTAATCAAGAAAAATTATCTGAACTCAACCCTAGTAAAGATGATGAGAAACTAGAAAAGGCACAATTGGAGCTTACTGGTGAGAAACCCGGTGTTGATTTGGTAAATCGAGCTGCTGATGTGATAGGTGTCATCTCCAAGAACACCGATGCACAGATAGAAAGTGCAGTCTTTGACGTCCCAGATGGTCTACCCAAGGTCTCCGATACAAAAGGTAAGGTCATCTACAAAACAAAGGAAATGCCTTCCCTCGTGCTAAGTTTAAAGAGACTGATAGATGTTGGAGATAGTGGAACAAGTGCCCATGAGCGAAATGTGTTGAGACATTCGGACCTTTCAGCCTTCTCAAGGTATTTGGAAACTGTAGCTTCTAATGCTTAAATATCCCAATTTCACAGTCCAAGTAATTTCCATTTTCATGCAGATATAATTCTGGTTCAACTGCTAATCAGGCTCCAATAGGAAATGTTGGTAGTTGTTCTCCTCTTGATAATAGCTTGGAGGCTACTAATACGGATTCTATGAAGAATTTCCACTCGAACTCGAATAACATGCCTCCAAATCAACAGTCCAATGGAAGTAGTAACAATAATGACATGGGTTCAACCACTAACAATGCCTTTAGCAAATCAGCAGTTCTCAATGACAAGCCAGCATCTAAAACTTCGAGTCCCTCTTCAGCTTTCCAACCTGTCCAGAAGGGCCATGCTACTGCAATGCAATCTCCGGCAGAAGATAAGGCTGATGCTACAATCGGCAAGAAGATTTTAGCTAAAGCAAAGGGCACGGACCAACAGGTGCAAGTGCAGCATCACCATCACCACTATTACCACTACCACCATCATGTCCATAAGATGCCCCAAAATCAGAAATTAGATAACCAGGATGATCTTTGCCAGTGTGGGTCATCGAATATGTCAAGTGCACCACATGTTGAAGCCAATGCTGGCAACCATAGTTCAAATGGAAGTGCACCGGAAAGTAACCATGGAAGCAATGGACAGAATGGGAACATCACTGCATTAAATAGTAGGGGACTAAATCTCGAAAGTGAGAATGGGCTTCTGGGGAAAGGCGGAACTGTTGGTGGAATTGGATTTGGAGGCAGTAATGGGGCTGATCAAAACCGTTTTTCTCAAAGAGAAGCCGCTTTGAACAAATTCCGCCAGAAAAGGAAAGAAAGATGCTTTGAGAAGAAGGTAAATTTATTCCGTGGTTCAGAATTTTATGAAAATTGATTAAACCTTCTGAGTGAACCTAAATATTTGTTGGACGTACGATATATTGGACTTATGGAAAACTCAATTTTCCCTAATAGTGTGCAGCTCTACTGGTATCTTATGGGGCTATCACCGAGCACGGTTACCTCATCTGAGTTGATTTAGAAGTTCTAAATGTTTAATAGATGTTTTTCCATTCTGATTCTTATTGGCATTTGAAATTTTAGGTTCGATATCAGAGTAGAAAGAAGCTGGCTGAGCAGAGACCACGGATTCGAGGACAGTTTGTACGACAAGTCCCAGAAAACAAAAACAAGGATACCAATTGCTAACATCAACACTCTTCCCTTAGACCGCGCAAATTTTTGCCTACCAAATTACGAGGAGGGAGCACTGGTTCGGATTCCACGTGCAGATTATGCTAGTAATAAAAATTTACGAACCATTAATCAAAGACTGAATTCCTTATGAGTAATTTGAAATGTACTTTAGTAATCCGACTTACATGGCTTCGGCCGGAACTATTACTACTATCTTGCAGGAGAAGGTAACAACCCTTGCAAGGGTTGCCCCAATATATAGTATTATCATTTCAGTATTATTGTTTGCTGTTGTTTGTTAAAAGGCTTGCATGAATGACAATGGTACTCAATGTCATTTGGGTTTCTTTTAGGGTGTTTTTTTTCTAGGATTTGGATATTTGCAAATATTTGATTTTTTTCAGATATTTTTTATCCACTAAGGACACCCGTAATTTAAAGTGATTCATTTCATTCGAAAATTTTAAAGTGTTATTTTAAAATTTGATCTAAATCGAAAAAGTTTCTTTGATTTTGCCCTTATCAAGTTGAGGAAATATAAAACTTGTCAGATTTGAATTTTTTTTACCATCCCTAATCCCTACTCTCTAAGGATCTTATCAAGTGGCATTCCTCTATTTTCTCACTTTGTCAGAAAAACACAATGATTAGGAACCCACATAATATCAAGGAAATTTTTAAGAAGACTAGCATCTTTCTCCACATTTCTTATCACCAACTTCCTAGAGTAGAACTCTGCCCTAATTGATCACATCAACTCAACTCAGACACCCCTTGACAACTTATACTAACCCAAAGCTTAGGTGGTAGGGTTTTTACTCGGCAAAACCCATAACGAGCTCTATTTAAGCTTTATAAAAGCTTGTCCTTTCTACTAAAAAGGGTAAGACTACCCAATATTATAAAAAAAAAATTGCATTTACTTGGACACTTGGAAACTACATAAGCAACTCTTGTCACTACAGTGTAAATCTCATCTTCCTATTCCAAAAACCTTATTGATAATCCTTATATCAACATTTGGAGAAAAACCATGTCTTTGCCTCCCTCTAAATCATTCCTTCTAAAGCCAAAAATATACTCGATTGTGACACTAAACTTCACTCTGGTAACAAAACCTTATATGCAGGGTTACCAAGATTATCTTGGAGACAATGAACTATACGATCCATACTTCCCCAACTAATTCACTAAAATAGGGGGCACAAACTTTCACAAACCTCAACCATCATTGGGAATTAACCATTGGAGGGCCATCACCAAAATCCATTGGTAAAAAGTATCGGTGCCCTCATTATTCGTCAATATTTAGAGTTGCATGTCCAAAATTAAGTTCTTCGAGCCCTAGTCCACAAGAACCTCTACAATTCATTAAGGGTTCTACCTTCTCTCCCTATAAATAGAAGGCAGCAGTAGAATTATTTACAAAACTTTGAGAGTTTGTTACTCTGTTGAAAAATAGAAAGAATTTATTCTCAAATATTTAATATATTTTTTCTAGAATATGTTTCTATTAAGAAGAGAGAACTTTTGTTTTCACCCGAAATAAAAAAAAGGAGAAAACTTTTTCTAGTTATGTGTTTCAATTTAATTGGTTTGAGCCCTCATTTGAAGCAGTTTATTGTAAGAAAATAGCAGAGAAGGTCGTTTGGTTGAAAGCTAGAAACAACGAACGTTCATTGAGCTAAAAACACATGTATGATCTCAGTTAGGGTTTATTGCTATACATAGTACAAACTGGGTCAATTTTTAAAATTTTAATTTTTCGCTGTGCAAAAAACCATTTTCAAACTGAATTTTTTCTAACAGTAGTAGGAACATCATTAACATTTTTCGAGCAATCACAAGCTAAAAGCTCAAAGGATTCGTATCAGAGTCATGCTCTCATTTTCCTCTTACATTAATTTATATGCCTCTTCTCACAATGCTCATAATTTGGGGTGCTTACATTCCTCTCCAAATCCTCAACACTGCCAATGGGCACTGACAATTGTTTAACCCAAAATACCTCTAATTTGACATTCGATGAGCTAATCTCCAAGAACTTCGAGACTTCCTAAATTAACATGATCTAATTTAATCAATACATGATTTAATCACAACCATTTTAATTCACTTTCACATGTTTTGTATACCAAAAGCATACACAATGACAATTGGCAATTCAATATGAATGCTAGTTCAATTGACAATCAATATAGATATGTCATGCCATTTTTATAAATAACAAGAACACATTAATTTTTCATTTCAATTCATATTACCTATTCATTTTGTTATCTGATTTCATTTTTAAATCTATTGATTCATCTCATTTCCATATCCGTCCTCAGGGCTCGTATAAACCAATTTGCATGGTCTTTTACATGATGTCAATTTCCACATTCCAAATATTTACAAATCACATTATTTTAATCTACATTTAATTTCAATTATCGTATAACCAATTCATGTTTTATAAACCCTATTAACTAGACACGAACTCAAGATGGATACATCGATCTATTACTCTGTCATCCCGGGTTGGCTGGGAATAATGACTACTAAAACATGTACAATCTACGACCCCCGAGTTGCCCAACAACAATGGTTTTCACTGTCTTTCTGTATCGTTCATTCTACCAATCCGAGTTGCCTGACAATTATGGCTTATAATCATTATACCTAACCCTATGTCATGCCAACTATATTTGACTCTACTTGAACAACTAATAGGGTAATCAACGTTTCAATTACATATTATAAACCAAATCACATATCATGATCTCATACCATTTTCATCATTATTTCATATCACATATCACATATAACAACTCATATCATGCTCGTTTCTACTATATTCAAAACAATTCCATTCTTGACATCTAATATCGTTAAACATAATTCGATTCATAAGACAGGTAATAATCTTACCTCAATAGCTAATAATAAAAAATTATATATATTGAACTCAAAATATAAAAGTATAAACCAAAATTTTTACTCGTCTATGACTTTCGTCTTTCCCTTCTCTCGAGACGACTCAGCGACGTCTTTAGCTACGTTTCAATAATGCAATTATAAAACAATGTTAGCTCATGTCCCAATCACATTAAAATACATAGCCAACATATTTTGCATTTTATTCAATTTAGTCTTTATATTTGGGATACACATATTTTCCAAATTTAACATAAGATTAAAATCCGATTTCACATTCTTTCATTAGAGACCCTATACTTTCTACTCGTAGCAGAATTCTATAATAGTTTTTAATTTATTCAATTTAGTCCCTGATGCCACAAAGTTTTCTAACAAGCTTAACTTAATATACAACTTAGTCCTTGACATAATCTAAGTTTATTATCTAATAATCTCTTTAGTTTCAAGCATAATTCATCAATTTCTCTCTATTGAAAACTTGTTAAACATTTAAAAATTGAAGAAATTGATACATGGAATAGTTAAATCAAGTTTTCATGATAATAAATCTATAAAAATTCAAAGAAAAAGACTTGGTCACCTTAAATAAACCAATGGCTGAATGTTAAAGAACAAACAAAGTTTTTCCTTTTCTTTCAAAGCTTGGATGGCTTGAAGGAACAAAGAAAGCTGATGTCTTTCTTATATTCCACTTAGTTTTGTATATATAGTATAATTAATAACTTAATTAGTTTAATTATGTTTATTCATTTATTAATGCGTTTTTATACTTATTTTAATTCTGAATCAATCTAACGGAATTCATCATCATCTTTCACTATTAATATATTTTTCCAAAATAACAAATCTATTGATTTCTATTAAGGGTAAACTATAAAAATAGTCGCTTTTGTTGCCCTTAGATTACATTTTAGTCACTTATGTTTGAAATGTTATGTTTTAGTCATTTATGTTATCATTTTGTTATGAAGTGGTCACTCTATCGTTAAACTCCGTTACCTTCCTAACGACAGTCCTATGTGGCAGTCCAAATAAAACTCATTTAGGCTTCCACGTAAGACATTTGAGTTGGTATTTAAAACCCATTTGGACTACCACGTAGGACCATCATTAGGGAGGTAACAGAGCTTAACGGTAGAGTGACCACTTAGTAACAAAACTATAACGTAAGTGACCAAAATGTAACATTTCAAACATAAGTGACTAAAATGTAATATGAGACAAACAAAAGTGACTAAAATGTAATCTGAGACAAATAAAAGTGACTATTTTTGTAGTTTACTCTTTCTATTAAAGAAGAGAGAATTTTTGTTTTCACCCCAAAAATACAAGAAAACTTTTTTTAGTTGTGTATTTTGATTCAATTGGTTCGAGCTCATACTCGAAGCAATTCGTGGTACAAGAATAGTGGAGAAGATCGTTTGGTTGAGAGTCAAAAAATGTCCAGGATCTGCTTATCCAAAAACATAGGTACAATTTTGGTTCAAGGTTTATTGCTATAAATATTACAAACCGGATTGATTTTCAAAATTTTAATTTTTCGCTGTGTAAGAAAACCTTTTTCAAGCCAAATTTTTTGAACAATTGGTATTAGAGCTAGGTTGTGCTATGTTTATAGGGTAAACCGAGACTGAATCTCTCTATTCATTTTGTTTGATTGCTATTTGATAAGATGTGGCATTCTTGTAATTATTTGCATGTTTAGGGGAATATATGAGAATGAATGTGATATTATATGTTTTTTTATATAATTGTTATTTTTTACCAAGTTCGTGGTTATTAGGAAATAGACCATGGACTATTATCTCCACGTAGGATTATTTTTTTTAGAATTCTTGTGAGCTGAAAATGGACATAAGATTTAAATGTAATTTTTCCCGAAAGGAGTCCATGACAAGGAGAAAATGGAGCAATGGCTGTTGAAGACACAAGAAATGTCTTATGGTGAAAAGCTATGTAAAATTTTTTGTTTTTCATTTATTTTCTAGAAATAGAACCATGGAAACATTGGCTGATAATTTTATTTTAGTTACCCATCTCCTTATATACTTGTTTAGTAATTGTTAAATATATAATTGTGATATATATATATGTATGAGATGATCCACAGTTGATTGATTAAAGATAAGAAGTGTGGTAATGAGAAAATGTATGTGTTGTATTATTCCATTCACTTCTTTATGTTATTCAATTGTTGTGAGAAGTGTGGTAATGGAAGGTGCATATCTAAGATTGGCTTTGGCAAGGGAATGTTTGGTTTTTAAGTGGTCAAATATGACTCACCTCCCTTTCCTAGGACTCTACCTAGTGTACAGTTCACATTCACTTTTTTGGTTTTTCCATACAAAAAGAAATTATGGAGAATCAAAATTGTTGATTTTATGAATAAATGAATGTGAATATTATAAAATTTCCATAGCATGTCATGCATATGAGATAAGCATGTCATATAATTTAGGAAAGAATGTCACATATACTTGCCATGCATATATTAATAATTCATGATTGAGACAAAAAAATTAAAAACCTTGTATGTTTTTAAAATATTAAGTGGGATAAGGTCCCTAAACAAGACATACAACCTCCATCAATGGTCTCTTGTGATGACATGAAATGGACTTGCCCCAAGGTAGACGTTGTCATGTGGATTTCATTAAGAAGATTTCCTGGAAGTAAACAAAATTTTCTTATGATCACATGATAGTTAGACCGGCCCCTATGGTAGGTATTATCATGCAATACATTAAAAAAATTGTCTTCAAAGAGGACAACTAGTCATAACATGCTACTTGGTGAAATTGTCTCAAGATGAATCATTTGTAGTGCATGATGCGGTAGGTGTTAGTTGATGGTTATACACTTAAGATCATCTAGTTTAACTCCCCAAAGAGCTATGCTTAGGTTAGAATGATGGCCAAACGTTACACGGTTATTAGTACGTGTGAATGCCTAAGGAATTAGGTTCATGTAATAATTGGATGGGAATTCATCTTCTTACTAGTTGTTCATGATCACCTCAAGGTGGCTTGATTTAATTGGTGTAGGAATTATCGTTGCAACGACTTACAAATGTTTTAAAGGTTTAATGTAAGATACATGCATCATTTTAATGCATATTGAATGTTGCAAAATGTTTTCAAACATTTTCTTAATACAAAGATATTAATATATGAATGTTTTATTTTCAATTCGAAAGTTCCACAAACTCCCTTTTTGAACATACTCACTGAAAAAATCTGAATGGAAATAACTAAAAGGAATGGAAAAGGAATCTGGTAATTGTTTTGATCTGTAAGAAACTTGTAATAATTCTTGATAATAAGTGTCCACCAACCACTTAAGATGAGGCTAGAAAACATTAGGAGGAGTCTAATGAGATAGCTCGTTCCTATATGCTGGCAAGCATAACCAACATTGTAACACCTCTTAGCTCGTCAGGAAAACATGGCGTATAATATTCAGCCAGACAGGCTGGCCAATGGACTGGGGCATTACTGGTGAATTCAAACATTATGATTTAACTTAAAAATTTAGAAAAACTATTATGAAGATTTCCCTTTTTGTTAAAAACTATTATTTTTCTTTCATTTTGAAATGCATTTTTAAATAAAATAATATGAATTATAAAAGAAAAATCTATTATCCATCCATTACCCAACTATAGCGTATACATATAAATGATGATATCATAAACAACAAATCACTGAAATTGGGCTAGTACTTTCAGAGTAAGGGGCAATTTTCTTTTTTAAAATAGAAATAGTGCAAAAGGCATAGGAAATTACATAAGTTTATTACAAAATAGATCTATACACAACCCGCCAAAAAAGTCATGCATGATATAAAAATAAGCAAGTGGCTCACCCGTAATCGTAGCTCTGGCCTAGTCCCCTTCAACTAATTCCTCTTCTACTATCAATACATCTGAGGAGGGAAAAGTAATGAAGTAAGTTCAATAGAACTTAGCGATTTCCAAAAACAAACACAAATAATTTATAGGAATATCATTAATCAACAGGCACTGTTACCCATAAAAAAATCAGACTTTTTCGTGAAACTTTGTCGGATACACACAATACGCTAAAATGTCATTCATAGTACCCAGGCAAACATATTCCACCAACTTAAACACAGTACATGGGTGGTCACTATTCACCAACTTAAACATATCTCCCACAATCATGCATGTTTACAAATAACCCATCTTGTGTCAGCCTCAGACCTATGTTTCAGAAATCAAAATCACATATTAGTCATATTCATATTCATATTCCACCCATAACTCATATCATTCATGTTAAGTTGAACATGTGTTCTTTCGCAAGGTCGGGCCGTGATTTGCTAGTTCGGTTTGCAATATAACTACCCTACCGAAGGCATCATAAACAAATCTCTTCTCTATATTTTCACATATCACAGATCACCTGGTACTGGGCTTGTGCAATAATGAGGGTATGTCATCATCTACATTGACCATACTCATGTATACAACATTGGTTTGTTACATACACGCCTAATCAGAACACACCAAAGTTATTTACAGTAGAGACACTTATCGTACACTACCCACATAACATGGAGGTTTCATAACTCAAAGAAATTAAGAAAGAACTCACCAGCAACTCCAAAATAAAATCTACTCTATTGGTAATTTGCCTCGATCGATTAGACCTTCACTAACTTCTTGGGCTAAAGAAGAAACAATTACAACAATTAGATTATTTATATACTAAAATTAGCATTCATGCATGAATCGATTGTATATAACTCATAATCATGAAGTCTCATTCTTTATGAATCAATTCTGAATCAATTCTAAAAATCTATGTATGCACCACTGAAAAAACATAAATCCCCTCAATAACAACCTAAGGGTTTTCTAGAAATTACTAGTAAATTGATACTTAACAATGGCATCTTGATTAGCTACTGGAAACCTTCATCATCTTCTCTAACGAGGATACCTTAAAAATTTCTTAGAGACTTAGAGAAGAATATAGGGAAAACAAAAGGTAGAATATGCTAGCTATCAACATCCTTATATAACACAAATAATGGGAACAAAGCTTAGTAGGAAAAACAGAAAATCCCACTATCTCCATTGAAACCTGAGAATAAACTTGCCTTCCAATTTGAAGTCTAATCATCTACAATACCCTAGTTCAATTTCAACTAATTCTCAACTAAACTTTGATGATAACTATCGAACCATAGTTTTCATGATAAAATATGGAAAACAAGTTTATCAATTTGTGAACTAACAAGTTCACCCAAAGTATCTAGGGTTAGCGGATTGTCTCACAGAAGAGTGACCAAACCTTGGAGTTCGCCAAACCCTAGAGTCTTTTAAACTAACGAGGCATTCCGTATTTGGGCATATCATTGAATCCACATAATACACCACCCACCATTTAACAGATAATTCACCAATCTATCCCTTTTTCTACCATTGGCTTAATCGACTATACACCAAATAGTCTATCGATACGGTCTATGCTGAGTGGGCTGTTACAAGCACCTTATATTAGTAACTAGATAGCTGTAAGATTGTCAAAGTGATTCTAGATAAGCTAGAAGACACGTGTGAAGGCTAAGCTACCTTGGCTCAATAGTATGATATAACTAGCTTGATGAATGCCCAATGAAAGCCCGACACTCCGGCCAAAGATCATATGTTTTCTCTTATGGGATACTTTTTCGAGACCGCAGACAATGAGGCCAATTTAGACCATAACACTCAAATTAAGACGGTGTTCAAGAGCTTGTCTAAGGATTTTACTAGCTTTCATACCTCATATAACAGCGGCAAGAAAAAACTTGACGCTTACACAACTCATGAAGGAGTTATAATCCTATGAGTTGATGTTGAATGGGGGTCAGTCAGTCCAAAGAGCAAAAGCAAACATAGTTGTCACTACTACCTCAAAAGGGAAGGGAAAGTGTGCTAGGAAAGGGAAGTCTAAGGTCTCTAGGCCACTACATGTAGAAAAGAAGAGAACTAGAAAGCCTAAAGACTTATCTAAGTTTAAATTCTTCTTTTACAGCAAGAAATGACAATTTAAGGCAAGCTGTAAAGAGTGGAAGGAATATCTGGCTACCAAAAGCAAAGGTAATAAACTCTTGAGGGTAGAAGCTTGTTTAGTGGAGGATTCAATAGACCACTAGGTCATTAATTTAAAAGCCACTAATCATATTTGTGTTTCTCAACAAGGGTTTGAGGAGGCGAAAGATCTTAGAGATAAGAATCTATTATTGTGGACCGAAAATAGGACAACTGTGGCAAATGAAGTAGTGGGAGATGTACATATTTATTTTGATAATTTTAGGAAGATTATTTTAAGCGACGTTTTTTATGTATCAAGTTTCAAAAGAAACTTAATTTTTGTTGCATGTTTATATAAATACAGCTTGACCGTGACATTTAATAATGGAATTGTAATATTTAGAAATCACAATCTTATTTATAATAGATAGATGTCAAATAATCTCTATTTTATCAAGCCAAAAATGTACATACTGCTTGAGAATGAAATTTCGAATAAAAGACTTAAATGTAACAACCCGTTTTTAGTGATATTGGAACAGTGGTTTTGGAACCACAATTTCGATGAGTAAATTATTTTTATTATTATTTTAATGCCTATGGGAATATATTAAGGTCGTGTTAAAATTTTGTTAATAAATTTTGATGTTTACATAGTTAATTAAGTAAAAACGACTAAATTGTAAAAGATGAAAGAGTTGAGTTCTATTAGTTATAAGGGTCAAATGGCTATGAGACTTTAAACTAAAGGAATTGAATGGTAAATAGACCATTTAATAAATTTGTGGATGTGCATGACATGGTTTTATTGAAATTTTAATGATTTTAAAAGGTTAATTTAGTAATTTGGTAATTAAAAAGAAAACTAAATAAGAAAAGATGAATCAAATGTTGTCATATTCATCTTTTGTTTACTTTGAAACCTAAAAACACCATTAAAGAGCTTGGAGCATTTAGTTAGGGATAAATCCTTGCATGGTGAGTTTTCAAGCCCCATTTTTAATGATTTTTATGTTTTTGATATCGTTTTAGCTTAATTTAGCTAGCCCGAGGGTTAATTTGTAAAACTATTAAAGGTTGAGGGTTATGCCATGAATGTTCTTGAATTATTTTTTTATGTTAAATGGTAGATTATGAATCTTTGTTAAAAAAATAAACAAGTTTTATTAAGTAATTTTTGTTGAATTTTGGAATTAGCGACTAAATTGTTAATGGTATAAATTCTAGGGTTTTATTGCGAAATGATGATAAATATGAGTTTTTTATAGGTCCCTTGTATGTTTGATTAACATGGATTTAAATTAAAATGATTAGATTTTAAATTATAATCTTAAGGACTAAATTGTGAAAAAGTTAAAATGTTAGGGGCAAAATAGTAATTTTGCATAAATGCATAAATATAAAATGTGGATTAAATTGAATACTAGAAGTATTAAATTGATTGAAATTGTCTATTTAGACCAAGAAAAACCACGTACGGACCTAGATCGAGGCAAAGCAAAAGCTTCGGATTAGCTCGATTAAACTTCTGAGCTCTAGTCATCGAGGTAAGTTCGTATGAATGATTATCATATTCATGTTATTTAATTGAATGATACTATGTTATTTATAATACAATTGATCGATACATAAACATATCAATACTATGAAGAAATTACGGGTATCTAGTCTCGGTTGAACCTTAGGAACTGTTAGGATACGAATGACATGTCATTAGGGATTTCATGTTTTGAATGCTGGTCTTGAATGTCCTACCGATGGCTGAGACCTTACATTTGTTGCGGATACTCCATAGCTCGTGTGAGCAGCATCGTGTAGCTTACATTCTGACCCACAGCTCGTGTGAGCAGGCCCATTTCACAGTTCATGTGAGCAATGATGTAAAGGAAATGTTACGGTTATATGTAAAGGCACACTTTGTGTGAGCTTTCTTGAGTATCCGATGAAATTCTAAATGGTTCAACAGGAAAGAAAAGGGATTGAAAAGGTAAGTATTCAAACGGAATCAAGCATGATCTTATGGAAAGAATGCATGAACTAATTGATGTATTTCATATGGAAAATGACTTATATTATGGATGGCTTATTTGATTTATGCGCAAGTGTGCTAATTTGTGGATTGGTGGTGATGTATAGGCTTATGCCAAGCTTATGGTTTGGATTATATTATGCTTATGCTTTATATTATGCAAATGAATGGTAAGTTATGTTTTATTTTATACGAGCTTATTAAACATTAATTGCTTACGTAGTTTCTTTCCTATGTTTTATAGATATTGAAAGCTCAATCGATTTGGAAGCTCGTTGGAGATCTATCACACTATCTAGCATAAATATCGGTAGTTTTTGAATGTTTTGGCCAAGTTTATAATGGCATATATATGTTGAATTGTAATGGCATTTTGTTGGATGTTTAGTTGGTGTTTGGCTTGTATATGTTGTGGAAGTTAACTTGGTTAGTACTATTTCACGCTATGATAGATTGTGCCATTTTGGTTATCTTATGATGGATGTTTGAGTGACTTGTATGGTATACTTGGAATGGTATGGTAATGGTAAAGTTTGTGGCATGTTTTGGTAAGTATTGAACTAGGATTTGATGATTGAAACATGGTAAAATTGACATGTTTAGGTAGGAAATGTTTAATTGTTGATTGTGGTGCCTTTGAATGGCATATCGGTTACTTGAATTAGGACTCTTAAAATAGAAATTATATGTATGTTTTGATAGGGTTTTGGTGCCTTGAAAGTCTGTACAAACAATCTAAATGTTTATGCATGAAATTGTAACACCCCTTACTAGTATTCAATGCCAGAACAGGGTACGAGGCGTTATCAGGCTTACATCGCAAGCGACAATACAAATTGAGCCATAAAATTTGCAACCTAATTAAAACCATTGGTATTCGATCATAAAGTCCCTAATAGGAGACTACGAGGCCCAAAACATGCTTCAGAAGTGGTTCAGGACTAAACTGATACCTCAAGGAATTTTTACAAAACTTAGAAAATTTTTGGAATAAATAGGGGTCACACGCCCGTGTGGTTTGGGACACGTGGAATGACAGAAATGTGCAAGTGTACACAATCGCAACAAGTAATAAAGTGACAAGTAAATGTCGAGTTATCGTACCCACAGGGACTGTAAAAAGAATTATTTATGAAATTAATTGAAAAACACTTTGGTGAGGTAAAAATAATTTGGTTTTAAAAGATGGTCAAAAACTACTTAAAAACTAAGTAAATAATTAAAAATAAAACAAAAGAGTTCTAATGCACGATTTCAAATAAGATTTAATCAAGGTAACATACTTGTGTTGGATTGATTATATTTCTTGAACTCAGAATTATTAAACTCATGTTTACACTGTTACGAAAAATTCACAGCAACTCGGTAATTTGCTAACTTATGAACAAACTTACATACAAAAATCCATTCATCTCTTGACATATCCCTATGTCAATTCAACCGACTAAACAGATTCTAGTAAGAAAACATGTTATTGCACATACATACTCATTAAACTTGAACTAATCTCTTGCACATCCCTATGTCAATTCAAACGATTAATTAAATCTAATCAGCATATAAAAGACTATGTGATGTAACAAGGCATCCCTACCTTGAAACAGTTTAATCACAATAATCTTGCAAGTTATGCAAGGCAATAATATCGCCAGATACATTGCTAGTTTAACCTTCAGCTACCTTAGAAGAATAAACATGCACTGATTAAGTACTGTGTCAATTAATTACAATTGCAATCCGTTTAAATAATTAATTCATTAACTACCTCACATTCGTAATGCAAGAATAACTTAGGCATGATTTTACTTAACCAAGCAATTTACCGAGGCCTATAACAGCATAAACATCATTTTAACAATTCAAGTAGACAAAATATAATCAACCTAACACAAACTTAATTTAAGCTAAATTGATTAAAATAACCATTTCGATAGCATAAATATTCATAAGCATGTTCATCAAAACAACAACAAAACTTAAATAGATAGGGAACAAGAAGCAAATCCGGTGTTTCTCCGTGGCTTGACTAGTTGCTCCGTTCTTCGTTCTTCGTTGCCCTCGAGAATCAAGGTGGCTTATGAACTCCTAATTGCAGTTCCAAAATGGCTAATGAGAGCCTCTTTCCCAGGAGAAGAAATCGACACTTGAACAATAAGGGAAATGGGATGGAAAAAATGAGAGAAAAAGTGAGAGAGGAGAAGAGAGAATGAGAGAATGTTGTGGAATGAGGGATGGATGAGGGATGCTTTGAATAATCAGCAAGGGGTGGATTTTATAGCTGAATATGGCAGCTAAAAATAGCAAAAAGAATCAGCCTAAGAGACCTCCCTTGGCCGGCCACACACATGGCAAAGTTGAGAGTTTCAATTTTGCTATTTTAAGCTTGGGGCAGTTTCATAAAACCACAATTAAAGGAGGGGTTTGAATGCATTTTGAAAATTCTTAAAGGCCCTTTTTGCAAGCATATTTAATCAGCTAAAATTCTAATTTGGGTCAGCATATGGACAGTTTTGGGCTGCCCATTTACTGGCTGGTTCGGTTCACTCAATATGGTTCGACCAGTGCGGTTCAACTGGACCCTTTCTCCATAATTAATTAAAAATAATTTATTTAACCCAAATTAAATGGGAAGTAAAATTAAAAATAATTAAATTATGAATTAAAACACATTTTGGACCGTTTAGGCTGGAAATTAATGTGCCTCGATACTTTGAAGTTCTTCTCGATTTTGTGCTTCCAGTAGTGTCAGTCGAGCCAATTTTCGCTCTTTGCGCAAATCTGTCGAAAATAGTCAAAATTAAGTATAAAATTAACTAAATTCACCATGTTCATATTTTTAACACAATTTAATTATTTTATAATATTTAATTATTTTTCGACAAGAATTTAACTGGATTTGCATGAATTTAAGTAAAAATGGGTATGAAAAAGTATATAAATTTTTGTGTTTCCAGACCCCCAAACTTAATTCATTGCTCGTCCTAAGTAATGCAAAAATTTTGAAAAGAATTTCTCGGAAACACCTTTGAAAAATTCCTTTAGAACCAAATTTTTCCCAAAATTATGAGTTTAGAATACTAATGCTCAAAGACAAGAAATCTGATAGTTATGCTACTTAAGTTTACATATCGTTCAAATTAAATTCAACAACTTATTATAATAGTAAAATTTAGACTAAATGCTTTTTTAACAAAGACATGTTAACCCTTACCAATTTGATTTTTTTCCTTTATTCAAGACTAACCTGCAATCATTAAGCTTAACTTATGTCTTCATATGTTAATCGTAGCAATTTCTCTCCACTAATGTAGGTAGCATTAGGACTTTGAATCAATAGGCCTTTATCAAGGCTGTAACATGGCTAGGCTAGGGGTAGGTGAAAGATGGATAAATTTTGGTTTAAAAACCCTAGACTCAGCGTTAATCGAACCTTCAGAATTTCCACCTTCAATACACCAACTTGGCTTTCATATGCTCTTTTGTACATCTCTTTCAAATACATGTGCTCTCTTTTTTTTATAGCTAACACGAGCACTTACTTTGTGTACTGCAATTCTTGAGCAATTGGTACTTCTTTTCAACTCCCCCAAACTTATTTTCGAAGCACATTTTGAATATTACTGAGTCTAGTGTTTGGGATAATTTTAAGATCATTAAGCGAAAAAGTAATGGTTAATTATTGCAAGGGTCGAAATAAAATTAGGCCATATAGTCTCAAAGTTGGGTTTCAAAGGATAGAATTTTACCATGGTGGGCTTGAAAGACTCAAACGGTCCAAACAATAGTTGCCTAAATCATTTCCAACGTTCCATGCTCCCTAGGATTTCGCCTCAAGAAACTACTAAGTCAATTCTAAAGACTTAAACTTTCATGCATACCTAACTTTCCAAAAGAACTAAAAATTTTATGGTACAAATTTGCATGCTTTATTAAAAATACATTCATGTCATTATTAAGCTAACATAATAATTTATTAAAATAATAGAACTTTATTCATACTCAAATTGAGCATACTTAACAAAATTCAAAATTTTGAACAAAATATATCCTAATCATAATTAAAAGAAAATTTTTATTCTAAGTGGAAATAATTCAAATTTTCGGTCCCCCCAACTTAAAATGAACAATGTCCTCACTGTTTAAAGTGAACAGATACTATACACCAAGGAGGATTTTAGAAAAGAGGAGGTGAGTCAATTTGACTGCTTAAGTACCAAGCTCTTTCTAAATCTAATCCTAGACATGTATATATCTATTGCCACATTTTATACTTTGTGACTTGCTCACATTTTATTAGTGATTTTCCTCTCTTGTTTTATTATGCAAAAAATAAAAGATTCCTAATTAAACTTAATCCTAAAAATAGTCTAAGAACAAAAAAAAAGTAAAGTCAAGATCCCCCATTTATTTATTTGCAGACCCTTCCGAATTTGACTCATTTTTGCTCCATCACTATCGCCTTTGCATGAATCGCTTTGCTCCTTCTTTGATAATGGACTCCATGGTTCAAATATGAACTCTGGAAACTCAGGCACAAAAATAAGTGGGTCATTGTATATTTTCTTAAAAGCACTTCTCATCGAGTCATCCCTTATTTTTTGAGTATCTCCAGTAGGCTTGTTGCTGCCAGTGCATATGTTGCATTAAGTCCATCAATTTTGATAGCTCATTTCGAAGGTCTGGGCTAGGCGGTTGAGCTCTAAACATTGAAGTTTCAGTATCAGGTTCAACTTCTGGCTCTAATGATTCTACTTTATGAGGGACATCAAATGATTGCATCGTGGGATCTTCTTCTTCATCAGGGTCCTCTGGTTCTTCACTTACTTCAACTCGTTTCTGTAGAACTGAGTCTCCAGCTACTCGGTAAAGGTCCCAATCCGTGATCGTGCCTTGGCTATACCTCGTCTTCCTTACATTCGCAAGAATTTCAGCTTTCAAGCATAAAATTGTTATTGTAAAGGGGAAGTGAGTAGGGCCAGAGCGCTTAACGGCATAATTCTGTATTTCCCTCAAGATAATCTTCCCCACATCAATGGTCTTTCCAGTTAGGATTGAGTACAATAAGACCATTCGCTCTAATGAGATTGTAGTCCCATGTGAGCTAGGCATAAGGCTGAATCGGATAAAGTAAAACCATACCTTCGCGAGTGGTGTCAAATATTCTCTTCGACAAGTGTGGATTCCTTGTTTTGACACAGTACATGCAGAACCCTGAACTATCAGTTCATCGAAAAATTCTTGCAAATTTTCAGGCTTGATATTGCTTATTAATGTGGAATATTCATCGTTTTCGAAATCTGGTAATTCAAAGAACTCATTAATAACATTTGAATTTATTGGTACTTTGATTCCGCGAACTGGTACTTCTTTCATCTCGCTTGAAGTTAAATTTGCATAGAACTCATGAACTAGCTCCTCATCCACAGTAGGTCTCTTTTCACAAAATAGCTCCCAATTGAAGGTTTCGACAACTTAACGAATACTTGCCATAAAGTCTCTATAGTTTCTTTCCTTTAATGTAAAGCCTTTTTCTGGATGCATCTGTTGATTTTTTAAGATACTTTTGTATCTCACTTTGGCTTCTTCACAGTGGAACTTGTTTTGTTGGTCATCAATTTGAGCAGAAGCACAAGTTCTCTTGCAAGGCATAATTAACCTGATCATAAGATGGGAAAAATTATTTTCTCAAAAATTTAATTTATAAGAATTAATAATTCAACAAACTGGGAAATTAAATAACTGAATAAAATTAAAAGTTTGAGAGAAAAATTGGTCTCACCACCTTTTTTTTTTGTAAAAATATAAGAACTCTAGAAAATAATAATAAAAATGAAGGAAAAGATGGGAATTTATAAGGAGGGTTGAAGGGTTTGTGGCTTAAGATGGATGAAAGGGTGGAGCCGTTTGGGTGTTCAAGGCAGCAGCGCACAGCAGGGAATGAAAGCAGGCAGCAACACGCGCGGGAGCTGGTAGGGACGTGCTAGCGGTGTATGGGGCTTCGTCGAGCAGGCCTGGTGCATGCGCTAGGCGCATATGCGGAACACGACCTAGGCAGCAAGGCTAGAGCAGTAGGCGCTGAAAGGGGCCAGGAGCGCAAGGCAGCATGCGATGGGCAGGTGTGCCTAGGAGCAGCTACTGGAGCTTGGACATGTGGCGTGCAATAAAGCTGGGTGTGCTGGCCGACTGCTGGGTGCTACTGTGGCTAGGGTTTTCGGCACTTTGGTGTTTTACTGCTTTGGGTTTTGAATGATAGATGAATGGGAAGATGGGTGGAATTTATAGAGGGAACAATAGAAATTAGAGTAGAATTCTTAAAACAATTTAATTAATAAAAATTCTAAGTTCTAATCCTATATAAAGATAACAACAATTAATAATTAGATATATGCATATTAAATTATTAATTGCTATTTAATTTATTTAAACAAAGATAAGATATGAAAAATTAATCCTAATTCTATGCTAATTGATAAAGATTAATATATAAATTATAATAGATATAATTATATATTAAAGATTATCTTCTTATTATCATTAAAAACTTATCAAAAATCCTAAAATTGATAATAATTAATATATATTATAATGGATATAATTATATATTAATAATTATCCTTTTTTAAACTAAAAAAATTTATTCTAGAAGCCTTTTGAAAATATTTACAAAAAGAGGCATCTAGTTTTTATTATTTACGAAAAGAGCAACCAAATTTTAAAAATAATTCAATTAAGTCCTAGACTTAGTGAAAATTTGAAATTGAGTTGCAATTTAAGACTTGGATCAGAATTGACCTTTTATTTGAAAAATCAAAAATTGAAATTTCTATTTAGAGAATAATTTTTAGGAAAATTATGTTAAAATCAATTCCCAGGAAAGATTGGAGGGGTCACAAGAGGTCCTGCTTAAGTTCCAATCTCCTAGACAGAATTTATCTAAACATGCTAATCCCGAAAATATACCTTAAATCATTTATTAAAAAGGAAAATAAGAAAATTTTAAACATCCAATAAAATGAACGAAATTTCATTCCGTTCAATCTTATCTCCCCAATAGTGTTTCAGGCGCTGAGCGTTAACTTGAAAATTACCTCCTTTACCTTGGAGCTCGACAACTCTGTATGGATAAACGCGATGAATCGTAAATAGGCCAGACCAATGTGATTTTAGCTTACCTGGAAAGAACTTTGGTCTAGAATTAAATAACAAAACTCGCTGACCTGCGTCAAATTCTCAAACTCGAATGTGCTTGTCATGCCATTTCTTAAGCCTCTCATTGAGTAATTTGGCATTTTCGTAGGAGAATAACCGGAGTTCCTCTAGCTCATTGAGTTGGAGCATCCGTTTCTCTTTAGCAAGCTTAGGATCCAAGTTGAGTTGTCAAAGAGCCCAGTAAGCCTTGTGCTCTAACTCTAAGGGTAGACGACATACTTTCCCAAAGACCAACCTGTAGGGTGACATCCCTAAAGGTGTCTTGTATGCTATTTTGTAGGCCCATAAAGCATCGTCCAGCCTTTTGGACCAATCTCGTCAGTTTGGGCAAACTACCTTCTCAAGTATGCCTTTGATTTCCTTATTTGCCAGTTCAGCTTATCCATTCGTCTGCGGATGGTAAGCTATTGCAACCTTGTGTTTCACTCCGTGCTTGTCTAATAACCATTTTAACCACTTGTTCACGAAGTGGGACCCTTCATCGCTAATGATGGCTCTTGGGGTTATAAACCTTGTGAACATGTGTTTTTGCAAGAACTTAATTACAACTCTAGCATCGTTTGTCGGATAAGCTTCAGCCTCGACCCACTTGGACACATAGTCTATTGCTACCAATACATACTTGTGACCAAAAGATAGAGAGAAAGGACCAATAAAGTCAATATCCCATACATCGAACAATTCTACCTCAATGATGTTTGTTCAAGGCATCTAATTTCTGTTGGTGACATTTCCGACCCTTTGACATCGGTCACAGCTTTTTACGTATGCATATGCATCATTGAATAGTGTTGGTCAAAAGAATCTGGCTTGCAATACTTTGGCCGCTGTACGAGTACCTCCGAAGTGTCCCCCACTTGGAGCTGAGTGACAATGGTATAAAATCTTTTGTACTTCATCTTCTGCCACGCATATCCTGATTATCTGATCTGCACACCTTTTAAAAAAATATGGCTCTTCCCAGAAATAGTACTTCACATCGTGAGAAACTTTCTCCTTTGTTGATAAGTCTTATCAATAGGCATCAAACCACAAGCTAAATAGTTAGCAATATCAGCAAACTAAGGGGTACTATGGACATGACTTACCTTTAGTATGTGTTCATCTGGAAATGTTTCTTGAATTGGTATGATAGGAGAATTCCCTTCTTGCGGCTCCAATATGGACAAGTGATCTACTACTTGGTTTTCTACTCCCTTTCAATCTTGAATTTCTAGATCAAACTTTTGAAGCAGAAGCACCCATCAGATCGTCTCGGCTTAGCATCTTTCTTGGCAAGTAAGTACTTGATTGCCGAGTGGTCCATAAAAACAGTTACTTTGGTACCTACAAGATAAGATCGAAACTTTTCAAAAGCAAATACAATAGCAAGTAACTCTTTTTCTGTTATTGTATAGTTCAGTTGAGCTCCTGTAAGAGTCTGACTTGCATAGTAGATAGGATGCAAAACTTTGTTCCTTCGTTGGCCAATGACAGCTCCTATCGCGAAGCCACTTGCATCACACATTAATTCAAATGGAAAATCCCACTCTGGTGTGACGATTATAGGTGCCGTAACTAATCGAGTCTTCAAATCCCTGAAAGCTTTTAAGCATTCATCATTGAACTTGAATGTCGTGTCCTTCTCCAATAGATTGTATAAGGGTTTAGCAATTTTGGAAAAGTCCTCAATAAATCCTCGATAGAAACCGGTGTGGCCCAAAAAGTTCCTAACACCCTTTACAAATGTTGGAGGTGAGAGCTTCTCAATAACATCTACCTTTGCTTTGTCTACCTCGATTCCATGTCTCGTTATCCGATGCCCTAGAACAATTCCTTCTCGTACCATGAAATGACATTTCTGCTAGTTAAGTATGAGGTTCGTTTCTTCGTACCGTCTTAGTACCCTAGCTTGATTGGCTAAGCAATCATCGTAAGTATCTCCGAATACTGAAAAGTTATCCATAAAAACTTCCAAGTACTCCTCAATCATGTCAGTAAAAATAGACATCATACATCTTTGAAATGTAGCAGGTGCATTACATAAACCAAATGAAGAAAGTATATAGTTTAGTGAATGAGTTATTGAAAGGTTTGTTACTTGATATGAATAATTATACTTATGATCAATGGTTGAATTATGTGTTATGATTATATCGAATTTATTTCATACGAGCTTACTAAGCTTTATACCTTACTCTGTTTATTTTTCTATATTTTATAGTGAATTCAAAGCTAGCTCAGATTCGGGGATCGTCAGAGACATCGTCACACTATCCACCTACCTCTCGGTACCTATGAACTCGGTATTTTAAGTATATGGCATGTAGGAAATTTGGTCATTTTGGTTATGTTTTGGTAATGACTTTGGCCAAATGAATTGGTGTAACACCCCTAACCTGAATCCGAACGCCGAATTAAGGCTAAGAGGTATTACCGAACTAAACATTTAATTATCTCATTCATAGTGTCAATAAACATAAATAGAGATAGAGCTGAAATACATACTGATATTTAAGTTATACGCCATTTTCGTATGGCCAAAATATTTACAATTTCAAAACATAGTTATCATCAGCCTAACCTATACATGCCATATCGAGTCCAAAATATAACTATACCAAAAAGATCGATAGTGTGATGAACTGCTGACGATCCCCGAGTCGGTGGCCAAAATCAACAATCTATAAAACAGAGAAATAAAAAACAGAGTAAGCTTTCAAAGCTTAGTAAGTTTTAATCATCACAAACAATTAAAGACTTATCGAAAATCGAAACATTCATTCACACTTAAGTATCATTCTTTAGTACTAATAATTCACAAAAATCATTGACGGAATGTACATGAGTACATAAAGAAATTTTAACATATAATTCATATACAAATATACCATGACCGATTGAATCATTCTCATATTTACAAATATAACCATCAATCATATTTATATATATATTCTTCTTTGATGTTAATGATTCACTTCGAAATCAATTCACCAATGAGTAAGTAATACGTACCTGAACATTTTAAATGTATAGTACTTACTCGATGATGGTTTACTGCGAACATTCAATATCGTAATCTTACTTAACTTACTGGCATTAAGCCTGTTAGGTCTTAGGACTTGAAACCAATTACCAGCACAAGCCTGCGGGACTTTAGCCCGGACATATTTCCAGCACGTAGCCTACGGACCTTAAGTCCGGATATAATTCCAGCACATAGCCTGCGGACCCTAAGTCCGGATATAATTCCAGCACATAACCTGCAGACCCTAAGTCCGGATATACATCACTGAATGTCATGCATACTTATTCGCAAGAAAATTCAATTCACATAACATCTCACAATCATAGTTCATTTATTCCATTCGAATAATAGCATAACATGGGCACCATTCATATAACTTTTGGCTCAATAACATACATAAGAATATATGTCCATTTACTTTCCAAGCTTAACTTCTAATGTCTATTCGGCTTTAAGCCTTAAATATAAATTATTTTTCACTCAACTATATTCGAATAGAATCAATAGATCGCAGTACAGTTATCATACACATATTAAGACATTATCAATTACGGACTAAATGTGACTATTCAAAACTTACCTTGGATATACTTGAACGGTTGCAGAAAGGCTACTCAATTACTTTCTCTTTTCCCCTATCCAACATCGACCCTCTTTGCTCTTGAGCTTGATTTAAGCCTATGGTAACCTAATGAAATTTTCTCCCCTTTCCTCTCTTACATTTCGGCCCAGAAGAACAAAGGTGAAGCTTTGTTTTCATCACCCATTTTCTTTTTATTAATTCATTACTAAATTAAAATTATAAAGCCATTATAATTAAATAATACATATATTTTATATAACATATCATCATTGCCGGCCACTACCTAAATAAAATGAATATTTGACATGCAAGTCCATCCTCTTTGTCACATGCATTAATAGGCCACTTAAGATTAACCTATCACATTTCAGAATTTTATGACATAAGTCCTTTTTAATAATTTCACATAAAATTGACCAAATTAAAACATGAAACTTTCACACGTGCATGTATACATACAGTAAGCATAGATTATAACGGTTAATTATTTTTATGACTCGGTTTTGTGGTCCCGAAACCACTTTCCGACTAGGGCCAAAGTAGGGCTGTCACAACTCTCCCCCACTTAAGGAATTTTCGTCCCTGAAAATCTTACCAGTGAATAGATTTGGGTATCGTTCTTTCATAGATTTCTCGGTTTCCCATGTAGCTTCTTCGATCCCGTGTTTGAGCCATAACACCTTTACGAACGGAACCTTTTTTGCCTCGCAACTCTTTCACCTCGTGAGCTAGGATACGAATCGGTTCTTCTTCATAACTCAAATCAGATTGAATTTCAACCTCTGATGGGCTAATTATGTGCGACGGATCGGATCTATAACGTCGAAGCATCGAGACATGAAAAACGTTGTGAATCTTTTCAAGTTCAGAGGGTAAAATCAATCTGTATGCGACTGGCCCAATTCGTTCGGATATCTCATACGACCCGATGAACCTCGGACTCAATTTGCCTTTACGGCCAAATCTGAGCACCTTTTTCCAAGGTGGAACTTTAAGAAATACTTTGTCTCCAACTTGATATTCAATGTCTTTTCGTTTTAAATCCGCATACGACTTCTGACGATCCGAAGCTGACTTCAGACTTTCACAGATTACTTTTACTTTTTGCTCAGCATCTTTAATCAAATCGACCCCGAAGATTTTATTTTCACTAAGCTCGGTCCAAAATAACGGTGTACGACATTTACGACCATACAAAGCCTCATAAGGTGCCATCCTAATGCTTGATTGAAAACTATTGTTGTACGCAAATTCAATCAAAGGTAAATACCGTTCCCACGAACCACTAAACTCAAGGATGCAACATCTCAACATATCCTCGAGTATCTGAATTATCCGCTCTGATTGACCATCAGTCTGAGGATGAAAAGCGGTGCTAAAATGCAACTTGGTACCCAATGCTTCTTGCAATTTCTTTCAAAATCACGATGTGAATCACGGATCTCTATCCGATACAATAGAAATAGGTACCCCGTGTAACCTTACAATCTGAGAAACGTACAATTCAGCTAGTTTGTCCAGTGAATAATCCATACGTACGAAAATAAAATGAGCCGACTTAGTCAGTCTATCAACAACAACCCAAATCGCATCTTTCTTACTTGACAATGGCAACCCAGATACAAAATCCATCGTGACTCGATTCCATTTCCATTCGGGTATCATGATCGTTTGAAGTGACCCTGAAGGCACTTGATGTTCAGCTTTCAATTGTTGACATATCAAACACTTCGAAACAAAATTAGAAATGTCTCGTTTCATACCGGGCCACCAAAATTGACGTTTCAGATCGTTGTACATTTTTGTACTCCCCGGGTGAATTAACATTCGGCTACTATGAGCCTCATTCAAAATTACCGAAATAAGTTCTGGATTTCTTGGAACACCCAATCGACTTCTGAACCTCAAACAATTGTCGTCATCAATTTGAAATTCTGATTCCAAATTTGAAACACATTCAGCTCGATTAGCAACCAATTTATCATCGACTTTCTGAGCTTCACGTATTTGATGAATCAATAATGGTTTGGCCCTTAATTCTACTACTAACACATTATCAGATAAAACAGACAGGTGTAGATTCATCGCTCGTAAAGCAAACAGTGATTTACGACTTAAAGCATCAGCAACCACGTTAGCCTTTCCCGGGTGATAGTCGATGACAAGCTCATAATCTTTCAACAACTCAAGCCAACGTCTTTTTCACAGATTCAAATCTCTTTGAGTTATCAAATATTTGAGGCTTTTGTGATCCGAATATACATGGCACCTCTCTCCAAACAAGTAGTGTCGCCATATTTTCAAAGCGAATACGATGGCAGCTAATTCAAGATCATGGGTCAGATAGTTTTTCTCATGCGGCTTCAATTGCCTCGATGCGTAAGCTACAACTCGACCTTCTTGCATCAACACACAACCCAGCCCAAGTAAGGATGCATCATTGTAAATGACAAACTCTTTACCGGATTCGGGCTGCACTAGTACTGGAGCTTCAGTCAAATACGTTTTCAACTGATCGAAGCTCTTCTGACATTTTTCTAACCATTCAAACTTAACATCTTTCTGCAGTAGCTTCGTCATTGGTGTGGCTATCATCGAAAAACCCTTTACAAACCGTCTGTAGTAACCGGCAAGTCCTAAAAAGCTCCGAACTTCAGTAACATTTCTTGGAAGCTTCCAGTTAAGTACGGTCGAAATTTTGCTCGGATCAACTCGAATACCCAATGCGGATACCACATGACCCAAAAACCTAACTTCTATCAACCAGAACTCACATTTACTGAATTTAACATATAACTGCTTATCTCGTAAAATCTGCAACACTAATCTCAGGTGCTCGGCGTGTTCAGTTTCATCACGTGAATAAATTAAGATGTCATCTATAAACACAACTACAAACCGATCCAAACACTGTCTGAAAATTCAGTTCATCAAATCCATAAATATTGCAGGGGCATTAGTGAGCCCAAACGGCATCACTAAGAACTCGTAGTGACCGTATCTCGTTCTGAAAGCAGTTTTAGGTATATCTGAGTCTTGAACTCGCAACTGATAATAACCTGATCTCAAATCTATTTTTGAAAACACTGAGGCTCCCTTCAGTTGATCAAACAATTCATCAATACGCGGTAACGGATATTTATTCTTTATTGTCACTTTATTCAACTGACGATAGTCGATGCACAACCTCATGGTTCCGTCCTTCTTTTTCACAAACAACACTGGTGTACCCCAAGGTGAGAAACTTGGTCTAACGAAACCTCTATCCATCAACTCTTGCAACTGAGCTTTCAATTCAGTTGGTGCCATATGATACGGAGCTATCGAAATCGGTGTAGTCCCAAGTACAAGTTCAATGCCAAACTCTACTTCCCGATCAGGTGGTAACCCCGGTAATTCTTCGGGAAAAACATCCGGATATTCACAAACCACTGGCACTGATTCAAGCTTCTTTTCTGATTCTTTACTATCAAGTACGTATGCAAGATACGCTTCACACCCCTTTCTCACATATTTTGAGCTAACATCGAGGATATTATTATTGCTGGCAATCCGTTCCAATCAGTAGGCTCAACTCAGATTATCTCATTATTTGCACATCTCAAATCAATGGTTTTACTTTTGCAATTCACAACTGCATCATGTACGGTCAACCAATCCATACCGAGGATAACATCAAATTCATCAAATGGTAAAAGCATCAAATCAGCCGGAAAGCAGTAATCTCAGACTACTAGGGGGCATTTCTTACACACCTTATCAACAAGCACATAACGACCCAAGGGATTCGACACTCGAATAACAAACTCAGTAGACTCAACAGATAAAGTCTTACTGGATGCTAAAGTCTCACATACATATGAATAAGTAGAACCAGGGTCAATCAAAGCAATCACATCAGTATCAAAAAGAGTAAAAGTACCGGTAATAACATCTGGTGATGAAGCATCCTTGCGTGTGCGTATAGCATAAGCTCTAGCAGGAGCACGAGCCTCGAATCTGGTTGTAACATCTCTAGACCCTCTCTGACCGCCGCTAGCATTCCCCGTATTCCTAAGTGGTCTACCTCGTGCTGTAGTATTACTCGGTTTCCCACTCTGATTCACATTTTGTTCGGATAATCTTGGGCAATTTTTGATAAAGTGGTCGGCTGACCCGCATTTATAATAGGAGCGGTCATGAAATCTACAACTCTCCGAATGCCATTTACCACAATACTTGCACTCGGTTCTGTCCCGACATTCGTTTCCAACACTGGCAACTGAAATGGCTCGTGTACTCACAGGGGGTCGATCGTGGTCTCGTCTGGAAAAACCCGAAATATTCTTTGATCGGCCTGAATCATCTCCAAATTTCTTCGATGATTGCTGAAAAGACTTTCCTGAAGATCTTTTACGAAATTCTCCAGCTTCGACATCAGCTTTCTTTTTTTTCTTTACTAAGTTCTTCGGCTTTGCAAGCTCGTTCGACAAGTACTACGAACTCTCGTATTTCAAGAATGCCAATAAACATCTTTATATCTTTATTCAGCCCATCTTCAAAACGTTTACACATAATAGCCTCAGACGATACACATTCCCGAGCATATCTACTGAGTCTGACAAACTTCCGTTCATAATCAGTAACTGACATGAAACCCTGTTTAAGCTCAAGAAATTCTTTTCGTTTTTGATCAATGAACCTTTGACTGATATATTTTTTTCGAAATTCAATCTGGAAGAATTCCCACGTCACCCATTCTTTGGGTACAACAGAAACTAATGTATTCCACCAATAATAGGCAGAATCACGTAGCAGAGATATGGCACATTTCAGGCATTCATCAGGTGTGCAAGATAGTTCATCGAATACTCGGATAGTATTGTCCAACCAAAATTCAGCTTGCTCAGCATCATCGCTATCTGTAGCCTTAAATTCAGTAGCCCCGTGCTTTCGAATTCTATCTACCGGAGACTTATTTAACCTCGTCTGATCAGTTACCGGAGGTATCGTAGGTGCAGGGGGTGTATTATTCGGGAGTGGGGGTTGTGGAACAGCTGTATTAGTTCGAATGTATTGGTTGAACCAATCATTCATCACACTATAAAAAGCCTGTCTAGCCTCCTCGTTCTGATTACTTGCAATAGGTTGAGAGTCCATCGGCGCTGTCCCATGCGCGGGAACAAGCGCTACACTCTCAACATCATCGGCTACCGCTCAATTGGGATCGGGATCCATTACCATACGAAAACACATTTTTAACTGTCAGAATTCATCATACTACCGTATTAATATTATATGGCATGTATAGCTAGACTCAAACACTCTACGTTAGTCCTAGAATCGACTAAACCGTAGCTCTGATACCAATAAAATGTAACACCCCTAACCTGAATCCGAACGTCGAATTAAGGCTAAGAGGTATTACCGAACTAAACATTTAATTATCTCATTCACAGTGTCAATAAACATAAACAGAGATCGAGCTGAAATACATACTGATATTTAAGTTATACGCCATTTTCGTATGGCCAAAATATTTACAATTTCAAAACATAGTTATCATCAGCCTAACCTATACATGCCATATTGAGTCCAAAATATAACTATACCAAAAAGATCGATAGTGTGATGAACTACTGACGATCCTCGAGTCAGTGGCCAAAATCAACAATCTATAAAACAGAGAAATAAAAAACAGAGTAAGCTTTCAAAGCTTAGTAAGTTTTAAGCATCACAAACAATTAAAGACTTATCGAAAATCAAAATATTCATTCACACTTAAGTATCATTCTTTAGTACTAATAATTCACAAAAATCATTGACTGAATGTACATGAGTACATAAAGAAATTTTAACATATAATTCATATACAAATATACCATGACCGATTAAATCATTCTCATATTCACAAATATAACCATCAATCATATTTATATATATATTCTTCTTTGATGCTAATGATTCACTTCGAAATCAATTCAACGATGAGTAAGTAATACGTACCTGAACATTTTAAATGTATAGTACTTACTCGACGATGGTTTACTGCGAACATTCAATATCATAATCTTACTTAACTTACTGGCATTAAGCCTGTTAGGTCTTAGGACTTGAAACCAATTACCAGCACAAGCCTGCGGGAATTTAAACCCGGTATAATACCAGCTCGAAGCCTGCGGGACTTTAGCCCGAACATATTTCCAGCACGTAGCCTGCGGACCTTAAGTCCGGATATAATTCCAGCACATAGCCTGCGGACCCTAAGTCCGGATATAATTCCAGCACATAACCTGCGGACCCTAAGTCCGGATATACATCACTGAATGTCATGCATACTTATTCGCAAGAAAATTCAATTCACATAACATCTCACAATCATAGTTCATTTATTCCATTCGAATAATAGCATAACATGGGCACCATTCATATAACTTTTGGCTCAATAACATACATAAGAATATATGTCCATTTACTTTCCAAGCTTAACTTCTAATGTCTATTCGGCTTTAAGCCTTAAACATAAATTATTTGTCACTCAACTATATTCAAATAGAATCAGTAGATCGCAGTACAGTTATCATACACATATTAAGACATTATCAATTACGTACTAAATGTGACTATCCAAAACTTACCTCAAATATACTTGAACGGTTGCAGAAAGGCTACTCAATTACTTTCTCTTTTCCCCTATCCAACTTCGACCCTCTTTGCTCTTGAGCTTGATTTAAGCCTATGGTAACCGAATGAAGTTTTCTCCCCTTTCCTCTCTTACATTTCGGCCCAGAAGAACAAAGGTGAAGCTTTGTTTTCATCACCCATTTTCTTTTTATTAATTCATTACTAAATTAAAATTATAAAGCCATTATAATTAAATAATACATATATTCTATATAACATATCATCATTGCCGGCCACTACCTAAATAAAATGAATATTTGACATGTAAGTCCATCCTCTTTGTCACATGCATTAATAGGCCACTTAAGATTAACCTATCACATTTCAGAATTTTCTCACATAAGTCTTATTTAATAATTTCACATACAATTGACCAAATTAAAACATGAAACTTTCACACGTGCATGTACACATACAGTAAGCATAGATTATAACGGTTAATTATTTTTATGACTCGATTTTGTGGTCCCGAAACCACTTTCCGACTAGGGCCAAATTAGGGCTGTCACAATTGGCTTGTAAATGTATATGTTTTGGTGTGTATATATATAATCATATAAGTTAGCTTAGGATGGTGAATTTGATGAGGTATATAAGTGTGCAAATCACTTTTGTTTTGAGTTGGTAAATGACCTATATTGTGTGATTGAAGTTGGATTCATGATGCTTGTTGTGAATAGGTAAATTGAATGTTAATAGGTGATTGAAATTAGACCAAATCATGCATATTTGAGTTTAGTTATATTGATGTTGAAGTAATTGGTATTTGGTATGTTTTGAATGAGTAAAACATGAGTTTATAAGCATGTTGGTCGTTAGTATTGGAAATGGTATGAATTAGCCTTGATTATGGCTAAAAGAGATGTTCAATTATGCTATGATTTGGTGCCATTTTGGTTGTGTAGGTATATGCACATTTGGGTGGCAAATTGGCTTGGTAAATAACCTATTTTTGTCCACAGGGGTAGAGACACGGGCATGTGTCTCAGCCATGTGTGACACACAGTTAAGTACACAATCATGTGTCCCTTGGTGTTGAAAATGAAATCAAGTCAGTATGCTCCACACGGCCTCACACAAGAGTGTATGACTTGGCTATGTGGCATAAGTCAGTATACCTTACAGGTTTGGCACGTCCTAGCACACGGACTGGCACACGGGTGTGTGTGGCCATTTTTAAGGCACACAGGCGAGTCACATAGGCGTGTGTGTTGGCCGTGTGACCCAAGTTAGAGAGTTACACGGGGTTGGACACCTGCTGGGACACAGCCATGTGCTCTCATTTCGAATGTCCACACGGCCTGTGACATGGGCGTGTCTGATGGCCGTGTGAGACACAAGGCTTGGCCACACGGGCGCGTGTCCTCTGTTTTGAGGAGAATTTTCTAAGTTTCGTAAAAGTTTCATAAGTTATCTGTTTAGTCCCGAACCACTCCCAAAGCATGTTTAGGGCGTCGTAGGCTCACTTTAGTGACAATTTGATTAAAATTGAATGATGAATGGTTGAATTGAGAAAATGTATGCTAAATGAATGTTTAATTGTATTGTAAGTCTGGTAATACTCTATAACCCTATTCCAACGTTGAATAAGGGTGAGGGTGCTACATGTTATTCTGGAAAAATATATTAAGTAGTTAAGAATAAATTCTTGTTGAAAATTGGCCTACCATGTTGCTATGATATTTTTGGTTAAAGTGCATGCAGCACATGAACCAGCTGTAATATCTTCGGATGAAGTGCATGCAACTTTTGAGCATGCTGCAGCACAAATGTTACAAAGCTTTTTAGCTATAATATCTCCGGATAAAGTACGTGCTAGCAATTGTGCATGTTGCAGCACGTATGCTTGCTGTAACAGCAAGGTTGTTTAGTTACTTTGTTAAGTTACTTAGTTCAAAATGAACTAAGTTAGTATTGTTTTGATATTTTTATGTGTTGATTATGCAATCAGCTTTTGTGCAAGTTAACTTTTTATAGTCCCAATGTTGACTAGTTTAGGTGGCTTGTTTGTGTGTACAAGTAATGTTTTTAAAGTTACTAGGCTGCTTCAAGTAGGTAGCAATAAGTGATGTAGTTGGCTATAAATGTATTATTTTTCTTATTGAAAAATTAAGCATATCAAAGCATATTAGATTGCTTCCTTGCTACATGTTTGTGAGCAAGTAAATTTTTTCTTGCTTCCTTGTTTTGTGTCCTGTATTTCTTCCTCTGTTCAGTTTTCTTTTTTTGTTGCTGTCAAAATCCCAACATGGTATCGAGAGCTTTTATGATCTTGGAGGGCCTTTGGAATTTTTGCTTCTGCTACTAAAAAGGCAATAAGCCATTAAAGCCTGCCACCTTTGAAGGCTTGTTTCTACTTCTGCTGTTTGTTAAGAAAGATAAGAAGCTGTTAAAGCCTGTCATCTTTGAGGGCTGCTTGTAGAGAAGACAGCAACAACTCACCCCTGTGAGACTTCCAAACAAGCTTGGATAAGCTGAAGGAGGAGTTTCAAGGAAGATAGTATGTGAAGTGCAAGTCTGTCAAAGGTGAAGCTCAATGCGAGTTGTAAAGTTACGAGCCTGTTGAATACAATAAGCAAAGTGCAAGCCTGTCAAAGTGTGAGCCTGTCTAATTGCAAGCTAAAATGGCGGACAGTCTAAATGCAAGCCCGAGTGGGTGCAAGCTGAAGAGGCGGACGGTCTAAATGCAAGCTCGAGAGGGTGCAAGCCAAAAATGGCAAACTGAAGGCAAGCAAACTATACTTGCAAGTTGTTTATACAAGAAGAAGCAGGACTGTCATGAACAAGGGAACAATGCAAGATGTGTTGTCAACCAAGACTGTGAAGAAAGAGAAGACTCCATTTGCCAAGGTTGAAAATGAAGTGCTTGTGCAGGGTCAGCTTGAAACAAAGCATTTTGGGACTACCAAGCTGATAAACCGTAAATTATACATATTTTTACCCTATGTTTAATGCATTTTATGGATGATTTCTCATTAGAATTGGTGAATTCGATGCCCCTGATGCTTTAATTTCATGTTTTATACTTAGGAGAGCATAGGAGAGCGAAAGGAACGAGAAATGGGCCAAAAACGAAGAAAATGGGCCAAAGTACGAAATCAACACGGCCTGAACCTCCTCACACGGGTAGATCACACGGCCGTGTCAATTTGACAGGCTCGAACACGGCCTGAAGTAATCGAACACAGGTGTGTGCCACGGGTGTGTGCCACGGGCGTGTCCCTGCCGAGCCCAAGTTGAGTCCAATTCGGAAAAGGCTAATTTTGAGGGCTTCTAGGCATTCCAAAGCCTATAGATACACCCTAGAGGAGGAAGAAAGGGAGAAGTAATTACTCTAGGAAAGCCGATTGATCCATCTCAGAAGCCGGATTCATCATCAAGACTGAAGATCTCTCCTAAATTTCCCTTCAGGAGTTTTGGGTTTTCTTTATGTTTTGTATTCTTTATTCTTCTGAGATGTTTTCTTATTTAGTTATGAACTAAAACCCCTAAATACCTAAGGGGAATGAAACCTAAGATGAATCTTGTTATTATTTTTTGACTCATATGATAAATATTTAACTTGTTCTTAATTCTTGTTTTGATATCCCAGGATACTGATTCAAGACAAGCTCTTATTCAGAGGAGGAATAGACCCTGTCTAAGAGTACAATTGTCATAATTAAGTGGAGTTGATTGCGTGCCTAGACATAGGGTGACAAGATTTTGCCGAAATAAAGGTGAAACCTAATTAGAGAAAAGAGTCTCAGTTATTCAATCTAGGGATTAGATGTTATTAGTCTTGAATAAGGATAATAACATAACTTAGGGATCTCTACGGAACAAGTTGAATGAATAAATCGTCCGATTCGGAGCTAGAATAACAAATAAAGTCTAGGTGGATTTTTCCTTAGGTATTGTCTTAAGTCAATCGATTTTTCCTAAAAGCAATTCCCCAATTCTTTTCTCTACGCGTTCTTAGTTTAGATAATTAGTTAATTAAAACAAAACCCCATTATTCTTAGGCTAGATAATAAAAAGACAGCCATTACTAGTACTTTTAGTTCCTTTGGGTTCGACAATCCGGTCTTGCTAAAACTAGACTACTGTTCGATAGGTACACTTGCCTACATCGCGATAATAGTGAGTTTCAAGAACCATTAATTATAAATATTTAAAACCTATCACGAAACCACGCGATCAAGTTTTCGGCGCTGTTGCTGGGGAACTAAGATATTAGGAACGCTCAAAATTTATTACTTCAGCCATTTATTTTTTCTTGAAATTTAATTTAATTTTATTATTATTATTTATAAACCTACTCTTTCTTTCTCTTGACAGGTTTTTATAGTTTATGACTAGAAGAAACCCGTCGGGACCATTACTTTTTAACGAAGAAATAGATCGTACAGTTCGTAGAAACCAAAGAGAAATAAGGCGCAGCTGAAGATACACTGAGAACGAGTAAGAAGATGATACTCAACCCCTAACCAAAGACATGGCTGAAAACCAAGGCAATCAGCTACCTCCTGCAATTTCGGTTAATTAGAATCCTGCTCAACGTACTATGTATGATTATCTAAACCTTCTTTAATAGGAACTAAATCAAGCATAGTTAGACCTGCTTTAGCTGCAAATACTTTTGAATTAAAACCTAACACTATTCAAATGATACAACAATTTGTTCAGTTTGATGGTTTGCAGGATGAGGATCCCAATACTCATTTAGCCAACTTCTTAGAACTATGCGATACATTTAAAATTAATGGCATTTCTGATGATGCCATACGTCTTCGGTTGTTTCCCTTTTCATTGAGGAACAAAGCTAAACAGTGGTTTAATTCGTTACCACGAGGGTCAATTCTTACTTGGGAACAAATGACCAAAAAATTTTTACTAAAATATTTTCTGCCGGCTAAAACGGCTAAATTACGTAATGATATCTTTTCTTTTGTGCAGATGGATTTAGAAACACTCTACGATGCATGAGAGAGATACAAAGACCTTTTGAGAAGATGCCCTCACCATGGGTTACCGCTTTGGCTCCAAGTTCAAACATTCCACAATGGTCTGAATCTTTCGACTCGACAAATTGTTGACGCAGCTACTGGCGGAACCATCAATAATAAAACACCTGAAGATGCCTATAAGTTTACAGAGGAGATGTCACTGAATAACTATCAGTGGCAAGTCATGAGGACAAAGCCAACAAAAACAGCTGGCGTTTAAAACGTCGATTCGGTCACCATGCTCTCTAATCAGGTAGAACTCTTAAATAAAAAGATTGATGGTTTTCTTAGTTCTTCACAGGTTCACCCAGTAATGCAGTACGAAGCAAGTAGCGGTGGAACAAACCGTTCGGAATACCAACCTTATGGCCATAGCATGGATAACGATCAATTAAACTACATGGGTAATAATTCTCGACCTCAAAACAATCCATATAGTAACACTTATAATGAAGGTTGGAGGAACCATCCCAATTTTTCGTGGGGCGGCCAAGGAAATCAAGGACCTCAACATCCTCCGGGCTACCAACAACCACCCTACCAACAGGAAAAGAAGCTGAACCTTGAATAGATGCTCTCAAAGTTTATATCGGTGTCAGAAACTCATTTCCAGAACACCAAGACAGCACTTAAGAATCAACAAGCATCGATCCAAGGGCTCGAAACTCAGATATGCTAGCTATCCAAACTGATCTCGAAAAGACCACTAGGAAATTTACTTAGTAACACCAAATCAAGGGAGTATGTCAAAGCAATTACACTAAGGAGTGGTAAAGTGTTAGCGGAATCTGAAAAGAAGTTAGCACAAGAAGCCGTGGAAAGCAAAATGAGGGAAGAAAAACCCGAAAATAGTGACAAACCAGTGCCAGAGGAATATAAACCACCAGTTTCATATCCGGCAAAATTGAAAAAAGATCGCATTGATGCACAATTCGGTAAGTTTCTTGAACTTTTTAAGCAATTACATATCAACTTACCTTTTGTTGAAGCCATCTCGCAGATGCTTACCTATGCAAAATTTTTAAAGGAGTTTCTAACAAATAAAAGGAAGTTCGAGGACTTATCTACAGTAGAACTCAATGAGGAGTGCTCAGCCATACTCCAAAACAAGCTGCCAACCAAACTAAAAGATCTAGGAAGTTTTACTATCCCTTGCTTAATTGGGAGTCTCAATGTTGAAAAAGCACTAGCTGATTTAGGCACTAGCATTAATTTGATGCCATATAAAATGTTCAAACAACTTGGTCTTAGGGAACCTAAGCCTACTAGGATGAGTATCCAATTAGTCGATAGATCTGTTAAATATCCTAGGGGTATTATAGAAGACGTACTCGTAAAAGTAGATAAATTTATATTCCTTGTTGATTTTGTTGTGCTTGACATGGATGAAGATGTGGAAGTACCCTTAATTTTAGGGCGCCCATTTCTAGCCATTGCTAGAGCTATAATCGACATGGGTGACGGTAAATTGGTACTTAGAGTAGGTGACGAGGAGATTATCTTTAAAATTTATGAGGCTATGAGATTCTCTAGGGAACAAGATAATTCATGTTATTTTATTGACTCTATTGATCATATTACCCAAGACTCTTTTCAGGAAATTGTACAAGAAGAGACGACGGAACCGTATCTAGCTCAAAGCTAGGGGACAGGTGAGGAACCTAAAGACTATTCGTCAAGACAAGTAGAATATGAGGGTATTAAGATAAATGATGAACTTAAGTAAAAACCCTCTATTGAGGAGCCTCCCAAATTGGAACTTAAACAATTACCAAACCACTTAGAATACGCATTCTTTGGAAATAATTCTACATTACCAGTTATTATTGCTTCTAACTTGCAACCCAAGGAGAAAGAGGAATTAATCCAAGTATTAAAAGAACATAAAAAGGCCATAGCTTGGAAAATTTCTGACATTAAAGGAATCAGCCCTTCTTTTTACACCCACAAAATTTTGATGGAAGATGAATACAAACCGTCTGTGCAAGCTCAAAGACGTCTGAACCCCAACATGAAAGATTGTAAAAGCTGAGGTAATTAAAATTCTAGATGCTGGACTTATTTATCCTATTTCTGACAGTTGTTGTCCCCAAGAAAAGAGGCATAACGGTTGTGACCAACGAGAAGAATGAATTAATCCCAACAAGAACAGTCACAGGATGGAGAGTTTCCATAGACTACAAGAAACTGAATGATGCCACAAGAAAAGATCACTTCCCCTTGCCATTCATTGACCAAATGTTGGAAAAATTATCCAGACACATGTATTACTGCTTTCTAGATGGACTCTTTGGTTACTTCCAAATCCCAATAGCTCCTGAAGATCAAGAAAAGACGACATTCACATGCCCATATGGTATGTTCGCTTATCGTAGAATACCTTTTGGATTATGTAATGCTCCTGCCACTTTTCAGCGCTGTATGATAGCCATATTCGACGAACTCGTGGAAGATATCATGGAAGTACTTATGGATGATTTTTCGGTATTCGATAACTCTTTCCATCTCTACCTTAAAAATTTAAAACGAGTCTTAATAAGATGTGAGGAAACAAACCTTGTGCTTAATTGGAAGAAATGTCACTTCATGGTTCAAGAAGGTATTGTATTAGGGCATAAAATTTCTAGTAAAGGGACTGAGGTGGATAAATCTAAAATAGAAACAATCAAAAAATTACCACCTCCTAGTTCGGTTAAGGCTATTAAAAGCTTTTTAGGACATGCAGGTTTTTATAGAATATTTATTAAGGATTTTTCTAAAATAGCTAAGCCTTTGACTAAATTACTAGAAAAAGATATACCTTTTAACTTCGATCAGGAATGTTTAGAAGCATTTAATACTCTAAAGGATAAATTAATTAATACTCCAATCATAATTGCACCTGATTGGAACTTTTCATTTGAACTAATGTGTGATGTAGGTGACTTTGCAGTAGGTGCAGTATTGGGACAGCGAAGAGACAAGCATTTTCAACCTATCTATTACTCCAGCAAAACCTTAACGGCTGCACAAGAAAACTATACTACTACAGAAAAAGAGTTGCTAGCTGTGGTTTTTGCATTTGATAAATTTCGATCATATCTCATATTGTCTAAAGTTGTTGTTTACACTAACCATTCCGCCCTTCGCTACCTTTTAACTAAAACTGATGCAAAACCTCGACTCATTCGATGGATTCTCCTATTGCAGGAATTCGACTTGGAGATTCAGGATAAGAAAGGAGCTGAAAATCTCGCGGCTGATCATCTTTCCAAACTTGAGAAATCTAATATTGGAGAACTAGATGACGTTGAAATAAATGATTCGTTCCTTGAAGAATAATTTTTCGTTATATTTAACTCCAAGGTACCTTGGTTTGCAGACATCACTAATATTTTAGCTGCTAACATCATCCCAAAAGGGTTAACACACCAGCAAAAGAAGCAATTCTTTAATGATGTGAAAAACTACTTTTGGGATGACCCGTTTCTGTTTCGCAGATGTACAGATCAAGTAATTAGAAGATGCATTACAAGATCAGAAACATCAAAAATATTGGAATACTTCCACTTAGGGCCAACCGGAGGATACTATAGTGGAACTAAGACCGCACACAAAATACTTGAATCAGATTTTTATTGGCCTTCGTTATTCAAAGACGCTATCAGGTATGTTGCTTCATGTGACAAATGCCAACGGATAGGTAACATATCTAAACGTGATGAAATGTCTCAAAACTATATGCTTTCATGTGAAATATTTGACGTTTGGGGTATCGATTTCATAGGCCCATTCCCCAGTTCATTTGGGAATAAATACATCTTAGTAGCAGTTGACTACATGTCCAAATGGGTAGAAGCCCAAGCTCTACCTACTAATGATGTTAGAGTGGTAATACGTTTCCTTAAAAAACTCTTCTCGAGATTCAGAACACCTATTGTAATTATCAATGACAGGGGCACTCATTTTTGTAATACCCAATTTGAAAAAACCCTTAAGAAATACAGAGTTCATCATAAAACAGCCACCCCATCCCATCCTCAAACTAATGGACAAGTTGAAGTAGCAAATCGAGAAATCAAACGGATCCTTGAAAAAACAGTAGAATCAAATAGAAAAGACTGGGCAACGAAAGTAGATGATGCCTTATGGGCTTACAGAACTGCTTTTAAGACTCCCATCGGAACATCACCTTACAGACTTGTTTATGGAAAAGTTGTCATCTACCATTCGAACTAGAGCATAAAACTTTTTAGGCTATTAAAATTCTAAACCTTGATCCTGAACTTGCAGGAAAAAATAGGTTGATGTAGCTAAACGAACTTGATAAATGGCGAGCCAATGTATACGAAAATTTACGCCTATACAAGGAAGTAACAAAGCGGTGCCATGACGTTCGTTTAAAGCAACGAAAACAATTTTAAGTTGGAGATCTCGTCTTACTGTACAACTCAAGACTCAAATTGTTTCCCGGTAAACTAAAATCATGATGGTCAGGACCCTTTGTAATTCAATCTGTTCTTCCATATGGTATAATAGAGGTAAGTCACCCATTATACAATATTTTCAGAGTAAATGGACACCGTCTCAAACTTTATAATGGTGAGAATTTTAAAGTCGATAGAGAGGAGCTACGACTCCACAAACTGCCCTGAATAAACCAACAAGGTAGCAGTCCAGCTTAGACTATAAACAAGCGCTTCTCGAGAGGCAACCCGAATACTAACGATTTTAAATTATTTACATTTCAAGTTTTAAACATTTAGGTCACTAACAGAGTACTTAAAGCACAGGCTCCCAACTCCACACGGCCTAGCACACGGTCGTGCTTAAGGTCGTGTGACCAACACGGATAGAAACACGACTGTGCGAGATGGCCGTGCAGAAACAGGGTAGAAAATTTCCCTAAACACGGGTTGCGACAAAACACCACGGCCGTGCGACATGGCCGTGGTCGAATCTGGCCCGTGTCTAGCACCCAAGGACAACACTGTCAGAATGACACGGGCGTGCGAAAACCTACACGACCGTAGGAGAAGCGAACTACGCCAGACAAAGCTTTGCGACACGATCTTGTACCCACACGACCTACACACACGGGCGTGCAAGAAGGCCGTATGATGACATCATAATTCGCGACGAACATGGATGGGACACGAACCACACAGGCGTGTGCACCGGTCGTGCCATTCGAAAAATTAGAATAATTATCTTATTTTATTTTTCTTTCATCAAATTTTTAAGATTCATTTGTTTTTAAGATTCATTTGTTTTCCTTTTAAATGGCTTACCTTTAGAATCAAGCTTGCCATCCAGAGTTATCTCCAATACTCGATCTCGTCAATCCAAGAATATCATCCATTCTTAATACAGAAAGTTTCATTTCTCTCCCTATCTTAATTTTATACACTCTAATATCTATCTTTTTACATTGAGGGCAATGTACATCTTAAGTGTGGGAGGTATTTATTTCACTACCAGAAAAATCCATGAATGATTGCCTTGTTCTCTTGAAAAGCTTTCATATCATATTTAGGATAAAGTTTAATTGATTTATGATTTTGATTGATATATCTTGAATTAATACATAGGGATTTATGCATTGATTATTTAAACTTTAAGACATCAGAGAATCAAGCATGATAAGTTGATTTTTAAGAATTTAAAATTATAGGTTGTTTCCCCAAGTCTAGGTATTACTTTGAATCAGAATTCACGAGTCTAAACATCAAAAAGCCATACTTTTTGTGAGATTTTTGAGCCTTTTGAGCATCTATTAATTCTTTCATGCTCACTTTTATTATTGCTTTGAGTGCGTCAGTATTGAACTGTTATTCTAGAACTTACTTGATTATGCATGTCGAGACCACACCATTTGATTTGATATGTCAAAATGATTAAGGCACTTAGGATTAACCCACTCATGCCATGAAAAGCCTACCTTCACAATTAACCCCTAGTAAACCCCCTTGAGCCTAACAAGCAATTTCTTGTATTACCTTTAATATTAACCTTTAACCTATTATTGTTGAAATCCCCTAAATTAATCCCTATTTTTTGTCGAGATTTGAGTTGAATGGATTGCTTAGCTATGTTTTGTTCTTAATAGTTAGTCTATATTATTTTAACTTGTTCTTAAAAAAAACTATGTATACATATCTGTAATTTCATATTCTAAGAAGAAGCTCTATTCTAAGCAAGTGAAGATTAACTCTTTTTTTAGTTAGGCAATTTTTCAATTCAATCTCGATTCTAACCCTTTCTTTCAACTTATGACCACACCCCCTAACCAAGCCTCATTACAACCCTCTAAAGACCTTTTGATTGATGTATCATCTTAAATGATAATGGTGGATATTTGATTTTCATGCAAGTCTATGGTAATGACTTTTCATTATTGACTATAGAGTACTTCATTTATTGTCCTTAAACACCTCGAGTGATTTGAGTGAATCTTTAGTGAGGATGTGAAACTCTGTGATATTCTGAATCAAAGGTAATTACTTAGATGCGGAGAGACACCTATGTTTGCATGATTAAATACTCAACTTGGAATGTTTGAAACTTTTATGTTCTTTTAGTTGAATTCTCAATGTATGATTACCTATGGGTTATTCTGAGATATTATCGATAGAAATTATAAGTTATTTTGATTATGAGTTGAGAATTTTGCTTGAGGACAAGCAAATGCTTAAGTGTGGGGGTATTTGATAAACTGTAAATTATACATATTTTTATCCCATGTTTAATGAATTTTATGGATGATTTCTCATTAGAATTGGTGAATTCGATGCTTCTAATGCTTTAATTTCATGTTTTATACTTAGAAGAGCATAGGAGAGCGCAAGGAACGAGAAACGGGCCAAAAACGAAGAAAATGGGCCAAAGTATGAAATCAACACGGCCTGGACCTCCTCACACGGGCAGACCACATGGCCGTGTCAATTTGACAGGCTCAAACACGACCTGAAGTAGTCAAACACGGGCGTGTACCAAGGGCGTGTCCCTGCCGAGCCCAAGTTGAGTCCAATTTGAAAAAGGCTAATTTTGAGGGCTTCTTGGCATTCCAAAGCCTAAAAATACACCCTAGAGGAGGAAGAAAGGCAGACGGAGAAGGGGGACTAAGAAATTACTCCAAGAAAGCCGATTGATCCATTTCAGAAGTCCAATTCATCATCAAGACTGAAGATCTCTCCAAAATTTCCCTTCAGGAGTTTTGGGTTTTCTTTATGTTTTGTATTCTTTATTCTTCTGAGATGTTTTCTTATTTAGTTATGAACTAAAACCCCTAAATACCTAAGGGGAATGAAACCTAAGACGAATCTTGTTATTATTTTCTGAATCGTATGATAAATATCTAACTTGTTCTTAATTATGTGTTCTTTTTCTTGTCTTGATATCCCAGGATACTGATTCAAGACAAGCTCTTATTCAGAGGAGAAATAGACCCTGTCTAAGAGTACAATTGTCATAATTAAGTGGAGTTGATTGCGCGCCAAGACATAGGGTGACAAGATTTTGGCAGATTAGGGTAAAACCTAATAAGGGGATCCATAGATCGAGTTAATGCAACCCTAGAGTGTTAATTAGAGAAAAGTTTCGGTTATTCAATCTAGGGATTAGACGTTATTACTCTTGAATAGGGATAATAACATAACTTAGGGATCTCTACAGAACAGGTTGAATGAATAAATCATCCGATTTGGAGCCAGAATAACAAGTAAAGTCTAGGTGGATTTTTCCTTAGGTATTGTCTTAAGTCAATCGATTTCTCCCAAAAGTAATTCCCTAATTCTTTTCTCTGTGCGTTCTTAGTTTAAATAATTAGTTAATTAAAACAAAACCCCATTATTCTTAGGCTAGATAATAAAAAGACAGTCATTACTAGTACTTTTAGTTCCTTTGGGTTCGACAATTCGGTCTTGCTAAAACTATACTACTGTTCGATAGGTACGCTTGCCTACATCATGATAATAGTTAGTTTCAAGAACGATTAATTATAAATATTTAAAACCTATCATGAAACCACGAGATCACAAGCTTAAATTTTTTTGAATGATTTGTATTTGTAGCATGGAGTCCAATGAGGAGTATTGAAAATTGACCTACCATGATGCTGTGATATTTTTGGTTAAAGTGCATGCAGCACATGAACCTACTATAATATCTCTGAATGAAGTGCATGCAGCTTGTAAACATGCTGCAGCACAAATGTTACACGGTTGTTTAGCTGTAATATCTCTGAATAAAGTACGTGCTAGCAATTATGCATGCTATAGCACGTATGCTTGTTGTAACAGCAAGGTTGTTTAGTTACTTTGTTAAGTTACTTAGTTCAAAATGAACTAAGTTAGTTTTTTTTGATATTTTTAGGTGCTGATTATGTAATCAGCTTTTGTGCAAGCTAAATTTTTATAGTCCCAATGTTGACTAGTTTAGGTGGCTTGTTTGTGTGTACAAGAAATGTTTTTAAAGTTACTAGGCTGCTTCAGGTAGGTAGCAATAAGTGATGTAGTTGGCTATAAATGTATTGTTTTTCTTATTGAAAAATTAAGCATATCAAAGCATATCAGATTGCTTCCTTGCTGCACGTTTGTGAGCAAGTAAATTTTTTCTTGCTTCCTTGTTTTATGTCCTGTATTTCTTCCTCTGCTCAATTTTCTTTTTTTGTTGCTGTCAAAATCCCAACAATTCTTTCTATTTTTTGGCATAGTAATAATTTTTCAAAGTTATGTAAATAGCTCTACCAATGCCATCTATTTACAGGGAGATAAGGTAGAACTCTTATTGAATTGTAAAGGTTTAATTCAAATAGAAAAGCAACTTCCTAGTCTAATTAAGAGTAGGAAAGGGGCTAATACGGTGTGGTTCTCCTCATATGTATTATGATGGGGATTCGAGCCTTTCATTGTATTGGGCTCAATTATATGTGCTTCCTCGACTTTTAACTCAACACTTTTTAATATAATCCATCACATACATATTTTTATATTTTTCAAAATAAACATTAATATTATATATTAAATAATTTTCTAATCCCTATTTTACCCCAAGTAAAATTTTGACGATTTTACCCTTGGTAAAATTTTGATAAAATATGATTAATACCTCACAACTCAACATGTTCACTATGACCGAATAGTTTATTTTCTTTTTCGTGCTTCAAAACAGCTCAAAAAAATAAAATCATTCTTTCGATCATTTTTAAGTAATCCATATAGAATTACAAATGGATCATTTCCATTTCCATTTAGATTTTTGAAACCCACATTCATTTCTAAATTATTCCATTTCTCCAATTCGAAAAAAACCATAATTATTCTTGAATGTTTCTTATTTCTCTTTTCCTATTCATTTCTATTCAAACATGCAATTCATTTCAGATTTCAACAAGCTAGCGGAGGGATTGAATGGATATATATAATTAGGGCTCAAATCATTTATAATTAAGCTTCAAGTTTTCGCCTATTAATTATAAACTTATTTAGTCACAAAGTCATTCCACTATAGCATCATGACTGAGCTCTCCCTAACGACATACCATTATGAAAGCAACTACTCAGTGCTCATCCAATGACCTTGTCATAAGTGTGTTACCCTCATAAAATGTCCTTGATCTCTTTGGGATAATATTCATTTTCTCAATATGATCCTATTTTATCTCATGGTGATCATTACATCTTCCTTCTTGAAAAGTACATTACTATCAAATAGTAATCAAGTCATCCGTCACAAACACGAACAACCCATGGCCATGTTTAATTTTCGTCAACCATGTAATGGTAATGAGAGGATATCATTTACCCATGTATTAGGCTATGAATTTCACTATTGTGAATGATGCTACATATAGCAGAAGTAGTACACCAGCACATCAGCTTTCGATTCCCTATCTATTACTCAGGCTTTTACTTACATCAAATTGTACGAGTCACGCATACATATTTTGTGATCCACTCAGGATTTAGGTATGTCACACTATGAATGTCACAAGTTAATAAATCCATCAAAAAATTTAGGATCTATTCTACTTGGGTCATGTCTGTTGTATTGTCAATCTACTTAGTCACATCTCCGTCTCTATCTTCTGGGATCATCCGCTCTGATGTCTAATAAAAGCATCTTCCCAACAAGACTTGATAGATAACATATTGTTCTTTCAATTGGTTTTTTCATTTCCAACTAGACTAAGGACATGTTTAGGTTTGTCTACTACAACAAGTTTTCTTTCTGTATTACGATCTGACCACGTAATACCGCTTATTATTAGTTAAACATTAGACAACTAGTAAGCAACATGTGCTTCCTTTTTTATTTGCATGAAAAAACCGTTTGAGGATAATCATACAAATAATTAATGTAATTCATGAATAATTTTATTAACCAATTTGTTCGAAAATTTACAAGTGTACTTAGACGAAAATACTATACTTAGGGCACTAGATCTAACAACTACTACTATAAGATCTTCTCCTACAACTAAAGGTTACCCATTGTGGCTCCGTTATGAGGGGTAGTCAGCAGAGAGAAATTGGTTCAGCATTACATCATCCCCACCTCTTTTAAAGTAAATTTTGAGAACAAATTTCTTAAAGGAGTGGAGAACTGTAACAATCCGACTTTTGCCGATGTCAAAAAATGCAGTTTTGAAACATAATTTTTGGAAACTAAGTCCGTAAGGATGAAATGTAAATATTAGCAAAGTTAATATGGAAATATATAGAAGATCGATTAAGCAATTTAACCAAAAAATTGTTAATTAAAGGTTAGAGACTAAATCATAAAAAGTTCAATTGTTGTTGAGTTTTAATTTAAAAAATGCTTAAGGACCTAGTTTGCAGTTATACAAAGGGCCTAAATGGTTATCAAACCATTGTTCTTCATATTATTAGTGGAGGGTGATGATGAATTCCATTAGCATTTAATTATAATTAAATTAAGTATAAAAATGCCTTAATAAATGAATTAAGAATACTTAATTAAACTAATTAAGTTATTAACTATACTATATATACTAAACTAAGTGGAATGTAAGAAAGACATCATCTTTCTTAGTTCCTTCTTGTCGTCTAAGCTTTGAAAGAAAAAGGAAAAACCTTACTTGTTCTTTAACATTCGACCATTGATTTACTTAAGGTAACTAAGCCTTTTGCTTTGAATTTTTTTTATTTATACTCTAGGAGCCTGATTTAGGTAGCTTATGTATTGATTTCTTCAATTGTTAGATGTTTAACAAGTTGTCATTAGAGAGAAATTATTGAATTAAGCTTGAACTTAAAGAGATTATTAGATAGTGAACTTAAATTATGTCAAGGAAAAAGTTAGAAATTAAGTTAAGTTTGTTAGATAACTTTGTGACATTAGAGAGTAAATTGAATAAATTGAAAAATGTTATGAAATTATGCTATGGGTAGAAAGTATAGGGTCCCTAATGAAATAATGTGAAATCGAAATTTAATCTGATGTTAAATATGAGAAAATATGTGTATGTCGAGTATAAAGACTAAATTGAATAAAATACAAAATATATTGGCTATGTATTTTAATATGATTGGGACGTGAACTGACTTATTTTATAATTACATTATCGGATGTAGCTAAATAAGACATCAGGCCATCTCGAGAGAAAGGAAAGACGAGAGTTGTAGACAAGGGACAAATTTGGTTTATACTTTTATGATTCGAGTTCAATATATATAAATATATATATGATTATTGCATATTGGATATTGAGGTGATTATTACTTGTCTTATAAATCAAATTATGTTTGATAATATTAAATGCCGAGAATTGAATTGTTTTCAATATAATAGAAATAGGATGGTATGAATAACTATACAATATATGATATGTGATACGAATTGGTGATTAAAATGGTATGAGATCATGATATGTGAATTGGTTTATAAAATGTAATTGAAACTTTGATTACCCTATTAGCTGTTCGAGAAGAGTCTGATATAGTTGGCATGCCATAAGGTCAAGTATAATGATTATTAGCCATTGTAGTTGGCAACCTGGGGTATAGAATAAAAAATACTAAAATATAGTGAAAACCATCATTGTTGTGCAACCTAGGATGGTAAGATATATTGATTGTGAAAGCCATCGTTGACGGGTAACCTGAGGTGGTAGTATGTACATGTTCCAGTAGTCATCGTTGTTGGGCAACTCGAGATGACAGAGTAATAGATCTGTGTATCCGTCTTGAGTCCATGTTTGGTTAATAGTGTTTATAAAACATGAATTAGTTATATGATAATTGAAATGAAATGTGGATTAGAATTATATGATATGTAAATATATGAAATGTGGAAAAGGACAACATGTGCAAGACTATGCAAACTGGTTTATATGAGCCCTGATATGGAAACGAGACGAATCAATACATTCAAAAATAAAATGAGATATCAAAATGAATGGGCAATATGCATCAAAATGAAAAATGAATGTGTTCTTATTATTTAGAAGTATCACATGACATAACTATATTGATTGTCAATTGAAATAGCATTCATATTGAATTGCTAATTGAACGGTGTATGCTTTTGGTATATGAAACATGTAAAAGTGGATTAAAATGGTTGTGACTAAATCATATATTGATTAAATTAGTTCATGTTAATACTAATGTTACTTGACTTGAATAATGAAAGTATCACTAAGATTTATCGCTTAATGTATGATTTGTTTACTCCATGCGTATTTATTAGCAAATCTGAATGAGTCGAAGAGTGATCCAGCGTTCGATCTGTAACTCTCAACTCAACAATATTTGTATAATTCCTTTATGTTTTGGTATATGGCATTTACATAAGGATAGAGTCAGTTTTATGATGTAATGGTCATTTGAAATCTTGAATTGGAAATGTTATTTCAAGTTCAAGTATATGATTTGTTAAAGGCATATATGTGATTAGTATAAGTAGTGGAAATGACTGAAATTTTGCAATGGAATACATGTTAAGTTGGTTTTAAGTTAAATTGTCAATTATGTAATTTTGGTTAGGAATATGGTTGAAATGGTATCATATGAAACACTGGAGAGCATGTATGTTGTTTAATTGGTTGAAATAGGTAAATGGTAATTTGAGCAAGTTATTGTGAATTGGTGTTAATGGTCATTATTGAAACAATGAGTCACATCATGACGTCAAGCCTTCAACGTCATGACGGTGAAATCAACAGTTTGTGAGGTCACGATGAGATACCCTCGACATTGCGACGCCCACTTGATAAAGTAAAAATGTTGTATTTTAGTCCTCACTCAACCTCATGTTATTAAAAAATCTTTTGCAAGCTCATATAAACCCATATACAATTGTAGTTCATGTATGAATTGTGGAATTAAATTGTAATTAATTATAGTTGCTTTAACAACAAATTTGGAATCCCGTAGCTCGAAACAATCAAGTTCGGGTATGGGGTGTTACAAGAAAACACATTCCTACTCTAACTAGAATAGGTGGTGGCGATGTTGGATCTGGTGCCCTAAGTGTAGTATTTTCGTGTATGTAGTACACTTGTATTTTTCCGAACAGATTGATTTATAAAATTATTCATGAATTACATTAATAATTTTTGTATATTTTCCTCATGTGGTTTTTGCATGTAAAGCAAAATAGAAGAAAATAATAGCTCACTAGTTGTCTAATGTTTAACTAATACTAAGCGGTATTACGTGGTCAGATCATAATACGAAAAGATAGTTTATATTAGTAGACGCACCTAAACACATTCTTAGTCTAATCGAAAATGACCAAATCAATTGAAAGGCTAATATGTTGTTTATCAAGTCCAATTAAGAAGATGTCGTGTCTTCGGCATTGAAGCAGATGACTCCTAGAAGATAGAGACATAGATGTGACTGACTAGACTGACAATATAGTGGACAAGACCCAAGTAGAATAGATCCTGAATCCTTTTATAAATTTATTCACTTATGACATTCATAGTGTGGTATACCTAAATCTTGAGTGGATAACAGACTATGTATGCATGACTCGTACACTTTGATGTAATGTAACGGCCTGATTTTAGCTAAATCGGAACAGTGGTTTTGGGACCACAAATATGAGGTCTTAAAATTATTTTAATATTATTTTGGTGTTTACAGTATGTGAATATGTATGTGTGAAAATTTCGTGAACTAATTTTATCGTTTAATAGCTCAATTTGAGAAAAAATGACTTAATCACATAAAATGCAAAAGTAGCATGCTATAAGTTAAAAGTGCTTAATTGCTATGCCTTATTAAATGAGAGGTCCTTATGTTGTAATTAGACCATTGATAGTCGAGATGGACATAAATGGCTTTGGATTATGTGTTTTATAATGGTTTTAATTAAGGTTAAATTTATAAAATGTTAAATAACTTAACATAAAGTAAAACATAATAAAAATTAAGCTTCATTTCATCCTTCTTGGCCAAATATTAAGGAGAAAAGAAAGCTTTGAAGAACATTTAGGGTTCGACACTTAAGTGGCTTAATTGAGGTATGATTCAAGCTTGATTTTTGATGATTTCTATGTTTTTGTGATCGTTGCTTTGAGTACTAGCTAGCCTTTACCCTAATTTCTGAATTTGTTGATGAATTTGTGAGTTTCCATTGATGAATGCTTGAGCTTTTGAATGATTTTTTATGAATTTTGAAAGCTTGATGATAAAGTTTTGTTAAGTGATTTTTGACAAAAAATGTCAAATTAGGGATTAAATTGTGAAATGTGTAAATTGAGGGGTTAAATTGTGAAATAAATAAAAAAATATGGGCTGCTAGAGACCTATAGGGAATTCATCTAAGCATGGGCTATATTGAATTTTGTGAATTTTGTGTATTTATGAAATATGGACTAAATTGAATAAATGTGTAACTTTAGGGGCTAAAGTGAAAAAATGCCCAAATATGTGTTTGTGGATGAAATTGAATAATTTAGTGAATAAAAGAGTTAATTTTGAATGTATATAGATCAAGAATGAAAGAAAACGGATTTAGATCGGGGAAAATCAAAAGTTGACGAATAATCGATTCAGTCCGTTTATCCCGAATACGAGGTAAGCTCATATACAAATAAATGTCTTTACAATGAATTATATGTTTTATTATGATTGAATTGCTATGAATGTTGAACGAGCTAATATGAGCAAGTATTGACGAAGTTACGACATTTGAAAGTCCCGTACGAACCTTAGGATACGTATGTCATGAAATTAGGTTATCAAGATGTGATTACATGTAAGACCATGTCTGGGACATTGGCATTGTATTGCGGTTACGTGTAAGATCATGTCTTGTACATTGGCATCGTTAATCGATTTTGTATAAGACCTTGTCTGGGACAGAGGCATCGATAAGTGATAACATGTAAGACCATATCTGATATGGCATTGTATGAGCTTAGGTGATTTCCGAGTATCCTTAACGAATCTGAATGGTTCAATGGGTAAAGTCAAGTCGAGAAAGAATATGTGAATGAGTTAAGTGACTCAGGGACATATGAGATTCATACAAGTATTGAAAAGAGAAGTAATTGATGAATTCAATTGTGAAATTGAATATGTGTACCATGAGAAAGGTTTGTGATCATATATGTGATTAACTATGCTTAACACATTTAAATTGATATGCAAATGTTCATATGATGATTTTGTTTGTATATGGCTTACTAAGCTTTTAAAGCTTACTTTGTGTGTTCTTTCTATGTTTTATAGACTTTTGAAGCTAGCTTGGACTCGAGGATCGTCGGGAAACGTCATCACACTATTGATCAACTCGTTGGTACTTTTGAAGCTTTGTATATATGGTATATGTCATGTATAGGCTAGTGTCATTTTGATATGTTTTGAGTTATGAAAGTAGCCATTAGATTTGGCTTACAAATGATGTAAATGTTAGTGTGCCATTTAAATTGGCTTGAATTATTGTGACAGCCCTAAAGTGACCCTAGTCGGAAAGCGGTTTCGGGACCGCTAAACCGAGTCACCAAATTATTTGAATATGATATTTATTGTCTAAAATAAATGTGTGAAAATTTTAAGCTTCGATTTAGTAAATTGCATGTGAATTTAGTCAATAGGACTTATGTGTGACATTTTTGAAATGTGATAGATCAAAACATAAGGACCTATTAGTGCATGTTGAAAAAGGGGGGACTTGCATGTCAATTTTCCCCCCCCCCATCTAGTAGTGGCCGGCCATGACATAAGGATGGACAAAGGGTGATGGGCAAAACATGTCATAGACATGTTGTGTTGGTGCATCATGGGAGGAAACAATAAAATAAAATAAGGAGTATGGGTAATAAAATAATAATGGAAAGGTAAATGATGATGAAAAAAAATTGTCTCATCCATGTTCCCCCCCCCCCCATTGCCGTGAATTGAAGAAAGAAAACAAAAAAAAAGTGTTCATTCTTGAACATCTTTGGCCGAATAGAGGAAAGAAAGGAAGGGGAAGAGCTTGAGAAAATCGGCTATGGTGGTTTGCTAGACTAAGGTGTGTTTGATGTTGTCCTTGAGATTCATGCATGTTTTTAGTTGTTAGTTTGAGTTCTACCTAGCCCATGGTTTAAATCTTTGCTATGAGATGGAGATGATATTCGGCCGTGGGTGTTGTCTTCTTGGTTGATGTTTGATGTTGTGGTGATGAGGCATGAAGATAAGTTAAGTTTCGGCTAAGGTGGATTTGTGTTGATGTCATTTGCATGCTAAGTGTAAAGCTTTGTAATGATACATGTGATGGTGATTGATGACTCTTGGATTTTCTTTTTGGCATTTTTGAGTTAGACATTAAGTTCTTTGTGTAACCCATGACCAAAATTGAATGGTATGGTGTCTTGATGCATTCGGCCATGGTAGAAAATAGATGTGAAATGGTAGTAAGGTGAAGTGCAAAATGTTAGTATTTGATTACTAGTGTATATATGCGTATTAGCCGAGTTTTGAACTTGAAACAAGATGATATATAATCAATACAAGTAACCATACTTGTAGGAAGTATTAAGCATATAATCGGCCTCAACATAGACATGCATATTCGGCCATAGGAAGAAGATTGGTGTTGCATGTATTCGGTTAGAGGCAAGCATATTGATGCTTTTATCTTGGCTTAGACAATCGGCTAAAAGGAAGTGTGGGTTAATATGTTGAGTTGATTCATGATTTCATATGTATGTGACTTTAATGTCTAATGTATATATATATGGGCTAAGTATCTTGAGTTCCTCTTTTCGATGCTCAAATGATTAAATCAATTTATTTGTTAAATTAAGCCCAAGAGCAAAGAGGATCAAAGTCGGATAGGGGAAAAGAGAAAGTAGACGAATAGCCGTGGATATCTAGTCGTCAACCGCTTCCGAGGTAAGTTTTAAGTGATTAAACGTTGAGTAAATTCAATCATAATAGGACATAATGAGTTGATTTAATAAGATATGATGTGGCCATGAAATGTCTTAAACTCAAATGGTAAGTTCATATGTGTTTGGACTTGGAAAGTTAAGAGCAAATTGTAATAATTTGCTTTGGACAGAAGCAGTAACGTGATTTTAGAAAATCACTATAAATTGTTGGTGTGCAATTATAGGCTGAATAAATATGTAATCAAGGCTTAATTAGTCTAGTTTCTTATAAAAGAGACCTTGTGAGCAAACAAATTTCCTATAAAGAGAAATTTAAAGTTGTGTGAGACGGTGTCAGAATGACTCTGAAATCCCCTGTTCTGTTTTTAGAAAATCATTATAAATTGTACAAAAATGGTTATAAGATAAAATTTATATGATTAGACTCGTTAATGAGTCTAGTTTCAAATGAAATCAAATACAACACATTTTGAATTCTGTAAAATGAGAAATTTGATTCGTAGTGAAGAGTGGTCAGATTAGTCAAATAGTGAAACAGGGGAAACTTTAAGAAAAATCTGGTATTGATTGGCCAAACCTAAAATTCTGAAAATTTTATGGATGGAAGATATACGAGTATATATTCAGGGAAAATTAACGGCAAGTGATTTGGAGTTTTGTAGCTCCAGTTATAAATAATTTAGTGACTACTGCTCAGGAAAACAGCTCGTAGTGAATATGTGATTTTGTTGTAAACATGGATAAAACTTGTTTTAGTTACTCATAAGCTATTGATTAAACCCATACGTGAATTCTAAATCGTGATATTGTAAAACGATACATGAGTGTTAGATGGATCTTTGATATTAAAATTTGTGAAATTGTAAGTTTATGAGTATTCGAATATGAAATGATAGTATGGCGTGAAATTGAATTATTCATTGGGAAATGATTAATGTAGATTCGGCCAAGACAAAGTGTATACATGATAGTATATGTGATATGTGAAGTATATTTGGATAATTGTGATGTGAATGTATATATATGTGATAAGGCCTAATGGCCGATGTGATGAATGTGAAAGTGTATATATGTGATAAGGCCGAATGGCCAATGTGATGAATGTGAAAGTGTATATATATGTGATAAGGCCTAATGGCCGATGTGATGAATGTGAAAGTGTATATATGTGATAAGGCCGAATGGCCAATGTGATGAGTGTGAAAGTGTATATATATGTGATAAGGCCTAATGGCCGATGTGATGAATGTGAAAGTGTATATATGTGATAAGGCCTAATAGCCGATGTGATGAATGTGAAAGTGTATATATGTGATAAGGCCTAATGGCCGATGTGATGAATGTGAAAGTGTATATATGTGATAAGGCCGAATGGCCAATGTGATGAGTGTGAAAGTGTATATATATATGTGATAAGGCCTAATGGCCGATGTGATGAATGTGAAAGTGTATATATGTGATAAGGCCTAATAGCCGATGTGATGAATGTGAAAGTGTATATATGTGATAAGGCCTAATAGCCGATGTGATGAATGTGAAAGTGTATATATGTGATGAGGCCTAATGGCCGATGTGATGAATGTGAAAGTGTATATATGTGACAGGGCCGAGTGGCCAACGTGATGGATGTGAAAGTGTATAAATGTGATAAGTCCCGAAGGGCAATTGTGTCAGTACTATATCTGGGTTAAAACCCCGCAGGCTTTATGCGAGAGTATTATCCTGATTAATGTCCGTAGGCTTCGTGCTCGTACTATATCCGAGCTTTAAAGACCCGACGGCTAAATGCTAGGATTCAAGTAAGACTTTGATATTGAGTATCTGCATTAAGTTACCATCAAATAAGTATTATGTATTCAAGATGTTCAGGTACGTATTACTTACTCATCGGTGGAGTGATTTCGAGGTGAATTATTAGTATCAAAGAGGTAGGTAAATGTGATTAATATTATAACTCCAAATGTGAGAATGTGCTTTGGAAATATTTGACCATCTAGGTCATTATTATTCGAAAGTATATATGTGGCAGCCAAGTGTTGCGTTTAATGATATTATAGATTGAGATGAAGCTCTAGATTAACTTCATCGAACAGTTGAAATGAATGACCAATAATAGTGATTGAGAACACTTTGTTTTGCTTAAAACTTACTAAGCATTAAATGCTTACTCCGTTCTTTGAATCTCTGTTTTATAGATTTTGGTTCGTCAGCTATCGGACTCGGGATTATTGAAGTCGAAGTCGCCCACACTATCAAAGCCCTTTTGGTACACTTTCGGTTGAACTCTGAAAATGGCATGTATAGGACTACCCTTTTTGTAGTGGGTCATGGACCCTTTGGATTTGTATAATTTTGGATAGCCATGCGAAAATGGCTTATATATGTTTGAGCATAATGTTATAATCATTTGGTATGGATATGGTTATTGAGAGGTGTGGATATGTTTAACAAGGATTAGCTATGGGAATGGTTAATCACTATCATAATTTGTGCTATTTATGCTAAAAGGGCTAGTTGAATCATGGAAACTATGAAATAGGTAAAGTCTACCTTAAAGGCAGATGCTGACAGCAGCAGTGATGTAGATTTGGAAAATCACTAAAAATAGTAGGAACATAATTAAATAGTGAATAAATTATCTAAATGAACCTTGATGAATCCACTTTCATATGGAAGAAACGAAACGTTCATATGAGTGGTATGTTAAGAGATAATTAGGTTTTCGTAAGACAGGGCCAGAACGGTTTCTGGATTCCCTGTTCCGACTTTGGAAATTCATTATAAATTAACCAGAGATAATTAGGAGTCATGCAATATATTTATAGATTCCTATCTGAGTCTAGTTTCTATAGAAACAAACGGCATCAGTATTGAAGCCCTGTACAGGGAGATACCCGAATTGTAATGCATGAAGGTCAGTGTAGTCGCACCCTGTAACAGGGGAGACTTTAACTAATAAACTGTACTAATTGGCCCGACCAAAAATTCTAGAAAAAAATATGTAGATGGACATAGGAGTCTAGTTTCAGGAAAAAATCACGAAACTGATTTTCGAGTTGTGAAACTCAAGATATGATTTTTAAGGTGACAGCGACACAGTTAGCCAGCTGTCTGGAAAAATTTAAAATGGACTGCGATAGTAAGCGAATTTAGTCTGTGAACCCCTCGTGTCCGACTCCGGCAACGGTCTCGGGTACGGGGTGTTACAATTATGGGTTTAATATGTGATACATGAGATGTATATAATGCCTTATGTGTTGGCTTGCTTTGGTATGGTATGTGGTTGCTATTTTGGTTAGTTGTAAATTGGAGTATTAAGATTGGAATGATGATATGTTGTGGCTTGATTATGTGATATTGAAATGGTAAGTTTTGTGGCATGAAATAGGTGATAAGGTGATGATGAAATGCATTTAGAAGTTATGCAGGTTTAATGATTTTGGTATATTGTTTTGTTATGAATTTGGTTGAGAAATTAAGTAGTGAAATGGTTGATTATGAAATGGCATGAAATGTTTGTGAATTGGCATGTTTTGGCTACCCATATATGTATGGAAATGATACCATTTTGATGGCTTGGTGTGTTTGAGAAAAGGGTGGCAAATTGGTTTTACAAATGGCCTATTTTTATCCACACGGGCAGAGACACGGGCGTATGTCTCAATCGTGTGTGACACACGGTCATGTTACACGGCCATGTGTCCCCTGGGGTACCCTTTCGAATTAGGGCAGTATACCCTACGGGTTTGACACGGCCTAGACACACGGGTGTGTCTACTAGCTGTGTGTGTAGCACACGGGTTGGCATATGGGCGTGTGGCCAAGTTAGTAACCCCTCCAGTTTTCCCACAGCCATGACACACAGGCGTGTCCTCAGCCGTATGGTGAAGTCAATATGTATGCCCTGTTTTCACACGGCCTGTGACACAGGCATGTCTAATGACTTGTTCACATGGGCACGTGACTCTGAAATGTTTGAAAATTTTCTATGTATCTCAAAGTTTGCTAATGTTATCGGTTTAGTCCCAAACCACTTCTAAGCATGTTTTAAGGCCTTGTAGAGCCTTACAAGGGATATTGTGATAATGTTTGATCGATGTTTATATGGAAATATTTAATGTATGCTTTTGTGATGTGATTGATCGGTAATACCTCTTACCCCTATTCCGGCAACGGATACGGGTTAGGGGTGTTACATGTAAGTAAAAGCCTAAGTTCAAATAGATAAGGAACTGAAAGTTGGTGCGTTGGGTGTACAACTTTTATAGTATGTAGTGTCATTCACAACAGTCGAATTCATATCACGGGACATGGGTAAATAATATTCTCTCATTAGCATTACATGGTTGATGAAAAGTAAACGTGGCCACAAGTCGTTCATCTTTGTAATGGATGACTTGATTACTATTCGATAGTAATTGACTTTTCATGAAAGAAGATGTAATGGTTACCATGAGATAAAATAAGATCATACGGGGAGAATTGATTTATCCCAAAGAGATTAATGATATTCTATGAGGGTAACACACTTATGAGAAGGTCATCGGATGAGCACTGGTTGAGTTGCTTTCGTAATGATATGTCATTAGGGAGAGCTCAATCATGATACTATAGTGGAATAACTTCGTGACTAAAAGAGTTTTAATTAATATGCGAAAAGCTAGAACTTAATTATAAATCATTTGAGCCCCAATCACATATGTCCAATCGGTACCTCCACTAGCTCATTGAAACTAGAAATGAATTGCATGTTGAATTGCATGTTGAGTCAAATGAATAGAAATAGATAGAAATTGAAAATTTAGAGAAATGGGAAACATTCGAAAATGTATGTGATTTTCTCTAAATGGAAATGACCTGGAAAATTAATTTATATTTTTTTGAATTACTATTTAATTAATTAAATAACTCAAGTTTCGAAAATGTTAATAAATTAATTGGTCATAGTGAATACGTTGAATGTAGAAATATATTTTCTCATTGATTTTTTTTATTTTAGCAGAATTGGAACTAGGTTGAGAAAATTATATAGTTAGGAAATTTATTTATTTATTTAAATTAATTTATGATATATGCTTTGGAAAATATAAAAACATGTATTGGGTTGGAGTGTATTATAAAGAACTGGGTTAAAAGTCTACGAAGTACTTATAATTGGACTCGATACGGGAGTTACCCAAAATCCCCTCATACTAAATATATGAGACGAAAAACCCTAGTTTATTTAACTAGGGTTGCTGCCCCACCCAATCCAAGTTAGAATTAGATTTTTTTTATTGAAATAGACTTCTACTAATTCAACAAGGGTTTCACTTCTTCTCCCTATAAATAGAGGGCACTGGTAGGGCTAAAAACATAACTTTGAGATATTGTTATTCTACCTGAAAATAGTGAGAATTTATTTTCAAAGTATAAATTTCATTTTCTGGAATAACAATTCTACCAGATTCTATTAAAGAAAGAATTTTGTTTTCCCACTGAAAGTAAAGAATATATTTTTGGTTCTTTGTTTGATTCAAATTCGTTCGAGCCCGCACTCGAAGTAGTTTATGGTACAAGAATAGCAAAGAAGACTGTTCAGTTGAAAGTCAGGAATGACAAGAATCCGTCTAGCCGAAAACATAAGTGCAATTTTTATAAATGGTTTAGTACTATAAATATATCACAAATCGATTCGCTTTTCAAAATTTTAATTTTTCAATGTGCAAGAAAATCATTTTCAAATCAATTTTTTTTCAACAATTGGCATTAGAGCCAAGTTGTGTTATATTTATAGTATAAATTGATACTGAAATTTTCTCTTTTCTTTGTGTGATTAATTTTGATAAGATGTGGTATTCTTGTAATTATATGCATGTTTAGGGGAATGTATGCGAATGAATGTAATTTATTTTATTATTATGTATGATAAAGTAATTTTGCCAAAGTTATGATTCCTAAAAAATTAAATGTAATTATTATTAATTTTCAGGTATGTATAATTAGATTGTGGACTATCATCTTCATGTAGGATTTATTTTATTATTTTAGAATAGATTATATGAACCGAAAACAAACATAGGAATTATGTAACCTATAATTTTCGATGGAACCCGTAGAATCGAGACACATCCAAGCTGATCCAGACGACACAAACCCGATCCAACAAAACCTAAAAAAGATTGACGGTGGTCCGATAACAAGAGGCTGCCGATGGTTTGACGATGATGATCGACGGTAAGGGACAACAGCAAAGGCTGAAGGCAGTGGCCAACGACAGAGGTCGATTGTAGTGGCCAACGATGGTGGTTTGATGTTAGTCCGACAATGATTCAACAACGGTCCAACGATGGTTCGACTGTGGTCACGACAGCACAATAATGGCGGCAGAAAAGTAGCCATGACATTAACATGAACTGGTACCGCAATAGAAATTCGTGGTGCCAAAACAAAAGACCCAAAGTATGCTTTAGGTAAATTTTATTATTTTTCTAGGATGAAATCATGGAAACTTTGGCTGGTCAATGTCATTTAATTTTATGCTTTTATATGTGATAGCATGATGATATTTATTTGGTTGCAAATGTATGTTCTTCCATATGTATGATAAGCATGTTATATTGTTTAAATAAAGAATGTCACATGTACTTGTTATGCATATATTGATAATTCATGGTTGAAACCAAATATTAAAAACCTTGCATGTTTTTAAAAGACTGAGTGTGAGAAGGTCTCTAAACAAGATCTATGACCTCCATCAATGATCTCTTGTGATGACATGGCAATTTAACTACGCTACGGTAGGATTGTCATGTGGATCTCATTGAGAAGATTTCCTGAAAATAAGTAGAACTATCTTCTAATCGTATGATAATTGGTCAGCTTTATTGTAAGTATTATCATGCAACATAACAAGAAATATTTTTCTTCGAAGGGGAATTTAGCATTAGGAACTCATATAACATCAACAATTATAACTTTGTAAACATGTTTTCACCATAAGTCATTATTCATTAATCTAACATATATATTAAAATTGAATTTTAGTGAGCACTAACCAAAATTGTTATGTTTCCGTAATTTTTTCTTTTCCTTTGTCCTTAAATGATTCAACCACCTCTTTAATTACAATTATACATCCACAAGTTAGGAAATCATAATCAAACACTTAAAACTTCTAAATTTATTAATAAAATGTAATTCAATATCTTGCTTTCTAAGGCCACCTAATAGAACTTTAATTTAGGCTTACCAAAACTAAAATGTAGTGAAATTAAAAATCACTCTAGAAACACTCAAAATCTCAAGATTTCTAAACTCAACTATGGCATATCTCAAAAACTTGTTTAAATCCAAACGAAATTTCTAATAATATTCTACTTAACTTCTATTAACTCCAAATTTAGCTTAGAAACAATAAGAAAAAGTAAAAGTCAAAAGCTCTATTTCTCAACTAACAATGGAAGAGAGGGAAAATGCAAAGAAACTTTGAAAGTATTTTCTGAAGATCATAATTAATAAATTAGAGTTTTAAATTACATTGCGTTATTTGACAATCAGAGATCCATATCAATAAAATTTCAAAAACTCAAACTCATCATCTACCTCTCTTAAATCGACAACAAAAGAAATGAATAAGAAAATAAAAATTGAATTTTATATATCTTAATTTTAGGAAAGGATTTATTAGACATTAGACTTACAAAATTAAAATTAATGAAATGAAATTTAGATTTAGATTTAGATTTAGAAAGAGAATGGAAGGAAATTTGAGAGAAAATGGCGAGAAATGATGAAAGCCTGTGAAAATGGTTTGTTAGTAACCGTTCCCTTTAGGGCTATTTTTCAGACGGCAAATTTGCTAAGGTAACCTTGGAAAAAAAAACCCCATTTCTAAATCTAATTCTATTTCTGACCCCTCACATTTTATCTCTCTTACAAATTAGTCTAAAGGCTAAATTTCTAATTTCTAAATGCTAACTAAATTATTACAACCAACTAATTAATAAACCAAATTATCCAACACTATGTTCATTCACAAAAACCTTTCAGTTTAATTTCTTGGAATAATATGGTTTTCAACACCCAACACTTTTCCACATCAGAATAAGAAACAAAGTTTTACAAACTCCAAATAAAAAAATTATTATGTGAAAAAATAAAACTAAAAGAAACTGAATATTTAAAATACAAAACAATTTCCATACCATCTTTTAAAGACATTGATTATTTTTTAGGGTAATTTTCTAATTAGTCTCCTAATTTTTAAAGTGCTTTCATTTTGGTCATCCAAAATAGAATTCTTACAATTTCATTACCCAACTTTTAAGACACTTTCATTTTAGTCACTCGAGGGTTAACAACGATTAATTGTATACAGCACATTATATTTACACTTTCATTTTGGTCACTCAACTTCTAAGTCGCTTTCATTTTGGTCACCTAAAAAACATTAAGGAATAAAGTGAAAAAATGGTAGAAACTAAAATAATGCATTAAAAAAATTGTAAAATTGTACTTGTTTACTCCCTTGTCGAAAGTTCAATTTTTTTTAAATATATAAAATTTAAATTTCAAAACATTAAAATGAAATAAATAAATTGTTAAAAAAAATTTATCCCTTGATAGTATCAGCTAATTTGTTATTAATTTAATCTCCTTCTAAATTTTAAATTTTATGTTTTCAAATTCAAATTAAAATCAACTCAAATAACTCATATAGTTAATAGTTGTTTATGAAACACAAAAGACTTTTGACTATATGATCTTGAATCTTTCATGCTAAGTTAAAATTAAAGAAAACTCATTGCAATTAATTAATTAATTTTATCTTGCAAAATAAAACTCAAAAATTTTTTTTAGCACTTCTTGGCTAAATGAAGAAAAAAATTAATTTAATTAATTGTAAGGATTTTTTCTTTTGCTTTTAACATAGTCTGGAGGATTCAACATTATATAATTAAAAGAAATTTGAGTTTTGTAAGCAATTATTAAATATGAGTTATCTGAGTTGATTTCATTAAGAATAATTTGGAAACATAAATTAAAAATTTAAATTTTAGAAAGAAATTAAATTAATTAATTTTAATATTATAGCAAAAAATTAGTTGACATATTATGAAGGGACAAAAAAATTTTCAACAGTTTATTTAATTTATTTTGTTGTTTTGAAATTTAAAATTTCAATCTTGAAAAAAAAAGTAATTTAGAATTTTTGGCAATGGAATAAAACAATACAATTTGACAATTTTTGTGCATTGTTTTAGTTTCTACCGCTTTTTCACTTTGATCATTGATTTTTTTTTATCTCAATCAATACTTTAGAAAAGATATTTTTTTGATGACCAAAATGAAAGTAACCTAAAAGTTAAGTGATAAAAATGAAAGTATAACGTGATGTGACATGTATAATTAACTATTGTTAGATATTTAAAACTTGGATGATTAAAATGAAAATATCCTAAACGTTATGTGACGAAATTATAAGAATTTCAAATTGGTTGACCAAAATAAAAATGGCCAGCGACTAGATAATTTACCTTTATTTTTACTACTTTATATAAAAATAACATTGATAGAATATTGAAATAATTTGTATAACAAAAATAGTTGGAAAAAAGTAAAACGGAGAAGAATGTTAAAAATGAAGAAAAACCTAAAATAATAACATAATTAAAATGGAATAGTTTTGAGTAAAACTAAATTAAAAACATAAATTAAAATGAAGTTTATTTGAATATTTTGAATTTGATTCAAAATTTAAAAAATCGAAAAAATGAATCTTTCACGTTAATTCAATCTAAATAATTTGATTTTGTTTAATTCTTTCAAGTGAAATAAAGTTGTGCTAAACGTTAACTATTTAGAAAAAAGTGTCAAACAAAAAAAAAACTAAGTAGCATGTAAGGTTGTATTAAGCTTTTTTTATATTTATATTTTGATCCGCCCACAGTGAATTTGACATAATTTAGGGAGAGATCAACACTCCGAGGACATATCAGAGATGCGAGGCTCTTTAACTCCATAAATTATATTAACCAAAAACTCAAATATTAAACGCCCCAAAATGTCACAACTGAAACTGAGCCTGGCAGCTTCAATCTACGTCAAGCCCCGCCAATGGGTCCGAACAATAACCACCACCCGTCCTCCACCTCCACCTCCACCTCCACTCCGCCTAACTCGGCGCATGACTGCCCTTTTCTCACCCTCCACCCATTTTAGCAATTCCCTTCTTCCCAAAAAAAACCTACTTCCTCTTGTTAGATTTGCCTTTCCCAACTGCTTCTCTTCCTCAACAAACAATAAAGGAGCTATCAACGGGTCGGGTCCCGGATCGGACCGCATTCTTGCAGATATGGATCCCGATTCCAAACCCTCGCCGTTGATTGAACCCCAACCACAAATGCGCGACCCTAATTTCCCTTCTGACAATTCTTCTTCCAAAATTTTAACTTTGCCCACTGTTTTAACACTCGGTCGCGTCGCCGCCGTGCCGCTCCTGATTTTCAGTTAAGTTTATCTCTCTCTTTGTACTTTTTAAATTTTATATAACTATCTTTAAATTGAATAATTTTATGTCATCATTTGTTTTCCTTTTGGAAATTATAGTTGGTAAGCTACAATTTTCAATGAATCGACAATAATCAATTGATCATCAACTGTTGTATTCCAATTATATTCCAGTTCTTCCTCCGTTTATGCTTTGTAGTAGTTCAATTATACTTCCTAATTGTGATTGTGTTTCTAAACTCTTAAAAAAACTATCTACTATTGTATTACTTTAAATAGTAACTTAAGTAACTTGTTAGCAAAATCCTTTGATGTATGGGCGGTGTACTTTTGATCTCCAATTGCAATTGCTAACTATATTGCTAATGTGAAAATTTTGTATTCCATGAGACTAATCGAATGGTTTTCTGTCTTTAGCCTTTTACGTGGATAGTTGCTGGGGTAGGACTGCTACTACCAGTATATTTGTTGCGGCTGCCATAACTGATTGGCTTGATGGGTACATTGCTAGGAAGGTATGGATTCGACCAACCCCCTATTCAAATATGATTGAAGCCTTGCTGTTCCCCTTATTTTGTAAGATTTAGTTACTTTTGTTGATCTGAGTATAACCTTTGTTATTTCTTTCAGATGAAGTTACATTCTGTCTTTGGTGCATTTTTGGATCCAGTCGCAGACAAGGTTTGTTTTTTCCTTCCTTTTTTTATATGCCGAAATTTGTGGATTTCTTCAGTACAGGTTAATTGCTATAGTTTCTGTATTAACTTGTTTGAATGTTGAACCATTTAGCTATGAGGCTCCGACTTTTTTTTCTTTTTTTTTTTTTCTTGAAATACTCATGTCCTGTGCTTGATACATATCCAGGCATGGGTATTGGGATAGGACCCTTTAAAGACCATCCAAATACATGGAAAAGCTTAGAGAAAAATTAGCATAGCCATTTGATATTTCATCTGACCCCATGCCTGTTGATTGTAGCTTATGGTTGCTGCTACATTGGTTTTACTATGTTCAAGACCTTTGAATGTTGCCAACTTTGGGCAAGTGCCATGGCTACTGATAGTTCCATCGATAGCCATTATTGGAAGAGAGGTAATATATACTATAGCCAATCTTCTCTATATTTATAGGAATCATTTATGGATATTTACAAGTAGCTGGCAACTTATTTGTAGATAACGATGTCTGCCGTTGGGGAATGGGCTGCTTCTCAGAATAGTAAGCTTTTAGAGGTATGTTTTTTACTTAAAAATTAGGGTAGTGTTTGGAAACTTGGATTTTAAATTTTGGATTTTGGATTTCAAAAATATTGCAAATTAAGTGATAATATACGTACAAATGCAGCATTCATCATTATTTCTCAAATCTATGGATTTCTTAAAGGCCTATTTATAATTCATGAATTTAAAATTCTTTATTTGGGAAATAAACTATTTAAAATTCAAGATTTCATTGTTTGAATAATTAAAATTTGGATTTGAATTTCAATTAATTTGAGCTTAAAATTCATCTTTGTTACTGTTCATAATTAACAATGCGAGAGCAGGAACTATAGCACCTTTGGCTGTTTCTTAATTTGGTTACTTTGTTTTGAAATAGCATATGGTCTATTCTAACATAATTTACGAATGTATTAATTAAAATCTTGATTTTGGTTACTCTTCATAATCAACAATGCTGGAGCAGGAACCATTAGTATTCAAAACTGTAACTTTTTTTTGTTACTTTGTTTTGCTCGACAACAATAAAATACTTATTTGATAGAATAAGCTTGATTATAAATGATCAGATCACCAAAAAGGCACACTGCACTTTGCTCGGCACTGTCAATTAAAAAACACTCTGAGACATGAGTTTTGGGTTTTCTAGATTCTAAGTATTAAAATGGATTTCAAAATCCAGATTTTTTTCTCTTTTGAAATTGAGGATGAATTTGCTTAAATCCAACTCCATTTTTTTATCACACATCCAAACAGAAGAATTGGATTTAAAAAAATCCAAATTAAAATTTTATGCCCAAATCAAGTTTGCAAACATATCGTAAGGAATTTATGAATTTGACAAATTCATACCTTTTGTACTGAAACTCAACTAATTTATTCGTAATGTGTGCATTTCATTCTACAATTAATTTAGCAAATGAAATCCAAATTTTCAAAATCATATTCCCTAGCGCACCATAAAAGGTTTTAGATCATTTTGGTTTTCTGATGAGAAAATGCTCGATTTTTGGTTGTAGTTTATTTATTAACTTTGGTATATTTATCAGGCTGTTGCAGTTAATAATTTGGGAAAGTGGAAAACTGCCACACAAATGGCTGCACTAACCATCCTTCTAGCTACGCGGGATAGCAGGTTTATAAACTGCCCTAACAATCCAGGTTGAATCATTCTTTTAGTATCTGACTATTTTTCTTTGTTTTTACCTTGGTGCAGCCTTGGAGAAGCTGGGATTTTAGTAGCTTCAGGTGTTATTTTGCTTTATATTTCAGCTGGACTTTCGGTCATGTCATTAGCGGTCTATATGGGGAAGATATGGCAAGTATTACTAAAGTAGTTATCTTCACTGTGTATATTTAAGTCCAGTTCTTTATTTAGCCGGATTAAGGATAAAGCCCTTGCTTTTGGAAGTTCCTTTCGAATTGAACTGTTTGAATGAGCGTAGTATGAATATAGATTTGTGGGCTATTCCAAGGTCTTATAAATTTCTAGATTCTTTTCATGTCAATATAAACAATGATGGTTTAGATGTCGAAACTAGGCATCTTTCATTTTTGTCGCAGTGCTGGTTGCTTAAAGTACGTTGAGGGCTGGCCGATAATTTGCAGGTGCAACTAGAGATGAACAGAATCTCAGTGAACTTTTGTACTGTAAATGACTGTTAGTACTGGAGTTGCTGGTGATATCATATACACAAGTGATCGAGGCAGATCATGTCATCTATAGCAGTGTTGAGTACCCTTTGATTTTCACTATTTAGTTCACCTTTAAGAGGTGATATTCAGTACTTTTTAAATTTGGAGTTCTAACAGCATCTAAAATACCATCCCTTCTTAGACTCTGGTCTCATTGTATATATACATGCATACATATATAGTTAAGTCGAATACCTTATTATATGTTGCTCTATGATGATGAATTTATTGGGAAAATGATATTAAGATAATTATCAAGTTCTAACATTTATAGATAATTCTATTTTTCTTAGGTAAGGTTTTTGGTAAGTAGAAATTTAGTTTTTTCTTCTTCTTTTTTCCCTAAATAATCAAAGTAAGTTAGATTAATTATTTCAGTCAATTCATGACACGAACAATGGTTGATTTTTTAAAAAGAAATTGAAAATTTTGAAAATAAATAAATCATATTAAATAAAGTAAAAAATACTAAAATATAAAAATTTTCTAAAGGAAAGTAAAATACTAAAATATAAAAATTTTCTAAAGGAAAGTTCCTTTTATGACCTTTTTTTACGTAAATTGTTTGTTTTTTTTTTGTTTTTTTTTACAAATTAGAATATATATATTTCTCTTAATTTTGCGGAACTTTTTTGTTAAAACTATTCAAATCTAAAGTGATATATATTCTATTTAAATACGAAGGAAATTTGTCAAAAAATATTTTATTTTTAAACTTTTCTGATTTTTTAAATTGTATATGAACATTATTAAAAATTTTAATAAATTATTCAAAAATCACGCTATCTACAATACTATAAAATTTCGGTTAGAAAAAGTCTTGAACACACGAACGGAATTCGAACAGAAAATGAAGAAATGGGATAATGCTCCAATGTGTGTTACACTGACGAGAACAGTCCACTAAGCATTGAGTAATTTATAACAAGAAACTCAATTTCTACAAAGAACATTCTTTGTAGAATAATCTAATAATATTAAAAGAATGGAGTAAGGATAGAAAGATTATTAGAACCTGTTAGTGTGATTTTCAAATGAAATCTCATTCATATTTATAGGAATTTTCATGTCTCTTCATAGAGACATATTTTAATAGGTGTCTTTTCTAAATAATAATGTCTTTAAAAAGACACATAATTATTCATTTAATATTATAACTATTCAAATAATATTATTTGAATTGTTATAATTTTATCAAAAATCAAGTGATATGACTCTTGACTAATAATCAAAAGATTTAACTTTTGATTAATTACACCATTTCATTTATAGTTATTGAAACACTATAAATATTTGAAAATGTTTCAACAATCTCTCATCGTTTTCAAAATATTTTAGATTTTGATAATCTTGGAAATTAATTTGCATAAATGAAGGTGTCTTACGATTGAAACTTCATTTAGTGAAAACATGTTAAAGTTAATCGAAATTACATGGTAAACTAAGCTTTGAACCAGCTATTCCATTTAATTAACCAAACGCATCTCACACAATGATTTCAACATCAGTCAATGCATAGTATCTAGGGATATTATTATGGCCATGTGTCTATCCTCTTTTCACAAGTGCTGTCATAGCCAAGCCTTTGAGCTCTTAGAAGAAGCCACACTTCCACTCACATAAGTAGATCCCATCAAGAGTCTTCTCATAATTATAACACTCTAACATATTTATGTTATGGGTCTATTAAGAGTACATTACTCACCCTTCCCTTATCATTACAGGTACCTAGCACTTTAATATTAGGATAGATTTATTTATAGTGCTAACAGTCACATACTAATGATGTACTTTGTCTCATTAAACTCAAGACTTGACGTTATACCAAGTGTTGAGTCGAGTTTCCATCATAGGTGACTCTAATTAATGGGCTTGAGTCTCATCCCTTTTGAGGTCTTGCTGACTATATCTCTAACAAGACTTTTTGTTAAAAGATCTATCAAATTTCACTTGACCTTACATAATTAATAATGATCACTCCATTAAAGATTAATTGTCGAACATAGCTATATATTAATCCAATGTGTCTAAACTTTCCATTATATATTTGGTTTTATGCCTTTGCTAGAGTAGTCTCACTATCATAATGGATAGAAATAGGTAGGCCATAGAGGTACATTATAAAGAAAATTTCTTAACCATTTTACTTCTTTAGATGCAGCGGCTAATGCAATAAATTTTTGTTGCCATGGTGGAATCAGTAATACATGTTTGTTTCTTGGAACCTCAATAAATGGCTCCTCTACCAAGAATGAATATCCATCCACCAGTAGATATATGATCTTCTAAACTTGTAATCCAACTAGCATCTGAATACCCTTCTAAAACTGAAGGATATCTATTATAACACAATACATAGTTAATAGTTTTCTTTAAGTACCTAAGTAATCTATTCAAACCTTGCCAATGTAAACTACTTGGATTATTTGTGTACCTACTCAATTTCCCAACAGTATATGTAATATATGGTCTTGTACAAGTCATTATGTACATAAGACAACTAATTAGACTTGCATATTTCAATTAATCAATTTTCCTACTAGTATTAGATACTAATTTTATTTAAGGATCCATAGGTGTAGATGCTGGTATACAACTGAAAAGATCAAACCTTTTAAGCATATTTTCAATGTAATGTGATTGTGATAAAGCTATAATGCTTTCCTCTTGAGTTATTTTAATCCCAAGAATAACATCTGCTACACCCATATCCTTCATAGCAAAATTATTTGACAAGAATTTCTTTATGTTTTCTATTTGTTCCAAATCCGTGAAAAAAATGAGCATGTCATCTACATATAAGCAAATTATGACACCTTTTCCATTTTCACATTTGCTATATATGCACTTATCGAATTTATTTATTTTATAGTCATTAGCTAAAACAACCTTGTCAAACTTTTGGTGCCATTGTTTTGGTGCTTTTTTTAAGTCTATATAGGGATTTAACAAGCTTACATACCTTATGCTCTTGTCCTAAAACAACAAATAATTCTGGTTGTTCCATGTACACTTCCTCTTCCAATTCGTCATTTAAAAATGTAGTTTTAACATCCATTTGGTCTTACATACCTGATGCTCTTGTCCTGGAACAACAAATCCTTTTAGTTGTTCCATGTACAGTTCCTCTTCCAATTCATCATTTAAAAATGCAGTTTTAACATCCATTTGGTGAACAATCAAATTATAAATTGAGGTAAGTGATATTAAAAGTCTAATCGTAACAATTCTTGCTACTGGAGCATAGGTATCAAAGTAATCAATACCTTATTTTTGTGTAAAATCTTTGGCTACCAACCTTGCTTTAAATTTATCAATGGTTCCATCGGCTTTCATTTTCTTTTTGAAGATCCATTTACAACCTATAGGTTTGGAACCCAGTGGAAGATCAATTAAGATCCAAGTTTGATTTCTCATTATTGAATCCATTTCATCATTTATTGATTCTTGCTTAAAAGAAGAGCCTTAAGATTTCATTGCCTCTTCAAATGTAATAGAATCAGATTCTGTATTATAACAATAAGGTATCTTATTGCATATACTTTTACATTTTCCTTCCACAGGAAATATAAAGAAATCTGGTCTAAAATCTTTGACCTTTTTAATCATTTTACTTCTTTTTAATTCTTGACAAGATTCATGTGACAGCCCTAAATTGACCATAGTCGGAAAGTGGTTTCGGGACCACGAAACCGAGCCATAAGAAAATAATTAACAGTCATATTTAATGCTTATTATATATGAACATGCACGTGTGAAAATTTCATGCTTAAATTTCGTATATAGTATGTGAAATTTATCAAATAGGACTTGTGTGAGAAAATTTAGAAATGTGCTAGGCAAATGTTAAAGTGGCCTATTAAAGCATGTTAGAAAATGCTTGTACTTGCATGTCAAATTAGCCAAAATCTAGATGGTGGCCGGCCATGCTATGGGTTAAAACATATTATAAATATGTTATGTTAACATTTTGTGTTAAAAATAATAAAATAAAGGATATGGGTAATAAAATAATAGTGGTTAGTAGGAGGAGAAACCAAAGTTAGCTTAGGTTGCTCCTCCATTGCCGTAACTAGAGGAAGAAGATGAAGAAAAATTCGGCCAAGGTGGTTCTCTAGATTAAGGTATGTTCAATGTTACTTTTGGAAGTTTATACATCCCTTGGATGATTAGTCTAAATTCTATCTAACTAATTGTTGGATTTGGGGTTGTTGGAGAGTTAGGATTCGGCTAAGAAGCTTAAAAATTTTAGTTGATGCCTTGATGCTATTAGCATGTTAGATATGTGGATGTGTTAGGTTGCTGGTTATGTTAGCATGAAAGTTGAGATTCTTAACTCATTTTGTTTAGAGGTGCCGAATTTAGATTTAAGAAGAGAATGGGTAATCGGTTGTGCTTGGTAGAATGGTGGATGAGTTGCCGAATGTGGTCTTTGGTTTGGGCATAAGAAATAATATTATGCATAGGTTTCGGTTTTGGTAGTACTTATATAATTATAATTAGTTCATTTTGATGGTTTGGCATGAGGTGATAAGTAAAAGTTTAAAGGTAGCTTAAGTTAATTGATACTCGCTAATGATTTCGAATTGAAGCTTTGTTAAGTTGTGAAATGAGTGGCGAGAGAGCTATAGACTATTGCCGGATGTATGTTCGGTTAATAGAGTCTCCAAATTGATTATACGTGTGTGTGCTAGTAGAAATTCAAAGGATTTTCGGCAGAATGTGGTTAGGGGTTAAGTCATGAGAACTTGGGGGTATTCATATTTGGACCTTAAGATTTTGTACACTATGGCTATGTGAGTTAGGTGTTAAATAACTTAATTATGTGTATGTATGACCAAGTATAATCGGCCACATGAGTAAAATGAGTTTGATATGTGATTGCCGAATGTGATTAACAAGTAAACCTTATTGGTAAAAATATTTAATACTTCTACTTGTATATATTAAGCTCAAGGGCAAGGGGGATCAAAGTTGGATCGGGGAAAAGAGAAAGCAATAGAGTAATCAACCCACAACCGTTCCAAGATACCGAGGTAAGTCTTTGAGTAATGGAACTTAGTTTATGATTTGATTATGTCATGACATATAAGCATAATAAATAAACGGTGATATAATGATCCTACTTGAATTGTATATCGGGGTAATTAGTTATACTTATGACTAGTAGCCGAATGTGCATAGAGATCATGTTATAAAGCCAATCAAAATCATGTTCTTTGTATGTGGCTATTGAGCCGAAAATGGTAAGGGTTGATAAGTGTCTTGTGTTTGAGTTTTAGTAATGAAAATGAAATATGGATGTGTCATGATTTATTGATATATGTGCATGACTATTCGGATGATAACTGGACTAAGATCCGAAGACATTTGTGCTAGTGACTATATCCGGGCTAAGTCTCGAAGGCATTTGTGCGAGTTACTATATCCGGGCTAAGTCCCGAAGGCATTTGTACGAGTTACTATATCCCGGCTAAGTCCCGAAGGCATTTGTGCGAATTACTATATCCGGGCTAAGTCCCGAAGGCATTTGTGCGAGTTGCTATATCCGGCTAAATCCCGAAGGTACTTGGGTTTGGAAATGAGCGACCTTGCTGTAATAACTTCAATTAATACGCTCATAAATCCAAACGATAAGGTATGTTTCGTATATGCACTGGAAAGGTCGATTCCTTTTTAAATAGTATTCGCTTAATTGATTAACAACCTTCCGGCCTTTAGTTAGGTTCGATCCTGAGTGCATGAATATAATGGTTGAAGCGTGAAGTAACCATGATTGTGGGAATATGCGTATATGAAATCATTCATTTAGTCTTACGAACGCTATACTTTAGTTGTAAATAATTTCTTTACTTAAAACTTACTAAGCATCAAAATGCTTATTCTGTTGCTTTAATTCTCTGTTTTATAGATTTTGTTCGTCCGCTATCGGACTCAGGAGTGTCAAAGTCGAAGTCGTCCACACTATCTAAGCCCTTTTGGTACTCTTTTAGTTGAATTTTGATAATGGCATGTATAGGGCTGACCCTTATTGTTAATTAAGTATCTTTTGGTAATGTATATTCGTATAGCCATGCGAAAATGGCTCGTATATTTTGAAAGTATATCATTACGGTCTTATGATATGGTTATTAAGTGGTGTGGAAATGTTTGGTAAAGACTAGCCATTGGAATGGCTGATCACGGTCCTATTGGGGCTACGTACGTCATGGCTAATCGTGATTATACTTGAAAATAATGTATGTCAATTTACTAATGGATTCATGGAAAATTATGAAATAGGTAAAATTTACCTTAAAATAGATGCTGACAGCAGCAGTGATGTAAGTTTGAAAAATCACTAAAAATAGTAGGAATGGTATTAAATAGTTAATAAATTATGTAATCGAATCTTGATGAGTCTATTTTCATATGAAAGAAACGAAATGACCATATGAGCCGTATTTTATGAGATGTTTAAATTTTCGTGAAACAGGGCCAGGGCGTTTTCTGGACCCCCTGTTCTGATTTTGAAAATTTACCATAAATTAACCAGAGACAATTATAAGTCATGCTTTATATGTATGGATTCCTTTTTGAGTCTAGTTTCATTAGAAACAAACGGCATAAGTATTGAAGCTCTGTACAGGGAGATATCTAAATCGTAATGCATGAAGGTCAGAGTAGTCGAACCCTGAAATAGGGGAGACTTTAACTAATAAACTGTACTAATTGGCCCGACCAAAAATTCTAGAAAAAAATTTGTGGATGGAAATATGAGTCTAGTTTCAGGAAAAATTTACGGAATTGGTTTTCTAGTTTTGGAACTCAAGATATGATTTTTAAAGTAACTGTGATGCAATTAGCCAGCTTATCTGGAAATTTTTAAATGAATTGTGCAAGTAAATGAATTAAGTCCGTTAACACCTCGTGTTCGACTCCGGAAACGGTCTCGGGTACGGGGCGTTACAATTTTATTGGTATCAGAGCTACGGTTTAGTCGATTCTAGGACTACCGTAATACGTTCGGGTCTAGCTATATATGCCATTATGTGTTTATTTGATAGTGTGGTGATTTCTGACAGTTAAAAATGTGTTTACTTATAGTAATGGATCCCGATCCCAACCGAGCGGTAGCTGATGATGTTGAGAGTGTAGCGCCTGCTCCCGCACAAGGGACAGCACCGGTGGACTCTCAACCTATTGCTAGTAATCAGAATGATGAAGCTAGACAGGCTTTTTATAGCGTGATGAATGATTGGTTCAATCAGTATATTTGAACTAATACGGCTGTTCCACAACCCCCACTCCCGACTAATACAACCCCTGCACCTGCGATACCTCCGGTAACTGACCAGATGAGGTTAAATAAGCCCCCAGTTGACAGAATCCGAAAACATGTGGCTACTGAATTTAAAGCTACAGACAGCGATGATGCCGAGCAAGCTGAATTTTGGTTGGACAACACTATTCGGGTACTTGATGAACTATCTTGCACACCCGGTGAATGCCTAAAGTGTATTATCTCCTTGCTACGTGATTCTGCCTACTATTGGTGGAATACGTTGATTTCGGTTGTGCCCAGAGAGCAAGTAACTTGGGAGTTTTTCCAAACCGAGTTTCGAAAAAAGTATATCAGCCACAGATTCATTGATCAAAAACGGAAAGAATTTCTTGAACTTAAACAAGGTTCCATGTCGGTTACTGATTATGAATGAAAGTTTGTAAGACTTAGCCGGTACGCTCGAGAATGTATTTCCTCAGAAGCTGTAATGTGCAAACATTTCGAAGATGGATTGAACGAAGATATAAAACTGTATGTTGGCATTTTAGAAATCAGAGAATTTGTGGTACTTGTCGAGCGAGCTTGCAAAGCCGAAGAGCTCAGTAAGGAGAAAAGAAAAGCTGATATGGAAGCAAAGGAGTTTCGTAAGAGATCTTCGGGGAAGCCCTTTCAACAGTCATCGAAGAAATTTAGAGATGATTTAGGCCGATCTAAAGACACTTCGGGTTTTTCTAGACGAGATCGTGATCGACTCCCTGTGAGTACACGAGTCACTTCGGTTGCCAGTGTTGGAAATGATCGTCGAGACAGAACAGAGTGCCAGTATTGTGGTAAATGGCATTCGGGGAGTTGTAGATTCCATGATCGCTCCTGTTATAAGTGCGGAGCAGCTGACCACTTTATCAAGGATTGCCCGAGACTGTCTGAACAGAATGTAAATCAGAGTGGGAAACCGGGTGCTACTACTGCTCGAGGTAGACCATCTAAAAATGCGGGGAATGCTAGTGGCGGTCAGGGAGGATCTAGAGATGTTACCACCAGATCTGAGGCTCGTGCTCCTGCTAGAGCTTATGCTATACGTGCACTTGAGGATGCTTATTCGCCTGATGTTATTACCGGTACATTCACTCTCTTTGATACTGATGTGATTGCTTTGATTGACCCTGGTTCTACTCATTCTTATATATGTGAAACTTTAGCATCCAGTAAGACTTTACCCGTTGAGTCTATTGAGTTCGTTATTAGAGTGTCGAATCCCTTGGGTCATTATGTGCTTGTTGATAAGGTGTGTAAGAAATGTCCCCTAGTAATTCGAGGTTCCTGTTTTCCGGCTGACTTGATGCTTTTACCGTTTGATGAATTTGATGTTATTCTCGGTTTGGATTGGTTGACCGTACATGATGCGGTTGTGAATTGCAAAAGTAAGACTGTTGATTTGAGGTGTGCAAATAATGAGATAATCCGAGTTGAGTCTACTGTTTTGAATGGATTGCCAACAATAATATCTTCGTTGTTAGCTCAAAAATATGTGAGAAAGGGGTGTGAAACGTATCTTGCATACGTACTTGATAATGAAAAATCAGGAAAGAAACTTGAGTCGGTACCAGTGGTTTGCGAATATCCGGATGTTTTTCCTGAAGAATTACCAGGGTTACCACCTGTTCGGGAGGTAGAGTTTGGCATCAAACTTGTACCTGGGACTACACCGATTTCGATAGCTCCGTATCGTATGGCACCAACGGAATTAAAGGAATTGAAAGCTCAGTTGCAAGAGTTGATGGATAGAGGTTTCGCTCGACCAAGTTTCTCACCTTGGGGTGCACCAGTATTGTTTGTGAAAAAGAAGGACGGAACCATGAGGTTGTGCATCGACTATCGTCAGCTGAATAAAGTGACAATAAAGAATAAATATCCGTTACCGCGTATTGATGATTTGTTTGATCAACTAAAGGGAGCCTCAGTGTTTTCAAAGATAGATTTGAGATCGGGCTATTATCAGTTGCAAATTCGAGATTCGGATATACCCAAAACTGCTTTCAGAACGAGATACGGTCACTACGAGTTCTTAGTGATGCCGTTTGGGCTCACTAATGCCCCTGCGGTATTTATGGATTTGATGAATCGAATCTTCAGACCGTTTTTGGATCGGTTTGTAGTTGTGTTTATCGATGATATTTTCGTATATTCGAGAAGTGAAACCGATCATGCTGAACACCTGGGATTAGTGTTGCAGATTTTACGGGATAAGCAGTTATATGCTAAGTTCAGTAAGTGTGAGTTCTGGTTAAGAGAGGTTAGCTTCTTGGATCATGTGGTAGCTGCATCGGGTATTCGAGTTGATCCGAGCAAAATTTCAGCCATACTTAACTAGAAGCCTCCGAGAAATATTACTGAGGTTCGGAGCTTTTTGGGACTTGCCGGTTACTATAGACAGTTTGTAAAGGGTTTCTCGATGATAGCCACACCAATGACGAAACTGCTTCAGAAAGATGTTAGGTTTGAATGGACAGAAAAATGTCAGAAAAGTTTCGATCAATTAAAAACTTACTTGACTGAAGCTCCAGTACTAGCGCAGCCCGAATCAGGCAAAGAGTTTGTCATTTACAGTGATGCATCCTTACTTGGGTTGGGTTGTGTATTGATGCAAGAAGGTCGAGTTGTAGCTTATGCGTTGAGGCAATTGAAGCCACATGCGAAAAATTATCCAACCCATGATCTCGAATTAGCTGCCATCGTATTCGCTTTGAAAATATGGAGACATTACTTATTTGGTGAGAGGTACCATGTATTTTCGGATCACAAAAGTCTCAAATATTTGATGACTCAAAGAGATTTGAATCTGCGACAAAGATGTTGGCTCGAGTTGTTAAAAGATTATGAGCTTGTCATTGACTATCACCCGGGAAAGGCTAATGTGGTTACGGATACCTTAAGTCGTAAATCACTGTTTGCTTTACGAGCGATGAATGTACATTTGTCTGTTCTATCCGATAATGTGTTAGTAGCAGAAATAAAGGCCAAACCATTGTTGATTCATCAAATTCGTGAAGCTCAGAAAGTCGATGATGAATTGGTTGCAAAATGGGCTGAATGTGTTTCGAATAAGGAATCAGAGTTTCAAATTGATGATGACGATTGTTTGAGGTTCAAAAGTCGTTTGTGTGTTCTAAGAAATTCAGAACTTATTTCGACAATTCTAAACGAAGCTCATTGTAGCCAAATGTCAATTCACCCGGGGAGTACGAAAATGTACAACGATCTGAGACGTCAGTTTTGGTGGCATGGTATGAAACGAGACATTTCCGATTTTGTTTCGAAGTGTTTAATATGTCAACAAGTGAAAGCGAAACATCAAGTGCCTACAGGTTTACTTCAGCCAATCATGATACCTGAATGGAAATGGGATCGAGTCACGATGGATTTTGTATCTGGGTTGCCGTTGTCAACAAATAAGAAAGATGCGATTTGGGTTGTTGTTGATAGACTGACTAAGTCGACTCATTTTATTCCCGTACGTACGGATTATTCACTGGATAAACTAGCTGAATTGTATGTTTCTCAGATTGTAAGACTACACGGGGTACCTATTTCTATTGTGTCGGATAGAGATCCGAGATTCACCTCGCGATTTTGAAAGAAATTGCAAGAAGCTTTGGGTACCAAGTTGCATTTTAGCACCGCTTTTCACCCCCAGACGGATGGTCAATCCGAGCGGATAATTCAGATACTCGAGGATATGTTGAGATGTTGCATCCTTGAGTTTAGTGGTTCATGGGAGCGGTATTTACCTTTGATTGAATTCGCTTACAGCAATAGTTTTCAATCAAGTATTAAGATGGCTCCTTACGAGGCTTTGTACGGTCGTAAATGCCGTACACCATTGTTTTGGACCGAGCTCGGTGAAAGTAAAATTTTCGGAGTTTATTTGATTAAAGATGCTGAGCAGAAAGTAGAAATAATTCGTGAAAGTCTGAAGGCAGCATCAGATCGTCAGAAGTCGTACGCGAATTTAAAACGAAGAGATATTGAGTATCAGGTGGGAGACAAAGTGTTTCTTAAAGTTTCACCTTGGAAAAAGATACTCAGATTTGGCCGAAAGGGCAAACTGAGTCCGAGGTTCATAGGGCCGTATGAAATATCCGAACGAGTTGGTCCAGTGGCATATAGATTGATTTTACCCCCTGATCTCGAAAAGATTCACAACGTTTTTCATGTTTCGATGCTTCGACGATACAGATCTGATCCTTCGCACATAATTAATCCCTCCGAGGTTGAAATTCAATCCGATATGAGTTATGAAGAAGAACCAATTCGTATCCTAGCTCGTGAAGTGAAAGAGTTGCGAAACAAAAGGGTTCCGTTAGTAAAAGTGTTATGGCTCAAACACGGGATCGAAGAAGCAACTTGGGAAACCGAGAACTCTATGAAAGAACGATACCCAAACCTATTTACCGGTAAGATTTTCGGGGACGAAAATTTCTTAAGTGGGGGAGAGTTGTGACAGCCCTAAATTGACCATAGTCGGAAAGTGGTTTCGGGACCACGAAACTGAGCCATAAGAAAATAATTAACAGTCATATTTAATGCTTATTATATATGAACATGCACGTGTGAAAATTTCATGCTTAAATTTCGTATATAGTATGTGAAATTTATCAAATAGGACTTGTGTGAGAAAATTTAGAAATGTGCTAGGCAAATGTTAAAGTGGCCTATTAAAGCATGTTAGAAAATGCTTGTACTTGCATGTCAAATTAGCCAAAATCTAGATGGTGGCCGGCCATGCTATGGGTTAAAACATATTATAAATATGTTATGTTAACATTTTGTGTTAAAAATAATAAAATAAAGGATATGGGTAATAAAATAATAGTGGTTAGTAGGAGGAGAAACCAAAGTTAGCTTAGGTTGCTCCTCCATTGCCGTAACTAGAGGAAGAAGATGAAGAAAAATTCGGCCAAGGTAGTATTAAGGTATGTTCAATGTTACTTTTGGAAGTTTATACATCCCTTGGATGATTAGTCTAAATTCTATCTAACTCATGGTTGGATTTGGGGTTGTTGGAGAGTTAGGATTCGGCTAAGAAGCTTAAAAATTTTAGTTGATGCCTTGATGCTATTAGCATGTTAGATATGTGGATGTGTTAGGTTGCTGATTATGTTAGCATGAAAGTTGAGATTCTTAACTCATTTTGTTTGGAGGTGCCGAATTTAGATTTAAGAAGAGAATGGGTAATCGGTTGTGCTTGGTAGAATGGTGGATGAGTTGCCGAATGTGGTCTTTGGTTTGGGCATAAAAATAATATTATGCATAGGTTTCGGTTTTGGTAGTACTTATATAATTAAAATTAGTTCATTTTGATGGTTTGGCATGAGGTGATAAGTAAAAGTTTAAAGGTAGCTTAAGTTAATTGATACTCGCTAATGATTTTGAATTGAAGCTTTGTTAAGTTGTGAAATGAGTGGCCGAGAGAGCTATAGACTATTGCCGGATGTATGTTCGGTTAATAGAGTCTCCAAATTGATTATATGTGTGTGTGCTAGTAGAAATTCAAAGGATTTTCGGCAGAATGTGGTTAGGGGTTAAGTCATGAGAACTTGGGGGTATTCATATTTGGACCTTAAGATTTTGTACACTATGGCTATGTGAGTTAGATGTTAAATAACTTAATTATGTGTATGTATGACCAAGTATAATCGGCCACATGAGTAAAATGAGTTTGATATGTGATTGCCGAATGTGATTAACAAGTAAACCTTATTGGTAAAAATATTTAATACTTCTACTTGTATATATATTAAGCTCAAGGGCAAGGGGGATCAAAGTTGGATCGGGGAAAAGAGAAAGCAATAGAGTAATCAATCCACAACCGTTCCAAGATACCGAGGTAAGTCTTTGAGTAATGGAACTTAGTTTATGATTTGATTATGTCATGACATATAAGCATAATAAATAAACGGTGATATAATGATCCTACTTGAATTGTATATCGGGGTAATTAGTTATACTTATGACTAGTAGCCGAATGTGCATAGAGATCATGTTATAAAGCCAATCAAAATCATGCTCTTTGTATGTGGCTATTGAGCCGAAAATGGTAAGGGTTGATAAGTGTCTTGTGTTTGAGTTTTAGTAATGAAAATGAAATATGGATGTGTCATGATTTATTGATATATGTGCATGATTATTCGGATGATAACCGGACTAAGATCCGAAGGCATTTGTGCTAGTGACTATATCCGGGCTAAGTCTCGAAGGCATTTGTGCGAGTTACTATATCCCGGCTAAGTCCCGAAGGCATTTGTGCGAATTACTATATCCGGGCTAAGTCCCGAAGGCATTTGTGCGAGTTGCTATATCCGGCTAAATCCCGAAGGTACTTGGGTTTGGAAATGAGCGACCTTGCTGTAATAACTTCAATTAATACGCTCATAAATCCAAACGATAAGGTATGTTTCGTATATGCACTGGAAAGGTCGATTCCTTTTTAAATAGTATTCGCTTAATTGATTAACAACCTTCCGGCCTTTAGTTAGGTTCGATCCTGAGTGCATGAATATAATGGTTGAAGCGTGAAGTAACCATGATTGTGGGAATATGCGTATATGAAATCATTCATTTAGTCTTACGAACGCTATACTTTAGTTGTAAATTATTTCATTACTTAAAACTTACTAAGCATCAAAATGCTTATTCTGTTGCTTTAATTCTCTGTTTTATAGATTTTGTTCGTCAGCTATCAGACTCGGGAGTGTCAAAGTCGAAGTCATCCACACTATCTAAGCCCTTTTGGTACTCTTTTAGTTGAATTTTGATAATGGCATGTATAGGGCTGACCCTTGTTGTTAATTAAGTATCTTTTGGTAATGTATATTCGTATAGCCATGCGAAAATGGCTCGTATATTTTGAAAGTATATCATTACGGTCTTATGATATGGTTATTAAGTGGTGTGGAAATGTTTGGTAAAGACTAGCCATTGGAATGGCCGATCACGGTCCTATTGGGGCTACGTACGTCATGGCTAATCGTGATTATACTTGAAAATAATGTATGTCAATTTACTAATGGATTCATGGAAAATTATGAAATAGGTAAAATTTACCTTAAAATAGATGCTGACAGCAGCAGTGATGTAAGTTTGAAAAATCACTAAAAATAGTAGGAATGGTATTAAATAGTGAATAAATTATGTAATCGAATATTGATGAGTCTATTTTCATATGAAAGAAAAAACGACAATATGAGCCGTATTTTATGAGATGTTTAAGTTTTCGTGAAACAGGGCCAGGGCGTTTTCTAGACCCCCTGCTCTGATTTTGAAAATTTACCATAAATTAACCAGAGACAATTATAAGTCATGCTTTATATGTATGGATTCCTTTTTGAGTCTAGTTTCATGAGAAACAAACGGAATAAGTATTGAAGCTCTGTACAGGGAGATATCTAAGTCGTAATGCATGAAGGTCAGAGTAGTCGAACCCTGAAACAGGGGAGACTTTAACTAATAAACTGTACTAATTGGCCCGACCAAAAATTCTAGAAAAAAATTTGTGGATGGAAATATGAGTCTATTTTCAGGAAAAATTTACGGAATCGGTTTTCGAGTTTTGGAACTTGAGATATGATTTTTAAAGTAACTGTGATGCAGTTAGCCAGCTTGTCTGGAAATTTTTAAATGAACTGTGTAAGTAAATGAATTAAGTCCGTTAACACCTCGTGTTCGACTCCGGCAACGGTCTCGGGTACGGGGCGTTACAAGTCATCATTATTATCAACTTGTTCCAATGGAATCTCATTCTTATTTAAAGAATGAATCAATTGTTGTGGTTGTAATTGTCTTGAAATAGAACTAAATTTATTTTCATCAAAAATAACATCTCTTGATTCAAGAATAGTATTAATTGAAATCGAATCATTTGGTTCAATTACCATGAACCTATATGCCTTGCTATTATGTGCATATCCTATAAACATGCATTCAATCCCTCTTTCACCTAACTTTTTACGTTTATGGGTTGGAACTTTGACAATAGCTATACAACCCCAAACTTTTAAATAATTAAGGTTTAGTTTCCTTTTCTTCCATTTTTCATATAAGGTTATTTTAGTTTTCTTATTAGAAACTCTATTCAATATATGAAAAGCTGTTAGAACAACTTCTCCTCAAAAACCTTGTCCAAGGCTTGACTATGATAATATTGAATTTACCATTTCAGTAAAGACTCTATTTTTTCTTTCAGCTATACCATTTTGTTGTGGTGAATAAAGGGCTGAAACTTGATGGATAATTCTAGTGGATTCAAAGTAACTTGGATTATAGTATTCTCTACCTCTATATGATCTTAAGCATTTGATAAATAATTCACATTGAAGTTCAACTTCAGATTTAAAAATTATAAATTTATCAAGTATTTCATTTTTTGAATGCAATAAATATATATAGCAATATCTAGAACAATCATCAATAAAAGTAACAAAATATTAATTTCCACCTAATGTAGGAGTATTATGCATGTCATATAAATCACTATGTATCAAATCAAGCAACTTTGTTTTCCTTTTAACCTTAGGGAAAGGGTTTTTTATAATTTTAGTCAACATACATGTATTGCATTTTTCAATATTATTATTAAAAATAGGAATTAAATCTAATTTATGCATGTCGTTCAATTTCCTATAATTCAAATGACCTAATCTATAGTGCCATAATTAAGAAGATTCTACCATATAAGCAGAAATATTATTTTTGTTCTTATTAATAATATTGAGTTTGAACATGCTCTCATACATATACCATTTTCCTACAAAAATTCCTCCCTTAGACAAAATAAACTTATCTACCTCAAAAATAAGTTTGAAATCGAACTTATTCAACAAATTTCCAGACACTAAATTCTTCCTAACTTCTGATACTTAAAGTACATCATTCAATGTTAAAACCTTTCTAGAAGTGAATTGTAGTTCAATAGACCATTTGCCTTTGATTGTTGCGGTGGAAGAATTTCTTATGTACAAGACATCGCCATTTTCACATTATGTGAACTTTGTGAGCATGCTTTTATCTTTACACACATGTTTGGTTGCTCCAGTATCAATCCACCAAGCATTGTCATCTTGTGCCATATTAATTTTAAATATCATTGGAATGAACTTTTCATTATTATCAGCCTCAGAAGATGATTTATTCTTTAAAAATCGACATTCATTCTTGAAATGTCCCGACTTACCACAATGATAGCATGAACCCTTTTGTTTCTTTTTGAATTTAGGTGCTCTATCAATCTGTTTAAACTTTCTCTTGGATGGTTTAGTAGTCTGTATTTCCTCCGTAACATGCACTTTGACATTTTCAGAATCTAGGTTCTGATATTGCTTTCGATATTTTTCTTCAATATGAAGATGATTTGTCAAAACCTCAAGAGGTATTTCTTCTTTATTATGTTTTAGACTTCTTTTAAAGTCTTTCCAAGTTGGTGAAAGTTTGTCTATCAAGCCACTATCAAAGAAAATAAAGAAATAGGACAAGGCTCCAGGGCATTCATCAAGCCACTATTTTAAGGTTATATTCGCCCCCACCTATATTCGGTGTGCAAAAATGTTTTAAGCAAATAACCTCGATGATACAATGAAGCCAATGACTATTTGCGTTTTGCACTGATGAGAATAGCCTATTAAGCACTGAGCAATTTATAACAAGAAACTCAATTTCTAGAAAGAATATTCTTTATAGAATAATCTAATAATATTAAAAGAATGGAGGAAGGATAGAAAGAATATTAGAACTTGTTGGTGTGATTTCCAAATGAAATCTCATTCTTATTTATAAGAATTTTTATGTCTCTTATATTTTAATAGGTGTCTTTTCTGAATAATAATGTCTTTAAAAAGACCATACTTATTCATTCAATATTATAACTATTCAAATAATATTGTTATAATTTTGTCAAAAATCAAGTGATATGACTCTTGACTAATAATGAAAAGATTTAACTTTTGATTAATTACATCATTTCATTTATAGTTATTGGAACACTATAAATATTTAAAAATATTCCAACATTCCAAGAAGAAAACTCAAAATACTCAAATTGGACATAATACCTATATGATCAGAACAAATGAATTTATTAATATCATCAAACATTATAATTGAATGTATAGATATATTAATATAAATTTAATTTGATTTGATTAAAAAATAGAATAATAAACAAATGTAATTAAAATTGCTACAAATGAATAATTGTAGAAAATATTTTATTTATATAATATCAAATGAAAAGTATGATATTTCTTTTTATTTATATGAGATATTTTTACATAAAAATTAATTTTGTAAAAAGAAATTATTAAAGATTAGTGTTACTTTGATGATATGTATGTATGTGTGTGTGTGTGTGTATTAGGAGGCATTAATTGGTATGTAGTTGTGGACGGAAGGCGTAGAGAAGAGATTAGAAGCGGCGGCAGGAGGCGCGGCTAAGGAGATGGGAATCAAGAAACAAAACAATAACAGTAATGTCGTCATGGAAATGTCTGCGCACCCCGCGATCCACCTTTTTCAAATCCGAATATCTCATTTCTCTCTTCTTTGCTGCTTCTCGAAGTGCTGCTTTCACTAGTTTTCGAGCAATACCCTGTGTGTATCATCATCCTTTCATTTTTACGCCAAAATAAACCAACTCAAAAATCAAACATGATACCTTACCGTACGGGGACAGGCGTTGACTATGTTAACTGCGTCCTGATTGCTAAGAAGTTCCCACAGACCATCCGATGCAAATATAAGAAACCGATCTTTAGGACTCAGTTTTTGTACTAATATCGATGGCTTCGCTTGTAGGATCGGCTTCTCGAATGGTTCCGAAACTCTAAACCTCGGCAATAGAGGTTCTTTGTTGAATTCATCCTTCTTTAAATACGCATCCCCTATGGATCTTGCAATCTATCACATCATAAAACTATCATCTTATACAACATGCTAATTCTCTCATACCGACATGGTTAGATTTCTGTAAGTTATGGAAAATGTCATATCCCCATTCAAGAAAATTGAAATAGTAATTCAAATCACGATTCTCATTAAAAGTTCTTTGGATCTAAATAAAAATACATATAGCAACAATCCCATTTAAAATATCGTTATAGAAGATAATGTTGCTCCGACAATTCAAGTCCTTCTCATGTGTTAGACACATTTTCGAATTATAGATATAAAGAATTGACTATATATGTATTTGACACTCACACTGGTGTTTAAATAACATAAATCGAAGAAACAATGGAAACAACAAACTACCAACAAGAAGGGACAATAATTTTACCTGTATTATACCCTTTACACGCCATACTTTGTGCCGAAGGACCACGATCTTTGGATCATCGGGATGCAATGATTGCAACTCCTCCCGAACAGATTCGCAACGTACATTATGCTCAGTTGACAATTGAATTGCTTTCACCTCTTTAAAGGCTTTCTCAAGTCTACCTAAGACCACACGAGAATCTCCAACATTGGCAACGTATAGCAGTCCACTACAAACTATTCCGACCAAACAACACGAACCAACAGATGCAATTAGCGGCTTACTTAGCCATTGCTTCTTGACAAGAGTAAGAAAATCTTCTTCGGTAGCCAAAAATGCTTTGTTGATAACTTCGGCTGACATTCCATGATTCTCGGTTGTAAACTCTGCATCGTTAATAGCTTTTGAGTTAGTAACCAGATCCATTAGCAATAAAAACTCAGAAACTAGAGCCAGAGAAGGGGGAAAAGAAATTAGATGCACGGGAAGAGGATTAGAGTTGAGTCCAATTTTGACATTTGTCATCCATGTTACGATTATCAAAAAATGAAGTTTCCGAAACAAGCCGAGACATCATGACCTATCCAAATTAAAGTGACAAAGTAATAAATTATGATTATATTCAACAAAGTAGAGAAGGAATAACATACTCTTGATATAGTCGAAAAGGTGTTCATTTATAAACCTAGCAGCTTCAGGACCTCCATGACCATCGTAAATTCCGACAAATGTCCCATAAGGGCCTGATTGAAATGAGCTCAAAGGACCTGATTCAAGTTGGCTATGGTCTTCCAATAGATTGTTGGCTTGAATTACCGCCATTGAAAACTTTCCAGTATAATGTTCTCCAGAATCTTTGTACCACAACAATCCATCAACCCTACCATTAGCATCGCCAGCCTTACAAGAATTCTCACCGTCAAAGGATGGCCTCCAGCAACGAGACGCAATTCGTTTTAACGATCTTGATACCATAACTTACATATTCTCACACAAATGACACAGCAGCAATCAAAATTGTTCACAGAAATAAATACCAGGAATTCTATTGACCCTAAGTATTCGTTTGCCACAGATGATCCAGATATAAATCACACATTGATCTGCACAGGTGCAATACAAACAACTTATAAAACCTTTATTTAAATCATATGAACTTCATTTTAATCCTAAAAATCAATACTGGGAACTCTTCTGGTAACCTTAAGTATTTGCTCCACTTTCTGCTATATATCCAAACCCGAAACCGATATTAACGTATAAAACACACATTAATCTTCACAGTTGCAACTTTTTTTTTTTAAGAAAAAGAAAAGAATATATGTTTAGAACCTTCATTTTAATCCCAAGTATTTGCTCCAATTTCTGCGAAGTTGCAATGAAATGAACCTATAAAACTCTCATTCTAATCCTAAATATCAATCTGCACAGTTATAATAAGAAAGAATGCAATCAAATCAATCTATATATGCTTTTGGAGATCCAATGAACCAACTATATTACATTGACTATAATTTTCTTGAAGTATTCGTGTTCGACACATATCTGGATATTGGTATGAAGATATGTCCCTTCAAAAATCTTCTAAATACATGAAAATTTTCAAAAAAGAAACTGAATATACCTGTGTCCAAATACACATATTCGACACTCAAACTCGAGTTAAGTAACATAGGCCAATTCACATGCCTTGAAATGCATGAAATGAAGAAATAAACTCCAAGACTAGAATTTTCAGATTATGAACATCTATATGCTTAAATTGCAAACAAATTTATGAACTTGTCTACAACAAGAGAAATATCAATTTGGGACAATATAAACAAATAAATAATTCGGATACTCATCAATTGATACCTTAAAAAAACATCAAACAAAAGACAAGACCCGAAACCGTGATCAAAATTCCATATTGCCAAACTCTACAGCCATTGAAATGGATTAAATTGATGAGCTTAAGCCTTAAGGATTGACAACAAAATTTGTTGTTTTTTCAAAGAAAGTCTAGAAATACAAAAACATGAGATTTCAAAAGACTAAAAAAAATCAGACGCCTATCAAATTTTACCCAAAAAAGAAAAAAACCATCACATAGAAACATCAAAATATAATTATTAGGCAAAAAAGCCAAAGATCAAACATACATTTTCCTCTTACATACCTTGAGAAACAATTAAGAATTTTGTATGATCTTTTCAGTTATAAGCCTGTACAAGAAGATTCAGAAAACCCATTATTTAAAAGGTTTAGATAAACAGAAGAATTAAATGAAAAAGACAAAAAGAGGGAAGATTTTTGAAGAATGTATTGAGACAAAAGAAAACAGAGGAAAGAGTAAGAAAGTTTGGAAGGTAGTTTGGGAGAAATATTTTAACAGAAGGAAACCTTGAATTGATGGTTTTGATTTAGAATTTTCTTTTCCATTTTATTTCAATTTGTTTTTCTGTCTAATGGGGAGTTTTGACTAACATTTAGGCTTTCAACAAACCAACATTTTAGCAACTTTTACTCTTTATCTTTCTCCTTTTTTTAGCAAACTATTTACCTCTTTTTCTCTCCTTTCAGAGAATTATTTTGATTTTGATTTTCATGATTTGCTTCACCAATCGCCATATAGCTGTTTTGGTAATAAATATTTATGGATAATTTTTCCTAATAATTTTGTTGCATTAACTTACCCCCAAAAGTTAATTACATAATTAAACATCTAGTTAGATTTCGATGTTGTATATACTTTACGTTTTTATTAACCCAAAAAAGAAAACTATTTGCTATCAAAAGCCAATTCATTTATCTCCCAAAACACAATCCGATTCGAAACATGATAATAAAATATAAATAAACATACATAAATGCCTTAAACACAAAAATAAAATATAAAGATACAAAATTACAACATAAATATGTGCATTCTTCGATCATTGACAATCATTCTAGCAAGAATTCAGGCATAGAAGTGGGACTACCAAGAAGATCAAAACTTTTATGATTGCTTAAAGTGTCTTTCAAAATTGTAATCTGACCTTCTTTTAGATGTATATCTTCTTCCAAACCTTCTATTCTCTTTTTCAATGCATTAACCTCTGAATTCAAAACCATGTTCTTCTCATTATATTGCTTCACTTCTTCCCACATCAAATCTCTCTCTTCTGAAACCTTAACCAATATACCCTTCAATATGGTTAGTTCCTTTGTTGATTCTTGTAACTCTCTCTCGAGTCGACTTACATTCTCATCTTTTTTCAGTATCTGTTTAGGATTTTGACACATTTGACCAATCAAAATGTTTAGGAAACAATATCTTGTGAGAGGTAATGCAATGGTAACAGAAAAAAAAGTCAGTGACATAAAACTGAATCAAAGGTCAAACTAGTTAGACTTTCAAATTTCGATCCAATCAGTTAGACAGGCTAGTTAAAAAGTATAAATATCATCATCCGCAATATATCAAACCCTTTGTAACATTTATCTCTCATTATCTCCCTTTCCCTACGCAAAACATACATGCATAACACAATTTGGTTAGTTCCATTTGAAGATATGTTATCCCAAGACTTAGTGTACCATAGGAGAATATATCGGAACTGAATATGCTCAATTTTTGAAAAAATATACATATCATATCCCTATTCTCATGTTCAGTAAGTGTCCAACACAAGAATCGAATAGGTATATTTTAGAAAAGAAATTGCAGAGTCCAAGTAACATATAGGATTTCTTAAGGTGCAAACAAGTCAAAAGCACATGTGGACGTGCCTAACACCAATATCCGACACATATTCAGGAAAGAGGTATGGAAAACATAGGAAAAGGTTTTAAATATATCCCATCAGACACATACCTATATTCAACATTAACACTTAGTCCAAGTCCAGGTAACATTGATAGCAACTATTCATAAGCAAAGAAGAAAGCATTTTGTTGATACACAGAATTAAACATCAAAGGTTACCTGCAGTTGAAGATCCTTCAACCTATGAGTTAGCCATGAAATGTTGTCAGTTGAATTTTGTAATTCACATCTTAGTATTTCATTGCCTCTCAAAGCTGCCGCAACCTCAGCTTGCAACTCTTCTATTTCAACCTCTTTTGAATAAAGCTTTTCCTTCAACAAACTCGTCATCATTGTTTCTGCTTTAAGCTCACTTCTTATAATCTTCTGGAAAAGTGTACAAATGTTATTATAAGCTCTAGGGCTGACAAAACAACCCAAAAAACCATAATTTTTAATTCGGTTATTAAGCATTTGATTCGATTTTTGAAAAACCAAAATACTACACATTAACCACAGTTTTAAGGGAAAAAAACCAAACCAGATTAAAAGACCACATTAAATCTTTACTTGAAAACAAAAAAAAAGACAAAAAAGAAAAACACAAGTTCAATAATGAGCATGATTGAAGAACAATGAGCAATGAAAAGCCCTTCATTCAATGTGTTTAGCTTCTTCAACCGTAGATTTCAACAACAACAACAACAAAAAAGACCCTTACCTCTGAAGATTGATTGTTGCGTTTTGTTGACATGGTTGGATCCACGGATGCTGAGTGAGAGTCCGAGGCAACCAAACCGGATTTCTCATGCAACAAACCAGATATTGTCTGCAGACTCCTCCTTAGGCTTTCAATTCCACGTTTAAAGCCTTCGATTTTAAGATCAGATTCAACAATAAATTGGCTATCTAAACCTGGTTGAGTTCCTTGAAGATGACTAGGTTTTCCTTTGATGAACTCAATTAACTTTGAAGACAGATTGATAATCTCATTAAGCATAGACAGTCCATGATTCTGTAGACGGCATACATGATCCTGCAGTTCGTTGTCAAACTTGAAGGTTAATCCGATATTTTCATTTCCATTACCCTTTAATTGATTCAACAAATAGATATTCTCGCATCGGAGAGAGTAAGCTTCAAGCCTAAAAGACTCTACTTCCTTTCTTAATGCCAATTCTACTCTAGTTAACCTCATTTGCTCCCTTTGTAATTTTTGCACTTGCTTTTCATTCTTTTCCATAGATTGCTTCTTGTCGATCTCCTTACCGTATCCATCTCTCAACCCTTCAATCGTTTTCTCTTGCTCGGTGCATGTTCGGAGTAGTCTGGTAACGGACTTTTGCAATTCCTTGCACTCCTTCTCTTTCTCTTCGAGATTTCTTATAACGCAAGCTACATCTTCCATTGCTGCTCTATGCTTCTCTTGTGATTCAGAGAGATTTTGAATTAGATCTTGATTCTCATTGTTCATCTTTTCAACCCTTCCCATCAACTCTTTAAGTTGTTGTTCTGAGTACTTTGTAAGGCTTCTGTTTTCAGTTTCCCTGTCATTGAAGGAAGAGACTTCTCTCTGAAGTGAAACGTTTTGCTCTGCTAACTCTTGAACTCGATCACGAAGCCTTTGCTCTTCTAACCTATACTTCTCAAGCTTAACCGACCAATCACTTGACCTTCTATCGAACTCCTTTTCGAATCGCAACTGTGTCTCATGCTTTTCCTTCTCTAGTTTTTCAATCTGTGACTCCATTTCTTCCCTCACCATTCTCAGTTCCTTTCTAGCACTCACTCTCTCGTCAATTCTAAACTGTTGAAGATCCAAAACCTCGAGGGCTAGCTTTTCTTTCTCCTCTTTTAGGTGCTGGACAGACCGAAGGAGTGATGAAACATCAAACCCACCGTTACAAATAAAGCTTTCCTGCTCATGAGCTTCAGAAAGAAGCAAGGCTCTTTCCTTGGCATGTTTAGATCGTCTTTCTAACTCGACAACTGAATCATCTTCGGAAGAATTTAAACCGTCAGAGTTTCCCTCAATGAAACAATTTTTGTAAGGCTCATCCATTTCCAATTTGGACTCAGGACGCATATTCAAGTATCGACCATATACATCTTCATTTGTGATCGGAATATGATGGTTGAATCCCTTTGAACTTGATTTTGGGACAACATGAGTCTGCGAAAGCCTCTCAATCACATTCTTTGCAACCATCCATGGCGACTCCTGCCCGAACCCATTTTCCACCCGATCTCTAGATGAAAAGTGAAGACGAATGCTGTCACCATCCCTAAATGAATGAGACTTGTTTTTCTCTTTGACACTATGTGCCGGAGATGAAGGTGCAGTATATCGAGCTCGCCGAGGATGCCTCCGACCACCATTTCCAGGAGTCGAACTGTTCCTTAACTTGCTAATTTCCAGAAGCTGTTCTCCGTCAATATAGCGATCGATAACTTGGGTTGACACATTGCTAGAGCAAGAGGAAGAGCTGCCGGATGAATAATGGTGCAACCTCGAAGAACCAGAAGAACACGGCCTCTCAAAACTGATAATTTCTGTTTCACATTGTTTTGCCTTGGATTTCTTCTCGGGCATATGAGCCCTGCCTCTGGAACAAACCGCAAGAACATCAATGCTACTCCATCAGATTTATAGAAGTGAAAAAAAAAAATTACTAATGTCATATCCAAGCACACCAAATGCCTTACCGCGATCGGTGATCATACTGCTGTTGTGAGGAAGAACAATTTTGTTGTCCAAGCTCGTTGCCTGATGACAAAGAATGACTCCGAACAAGACTAGAAGCATTACTGAAGCTGGGGCTATCAGACATTAGCTTCCAACTATAGTCAGCCATGTCAACAAGTTGATCAGTCAACCAACTTTCTGATGTTTTCCCCTGGTAAACTTGTTTATCTGTTGATGCCGGAAGAACTTTGTTGTTACCACTGCTAGAAGAGGAAGATTTGAAGAAAAACAGTTTCTTCATCTCTATATATATCATCAATTAGAACAGCTTATGAAAATGGAATGAGTCCCAATCCCTTTTATAACATAACAATCCTCAAAGAATGGACCTCAATAAACCTGTAAACAATTATATAAACCATAAAAGTGAGTTGTAAAAAGGGTAAATGGCATTAACACACAAAAAACATCATCAAGATCACTAGAAATACAACTGAAAAAATTCAGATATTTATATTGTTTTCGTGTTATCTTTTTCATGTCATAATCATATCTAAAATGTTATTATATATAACAACTTGTTATACATATATTGACATGTTCATGTAATCGTGTCGTGTGTTTTTTCATGGCATCTCATGTTTTAATTTCTTTTTTTTTTCTGGTATCACGTTCATGGTAATGGAATATCAAATAGAAGAAAAAAGAATGCATATGCAACATTGAGATGTCAATCATGAAAAAGAACATGATATAGAGAAATCATACACTGGTTATGTATTGACAATATTAAAATGCGAAAACCATAAAAGTAAAACTCAGATCTTATGATTCATTTAGTTGGCAGACTCTTCAGTTTTAATTAAGGATTAGGATTTAACTTCCGTGTTTTACTCGTATTAAAATATGAGAATGATATATTATCCTCTAAATACTGAATACATGAAAAACTATAAGAAAATTAATATATTCATTTCAAGATACACATTATCTGACATTTGCTTACATCCGAATCCAAATCAGCTGGGACAAAGCTATGAGAAACCTAAACGCCGAAACTAGGGTACCAAGATAAAAAAAAGAACCATTAGTAATTAAGATTTGGCAAAAGACAGAAAATAAAAAATAAAAGTTCAAAAGGAAAATAAGAACCTGAATACAGTACAATAACTTTAATTTATGCCTAATATTTATACCTACGAAAAGATCAGAAAAAATTCTAATGTCTCGGTATCAAACAGTATTTATATCCTACACCCACTTGAAGCTGGCTCACATCACATATACCTTTTTTTTTTAGGAAAATATAAATATAATTGTTTTAAAAAATAATTTCAGTTGCCTGCAAAATGATTTAAAGAAACAAAATTATGTATATGAAACAGATTGGCCAAGAGTAATGCTTAAGATTGAATCTAAATTCACCACCATTTTCGACTCCTTAGAAACCTTTTATTAACCAAAAAACAAAAAAAGACCTTTAAGAAGAATAAAGAAATAAAATAAAATTCATAAAATTCTGACAAAAAACAAGGATCCCAGGGTTGAGTGATCATCAAATAAAAAAAAATTAATACCATTATGAAGGAAAAACGAAAAACCTTAAGTAAATTATAAAAACTAAATAGAAAACAATAGAGTTGAAATCAATCTGTTAATGATTGCCTTAGCTTACCAAGAAAAAATCAGAAGAAAATATTTGAATTTTAGGAACAGAGTTGAGAAAACACTCGGTGAAAGCTTCCTTTTCCACTTCAACTTTCTCAGCAACCAAACACACCCAGTGAAAAATAGTCACACACACACACACAAAAAAAAAAAAACCTTCAAACGGTCAAAATTTTCTTTCCTGAAAAGCCCAAAGACTTAAATTAAAAATCAATATAGTAAATTCACGAAGTCGATACACTGAAAAGAAAATCTTTGCATTTAGTTACTTACCATTAAAGGAGAGAAACTGTATGTTGTTAAGAAAGTTTAAGTTTTCTCAAAATTCGAATTAGAAAATAATAATAATCCCTCGAAATTTAAGGTTCTTAAAACAGAAGTTATCAAAGATAAAGCAAAGAAAGTGAAAGCGCAGAAAGGCATGGAATCAACGACGTTACCGACCGGCATTAAAGATCGTTTGCGATTTTGGTTTTAACGGCAACGGAAGACGTTTGGCCGTTATGGTTTACAGAGGGAAAATTATGGTGAGGGGGAATTAATAAGAGCGAGCGGCAACCAATAGCAGAACGGAGAAAATATGAGAAAAGGTTCAGGGTATTTTCGTCTTTGAACTAACGCTTTTGCGTTGAGTATTATATACTAATTACTTTTTTTATACAATTGTCTAGATCTAGCATAGTTTCTTCCCGTACATTTAATAAGAGGATTATTTTTTTATCGATATGAATCGAATTAGAATTAAATTCATACTAATTATTAAATTAAATGTTTTTTTATGATGATATAATTCATAAAAATACAATTCACTATCATGATTTTGAATTTTTAGTATAATTTTCATTTCATTATTATAAATTGAATTTACTAAAATATATAACATTAAGATTTTTAAAAATTTGAATTTATTACTATGTCGTTAAATAAAATAGTAAAATATTTATTACTTTAATAAAATACGAGTTGATTGAAAATAATATTATTAGGAGAAATGATAAAAATATTGAATATATAAATTAAAATAAACATGATAAATATTAAAAATTGAATTTAATGTTAATTTAAATTAAATTACATTAAATTCAATTTGTGCAGCCGTAGGAGTTTTACTTTTTATTCTATTAACATGGTTATTATTACCGCAATTTAAAGGTTATAAATTCGAATGTTTTCTTCTAATGCTCTGATCGAATAAAATTGAATGCAAATTTGTCTAAGTGGCTATTTGAATATTAATTAAATTCTAATAAAAATATTTGTAGATAATAAAAATTAGTAGATAAAGATTAGGTTTTTTTTTTACCAAAAAACCAAACTAGTGGACATAATCTCCAAGCTTTTTTCTAAAAAAAAAAAGGTAGGTTAGGAAACTTTTTGACTTTTTCATTAAACATAATGATGCCAATTCCCTTAATTCATGCAACTTCTTTGGGATTACAAGAATCATTTTCTTTCTCAATGCAAAGATTACACAATAAAAGATAATATTTTATGAAATGCATAATAATTTATTTTGTACTTCAATTTTAATTTTTTTAATATTCATTTAATATTTATCTTTTTTAATTTTTTAATTTACATTATTTATCAAATTATTTTAAATTTAATAAAAAAATTAATGCTTGTTAACTTTTCTGACATATCATTTACATAATGTCATGTCAACAATCAATTAATTTTTAAAATAAAAAATATTTTATACTTTTTAATTTTAAAAAAATTAATTAATTGCTTATGTGGCATCCACGTGACAATCCATATGTATTTGATGTCAATAAAGCTAACTTTTACATCTATTTTGGAGGGTTTAATTTGGCAAACAACTACCTCATTAACTAATCAGCCTATTACTACAATGGACTGTCCTTAAATTAAATTTTTTTTTTCTATAACCACTCTTTTTTATCTCATTTGTTTGATCAATAATACAATGGAGCAAACAATGCATTGCTGACTTACTCAACAGTTTCAAACATTGGAGTGTAAACTATTGCTAAGGTATTCCTTATCATTTATAATCAAATTATTGAATTTAAGATCAAGAAATTCTAAATGCATTAAAAGAATCCTACTACAGACTTAATTGCATTGATACTTAAGTTGTTCTACTTTTAGGAATCAATTTTCAAACAACTATCCTAAGCTAATCATGCTTAATCGACTTCCACAATTTTCTAGATTAGTCGAAAAGTTATTATCCTCATCGAACATCACTGATATCAATATACTCATCATAGTTTAGCAGTTATTTGGCATTTGTATGTAATGGCAAAATGAATGACAAAATGCATGAATGTTAAAGCATCTATCTATGATATACTATATGTACAACACAACACACCCCCAAATCTAAGGGATGCATTGTCCTCAATGCATGAACAATGAAATATGAAAAAATGCAAAAACAACAACTATCAACTATAAAAATGCCATGACAACTAAAGATGAATGCATGAAACATATAATATAAAATGAAAAAATGAAAAAAAGAAAAACAAAAGCTTGGAAAGAATTGATGTTAGTCTATTTGGGTTGGGTGGATTTCTTGGCAACTTGTTTCTAGTGCTGCTTCCTTTCTATTTCACCAGCATCATCTTAGATAGATTTTACAGTAGTCTGCTTATAACGCTTCCATTTTAGCTGGTTAATAGGCACATTTTCTTCGTTATCAGTGTCTGATTTTGTGAGATCATCATTTAGTTGATGAATTGCACATTTTTGTTCTATCATAGGTGTAGTGGTCAGCATAGTGGTGGTGTCTATAGGTGTAGTAGCTTGAGTTACATCATCATTTTCCTTCTCAGATTCAACATGGACAGATTCAGTTTTCTCTACTTCTCCTTCTGGTTCTATGTTCTTCTTCTCCACAGTAGTTTCTTCGTCATCGTCATCATTCTCCTCTGGCTCCAATAATTATTCCTTAGGAAAAATAGGGAATGGAGGCATGGGTCAGGTAAAGTTCTTCTAAAGAGATTTCTTCATAGCCTTATCTCTTCGTTGGATATACTCCCAAAAGAGAGTCATTTCCTCTTGAGTGCAGCCAAAATCAGTGGCCAGCCTGTGTTGGTGTTTCTCTAGTATGTAGAATTGTTGCTGCAACATCTCAAACACGTCAATCACTTTCTGCTCAAAATTACTATGAGATGTTGATGGAGCAGTATCAGTAGGCAGAAATGGTGATGATGTAGATGTGGAGCCCGAATGCCTTGGCATTTCCTCATAAAATCTTAGGGCGAGTTGCTTTGTGATGGCTCATTTGTTAGGGATTGTATCTTCATTCATTTGTGTAACACCCATATACCTGGCTCGACCCAAGGAATCTGATATAGGAATATTTCATTTGGTGCCAAAGTGATTTTGGCTAATCACTAATATATTTGAACATTAAAAATAATAAATTTTTATAATTTATATTTTAGACCCTACTACTTGGAACATACTTGATCTTCCTAAGTACATGCCATTCTATTCAAAATTTTGAAACATACCCTCGTGGCACTTGGAGATTTGATGAGATGAATGCTCACAACCTCGATTACAACTCTTCAAAATCACTGTACCTAATCTGCGCACAAAAAACAAACCGTATACTGAGTAAAAACTCAGTGGTATTTCTATAATCTAAATATTTAAAAAGAATATAATATAATAATAGGCACAATTAAATTTATAAGGACATATTAATGTCTAGTATCATATCATAACTATTATTTTTCATTTATTAAATAATATCCTATGTAACAGTTCGGTTTTGACCCTAGTTGGAATAGTAGTTTCGGGACCACATATCCTAGTCAGAAAAATATTTTAATATTATTTTCTGTGTCTGTGATATGTGAATTTTTATCTGCGAAGTTTCTGTGATTTAATTTGTCTGTTTCTGTGCTCGATTTTACAAAAAAGACTTAATCGCATAAAATGCAAAAGTTGCATGCTAATTGTTAATGGGGTTATTTGGCCTTGGTTTTTAAAATAAGGGTCCTTGCATGGTAATTATACCATTGATAAAGTAAGTGGACAATATTGGACATGTGTTAGGTGAATTTAATGTTTTATAATAAAGGTTATTTTTGTAATTTGTAAATTAAAGCTTAAATAAATAAAAACAAAACAAAAGGTGGCCTTATTATCATCTTGTTCAGCTGAAACTTAAGAAAGAAATTGGGGTTTTGAGTTTTTGAAATTTCGGCACTTTGGAAACTTGATTCGGGTATGTGTTTTGCTCCGTTTTTTTATAATTTCCACGTTTCTGTGATTGTTGCTTTGTGTTCTTCAAAACCCATGTCTGAATTTCAGTTTTTGTTGAAGATTATGAAATGTGCCATTGATTATTATATGAGCTTTGTAATGTTTTTATATGGATTATGAAAGATATATGTGAGATTAACATGCTTTGTTCTTGAATTTTTGATGGATAGAGCTATTTGGGCTAATTTGTGAAAATGAGGTTTTGAAGGACTAAATTGTGAATTAAATATGTTATTTGGGCTTATATGGAAGCTATGTATATTCGGCCACGCTATAGTCTTGGTGAATTTTGCATATTTGTGATTTTGTGAAAAAAATGGACTAGATTGTTAAAGTGTAAAAATGTAAGGTCTAAAAATGCAAAGTGCCCTAAATATGTGTTCATGAATTATTTTGAATGAAATGAATGATTGAATGATTGAATGGTTGAATTTGAATTGTATTAGATCAAGAACAAAGAAAATTGGACTTAGATCGAGGGAAGTCTAAAATAGTCGAATAGTCGACTCGTTTCCGTCTGAAATTCGTACGAGGTAAGTCAAATTACAATTACGTGTTAAATTGACTAAATTCTATGCATACAAACTGTAATCTGTATTGGACGGCATTGAGAGCCTGATGAATAAATTTCGAGTAAACTCCAATAATATGCTAGTATCTGAAAAGCTCTGTATGTTTCTAAAAGAACGTTGACATTGATTTGAGATATTGTGTAAGATTGTGTCTGTGACATAGGCCTTGATTTGAGATTTACATGTAAGACCATATCTGGGACATAAGCATCATATCTGATTTCGTGTAAGACCCTATCTGGGACAGAGACATCGGTACTGAATTACATGTAAGACCACGTCCGGGACGTAAGCATTGTACCCGTTTATGAGTATCTGTATCATTTCTGAACCGTCTGATGATAGAGTACGAGATATGGGAATGAATATATTAAATGTATAATCTATACAGGTACGTTTGTATCGTACTAAATTTCTGAATATAAAAGACTCTGTTTTTGTGTAATAATGAATGCGAAGTATGTATGAAATCATGGAAATGAAACATGACATGTATACAAGCAAAAGAGCATGGTTAGGCTCATGAACTATTCTATGAAATGGTTATGAATTCTTGCTGTTTATTTGTACTTTATATGATTTAATAGTTAAACCAATTGTATTTGGCTTACTAAGCTCCTTGTAGCTTACTCGGTGTGATTTCTGTCTATTTTACAGTTATCGTAGCTATTGAAGGCTCAGGGATAGTCGAGGATTTTTCACCATACTATCGAATTCATTTTGGTACTTTTGAAAATGTAAATATTTTTTTTAATATGGCATGTGTAGGCTAGAATGTCTATGTATTTAAGCTTTGATATGTATATATGTTATACCATGAGAGTTGGCTAGCAAATGGTAAGTTTAAGCATGTTTTGAGTATGGAATTGGTTGAAAATTTTAGTATAAATGTTGTTTAATATTGCTTGTAGGAATGACCCAAAATGGATGGCAAGTTGGCTTAAACCAAGCCTGCATTGTGCCACACGGTCAGTGAATACGGGCGTGCCTTGTGGTCGTGTATGCAAAGCAGTAACCTCTTAAGACCACACGGTTAATACACATGGGCATGTCATATGGCCGTGGACTTAAGTCAGTAGCTAGCTAAGTATCACATGGCTATGGCACATGGTCGTATCTATTGACTGTGTGTAAAAGTCAGTATATATACTCTGTTTTGGCACGACTGGATCACATGGGCGTGTCTGGTGCCCGTGTAAGGTACATGGTCTGGTCACACGGGCGTGTGTCCTCAACAGAATTGAAAATTTCTTTTCTAAGTTCTGAAAATTCTGAATGTGTTCGGTTTAGTCCTGACCTTTTCTAAATGCATGTCTTAGGTCTTGGAGACCTCCATAAGTGATGAATTGTTGATTTGCTTATGCATTAATATTATGTGACATCTGTGATTCTGTATTGATCTGTAATGTTCTGTCTGTTTGGTAATGCCCCATACCTATTCTGGCGACGGTTACGGGATAGGGGTGTTACATTCTAATTCACACAATTGCTATATAAATGATTATTCACATATCAACCATATTTATTTGTACAATGGCATCAGTCATGCAGTACTCAATTCATGAATACATCATTTCATACCATACTCAATTCATGAGTATATAACTCATATATTCCATGTATTGTCAACATATTTCACAACTATTTTCAATTCACTATATCACTTCCATTTCTCATATCATTTCATTTCAATATCAATTGTAAGACTTTATTATTCATTTATCCCTATTAACAAGACTCGGACTTGGACGGATACACGAATCCAACCAAAACACACCAGTTTGGCACCCAGTGCCTCATCGGATAATTCGAAGCAATAAGTTGACACCCAGTGTCTCATCGGCCATGCCGAAGTAAGTTGGTACCCAGTACCTCGTCGAATCTATCCAAAGAAATAGTTTGACACCCAGTGTCTCATCGACTCGTAGTCGAAGTATCCTTGAACACTTCCAATCCTATGGCATGCCAACTATATCCGACTCAGCCCGATACAATTAATAGGGTTTAATTTCAATTTCTCAATTCAATTTCAATAAAAATCCATACCAATCAATAATTTCATCAATCACAAATTCATATAATCTCAATTCAATATCAAGATAATAATAAACAACATTCACCTTAATTACTTACCATACACATTAATTTAAAATACAAAAAATAAAAAATTATATAATTCGAATCTAATAATTATTTGTTGTATTTGTTATTTAATTGAATTGATTGAGTTTTATTTGTTATTATTATTGAATTGGGTTGAATTGTCTTGTGTAAATATATGAATGATTGAAATGTGTATTGAATTGGAATTGATTGAAATTGGTGTTGATTGGAAATTGAAAAGTGAATTGAACCTTTTAACTAAATTGAAAGAAATTCAAAATTTGAGTTTTATGGTGAAATTAGAGGGTTGAAATTGATTTTAAGTGATAGTTGAATGAAAAATAGAGAATAAAATTATGAAGAAAATAAGGTTAAATTTGGATAGGGATTGAATTGGAATTTAAGAAAAAGTTGTGTATAAATTGAAATAAGTGATACAAAATTGTGTTGTATTGATAATTTTTAATTGATTAAATTCTATAACTAACGTGGTGCTGGAGACCTTGGCTAGGAAAGGAAAGGAAAAAGCTGACGAAGAGTGACACGGGAATTACGATTTGTATTTCTATAATCTGAATCTAATAATTATTTGTTGTATTTATTATTTAATATGCATGGTAAGTGAAATTAAGGTGAGTGTTGGTATTATGGTATTGAATTAAATTCATGAGTATATGTGATTGTTGATATTGAATTGAATGTATGTGAATTTGTGATTGATGAAAATATTGATTGTTATTGAAATGTAAAAATATTGAATATTGAGTTGTTTGTTGTTTAAGATTTGTAGGGTTAGTAAATTCTAATATATATGTTAAATATTTATGAGATTGTTCGTATTTGTTCTGTAATGATCGGTAATGCTTTATAACCCTGTTTCGACGATGGATAAGGGTTAAGGGTGTTACAGTTTGAATAGGAACCTTCGCTTGCTAACAAAGTGTTGTAATAAGGGATGGAAAATTTAAGACATCGACATTCTTTTGAGAGTAGCAGTGGACTTCTTTAAAAATAATGCTTCCAACATTAATCTTTCTGCCCGTCATAATCGAGTGCAATAATAACATGCGTTCTTTTGAAACAGTTGAGTTGTGAGTAGAAGGGATGAGACAAGCATTGAGGAAATGATACCAGACTTTGCAGTGAGGCTTCAACAATACCCCATCAATGGTATAACAATCATTTTTAGAAATCGTCAACTTCGTCCCCTCAACACATAAATCTGTTAGTACTTGTGAAAGTCCTTTAGTGGTCATAGACTTAACAAATTGGGCGTGTTCGTCTGGGTCGTTAGATAACCCATATTGTGCATTAATGGAGTCTTCATTGAACATCATCAATACACTGCACACATATATAAAGGCATTTTCTAGAGAGGTGAGATAAGCATAAATGTAACATCTCGAAATAGGGCCTAAATGGAATAGTCGTTGCGACCACAAATTTGAGATAGAAAAGTTTATTTCGATTAATTTTTATGATTTACCGAGTGATTAGATGCATGTGTTAGAGTTTTGATAAGAAATTTTATAGATTGCATGTTTAATTTGCCTATTAGGGCTTATTTGCAGAAGTTGCTGTAACAGCCCGATTTAGGGCCTAAACGGAATGATGGTTTTAGAACCACGAATTCAAATTCGAAAAATTTATTTCGATTAAGGTTTATTTATTGATAAAAATATTGTGTAAAAATATCTTTAAGTAATTTTACTGATAAAGTGCTTAATTGGACTTTTAGGACTAAATTGCAAAAGTTGCAAAATATGTGTTCTAATTCATAAGTACTTGATTGAAATGGGGGTTTAAAGAGGAGGTCCTTAAATATTAATTATACCATTATATTTTGTTTGGACAAAAATGGGCATGAATAGGACAAAATTTTAAAGAAAGGCCTTAAGGGCATTTTAGTCATTTGGTAATTAAAAGAAATAAAAAGGGAAAATAAAGCCAAAATTGACTCATCTTTTTCATAGAGGCCGAAATTACCATGGGGGAAGCCATGTCTAGGGTTTTCAAGCTTTCCAAGCTTAATAGTAAGTCCGTTCTAGCCCCGTTTTTCAAGTTCTTTACGATTTTGGAATCCCGGTAACTTGATTAAGCTTATTCTAGCAATAATTTAAGCTAGGGTTCATATTTGGAAAAATACCCATAGGTGAAATGTGTTTATTTTGATGTTTTATGGTAGAATATGAAGGCTGAAATTATGTTAAACAACTTTTGCTAAGCGGTTTTAAGCAAAAATGAGTAAAACGGCTTAATCGGTAAAAGTTGTTATTGTTCATAACTATGTGTTAGAGTGAGAATTTGATGTTGTCATAGAAGGGAAAAATGATCAGCATGTCATAAAACATAAGAATAATGGATGAAGTTTAATTCCCGAACCTAGGGGAAAAAGTGTAAATATGCAAAAGTTTAGGGGCAAAATTATAATTTTGAAAAAGTTTGAGTTAAGGACTGTTTTGAATAGTACATTAATTAAATAAGTAAAATATGATGTTTTAGATCCCAGAAAACGAGATTTGAATCTAGAATGGGAGAAAAATCGAAAATCGGGAAAGTTGGTAAAATGACTGTTTTAGTATCGAGGTAAGTTCATATGTATAATAAGCATTAATTCATGCATGTTTCAATGTAAAATTGATATATTTACTATGATTTCCGAGGTGTTGAAAGTAAATATAATTATGATGATTTAAATGTTCAATATTAATTCGACATGGAAATGAGAAAGTATGTAAGTTTGTATGTAAATAATATATTATCTTTATTATGTTTTTGTATTTCAGCATATTTTATGTATTGTAGCTGATTTTTGAATCATAATTGACTATTGGAAGTATGGAATCAAGTATTAGAAAGAGAGAGAAATCCCGGTTGAACCTTCGGAAAGATTGGATGATACAGATGGTATGTAGCTAGGTCGCATGGGTGATACTATGTGTACACCATGTAGACAAGAGAGCTACGAGATAAACTGGCTAGGTCACATGGGTGGTACTAAGTGTTCACCATGTGTACAAGAGAACCAAAATTATGTGTACAATCGAGCTAGGTCACATGAGTGGTGCTAAGTGAAGGCCACTATGTGTATAAGAGAGCTTCAATTTTAAATGTGGGTTGTGTGCGATACCATCGCGTATCTGTTATTATTCCGAAGCGTTCAACTGGGAAATCGATTAAATGAAATTGTGTATGACTTTGTGATGATAAGTGTAAGTATATATGTGTCTAAATTATGAGCAATATGCTCGATATGTGATTGGAAATTGGAAAGATTGTTATGGGAAAGTGATGAATACAATTGAAGTGTGAAAGATCAAAATTGACAATAAATCTGTTATAGATAGTTGCAGTGATGTGAATCTAAAAATTTACCAAAAATAGTAGAAATTGAATCAGAGACTGAATGAGATATCAAATTAGAGATTAATGAGTCTATTTTTATATAACAAAAACCGAGCAAGCAAAGGAATTCTATATTATGAGATATTTAAGTTTTTGAGAGACTGGTTCAGAATGACTATGTGATCCCCTATTCTGACTTGGAAAAATCATTAAAAATTGTAAACAAATAATTAGGGGATATAATTTTTATGCTTGAAATCCTTAATGAGTCTAGCTTCAAATGAAATAAACTAGAACATCCTTTTAATTCTGTATGAGGAGAAAATTGATTCGTAGTGAAGAGTGGTCAGAATAGTTGAGTAGTGAAACAGGGGTAACTTTAATGAATAAACTGCACTAATTGGCTAGACAAAAAATTCTGAAAATTTTATGGTAAGAATATATGTGAATCTAGTTTTAAGGAAAATTAACGGTTTGTAATTTGGAGTTCTGTAGCTCCATAAATAAATAATTTAGTTCCTATTACTCTGTTAGACAGCTTATTTTGAACCTGTTTATGATTGTAATAGTGAAAGTATGTGTGTTTGTGATGGTAATATTACGGGAACATATTGTGACTTTGTTTAAAGTATGATAATGTATTGTTTATTAATATTTACATACTTACTTACTAAGCTATAATGCTTACTCCCTTCCTTTCCTTTTTCCTATAGTGTAGCAGATGTTAGCTCGAGTTGGAGGTCGCCGGAGGTTAAATCACACTATCAAACTATTGATCGATATATAAAGGTTTTAAAGTATTTAAGTCTTTGGCATGTATGGAGACTCGTTTAATTGTTATTAAGTTGCTAGGAATTGGCTTAAAATACTGACTTATGTTATTTGAAGGTCACTATTGTATAAAGTCATTTAATATAGATAGTCTTGATTATGTTATTAATTAAATAATGCAATTTATGAATGTGCATGCTTGCCTATGTGTGTGGTTGAATTAAAGCATGATATGGGCCTTGTAAGCTCTTTTTAAGAGACAACTTGAATGTGTTTGAAAAAGTTTTAAATTAGAGTGAAATTATGAATCGGTTTTTATACGATGATTAGTGATTAAGTCCGGTAATGCCTCGTACCCTGTTCTGGCGTCGAATACGGGTAAGGGGTGTTACAATAAAACTCTTTCACTACCTTTGTGAGAACATCATCGGGGTGGATACAAAAGTTTTTCGATCCATGTTTCTCCACTACAGAAGAAATAGCTTCAGAGTAACCCATAAATGGATCATCTTGAAAAAGGAAACCTTTTTCCAAACAAAATGGCTGCTTTGATATGTTCTGGGTATACTTCTTTTTCGCAATTTTACTGAAAAATGTTCGTGGAGGTATAGGGGTGGAAGTGGATGCTGCTTGGTGAGCATGTATCGACAATAGTGACTTGAAAAATAAAAAAAAGGTGAGACCTTTATAGTTTGAATGGAGTAAAAATAGAGAAAGCTGAAGAAAATGAAACGGAAAAGAAGTTAGAAAAGAAGTGAAATGATTAGGGTAAACGTGAGAGAAAATATAGCGATGACATGTTGGCTAAGATTAACCTAAGAGTGTACCCTACCACAAACAAAGGAAAAATTAAGCGAGAAAAGAAAAATAGCAGAAAAATTAGGAAATTAAAATTAACTAATGTAATGAATGGGCTGATGTCTACGACCGTGGGCCATAATGTGCCTATAAAAATAATAAAAAGTAAATAAACTTATAGAAAAAACAAAACATAAAATTAAAAGCAATGAATAGAATAGAATAAAATAGAATAAGAAGAAATATTAAACAGTTCGAAAATTGATGGAACTTTTATCACGAATTATAGGGGCTTTAAAGTAGTGCTTTAATCATTGGCCATTGACTTTGAAATTAACTTGTACAGCTCCATGAGGATAAACATGTACTATCTTAAATGGACTAGACCAATGAGATTTCAATTTGCTAGGAAATAATTTAAGTCTGGAATTGAATGGACTAGACCATTGAGGTTTCAATTTGCCAGGAAATTGGAACCAGGCTTGTTGTCTTTAACTTGTACAGCTCCATGGGGATAAACATGTACTATCTTGAATGGACTAGACCAATGAGATTTCAATTTACCAGGAAATAATTTAAGTCTGGAATTGAATAATAAGACTTGTTGTCCAGAGAAAAATTATCGTGGCAAAATTTTGTTGTCATGCCATCGCTTCATCTTTTCTTTGTATAGCTTGATATTCTCATAGTCTTATGCTTGAAATTCTTCCATCTCATTCAACTCCAATAGGCAGTGGGTACTAGCAACACCTTAATCCATATTCAACTTCTTAATTGCCCAATATGTCTTATGTTCAAGTTTAACAAGCAAATGACAGGGTTTCTCATAAACAAGCTTGAAGGGCGACATCCCCAATAGTGTCTTGAATGCAATACGATATGCCCATAAAGCTTCATACAATCTGGATGACAATCTTTTCAGTTGGGATTGACTACCTTATTCAGAATTTGTTTAATCTCTCTATTAGAGACTTCTGCCTGCCCATTTGTTTGAGGATGGTATGCCATGACAATTTTATGTTTAACTTCATACCTGTTCAGAGCATTAGAAACTAATTTGCAATCAAAGTGTGAACCTTCATCACTAATTAGAGCATGATGAGTACCAAACCTAGTAAAAATATTCTTATGGAGAAATTTCAGTACTAATTTGGCATAATTTGTTGGTAAAGCAATAGCCTCAACCCATATGGAGACATAATCAACAACTAAAAGTATGTATGCATTGCCGTAAGAAGGTGGGAATGGTCCCATAAAATCAATTCCCCAAACATCAAATAGTTCCACTTCTAAAATAGTTTGTAAGGGCATCTCATACCTCCTCAAAAGATTCCCAGTTCTTTGACAGCGATCACAAGCTTGGCAAAATTCATGAGCATCTTTAAACATGGTTGGCCAATAAAAACCTGATTGGAGAATTTTATCTACAGTTCTCATGCCTTTAAAGTGCCCTCTAGATGGTACTGAATGACAATGAAATAAAATACTTTAAATCTCATCATCTGGAACGCATTTTCGAATTATTTGGTTTGCACACTGTTTGAATAAAAATGGCTTATCCTAGTAATATTGCTTGGCATCATGGAAAATTTTTTTCTTTCTTTGATTTGTAAGGTCAGGTGGTAGCAGCCCACTAACCAAAAAATTTACAATATCAGCATACCATGCTAATGCCATGGCAACTAACAGTTGCTAATTTAGAAACTCGTCCTGAATGCGCTGAATATGATTGTCTTCATTTCCTACTTTAATTCGAGACAAGTGATTAGTCACTTGATTTTCCATGCCTTTCCTATCTCTAATATCTAGATCAAATTCCTATGATAACAATATCCATTGAATCAACCTGGGCTTGGCATCTTTATTTGTCACCAAGTATTTAATAGTAGAGTGGTCCGTATAAATCGTCACTTTAGTGCCTACTAAATAAACTCTGAATTTGTCAAAGGCAAATACAACAGCTAACAACTCATTCTCAGTGGTGGTATAATTTAGCTGTGAATCAATCAGCGTACAACTTGCATAGTAGATGGCATGAAATACCTTGTTCTTTTTTTTCCCAAGCACTGCCCTTTCGGCAAAATCACTTGCACCACACATAAGTTTGAAAGATAACGTCCAATTTGGTGCTATGACTATTGGTGCTGTGACTAGCCCTTTTTTCAACTCCTCAAATGCTTGTAAGCACTGACCATCAAACTTAAAAGATCTGTTGTGTTCTAACAATGTACATAGGGGTTTTGATGTTTTCAAGAAATCTTTGATAAATCATCTATAAAATCCTGTATGGCCAAGAAAACTGTGAATACCTTTAATTGTAGAGGGCTGTAACAACCCGTTTTTCAGTGGTGTCGAAAACAATAGTTTCAGGACCACAAATTTGACAAGTAAGTTTATAAATATTATTATTTAATATTTACGAGTCAAATATGGTTTTAAAAGGTTTTTTGATATGATAATTTATGCTATTTGAATGATTAATTAAGTTCAAGTCGCAAGACCCTAAGGTCAAGTGGTTTTAGAAAATGAGGTATCAGGATCTTGTTTCTATAAACCGAGCTGTAAATATTTTTTTTAAATATTTATAGAGTTTCATTAAGGTGGTATTAAAGTTTCGTTAAGAAATTTTAATGTTTCGATAGTTAATTAATTAAAAAGGACTAAATAGTGAAAGATGTAAAATTTGATCACTAATTGGTTTGAGTCATTAAATGAATTATTAATTAAAGTTAAAGGGACTTGAATGGTAATTAAACCATTCAAGGAGTTAGTGGACAATTATAGGCATGAATTTTATGTTTTATTTAATTATTAACTAAGGGTAAAATGGTAATTTGATAATTAAATTAAATAAAGCCAAAATGTTTTGTCATCTTTTACATTTCTCCATCACCGAATTGAAAAGGAGAAGAAGCTATTTTTGAGCATAGAGGTTTTGGCGAGTTCAAATTCTAGATTGGTATGTGATTTTAGCCCCGTTCCTAATAATTTTTATATTTTTGAGATCATTACAACTAGGTCCAGTTAGCTCGTACCTTCGATTTTGAAACTTTTAAAGATTTTGAATGTTTTCATTGATGAATCTAGTGGTTTTTTAATGTTAAATGATGAATTTGAGATATTAATTGTTATTTAAAGGTATTTTGTTAAGTGATTTTTGATAAATTTATCGACTAGGACTAAATTGTTTAAATAATAAAAGTACAAGGATTTGATGTGAAATTTTTATAAATATGGCCTGTATTGAAAGCTATGAACATTCAGCTAAGCTTAAATTTGGGTAAAATGGTTAATTTTCATGTTTTAGGCTCAGGGGCTAAATTGAATAAAAGTAAAATGTTAGGGACAATTTTGTAAAAATGTAAAAAAGACTAAATTGCATAGAATAATTTTTTTTACTCTATAAATTAATAAATGGAATGAAATTATTAATTTAGATCAAGATCGAGTGAAAAAATTGAGGAAAACAAAAAAATTTACGAAAACCCCCTATACTTCGACATTTCTGCAATTTGGCTAGGTAAGTTCGTATATTTTAGAATTTAATATCAATATGAATTGTTGAGTATATTATCATGGAAAAACTTATATTTTTATTTTTAATTGTTGATAAGGAATGGTAAATTGAGATATATTATTGAATTTCATGCTCAATTTGGATTGAATGCAAGATAGAGTACAATCGTGATTTGGTGTGTTACGGGGGTTTGGAATGGAGATGGTATTGGAGGGAGATATCTGTATATTACCCGAGTAAACCGAGGTTTAGAATTTGTTATGAAATCTCGTGTTATACTCACTGTCTGGCATGTTTCTGTAACACCCCTTACCCGTATTCAAGGCCAGAACAGGGTACGAGGCATTACTAGACTTAACCATACACATAGACGAAAACCAGGCCATAAAATTTCATTTAATTCAAAACTTTTCGAACACATGCATAGACTCATATTTAAAGAAATATAACGTGGCATAAATGAGCACTTACACATCCATAATCATGCAATAACATGTCATTCAATTTAAACATATTTACTTACCATCCTGTATATAATATACATTCTTACATTCACTAGAACTAGACATGCTAAATCTTATTCTCATTTTATACCATCATAATGTAGTTACCAATTTGTCCATTACATCCATATTCAAGGCAACATTACTCATTTCCATTTAATTCATGATCCACTGGCCTGCATTTAACTTACCTGATGTATTACCAATCATGCATAACAAACAAAGCTAACTATATCATCACATCAAAACACAAGACATGGCATGTTTAATTAAACTTATAAACCATAATGGATAAGGACCACATCTCATGATCATATACGATAACTCAATGCAGACTGATACGTATGGTCAAAGTCATAATAATAATACATATCACAAACCAATTTCCTATACATGCCACTCACTTGATATTTCTAATATTTGAATTAATTCTCCCAAAAATGATAGTTTGATAGTATGATTTTGCCTCCGAAAATCTCCAACCCCGAGCCGACCTGCCAATACTAAAGAAATGGAGAGGATGGGTAAGCTTTACACTTAGTAAGTCCATATGAAATCAATAAGCAATTACTAACATGCTTTTCAAGATAAAACACTATAATTGTACAATTACACATGTTTAAGTTAAGCTGTTTTATCGAGTTACAATTACTAAATCATTCATATCTGGAGTTAAAAAACTCCAAATTTAGTTTTGTTAATTTTCCTTAAAACTAGACTCATATACCTTTCTCCCATAAAATTTCCAGAATTTTTTGTTTAGCAAATTAGTACAGTTTATTCATTAAAGTTTCTCCTGTTTCGCTGTCCAACAGTTCTGACCTCTCTTCACTAAAAATTATTTATCTCATATTTCAGGAATCAGATGATGTTCTTGTCCATTCCTCCTGAAAGTAGACTCATTTAGGATTCTATTCATATAAATTATAACTCATAATTAGTTTTTTAAAATTTTTAACAATTTTTTCAAATCAGAACAGGGGATCTCGAATTCATTCTGACACTATCTCACAAAAATTAGAATATCACATAATATAGAACTCTTTTCTCCCCCCGTTTCTTTTATATGAAAATAGACTCATTAAATTTTAATTCTATAATTTTTTTTAAATTTAATTCAACTTACACAATTTTTGGTGAATTTTCAAATTCACGCAACTGCTACTGTCCAACACTATTTTACTACTAAAATTCACTCTTACATAATTTCACTTAATCCATTTTGTCTTATAGAAGTTCACTCAAATATCGAGCACATTGCTCATAATTTTCATAAACATATACCTGCACTTATTCATCATATAATCATGTTCACATGTATTTTTACTTAATCGATTTTCCCGTTGAACTCTTCGGAATAATAACTGATACTCAGTTGCCGGCACATATTTTCGCACTTGTAGCCAAAGCTATCTAGTACGCATAGTAGCCTGCACTTAGTACTACACATGCGACCAATTATCCGGTACATGTAGTAGCCTGCACTTAGTACTACAAACATGACCTAACCATCTGATACACGTAGTAGCCTGCACTTAGTACTAGACATGTGATCGAAGTTATCGGGTATGCATAGTAACTTGCACTTAGTACTACACATGCGACCAATAATCTGGTACACGTAGTAGCCTGGACTTAGTACTACACACGTGACCTCACAATAGATCATTCGTATTGTTTCTATTCCGAAGGCTCAACCGGGAAATTCCTCACTTTCCAACATGTTACAATTTATTCATAGTCCTTTTTCAATTTGCAATTTACAACAAATAATCATTCTATAGGCAGCCACATTTCATATGATAACAAAATATAATAAAATAAAAAGAATCGATAAATTATTTACGTACAAACTTGTCGAAATCTCATCAGGTACAACCGTGTAGCAATTCATACAACCCATGTAATAGTAATTTAACATTCAATTCATGTAACAATAATTTTTCATTCAATTTCACATGACACAACAAGCATCACATTTTCCATATCATACACACCATCCATCAACTTCTCCTAAACATATTAAATCATACAATTTATGCCATAAAAATAGAAAATTACAATTCAAGTATGGTATTGCATTATTATTAACACACGAACTTACCTCGTATACGAAAATGACCATTTTTACCATTTTGTCCACAACATGATATTTTACCTATTTTAACCCGAATTTCAATTTTCCTTACTCTATCATTACAAATATAGCCTAATTAAGACTCAAATTATTCAAATTGACCCAAAATCATATTTTGGTAAAATTACAATTTTGCCCCTAAACTTTGTCAAAATTATATTTTTGCCCCTAGGCTCGTAAATTAAACTTCATCCTATTTCCTTATGTTTTATGACATGCTGATAATTTTTCCCTTCTATAGTAACATCAAATTCACACTCTAACATGTACTTATGAACATTAGGTATTTTTACCGATTATGTCGTTTTACTCGTTTTCACGTAAAATCGCTTAGTAAAAGTTGTTTAACACAATTTCAAGCTTCATTTTCTACCATAAAACATCAAAATAAACACATTTCACCTATGGGTATTTTTCCAAATATAAACCCTAGGTTAAATTATTGCTAGAATAAGCTTAACCAAGTTACCGGGATTTGAAAAATGTAAAGAACTTTAAAAACGAGTCTAAGGAGTACTTACAATCGAGCTTGGGAGTTTGAACAAGCCTTAACCATGGCTGCTGCTGGTAGAAACGGTTGAATGAAGAAGATGATAGCTAATTTGGCTTATTTTCCTTTTTAATTCTTTTAATTATTAGTTTACCAAAATACCCCTAACTTAAAAAATATTTTATTACACCCATTTCATGTCTATTTTTTTCCAGCAATTAACCAATGGTCTAATTCATTTAAGGATCCTCAATTTAAAATTTCACAACAATTGGACACCTCTAGTATGTAGAACTCAACTTTTGCACTTTTTACGATTTAATCCTTTTGACTAAATTAAGTTCCCAAATGTCAAAATTTTCGAACGAAATTTTCACGAAATTATTCTGTGAAATCGTAGACCATAAAAAATATAATAAAAAATAAAATTTTCATCGTCGAATTTGTGGTCCCGAAACCACTGTTCCAACTAAGCCCAAAATCAGGGTGGTACAGTTTCAGTTGGATTAGCTCTTATGAGCTTCTGACTGGTGTGTCCAGTTGATCTGACGATGTACTCTTATCTGTAAGTCGTCTTCGAATTAAAATTTTGGTAAGGTAATTATTTAATGAATTTGATGAATTTTTTATTCAATTGAGTAATCAAATGATTTATATCATGAAACTTATGAAAAATGAATGAAAAGAAAATGTTAAACGAAGGTATGTATAAGTTCATGAAGTTGAAGATTTCAAGTGAGGTTATTCATGTTTAATGACTTATCCTTTGTTAATTCAAGTGAATTTTGAATTGATGCACTAACATGTGTTGTTGATGATGCTTAAGCTTGTGCCAAGCTATTGGTTGGATTTTATTATGTTTACTTTTAAAGTTATGCATTGAAATGGTAAGTGTCCAAATGGAAATATGCTTATGTTCATGAAAGGGTGGTAAGAATCAAAGTATGTATTTTCTAATAAAATGGTTTATCATGTGGGTGATGTTTATGCTTATGTCCTGTATTATGCAAATGAAACAAGTAAGAAAAGGTAACGAAACGGTAAGTTCAGACTTGAGATGTAATATGATGAAAAAGGGATTGATGAGTTGAATGATGTAATTATATGTGAGAAACTTACGTATGCTATGGATGATTTTACCTAGGTCATGAACAAGTATATTAATTAGTGAGTTGATGTTGTTATTTAAGATTATGCGAAGTAAATGAAATGGAAAGTAGGTAAATAGAATGGTAAGAAAGTAAATGGAGGGTTTTTAATATTATGAAAAGGTTAATGATTGAGCAATATGTTTTACAAATCCTATTATGTTAGGAATGAAAAATATATGTGATATTAATGAACTTAATCGTTTATGAGTTGATGGTTAAAAAAAGTTTGATAAAATTTGTGGAATTGGTTTAGGTTTATAATTACCCATAATGTTCATTATTAAATAGCATGTTATGTTTAAAGTTTAAACAAGCTTACTAAGCATTCATTGCTTATGTAGTTATTTTTCCTTTACTTTTTAGATTATCGGAAGCTCGACCGGTTTGGAAGCTCATCAGAGACATATCACACTATCCAATGATTATATTAATAGTTTTTGATGTTTTGATTAAGGTTATAATGACATGTATAGGTGGACTTGTGTTTGATGAACTAGTTGTTATGTTTGGCTTGTAAATATGGTAATATGATTAGTGTGCTTTTGGCATTTGATATCTTAATGGTTGGTGTTTTTATTGCTAAACTGATGCATGGTTTAAATGACCAAAGCATTATTTGTGGGCATGGCTGAAATGTGGTCAATTAGGTTATGTGTTGATATGGAATTTAGTTAAGGTTGTTTGGATGAAACATGATCATTTTGATACAAAAGTAAGAATGAATGCTTGGTTGTGATTAAGGTGCCTAAATGGCATCTTGGTTGAATGAATTTATGGTATATTGAAACAGTCTTATTATGCATATTTTGACATGTTTTGGTGCCTTGATCATAAGTTCATTTGGCTTGTAAGTACTTGTTGAAATTGGATGAAAAAAAGGCTAGATTTTGGCCTATTTCTTGTCCATACGGCCTAAGGCACAGGTGTGTGTCTCAGCTGTGTGTGACACACGGCCAGGCGACACTGCCGTGTCTCTTCTGTAGGTCTTAAAGGTTGCTATTTCGATTGTTACACGGCCTGGCACATGGGCGTGTGGCTTGGTTGTGTGACCCAAGTCAAAGAGTTACACGGGTACGGACACGGGCTGGGACACGGCCGTGTGTCCCTATGTTGATTGTACATAGCCTGAGACACAAGCGTGTGTCTCAGCCGTGTGAGTCACACGGCCATGTGACCCCTGCAGTCCAAATTTTTCAACTTTTTCCTAAACTTTCCAAATGTTTCCGATTTAGCCCCAAACTGTTTCCATAGTATTTTTGGGGCCTCAAGGGCTCGACATTATGAATGTATTTGAATGTAATTAGATTATGTTTGCATGATGTATGAATTGAATGGTTTATTGTTTCGTTTTTTGGTAATGCTTAGTAGCCCTGTTCCAGTGATGGATACGGGTTAGGGATGTTACAAGGGTGGTGGCAATTTCTTAATGACTTCAATTTTTGCTTTGTCGACAACGATTCCTTGCTATGAAATTATATATCCTAGAATGATGCCTTCACGAACCATGAAGTGGCATTTCTCCCAATTGAGAACAAGGTTGGTTTCTTCACATTGACAAATAACTAATTCCAGTTTTTTTAAACAATCTTCAACAGTATCGCCAAACACCGAGAAGTCGTCCATAAAAACTTCTAAAAGTTTCTCCACCATATCTAAAAAGATTGCCACCATACAAAGCTGAAATGTTATAGGGGCATTGCATAATCCAAACGATATTCATCAGAACATAAAAGGTCGATAAGGACATGTGAATGTGGTCTTCTCTTGATCAGTAGGAGCTATGGCAATCTGGATATACCCCAAATAATCATCTAGAAAACAATAGAAAGCTTTCCCCACTCATAGATCTAGCATCTGATCGATAAATGGCAGAGGAAAATGGTCCTTTCTTGTTGCTTTGTTGAGCTTCCAGTAGTCCATACAAACCCTCCATCTCATGATAGCACGAGTAGGAATGAAATTGTTATTATTATTGCTTACCACAGTGACACCCCCTTTTTTAGGTTCACATTGAACAGGGCTCACCCAAGAACTATTCGAAATTGGGTATATGATTCCAGCATACAATCATTTGATAATCTTCTTTTTGAAGACTTCCTTCATAATAGGATTGAGTCTTCTCTACTGCTCGATAGATTTGCCATGGCAATCCTTCAGTAATATTTTGTACAAGTAGATTGCTGGACTAATTCCTTTGATATCCATAATCGTCCATCCCAATGCTTTTTTAGATTTCTTCAAAACTTTCAATAATTGAGCTTTTTGATCTAATGTCAGTGCCATAGAAATAATTACTGGTAATGTGTTGTTGTCTCTCAAGTAAGCATACTTCAGATGTGCTGGCAAAGGTTTCAATTCCAACATAGGAGGATCTTCTATAGATGGCCGAAGAGGTTTAAAAAATGGTCTGATAAATTTAATGATTCAAACCTTCTCCTTGCTCCATTCTCGATTTGCTCAACATCCATCAGTTCACCAGGCTCTTCAATCATTTTTGCTTCAATCAACTCAAATAAATCTGCATCATCATTATAGTTATCGTAATAAAAATTTGTCATTTCTTCTTGAACTATTGTGTCAACTATCTCCACAGCGTGACATTCTTCATCTGTATTTGCACACTTCATAGCACCGAAAACATTAAAAGTTATTTGCTAATCATTAACCTTCATAGCTAATTCACCTTTTTGAACATCTATTAATGTTTTGCCAGTTGCTAGAAAAGCTCTCCCAAGTATGATTGGTAACTGTTTATCAGCCTCACATTCCACAATACTAAAATTTGCTAGAAAAATAAAATTTTCAACTCTTACCAACACGTCTTCTTTTTTACCTTCTAGATGTGTATATGAACGATCAGCTAATTGCAAAGTGATAGTTGTTGGTCTTGCCTTCCTTATTCCCAGCTTCTTAAAAACAAACATAAGCATTAGATTTATACTCACACCTAAATTACATAGTGCTTTGCCTACATAATGGTTTCCAATAGAGCAAGGTATAGTAAAACTCCCTAGATCCTGCAGTTTTGGTGGCAATTTGTTTCCTAGCATTGCTGTGCATCCTTTATTGAGAGCAATAGTTTTGAATTCTCCCAAAGTTGGGCATTTGTTCCAATGCTTCCACTAGCGGAATGTTGTTGATGTGTAGTTGCTTTAGGAAGTCCAAGAATTCCTTGAATTAAAAATCTTGCTTAGATTTTTGGAAACGCTAAGGAAAATATTGTAGTGGCTTTACTTCCATTTGTTGATGTTGTTTTGCCGTGGTATTTTTATTGGCAATACAAGGTGAATTTGCTTCAACATTTTTCTGGTTGCTCTTTTCCTTTGTAGCCCGCTCCACTACTGGTTCTAAATTCTTCTTAGTTGTGAAATCTAAACTACTTTCTTCAATACTGGTGTCATTAACAACTCCTGATAGCTGCGTACCACTTTAGAGTGTAATAGCTTTACACTATTCCTTTCCTTGAGATCGTGAATTTTTGGTATCGCTTGGTAGTGCTCCTTGCGGTCTTGAGCTCAATGCCTTGACAATTTGCCCCACTTGATTCTCTAAAGCTTTTAAAGATGCAGCTTGACTTTGAATGATAGCATCATTCTTTGCCATGTATTCCTTCAATAGATCTTCCATCAATGAGGAACTCGAAAGTGAATTTTGCTGAACATTTCATCGTGGCATGAATTGATTGTATCCAGGTGGTGCACCCACAACATTCTGTCGAATAGCATTGCTAGAATTTTCCCCCTAAATTACTCCAACTAAAGTTAGGATGTTGCTTCCATCCGAGATTATATGTGTTGGAATATGGGTTGTTGTTGCGATTGAAATTTCCCATATGATAAACTGAGGCTGGATTTGATGGGCATTCATAAAAAAAATGATTTTCTCTGCAATAAACACATGCTAACTCGGCTGTTTTTATTTCCTACACTGTAGCTAGTATTTTCAATGTTTTAATCATATTCATTAAAGATGATACCTAAGCTATTAGGGAAGTGATCGCATCAAGTTCCATTTCTCCAAAAACTCTTCTACTAGTCCCTACTCTGGTAATGGGGTATTGGTAATCATTATTTGCTATTCTCTCTAGAATTTTATATGCTTCATTATATGATTTACTGAATAGAGTCCCACTAGCAGATACGTCAACCACCATTCCTGTATGCACATTCAATCCATTATAAAACATTTCCATTTGCGTCCAATGTTGGAAACCATTCACCAGACATTTTCTGATTTAACTCTTTGAATCGCTCCCATGCTTCATATAACATATCTTCCTCAGATTACTGAAGTAGGAACCTTTGACAAAGTTCATTCCAAGATGCCACAGTACCTGACAGAAATGCATTTAACCATGCTCTTGCATGACTCACAATGAATAAGGGGATAACTTCAATTTTAGGGCATCTTCAAGAACAACCTACTGCTTGAATGAATCGCAGACTTCCAAAAAGAGTCTTAAGTGCAATCTTGGATCTTCAGTAGGCAATCCACTAAATTGCCCCACTATTTGTAACATTTGAAACATCACTGACTTTAACTCGAAATGCTGAGCTTGAATATGCGGCCTGACAATTCTTGGATTCAAATCATCTGAGATCGACACTACATATTCTCTGATGGGTTTGTCTCCATCATCTATTATTCGAGGAATATCAACATCCCTTCCTTCTTGATGTAATGACTCTTTTCTAACCTGATCATTTCTAATTCTTTCCATTTCTCGCAATTCTTTTCGCCTTCTTCTTAAGGTTCTCTTAATTTCTGGATTAAAAGAATACTCTTAAATTTCTAAAATATCTCTACTCATGCACCAAAAAAAATCCTAAAAAACAAAAAAAATGAAATCACTAATTAAGCTAAACTAAATTAAAGAGATAATAACACTCTAAATAATTCATCAAAATTTCTGATCCTCTACAACGACACCAAAAACTTGTCGCGTGTGAATGTGTAATGCAAATGTGCAAGTATACATGTCGAAACAAGTAATAAAGTGATGAGCGAGTATCGCCTCCACAAAAATCGAAATTGACTAAAATAATTGGTTATACTATTACTAAGAAATTAACTAATTAAATTGTACAAAAGAAATAAGATGTAATTGGGAAAGAGTTTGTAACAAAGGATTAATAAAATCAACTATGACTACAAATATGCTAGGGCAATTGAAATGCTATGGCAATTCTCAAAGAATAATTGGGAAAGAGTTTGTACTATTGAATGATAAAGGTTGGAATTACTTGAGTTTATTTCTATAACATAATAATGCCATGACAAAATCTTGACCATTCGATTGCTCAGGGAATCAGTACTATAGTTTGCTTCTTTCGAACGTCAGACTTTGAGCTATCATTCTAGGTTTTTGTATGTCTACAGAACTCAAGAATGATATCTAGATTTTTCTCCCTTTCCCTGTACAGATTGCAACTTATATGTCTAGAGTGCTACAAATATTCTTTCAAATACTTGCCTGTATCAACTGATTATAATCCAATCTAATTAATCTTTTCAGAATTAAATCAGATCTAATAATATGTTACACAGTTATCTATGTCTAGAGCTTGCATGCATGCATTAAAAATAATAAAAAATCAAATGAAATAGTATTCAACTTAAAATCTAACCATGGTCATTACAAATAATAAAAATTCACCCAAAACAATTCCAACCCAAAGAAAATTAGCTCATAGGTTGAACATTCGAATCCATAATAAAACCATTGAACATCATTGTTTAAATTCACGAATCACAAGTTCAAATTAGGAAATAAATGCAGAACTATAGGAAGCTTTTGCTACTCTTGTAACACCCCTTACCCACGTTCATCGCTAGAATAGGGTACGAGGCATTATCGGACTCAAAAGCATGCATAAAAACATTTCCAGGTCATAAAATTTCGTTCAAATTTAAAAATTTTCAACTTCTATCTTAAAGTCCCTTATATGGGCCTACGAGGCCCAAAACATACATTGGAGGTGGTTAGGGACTAAACTGAGAACTGTTGAAACTTTTGAGACACTAAGAAAATTTTCATATTTTGGAGAGTCATACGCCCGTGGGGGTAGGCTATGTGGTCACACACGCCCGTGTGGCTTAGGACACGCCCGTGTCCTCTACCCATGTAACTCTCTGTTTATGATGTCATCACCCATTTAGGGTCACACGGCCATGTCACACGCTCGTGTGCTAGGCCGTGTGGCCATCCTGTTGATGATAGTTAGGCTATTTACCAAGCCTTTTTTGATCGAAAAACACTTGCACAGCCATGCTAAGTTTATCAACACACAACATGGCATTTTTAGGCATCCCAATAACCACACCATGACATTCACACACTTAACTAATTATAACATGTAACTTACTCAACCATTCACATTTAGTATTTGCCACACATAATTATCACACATTCACTCATCCAACCCAAACAAGCATGCACATCCATGTAATGCTTCATCATAGACTTATAACATAGCAAATATTGGCCACATTAAATGGCCTTATACAAAAATGACCTTCAATTAGCATAGGCCAATATTCTAGGCCAACTCATAATATCATGTACACAATAACCAAATCCCTATACATGCCATACACTTAAAATGCTAGAAAGTCATAGATACCCATCAATAGCTTGTTAGTGTGATAGGATCTCCGACGACCTCCAACTGAGCTAGTATTTGTGACACTATAGGAAAAAGGAAAGGAAGAGAGAGTAAGTATATAGCTTAGTAAGTTGGTAAGTAAATAATAAAAAAATTATTAACATGCTTTTAACAATCCTCATAATATTTTCTCAAGATAATGCAATCATAATTGCACAAAGTTCCACTATTCACTTATGTTCATATCAAGCTGTCTACGCGAGTTATAGTCACTAAATTGTTTATATCTTGAGCTACGAAACTCCAAATTAAGTTCTGCTAATTTTTCTTGAAACTAGACTTACATATCTCCTTACCATAAAATTTCTAAAATTTTTGGTTTAGCAAATAAGTACAGTTTATTTTTTAAAACTGTCCCTATTCTGCTATCTAACAGTTTCGACCCTTCTTCACTAAAAATTAATTATCTCCTCATACGAGACTCGAATGATGTTCTCATTTGATTATATTGAAAATAGATTCATTAATAATTTAAAAAATATAAATTGTAACTCGTAATTTTTCTATAATATTTTTAATGATTTTCCAAAGTTAGAACAGGGGATTCTGAAATTATCCTGACCCTGTCCCACAAAAATTGAAACATCTTATAATAAGAAATTCTTTTGCTTAGCTGTTTCTTCTATGTGAAACTACACTCAATAATATTTAATTTCATATCTTCTTATTCCTCTAATTAAATTTCCGCAATATTTGGTGATTTTTCAAAGTTATACAATTGCTCCTATCCAAAACTGTTTTACTGCTAACTTTACTCTTTCATGATTTCTTTGTATTAACATCCATTTAATCATACATAACACCGAAGCATATCTTTAACTAGCCATTCCAATAGCTAGCCATTATTAAATATTTACATGCCATTCATTGGCCAATTTAACCTATACATCAACAACAAAACTTAAACTTATCATGTCTCAATTTAATTTGGCCTAAAAGCCTCACACATGATCATCAATCAAATTTACCACCTATTTATACGTCATTAGTATAGACTTATAATCACAAGGTCATCACAAGATCATTTTCATAGGTAGGACTTACTCATTTACATTCTTACCAAATGTCCTATATACATAAAATTCATTACTCATGAATTTTGCGTACATACCTGTACCCTTTCAACATGATCATACCTTGTCATTTCTTTGACAAAATCTTTGGATTTACCCGTTGAACCTATTGGGATACCAAGGATACTCGAGAAAACTCGTACATGATTTATCATACCAATGCCATGTCCTAGACATGGTCTTATATGGAAATCTCATATTGATGCCAATGGCCCAGCTATGGTCTTACAGGATGCCTCATGCCGATGCCATGTCCCAGACATGGTCTTACACTGGTTCAAATAACGATGCCGATGCCATAATGATGCCAATGCCATGTCCTAGACATGGTCTTACACTGGCTCACATAACAATGCCGATGCCATGTCCCAGACATGGCCTTACACTAGCTCACATAACGATGCCGATGCCATGTCCCAGACATGATCTTATACGGGATCACATACCGATGCCATATCCCAGATATGGTCTTACACGGTTACACATATTGCCATGGTCCAACCATGGTCTTTACCGTCAATTCATAACATGTCGTAATTCGATCATGCTCAACCCAGCATTTCTCTTAATTTGATCTTTTAATACGATCTCGTATTTTTATATTATTCATGATCCAATAATAACATACAAAATAATACATGATATCGATTAAGCATTTAAACATATCAAATTTAATGCTTATTAACATACGAACTTACCTCGGTATGAAACGACGAAATAAGTCAATTACTCGATTATCTTGCTTTCCCCCCGATCTAATTCCGAATTTCATCTTCCTTGATCTATAACAACATATTTAATTTATTTATTCATCATGCTAATCAAATTAGCCCAATTTCACATTTTTTGTAAAATTATATATTTACCCTTATACTTTGTCATATTTACACTATTGCCCTTAAGCTCGTAAAATGAAATGTGTTCAATTTCTTTACTACCCATGCATATACGAACCTTTTTCATGCTTAGGGCAACCTACATTTTCCATTATTTCATACATTTACCACCTATTTTACAACTCTTACAAAATGGCCCATTTTAGGTGTTTTCATGAAAATCATTTAACAAAGGTTGTTTATTTAACAACCAATATTCATTTTCTTCCATAAAAATTCAGCAAAAAACATGAATATTCTCATGGAAAAACCCTAGACTTTCAACCATTTTGCAAAATAGTCCCCTCATTAGCTAGATTAAGCTACAAGGGTTCCAAAAATACAAAAATCATAAAAAATGACCATCAAAATCACTTACTTGTGAGGGATAAAAGTTGCTGAAATTTTCAAGCTTCCATGACTATTCCTTGGGTAAGAATCGGTGGAGAAGAAAGAGAAGTAAAAAGATGATAGCTTTTCTTTTTATTTTAATATTGCTCTACCTATTAAGTCACCTAAAGTCACCAATTTTGACCATTTTAATTTTTTTTGTCTCCATGTACATCCACCACTCATTATTAGTGGTCTATTTACTCAATAAGGACCTCCACATCTAATTTCTTTAGCTACATAACACTTTTGACTAGTAGAACATAATTTTCACTCTTTATGCAATTTAATCCATTTTTCGAAATTAAGCATGCAACTGCTAAAATTAATTTACCAAACTTTTCAAATATCTATAAAATCATGCTATAAAACATCAAATAATATCAAAAATAATTTCTCCGACCTCGGATTTATGGTTCCAAAACTACTGTTTCGACTAGGCCCAAAATCGGGATGTTACAACTCTAGCTTTCACTCTAATAATGAGATTTGATGCAAAACACAAGGCATATTTCTCTTCCCCTTCCTTACGTCTGTAATTCTTCTACTTTGTAAGTTGCTACCCTCTTCGCTTTTTTCTGAGAATTCACGAGAATCTAATGCAGAGAGGTAGAAACTGTTTTTCTCTCTTTTTCTCTTTCAACCCCAGATTCTCCTTTTCTTTTTTTTTCTTTTTCCTTATTAATAGGGTAGGTCCCTCCCTCTCAGCACACACCTTTTGCTTCCTCTTTTTCAGAGTGGTTTATCTGGTACAAGTACAGCTGACTGAGAGTGATGTGGATTGAGTGTTGCATCAGCTCCTTGGAATTGTCATGGCATTCATGTTGGCAATCTAACCAACATTTTTTTCATAGCAATATTTCACTTCCTTCATTTTCCTACTCCTTTTCTCTTTTATTCTTTATCCTTCACCTGCTGCCAACCACAAACAACACCTTTCTTCCCTAATAATAGAAGTAACAAATAATAACATGTATAGCACAATCCAAGCTTTATTATGTAATGTTCTAAAAAAAATATAAAAATTCAAACATATTTACTAAATTACAAACAATTAATTCAATCTAGAGGCTTGAAATATAACTCTTTTCAAGAGTTATCAATTATCTCGTATTTCTTTTCAATCCCTATAAATAGTTATACAAAGAGAAAAACTATTTTTTTGGAAGATCAAAACCTTCTGGGAAATCTTCAACAATGGATTCAGGTATGCTTCTGTTGGAAAAAAACTAGTTTGAAAACGATTTTTTTGCATTGTAGAAAATTAAAATTTTAAAAACTAACCCGGTTTGTGATATTTATAGCAATAAACCCTCAACCGAAATCGTAACTATGTTTCTGAATAAGTGGATCCTTGATATTTTCTGGCTTTCTATAACACCCTACACCTGGTCTGGTTGTCGAACCCGAGCTACGGAATGCTACAGTAAATAATAGAATCGAAACATGTAACTAATTCAAGTATTTTATTCAAAACAATATTAAATCATCCATTCATAAAACAAATCATGTCTTGCATACAAAATTCGATCTTAATTCGAACTTACGATAGCTCTAAAATCAATTTTGAAACAAACATGGACTAATTTAAAACATTTTAAAAAAGATTGGACAAAAGTGTAAAGCAGGGTCACACGCCCATGTAAAGTAGGGTCACATGACCATGTAAACTAGGGTGACATAGCCGTGTGGACCTAAATGTAAAATCCCAAAAACATTCACACGGAAGTGTTGCTAGGTAGTGTGAGAGATTGTGTCCGTGTTCAACCAAAACCACCCTAATAATATGGAGCACACAGTCGTGTCACTTGCCTATGTACGACATATGACCGTTTGGTAGCCCGTGTATGCAATTAGGTACCTTATTATGCAAACTATTAAAACTAATCCCTCCTATAACGCCCTCACGCCCGAGACCGTCGCCAGAGTCGAGCTTGAGGTGTTACTAAACTTATTTCATTAATTAAACAGCTCAAACAATTTATTTTTAAAATTTCCAGACAAGCTGGCTAACTGCATCACAATCGCTTAAAAATTCATATCTCGAGTTTCGAAACTATAAATTAAGATATATAAATTTTTCCTGAAACTAGACTCATATATCTATCTACTAATGTTTTTTTTAGAATTTTTGGTTTGACCAATTAGTACAGTTTATTAGTTAAAGTCTCCCCTGTTATAGGGTTTGACTACTCTGACCCCTATGTATTACGAATTAGATATCTCCCTGTAAAGAGTTTTAATTATTATTCCATTTGTTTCTCATAAAACTAGACTCAATAAGGATTTCATAAATGTAAGGTAAGACTCCTAATTATTTTTTTACAATTTATGGTAGATTTTTAAATTCAGAACAGGGGATTCAGAGATCACTCTGACCCTGTTCCACCAAAACTTAAATATCTCATAAAATATAACTCATTTACCTGTTTTGTTTCATCCATGTGAAAATAGACTCATCAAGCTTAGATATCATAACTTATTCATCATTTAATTCCATTTCTTACTATTTTTAGTGATTTTTCAAATTCACGTCATTGCTGCTGTCTAATTCTGTTTTGTGGCCAATTTTACTTTTCCAAGGATTTTCATGGTTTAGTTAAGACATAAAGCATACATGTTATCATATATAAACTTGATTAGCCATTCCAATAGCTAAACATTTTCAAGACCTTTTCTTACCAAAACATAACCATATCATATGATCATTTACACAAAGTGAGTATAGTGCTATACATGCCACATTCAAAATATACAAGCCATTTTACCAATTTAGGTCTTCGGATAGTGTGAACGAGCCTTCGACCTATCCCGATTCTCAAGCCAGCTTGTCAAAACTACAATGAGTGAAAAGGAGGGAGTAAGCATAAATGCTTAGTAAGTTCACATGCAAATAATAAGTAACATGATCATGCAATCCAATATAAACATCATTAAGACATACATAACATAAGAATACTTACTATCTTACCACAGTTTTGTCTCACCAAGTTTTCAACCAAGAATTAAACTCATACCTGTCCATTTTCACTTCTTCAACACATTCATCATCGAATCACTTTCGTTTTAAGCATTCTCCATATTCTCTTAGGATTCTCCCGTTGAACACATAGGAATATAATTTTGGATACGCGGATAGTGTGCACGTAAGTGCTATACTCATAACTGAACAAGCTCAATAGCTTTTGAATCTATATAGCCAAGCTACCATGTAACCTTCCCATAAACGAACTCGCACTCAACTCAATGAGCTCGGGCGTTCGCATCCATAAGTGAACTCAGACTCAACTCAACGAGCTCAGATGCCTAGTTACATCTCACGAACTCGGACTCAACTCAACGAGCTCGGAACTCAACCATCCTAGTGACATGTCACTTGTACCCTAATCTATTCCCAAGGTCCAAAGGGGATTCTTCTAAATTTTACATTTTGATCACCTTCTTCGAAATGTAAAAACCGATACTTGCAAACATCTCATACTTATCAAGTTGTTCACATAATTTGCATATTACCAAATAATAATTCACAAAGCATAATATTTCATGATAATAAATATCATATCATACAAATATCATTAAATCTCTTAAAATGAAAATTATGTTACCTTATTTACACATGAACTTACCTCGATACAAAATATTAGCCATCGAGCCTATTCCTCGTAAACTTTGTTTTTCCCTCGATCACGACTTGAATCTTGTTTCTCTTGATCTATAATACCAAATTAATTTTATTTAATACATACATTCATCAAAACAGCCCCTAATACGAACTTTGGAAAAATTACCATTTTGCCCTTAAACTTTCACATATTTACACTTTTTCCCCAAGGCTCGTAAATTAAACCTCATCCTATTTTCTTATGTTTTATGACATGCTGATCATTTTCCCCTTCTATGGCAACATCAAATTCACACTCTAACATGTACTTATGAATAATAGGTATTTTTACTAATTAAGCCCTTTTACTCGTTTTCACTTAAAATCGAGTAGCACAAGTTGTCTAACATAATTTAAAACCTCATATTCTATCATAAATCACCAAAATACACAAATTTCACCTATGGGTATTTTTCCAAATATGAACCCTAGGTTGAATTATTGCTTGCATAAGTTAAATCGAGCTACTGGGATTTCAAAAACATAAAAATCATTAAAAACGGGGCTTGAAATCACTTACTATGAAGCTTGGAAGTTGAAGAAACCCTAGCTACGGAGAGAGGTAAGGTTCGGCCAAGGCTTGATGAAGATGAACACATTTTGGCCTTAATTTCCCTTTTAATTAATTTTAATTATAAAATGACTAAAATACCCTTAGTACCTTTCTTTGAAAATTTTCATGTACAAGCCCATTTTTGTCCAAAATTTTAGAAATTGATCAAATTGCTATTTAAGACCTCCTTATTAATATTCCAAAGCAATTTCATACTAAAAACTTCTAGAATATAAGTTTTGTAAATTATTCGATTTAGTCCCTAATCTCAACTTAAGCACTTTATGCATCGAATTTCATCACGATTTTTTCACACAATCATGCAATCATATCATAAACCTCAAAATAATTATTTCTATCTCGGACTTTGTGACAGCCCTAATGTGACCCTAGTCGGAAAGTGGTTTCGGGACCACAAAACCGAGTCATAAAAATAATTAATTGTTATATTCTATGCTTATCATGTGTGTACATGCATATGTGGAAGTTTCATTCCCTAATTTTGCCAATTGCATGAGGAATTATTAAATAGGGATCAACATGAGACATGGTGAAATATGATAGGCTAATTTTAAAGGGCTTATTAGTGCATGTCAACACAAGGGTGGACTTGCATGTCAAATTGCCCAATTCCCTTATAGTGGCCGGCCAAGATAGATTGATGATGGGCAATATATTTGTTTGAATTAGATATTATAATAAGAAATTGGGTTATTGGAGATAAAATAAATTAAAGAAAGGAATTAAAAAGGAAAAAGATGAATAAAATAAGGGAGGAAGAAGGAGTGTTCATCCTTTTTCCTTTTACAATTGCCGTGAGTAAAGAAAACAAAGGTGAAGGAAGGCTCATCTTTCATCTTCTTCATTTGCCGAAATTGAGAAAGGAAAGATTGAAAAAAAGAAACCAAGGCATTCGGCCATGGCTATTTCAATGGAAAGGTATGCATTGTGATTTTTATTCTAATTGATATTGAGATTTAGTTGATATGGGTATAGTCTAGTTAACCCATGGCAAAATTCATGGATTCATTGTTGGGAGAAAAGAATGGAAGTTGCCGTATGTATGGGTATGTATGTACTTTGGAAAGGAGATTTTTGTGTCATTGAGTTCTTGTTGTTATGTGTGTATGTGCATGAGTATTCGGCCATGCTATAGAATTCATGTTGCAAAATGATTAATGCTTAATGTGATATATAATTGTACGTGTGAATGAACTTGAGAATATCTAAATTATTGGTTGGAGGTGCCGAATGTGGTCTTGGATGAGTTTTAAAGAATAAAAATTTAGGTGACTAGAGGTCAAGGACATTCGGTCAAAGGCTTGTGTGCTAGCAAAATCGGCCTAAATGTCGTTTTGATGTGTTGAATTGAGTAAGCTAGATGTTGGAACACATAAGGATTCGGCCTTCTAAAACAATAGAGATAAGTGTATGAAAGGCTAAGTTTAAGTAGTAAGGCCGAATAGGTTGTAGATAAGGCACTTGTGAGTTCTTGGCCAAGCAATTGACAAATTAAATTAGAGTTCTTGTGACGTATAATGTCAAGTCTAACTTGGTATATTCGGCCACCTAATTAAGTACATAGGTGGTGTTGAATTTAATCTTGCACATTCGGCTATATGGGGTAAAAATGGGTCAAGTGTTCATGAGATGAAATTTTGTGATTTGATGAATTATAGGTGATAGTATAGATATACATATTCGGCCATCACTTGGGAGCTTATGTGATGTTGAGTTTAAAATTAGCAAGGTGATTGCCGAATGTCCAAGTATGCATATGCATGTGTGATTAGATTATTGAAAGTATGGTAATTGCATAAGGTTATTAGCCGAATAGCTAAGAATGTGAGGTAGCAAGATAAAAATTTTACCATGCCGTTCCGTATGTCATAAAATCATTAAAATGTGAATACCAATATATGTAGCAAAGCGGTTGAATGAGTTAATTTATTTGTTTAAGCTCAAGATCCTAAAGGAGAGGCGTCCAACAAGGGGAAATCGAAGGTCATCGAGTAGCCGACTTGGAATTATTTTACCCAACACAAGGTAAGTCATTAAGCATATAGTTGGTATTGATTTAAATGATTGTAATACCTATGCAATTGTGTTTAATGAGATGAAATGTATACAAATGTATATGTATGTAGAGATGAAATTGTCGAATGTAAAAAGGCAGTGAAGCGTATAGAGTGGTTGGTTTTCGGCACTAAGTGTGCGGGCAATAAATGTTCACGGTTGTGAGATTGGCACTAAGTGTGCGGGCTTGAAATGCATGGCACTAAGTGTGCGAGTTTAAAGTACATGGCACTAAGTGTGCGTGGTTGATTATTAAGCACTATGTGTGCGAACCCACTATATATATATTTTCTATCAATTATTTATATTAAGGGTGCGACCTTACCGAGTCGATTTCGGATAGCGGAAAGAGGTAAGTACCTTGAGTTCATGGCTAATAGGCGCTATGTTTATATTTGGAGTTGAGCTTGGTAAGTTTTGAACCTATGTGACAATTATAATTGAAGTCACGTGCATAAGGTTCATCGTGGAATAGGTAAAAGGTCATTTAGTTGTATGATTGTAACGAAAATAGAATGATGTATGAAAATGCCTCAAATATCCTATTGATTAGTATATGGAATGTGAATGTATGACTTGGTATGAGATTGAACCGAAAGGTCTAAGGAACTATGGTATAGTTCGGTTTGGATGGAGTAATTAGCCTCGTTCCATTTTGTTTCCTCTTGTGATAATGTTATTAATGGATGGTAGTGCATTGCTTATGACTTACTGAGTTATATACTCATTCGGTGTTTGCTTGTCACCTATTTTAGGTTTCTTGGACTCGTCTTTTTTGCGTGCTCAGACCGTCATCGAAGTCATCACACCAGCTAGCAAGTTTTGGTACTTTCTTCTTAGTCGGTCTAGGAGAACATTTCGGCATGTATAGGCTATTATGTTGTGTTTGAACTTTGGTATGTAAACTTTCAGCCATGCGAAAATGGCATAAATGTTAATTTGGACTTTGGGTCCTATGATATTTAGTTATAAATCCTAGTAAATGGGTTTTATAATGTGGTCATGACTGATATTGGGCCGATTCGGTTTTGGTTGAATAATAGTTGAGGCCTATTCTATTTTTATGCCATATGTCATGGTTGATTATTTTTGGTGCTAAAATTCATGATATGGCAATAGTGTAGTAGGGAGATGTTTGACAATGATTAGCCTTTGGCATGGCTAGTCATGATCATAATTTGTGATATGTATGATGAATTATTAGTTAGATCAAGGAGAAATCACGAAATAGGCATAGTTGCTTTAGTAATAGATGCTGGTAGCAGCAGTGATGTGAGATTAAAAAATCACTAAAAATAGTAGGAATGGAATTAAATAATGAATAAATTATTTAATCTAAGCTCGATGAGTCTATTTTCATATGGAAGAAACGAAATGACCATATGATCTGTATGTTAGGAGATAATTAAACTCTTGTGAAACAGGACCAGAGCGATTTCTGGATCCCCTGTTCTGACTTTAGAAATTCACCATAAATTAATCAGAGATAATTAGAAGTCATGCCTTATATGTATAGATTCCCTTTTGAGTCTAGTCTCATTAGAAACAAATGACATAAGTATTGAAGCTCTGTAAAGGGAGATATCTAAGTCGTAATGCACAAAGGTCAGAGTAGTCAAACCCAGGAACAGGGACGACTTTAACTAATAAACTGTACCAATTGGCCTGACCAAAAATTCTACAAAAATTCTACCATATATATATATGAGTCTAGTTCCAGGGAAAATTTACGGAACTAGATTTCGAGTTTCATAACTCAAGATATGATTTTTAAAGTGACTAGTACGCAGATTGACAGCTTGTCTGGGAACTTTTTAATAAGTGGTTTGAAGTCTGTTAACACCTCGTGTTCGACTCCGGCGACGGTCTCGGGTTCAGGGTGTTACAGACTTGTGGTCACGAAACCACTATTCCATTAGCCCCTAATTCAGGATATTACAACTCTCCCCCCCCTTTTAAGGATTTTCGTCCTCGAAAATATTACCAGTAAACAAGTGTGAATATTGATTTCTCATAGTTTTCTCAGGTTCCCATGTAGTCTCTTCTACCCCGTGCTTTTGCCACAATACTTTCACGAGAGCGACATTTTTATTTCTTAGTTGCTTGACCTCTCGAGCTAAAATCTTAATCGGTTCTTCTTCGTAAGTCATATCCGGTCGTAGCTCAATTTCTGTCAGTGAAATTATATGTGAAGGATCCGAATGATACCGATGTAGCATAGATACGTGGAACACATCATGCATCTTCTGTAATTCATATGGCAATGCTAACCGATAAGCTACTCGTCCAACTTTTTCAATTATTTCATACGGTCCAATAAAACGCGGACTTAACTTGCCCTTCCGTCCAAATCTAAGAACTTTCTTCCATGGAGACACTTTTAAAAATACCTTATCACCAACTTGAAACTCGATTTCCTTTCGTTTCAAATTCGCATAAGATTTCTGTCTATCTGAAGCAGCTTTCAAACAATCTCGAATCACTTTCACTTTTTCTTCGGTTTCTTTTATTAGATTAACTCCATAAATCTGATTTTCCTTGAGTTCAGTCCAATACAATGGCGTCCGACCTTTACGACCATACAATGCTTCATAAGGTGCCATCTTCAAACTCGTCTGATAACTATTATTATAAGCAAATTCTACCAACGGTAAATACCTTTCCCAACTACCCTGAAATTCCAATACACAACATCTGAGCATGTCTTCAAGAATCTGAATCACTCTCTCTGACTGTCCATCAGTTTGTGGATGAAAGGCAGTGCTGAAATTTAACTTCGTACCTAATGCCTCTTGCAATTTTTTCCAAAACCGCGAAGTAAATCTCGGATCTCTATCCGAAATGATTGACAAAGGTATTCCGTGAAGTCTAACAATCTCACTGATATACAATTCAACCAACTTATTAAGAGAATAATCCGTACATACCGAAATAAAATAAGCCGATTTAGTCAGTCTATCAACTATTACCCAGATGGCATTTTTCTTCCCTGGAGTTAACGGCAACCCTAATACAAAATCCATAGTAATCCGATCCTATTTCCATTCAAGAATCATAATAGGCTAGAGTAGTCCCGAAGGTACTTAGTGTTCAGCTTTCACTTGTTGATACAAACTCGGAGATATCTCTTTTCATTCCACTCCACTAATACATTTTCTTCAAGTCATTATACATTTTCGTACTGCCCGGGTGAACTGCCAAACAACCATTATGTGCTTCATGCAAAATCTTTTGAATCAACTCATCATTTTTCGGTACACAAATCCGATTTTTAAATATCAAGCAACCATCAAAACCAATTCTGAAATCCGACCTCGTATCACCCTCACGTTGTTTCCTTTTGGCTTGCAATTCTTCATTTGCTTTTCTGAACTTCACAAATCTCTTGTAAAAACATCAGTCTTGCTCTTAACTCTGCTAGAATCGATCCATCATCTGATACCTTTAACTGAGTACTCATAGCTCTCAAAGCAAATAGCAACTTTCCGCTTAAAGAATCGGCAACCACATTTGCTTTTCTCGGATGGTAGTCAATAACAAGCTCGTAATCTTTCAATAACTCCAACCATCTTTGCAGTCTCAAATTCAAGTCTTTTTGTGACATCAAGTACTTAAGACTTTTGTGGTCGGTATATACTCGGCACTTTTCACCATACAGATAATGTCGCAAAATCTTCAGAGCAAACACTATAGCAGCCAATTCTAAATCATGAGCCGAATAATTCTTTTCGTGAGATTTTAACTGCCTCGAAGCATAAGCCACCACTTTTCCCTTCTTGCATAAGTACACATCTTAAGCCATTTCGCGAAGCATCACTATACACCACAAATTCTTTACCTGATTCGGGTTGTACCTGAAATATTTCAAGAGAGCTTTGAATAAAATTGTACTCATCTTATTAACTAAAGAATTGAACTTAAATAGAGAAAAGAAGTCCTAATCCTAATTGGGAAAATAGTTCCCTTATTCTAATAAACTACTAAAACATAAAAAGAAAATAGTTCCCTTATTCTAGTAAACTACTAAAAGATAAAATAAAAATATTTCTAGAATATGAATAAAACTTATCTACCCAAATAAGATTTATCTACCTAAATAAATTTAAAATATATACATATTTCAACACCCTCCCTCAAGTTGGTGCATATATATCAATCATGCCCAACTTGCTTACAAGAAAATCAAAGCTTGTCTTAGAGAGTCCTTTGGTGAATATGTCAGCAATCTGTTGTTTTGAAGGAACAAATGGTATGCACACTTGGCCTTCTTCAATCTTCTCCTTGATAAAGTGTCTATCAATCTCAACATGTTTAGTTCTGTCATGTTGGACTGGGTTGTGAGCAATGCTAATGGCAGCTTTGCTATCACAGTACAACTTCATTGGTGAAGTTATTGGTTTCCTCAGCTCTTCCATAATTCTTTTTAACCACATCATTTCACAAATTCCTTGAGCCATTGATCTAAACTCAGCCTCTGCACTACTTCTTGCTACGACAATTTGTTTTTTGCTTCGCCAAGTCACAAGGTTTCCTCAAACAAATGTACAGTATCCTGATGTAGATCTTCTGTCTGTTATTGAGCCTGCCCAATCTGCATCTGTATAAGCTTCAATTCCTCTTTGTTCGGATTTCTTGAAGAATAAGCCCTTTCCCGGTGAACTCTTCAAGTATCTTAGAATTCGAAACACTGCTTCTTCATGTTCCTCCATTGGGGAGTGCATAAATTGACTCACTAAGCTTACTGCAAAAGCTATGTCTGGCCCTGTATGTGATAAGTAAATTAACTTACCAACTAATCTTTGGTACAGCCCTTTATCAACTAATCGACCTTCTTTATTTCCAAATTTTACATTTGGATCAATTGGTGTGTCAGCTGGGCGGCAACCACTCATCCCAGCCTCTTTTAAAAGATCAATCACATATTTTTTCTGAGAGACCACAAGACCCTTCTTTGATCGAGCAACTTCCATTCCAAGAAAGTATTTCAAAGGACCCAAGTCTTTGATCTCAAACTCCAATGCTAGATGCTCCTTGAGATGTCTTATTTCATCCATATCATCTCCTGTAAGAATGATTTCATTGACATAAACTATAATAACAACTATTCTACCTTTTTGTGAATGTCGATAGAACATTGCGTGATCAGCTTGCCCTTGTGAGTAACCTTGTTTTTTAACAACTTGAGTGAATCGTTCAAACCAAGCTCGAGGAGACTGCTTCAAACCGTATAAAGATTTCTTGAGTTTACATACTCGAGTTCCAAATTTTTCTTGAAAACCTGGAGGAGGATCCATGTAAACTTCTTCTTCAAGTTTTCCATTTAGGAAAGCATTCTTCACATCTAGCTGCTGTAAAGACCAATCAAGATTAATAGCAATTGATAAAAGAACTCTGACGGAATTTAATTTGGCCACTGGAGCAAATGTTTCAAGATAATCTATCCCGTATGTTTGAGTGTACCCTTTAGCTACCAACCGGGCTTTGTATCTATCTAAAGATCCATCTGGTTTGAATTTGGTTGTGAACACCCATTTACAGCCCACTGTTTTTTTTCCCTACAGGTAATTCCATTGTTTCCCATGTACTTATTTTTTCAAGAGCACGCATCTCCTTTAAAATAGCCTCCTTCCACTCAGGAACCTGTAAAGCATCTTTCACATTTTTTGGTATTTGTACAGTATCGAGACACGAAACAAAGGTTGAGAATGTCGAAGATAAGGCTTTATAGGATACAAAGTTAGACATAGGATATTTGACAATATTTCTAACACCTTTTCTTTTGGCAATTGGAATATCTAAATCAGAAAATTCATTGGCTGGATTATGAGCTTTACCTGGACTTTTGACAGGATCTTGCGGGTCGGATTCTTGGTGATGAATCTGGTGGATTCCACTTTCTTGATTTTGATTTCTTCTTGAGTAAACAATTAACTCCTTTGTTTGTTCTTTATTTTCATGATCAGACTCTACACCTTCATCCTCATTTTCATTAACATTAACATCATTAATTTTTGTGTTAATTATAAATTCGCCTTCCCCATTATTAGAATCCCTATGTTGTATATTCCTAGTCTCTTCTTGATCAATTATAGAATCTTCTTTAGTCTAATTTCCTCCCTGAAGATTGGAATCAAAATAAGATTGTGTTTCAACAAATGTGACATCCATGGTAACTATAGTCTTCCTATCAATTGGATCACAACATTTGTAACCCTTTTTATTAGAAGCATAACCAACAAAGACACATTTTTTTGCTCTAGGATCTAGTTTACCTTGGTTGTGAAGATGAACAAAAACACTACACCCAAAAACTCGGAGGGATAAATCTGTAATCAATTTAGAGTTAGGAAAGTTATCTTTAAAGAGACTAAAAGGAGTTCTATAATTTAGAATTTTACTGGGCATTCTATTAATAAGATATGTAGCTGTTAACAAGGCTTCACCCCAAAGATAACGTGGTACTTGACTAGTGAACATCAAGGCTCTAGTTACTTCCAAAAGATGTCAGTTTTTTCTTTCTGTGATCCCATTTTGTTGTGGTGTATTTGTACAAGAACTTTGGTGGACTATTCCATGTTTGGTTAAGAAAACACCTAATTGGTCGCTAAAAAATTCCCTACCATTGTCAGTTCGAAATACTTCTATTTTCACAGCAAATTGTGTTTTCACCATAGCATAAAAAGACTGAAACACATTTTTAACTTCAGACTTATCTTTTAATAAAAACGCCCAACAAAGTCGAGTATGATCATCAATAAATGTGACAAACCAACGTTTTCCTGAAAAAGTCGAGACTATTGAAGGTCCCCAAACATCACTATGAATTAACGAAAAAGGTTTGGAGGCTTTATATTTTTGAGGTGGAAAGAATGACCGATGATGTTTAGCCAATTCACAAAATTCACAATGATATGAAGAAGGACTTTTATTTTTAAATAGATTAGGTAACAAATATCTTAAATAATAAAAATTAGGATGTCCAAGCCTATAATGCCAAATCATAACCTTATCAAAATCAGAAATAGAATTTAAACATAAAGTAGTTGTTAGTTAACTTAGATGGTCGTCTTCAAGAAAGTAAATTCCACCAAATTCTTTAGCATTGCCAATCATCCTCCCCGAGACCATGTCCTGAAACTTACACATAGAGGAGTCAAATATAACATGACAATTTGAAGACTGGGATAATTTACTGACCGATATGAGATTACAAGCTAGATTTGGCACATGTAAAACATCATGTAAAACCAAGGAAGATGAAATTTTAACAGTGCCTTTCCCGGCTATTGCCGAGAAGGACCCATCTGCTACTTTGATCTTTTTGTTTCCTGCGCAAGGTGTGTAAGTTGAAAAAGAAAATGACTGCTAGTCATGTGATCACTAGCTCCAGAATCAACGATCCATGTGCTTGTTTTACAAGGCTTGACACTGAAAAAAACAAAAAAATCAGTACCTGATTAGGCAAAAGAGGAAGAAGGATTATTGGATGAGTTAGGAATAGAAGAATTCATCCGAAATTGTGGTGATTGAAAAAACTTGTGAAGATGCTCTAATTGTTCCTTAGTGAATGGAGACCCTTCCAGAGAACTTTGGCCCTCATAATTTCTATTAATTGTTTGGAAAGCTCTACTATCCCCTGATTGTGGACCATGACCATTGCCACTCTTTTTCCTTCCATTTTTCGGTTTCCCATGGAGCTTCCAACAAGTTTCACGAGTGTGCCAATATTTTTTGCAGTGATTGCACCAAGGTTTTTTCTTTTTTTCACTATCATCATTATTTTTAATAGTTACAAGAGCAGAATTATCATCATTAGCTTCAAACCCTGACTTTAACATTACTTTTCTCCTTGTCTCCTCTCTCCTAACCTCAGAAAAAATCTCACGAAGTTTTGGAAGCCATTTTTTCCCTAGGATCCGAGATCTCATTTCATCAAATTCTTTATTTAAACCAGCCAGAAACCATCCTCTTCTTTTTTCATAGCTTTTACACCATCTCCGGGACACTCCCATTCATCATTATAACACTGATCCAGTTCTTGCCAAAGAGACATCATCTCATTATAATAAAAAGTAACTTCTTTTTCCCCTTGCCAACTTTCCACAGTTTTATTTTTAACTCAAAAATCTGTGAAGCGTTTTCTAAATCTGAATAGGTGTCTTTCACAGCGTCCCAAACATCTTTAGCAGTTGGGAGAAAAAGAAAAGGTTTACCTACGGATGCTTCCATGGAATTAATAAGCCACGCAATTACCATAGAATTTTCTGACCTTCACTTGCTCATCTTTGGATCACCCACCTGTGGTTGCTCAACTTCTCCATTTAAATGACCTAGCTTGCCGCGCCCATCAATTGCTAATTTTACGGACTGCGACCATTCCAGATAATTCTTGCCATTCAACTTGTGAGATGTCAATTGAAAAGAAAAGTGAGACACATCTATCCCTTGAGTCATTGTACTCTTGGTAGTTGTTTCAACTGTAGAACTTTCTTCCTCTGTTTGATTGCTGGATCTCTTATCTCCAGTGAAGGCTATTTTAACCATGATGTTACTAGAGATTTTAACCTAGCTCAGATGCCATGAAAGATTTCAAGAGAGCTTTGAATAAAATTGTACTCATCTTATTAACTAAAGAATTGAACTTAAATAGAGAAAAGAAGTCCTAATCCTAATTGGGAAAATAGTTCCCTTATTCTAATAAACTACTAAAACATAAAAAGAAAATAGTTCCCTTATTCTAGTAAACTACTAAAAGATAAAATAAAAATATTTCTAGAATATGAATAAAAATTATCTACCCAAATAAGATTTATCTACCTAAATAAATTTAAAATATATACATATTTCAACAGCACCGACATTGGTGCTTCAGTTAATAACTTTTTCAATTCTTCAAAACTCTCTTGACATTCTTCCGTCCACTCAAACTTAACATCCTTTTGAAGTAGTCTAGTCATAAGAGCAGCAATTATAGAAAATCCATTTACAAACCGCCGATAAGACCCAGCTAGCCCCAAGGAACTTCTAACCTCAGTTACATTTTTCGGTGGTTTCCAATCAACAATGGCTGAAATTTTACTAGGATCAACCCGTATACCATCACCTAAAACAATGTGACCCAAAAATCCAACTTCCTGAAGCCAAAATTCATTTTTACTAAACTTGGCATATAACTGCTTATTTCTCAAAGTTTGCAAAACTATCTTCAAGTGTTCGGCATGCGCTGTCTCATCTTTCAAATAAATTAAGATGTCATCTATAAATACCACAACAAATTTGTCCAAATATGGCCGAAATATGCGATTCATCAAATCCATAAATACAGAAGGAGCATTTGTTAACCCGAATGGCATAACTAAAAATTCATAATGACCGTACCTTGTTCTAAAAGCAGTTTTAGGCACATTTGACTCTTTTACTCGAAGCTAGTAGTACCCAGATCTCAAGTCAATCTTTGAAAACCATGTCTCTCCTTTCAGCTGATCAAACAAATCATTAATTCTCGGCAACGAATACTTGTTCTTGATTGTCACCTTGTTTAATTGCCGATAGTCAACACGCAATCTCATAGAACCATCCTTCTTTTTCACAAATAACACGGGAGCACCCCAAGGTGAAAAACTCGGTCTCACAAAGCCTTTATCAGTCAACTCTTGCAATTGCAACTTTAGTTCTTTCAACTCTGTTGGTGCCATTCTATACGGAGCAACTAAGATCGGAGTTGTTCCCGGTATCAACTCAATACCAAATTCTACTTCCCTGATTGGAGGCAAACCCGGCAACTCTTCTGGAAATACATCCGCGAATTCACACACAATCGGCACTGATTCAACTTTCTTTTCAATTTCTTTTGTATTAATTACATACGCCAAATAAGCTTCATAACCCTTCCTCAAATATCTCTGAGCCGACATCGAAGAAATCACACTAGATAATGCCTCTGATTTGCTTGGTTCCACCCGCAAAATTTTACCACTTTCACACTTTAAATCTATAACCTTTTCTTTGCAATTTACTATAGCATCATGCAATGCCAACCAATCCATATCCAAAATAACATCAAATTCATCAAACAGCAACAACATCAAGTCGGCCGGAAAGTAATGACCCCGAATCATTAAAGGGCATTTCTTGCATACTTTATCAACTATCACACATTTGCCTAATGGATTCGACGCTCTGATCATAAATTCTGTGTACTCAACAGGTATATTCATACTAGACACCAATTTCATGCACACATATGAATGAGTAGAACCGGGTTCAATCAAAGCAATAACATTAACATCATAAAGAGAAAATATACCAGTAATCACGTCGGGTGATGAAGCATCTTCATGTGCCTTTATGGCATAAGTTCTAGCTGGAGTCCTTGCTTCAGGTTTAGCTACTGAATCTCTGATTACATTCTTGCTGCTTACTTCATTTCCAGCTTTTCTCGAATATCTTCCCTTCGAGTCTGCACCACTAGCTTTTATACTCTAAAAATTTTTCTTTTTCAACTCTCTCTAGGTAGTCTCTAATAAAATGATCCGGAGAACCACACCGAAAACATTCATTTGCTCTACATGGGCCAAAATGATTTCTACCACACCGCTGGCACTTGGGCTTAACAAATCTCGAATTCCCTATACTATCCACGGAAGCAGTCTGAGATTTAAGACCCACATTTTGCTTCTTAAAATTTCCATATGATTGTCTGGCTGAAACTTGAGAATGAGGATTCATATTTTTAGATTTTCTAGATTGCTGTGAGAATGAACTTTTCATCGATATTTTCTTCCAATTTCTAGTCTTAGCCTCTACTTTTTTCTTCTGTTTAAGTAGTTCTTCAGCCTTACAAGCCCGATCAACAAGTACTACCATTTCTTTTAATTCAAGAATCCCGACAAATACTTTGATGTCTTCATTAAGTCCATCTTCAAATTGTCTACACATTTTAGCCTCTGTAGGAACATATTCTCTAGCATACTTACTCAACCTGACGAACTCCCTTTCATATTCAGTAACTGTCATGTTGCCCTGCTTCAACTCATAAAATTCTTTATGCTTTTGATCAACAAATATTTCACCAATGTATTTCTTCTGAAATTCTTCTAGAAAGAACTCCCAAGTTACTTTCTCTTTCGGTACTACTGAAATCAATGTCTTCCACCAATGATAGGCTGAATCCCTCAACAATGATATAGCACATTTCAAGCATTCCTCAGGTGTACAAGACAATTCATCAAATACCCGAATAGAATTCTCAAGCCAAAATTCTGCTTTATCGGCATCATCATCAACATTTGCCCTGAATTCTTCAGCCCCTTGCTTACGGATTCTGTCAACTGGAGTTCTGTGAAATTTCATCAAATCTACACCTTGAGGCATCGGGGGTACAGGTTAAGGAATCAGGGGAGGAGGGGGAGGTTGTGCATTCGGGTTCTTACGAACGAACTCAGTATACCAGGCATTCATCATCTGGAGAAAGGCTTCCCGAGCCCCTTCTCCTCCTCCTTGACCAACAGTAGGAGGTGGATTTTCAGTTGGCACCCCCCCTTCAGCCGGAGTTGGTGCATTACTCTCTATATCATCAGCCACAGCTGGATCGGGATCCATTTACTATAAAAAAATTATTTAAAAGGTCAGAAGTCATCACACTATCACAATATATATATGACATGTATAGCAAAACCTGTACATACAACACGTTAGTCCGAGAACCGACTAAACTTGCTCTGATACACTAAATGTAACGCCCTCACACTCAAGACTGTCGCCAGAGTCGAGCTTGAGGTGTTACCAAACTTATTTCATTAATTAAACAGCTCAAACAATTTATTTTTAAAATTTCCAGACAAGCTGGCTAACTGCATCACAGTCGCTTAAAAATTCATATATCGAGTTCCGAAACTCGAAATTAATATCCGTAAATTTTTCCTGAAACTAGATTGATATATATATCGAAATTAAATCTCCCCTGTTACAGGGTTCGACTACTCTGAGCCCTGTGTATTACGAATCAGATATCTCCCTACCCTATACAGAGTTTTAATGATTATGTCGTTTGTTTCTCATAAAACTAGACTCAATAAGGATTTCATAAATGTAAGGTAAGACTCCTAATTATTTTTTTACAATTTATGGTAGATTTTTAAATTCAGAAAAGGGGATTCAGAGGTCACTCTGACCTTGTTCCACCAAAACTTAAATATCTCATAAAATATAACTTATTTACCTATTTTGTTTCATCCATGTGAAAATATACTCATCAAGCTTCGATCTCATAACTTATTCATCATTTAATTCCATTTCTTACTATTTTAGTGATTTTTCAAATTCACATCACTGCTGCTGTTTGATTCTGTTTTGTGGCCAATTTTACTTTTCCAAGGATTTTCATGGTTTAGTTAAGACATAAAGCATACATGTTATCATATATAAACTTGATTAGCCATTCCAATAGCTAATCATTTACAAACCCTTTTCTTAACGAAACATAACCATATCATATGATCATTTACACAAAGTGAGTATAGTGCTATACATGCCACATTCAAAATATACAAGCCATTTTACCAATTTAGGCCTTCGGATAGTGTGAACGAGCCTTCGACCTATCCCGATTCTCAAGCCGGCTTGTCAAAACTACAATGAGTGAAAAGGAAGGAGTAAGCATAAATTCTTAGTAAGTTCACATGAGATAATAAGTAACATGATCATGCAATCCAATATAAACATCATTAAGAGATACATAACATAAGAATACTTACTATCTTACCACAATTTTGTCTCACCAAGTTTTCAACCAAGAATTAAACTCATACCTGTCCATTTTCACTTCTTCAACACATTCATCATCGAATCACTTTCGTTTTAAGAATTTTCCATATTCTCTTAGGATTCTCCCGTTGAATACATAGGAATATAATTTTGGATACGCGGATAGTGTGCACGTAAGTGCTATACTCATAACTGAACAAGCTCAATAGCTTTTGAATCTATGTAGCCAAGCTACCATGTAACCCGCCCATAAACGAACTCGAACTCAACTCAACGAGCTCGGATGCCTAGTTACATCTCACGAACTCGGACTCAACTCAACGAGCTCAGAACTCAACCATCCTAGTGACATGTCACTTGTACCCTAATCTATTCCCATGGTCCAAACGAGATTCTTCTCAATTTTACATTTTGATCACCTTTTTCGAAATGTAAAAACCGATACTTATCAAGTTGTTCACATAATTTGCATATTACCAAATAATAATTCACAAAGCATAATATTTCATGATAATAAATATCATATCATACAAATATCACTGAATCACTTAAAATAAAAATTATGTTACCTTATTAACATATGAACTTACCTCGATACAAAATATTAGCAATCAAGCCTATTCCTCGTAAACTTTGTTTCTCCCTTGATTACGACTTGAATCTTGTTTCTCTTGATCTATAATACCAAATTAATTTTATTTAATACATACATTCATCAAAACATCCCCTAATACGAACTTTGGCAAAATTACCATTTTGCCCCTAAACTTTCACATATTTACACTTTTTCCCCAAGGCTCGTAAATTAAACATCATCCTATTTTCTTATGTTTTATGACATGCTGATCATTTTTCCCTTCTATGGCAACATCAAATTCACACTCTAACATGTACTTATGAATATTAGGTATTTTTACCGATTAAGCCCTTTTACTCGTTTTCACTTAAAACCGAGTAGCACAAGTTGTCTAACATAATTTAAAACCTCATATTCTATCATAAATCACCAAAATACACAAATTTCACCTATGGGTATTTTTCCAAATATGAACCCTAGGTTGAATTATTGCTAGCATAAGCTAAATCGAGCTACCGGGATTTCAAAAACATAAAAATCACTTACTATGAAGCTTGGAAGTTGAAGAAACCCTAGCTATGGAGAGAGGTAAGGTTCGGCCAAGGCTTGATGAAGATGAACACATTTTGGCCTTAATTTCCCTTTTAATTAATTTTAATTACAAAATGACTAAAATACCCTTAATACCTTTCTTTGAAAATTTTCATATACAAGCCCATTTTTGTCCAAAATTTTAGAAATTGGTCAAATTTGTATTTAAGACCTCCTCATTAATATTCCAAAGCAATGTCATACTAAAAACTTCTAGAATGCAAGTTTTGCAAATTATTCGATTTAGTCCCTAATCTTAACTTAAGCACTTTATGCATCGAATTTCATCACGAAATTTTCACACAACCATGCAATCATATCATAAACCTCAAAATAATTATAAAATAATTATTTCTATCTCAGATTTTTGGTCACGAAACCACTATTCTGATTAGGCCCTAATTTGGGATATTACACCTCCAATAAGCCATACATATGCAACAACCATTCTTTTGAACTATCCAAAAATGTACAAAATCATGCAATAACATGTCATGCACCAACATCTTGCATCTACCCAATATACCTTAAAGGCATTATTTTACAACAAGTCATATAAGTATTATATGTCATCCAAATGGATTTGTACCTTTCATGCAATTCAAGCGTGTTGTTTAGCATGTTATAACATCATTCAATTGAGCATCTTTTACCATATGTATCAACCTACAATTGCACTTCACTTGTAAACTAGTCATAATTTAAAACTATAAAATCACCCTTCAAGTAAGCACAACCACTTAGCAAGACTTATAAACATTTTATATCATGATTAAACACAAGCATTTGGCACACATATCATAATCATTGTCATCCAAGATGACATTATACATATCAAGCCTATACATATTCCACAAAAGTGATTCTTGAACCATAAAAGACATATCGAGTCAGAAATTGGATAGTGTGAACTCCTAGTTGATTCAATCTTCACGTTTCACAAAATATCTACAAGACAGGAAAACATAACCAACTAAGCATTAAATATGCTTAGTAAGCTCATAAGTATTAAAACCATAAACTTACCTCATAATAGAACTAACATAATAAAAATAATAAGTTTAACTATGTTTCTTATCATCATATGTCACAATTGAAAGGTGAGTATTTGATATAAAATCATATAATTCATCCATTCGTTCATATAAAATCAATTCAGTAACATTTCATCAAGCTCATAAAAAAATGCACCATTTTACTCAATTAAAGCATAAGAGTACACATAACCAAGTGATCACATTCACTCCCAATCAGTAGACAAAAGCACATAATACATTCTCTTTTAACATTTAGCCCGATAAACTAAATGAACATATAGGGATACACGAGTAAATACACCACAATAGTTGGCACTGAAGTGCTTTAACAGTAGGTACCAAAGTGCAAATCAGTAGATACTGAAGTGCGAATCAATGGGCACCGTAGTGCGAATAGTAGGCACCGTAGTGCAAATCCCGTACAAGTGTCCAAGCTATCATATTATGGTGTAAATAACATATAAGTCCTCCCACCTTTACTACTTAAGCCACTTAACTAATAAAAATCAATAATGAATTAAATTTTGTGATTTTTACAATTTAGTCTGTAACCCACTAATCCTGGCCTAGACGTTATGGCCGAATCTCGGAGATCACATTGGCCATATTGATGGAGCAGAAAATCATTTAGCTATTTTCTTTTAAAAATGGTCGTTGCTAAAAACATCCTTGCAACTTGTTTGAGAAAACTAATTTTTTTTGAAATTGTTTTTCTTTAGAAAACTCAAGTTTTGATATTTTTAAAAAATGTCTTACTTTAATTAAAACATCACAACGGATAATTTGTATATCTAAAACTCGTTTGTCATTTTTAAAACATAGATTTTGTATATATCTCATAAAATATCAATTTCTATGTAGATAGTGTTGAGTTTCCAAAAAAAGTATTGAAATTTGAAAACACCCTTATTGGGCCTTGTTTGACTTAGTTATGAAAAATCCATCATAAATTTTCAATTTCACAATCTTTTAAATGATAATTTTAAAACCTAAATCATGCAAAAAAATCCAAAACCAAAATAATCCAAAGTCCAAAAGAAAATCCCAAGCAAAAGTCCACAGTAATAAAAATACATCCCCAAAATATCAAGTACCAAAATAATATATTTTTCTGTAAATGACCGAGAGCACCTCCGTAAGCTGAGCCCATCCTAACCTCTATTATTATCTAAAAAGTCAAAATTAAAAAAGGGTGAGCTTTAAATGCCCAGTGTGAGTTGCAAACCATAATAACAGAAATTAACACATAAAGCATTAGATTAAACAAATCATATACATGTAGATATTCAGTCACAATTTCACATTTATTAGAATGCATAATGACGATGTCAATGCAATACTTTTTTTAGAAATCAATGTAGAGTTTTTTAGAAAATGGATCCTACCCATCTCCGCTACGCACCATAATGAGTTCTCTAGAACTTGTCCATCCAATAACACACCAATATTATGGACAAGCCACCAGATAATGCAGATATATTGCTAGATATAGAATATTGGGAGTATACCACCAGTTAAGTCATCGTGGGTTGCCCAGCAACGATGACCCGCCACCCCGAGCTGCCCGGCAATGATGACCTGCCACTCTGGGCTACCCAGCAACAATGGCTTACTCATATCAATATGCAATTAAAGTGCCATATACTTTCTGCAAACACATTATCCCAACCCCATGCATGTGATATGACATACCAAACAGATTTTATAGTAGGCATGTTTTACATGCAAATCAAATTTATTTTCGGTTTAACACAATGGCATGCTTAACATGCGAATCAGAATCAGAAAAAATGACATGCTTAACATGCGAGTCAAAATTAGATTAATAGCATGCTTAACATGCGAATCAGAATATCAACATGTTTAACATGCGAATTAGTACATCAATAATTCAATATCACGTTTATTGTACATACATATTCAAGTTGTCATATATCACATATCATAAGTTTCAAGAAATCGCACAAACATTTTTAATAGAAATCACACAATCGTATATTTCATCACAAATATGAAGTTTTAGAACACTTACTTGAAATCCTCTTTTATTGGATTTTTTCAATCTTTATGAATACTGACATATTCGCCCAATATCTCATTTTTCAAAGAATTATTTAAACGATAATTAAATATTATTCATATTATTAATATCTTGATAAAAAAATAATATCAATCATTAGTAATAAAATAAATCCTCACACCTTTGCAAATTGTTTGCAGTGATCCAGATTCTAACTTCTAATGAAAGAGTTTGATTCTTGAGCTTGAAATCCTTCGACTTAATCTCACACTTCTACAATTGGGGTTACGAAACCAAGATTTTTTTATTAGCACTTTTATGAAACACATAAATTGAAATTGTTAGCGTTGTCTTAGTCGAGTATGTATGTGTAAAATATACAATAGTGAATCAAGGACAAAAGATTGACTATAATTACATAGTAACAAAGGAAATAGGGCTCAATGATTTCCCACGGTATGATGATGAGAGAGGAGGATTTAGCACTAGCAAAAAATAATATGATGTAAAATAAAAAGTTAGAAAATCGGATGGGAAGTAACATTTTAATGAACAAAAATCAGAATTGAGGGATTTCATAGATGAATTTTGAAAAAAAGAAGGAGAAAAAAAATAAAAATTTTTCGGGTGGTTGACGGCGGTGATGCAACAGAGCAACGGCAGCAATGATGCTGAGGTAAAGGTACGACGACCTTATGTAGTGGTGGAGTGGGGGAGAAATGAGAAGAAAGGGTGATTTAGGTGGTGAAATGGAAGAAAAAAGAGAGAAAAGGGGGAGAAGCAAGATGGTGGATGACAAAGAGAGGGGAGGAGAAAAATGAAAAAAAAATAAAAAATGAATTGAACATATCTAGGTGCATGGCAGGCCAAGGTAAGGTAAGGGAGGAAATTTTGTAGGTTGAGGGGACAAAGGTATGGAAAGGTGATCATGGTAATGAAAAAGGGAGAAAAATGTGAATGTTGACCTGATAATCAAGAAAAGAATCTTCCCTAATATGGCAACATGGTTTGGATGGCAAGAGTGTTCACACTTTGCTAAAGTTGTTAAAAATTTAATTAAAAAGGTAATCTTATGGGGGCTTAAACTTGGTACCACTAGGAATTAGTTCACACACTTAACCACTAGTCTATTTTACTCATTATATCATAAACTAGCACGAACAATAAATAATTTATAGGGTGTGACATAGTCCTTTTTCCTTAATTAAATATAAAATCACCAAAATTACCAAACCAAACTTCAATCCACTTATACAAAACACCATAAATATTTAATAAAGATAATTATGAGCTCAGTTTATGAAAATGAGGTCCTGATACCTCATTTTTCAAAACCACTGACTTTCGGTAAGCACCACTTGTACCTTGACTAACAAACCAATTAATAAAATCTATCCAATAAAAATTCACCATAATACTATATTTAACTCATAAATATTAATGAATAATGTTTATGGACTCACTTGTTGAAATTGTGGTCCCAAAACCACTATTTTCGACACCACTAAAAAATGGGCTATTACACTTTCAGCCAAACGATCGTCTCTGCTATTCTCGTACCACCAATTGCTTCGAGTGTGGGCTCGAATCAATTGGATTAAAACATAGAACTAGAAAAAAAATTTCTTTTCTTTTGGGGTGAAAAGAGAAAATCTCTCTTCAAAATAAAAACCAATAGAATTGCTATTTCGAAAAATATATTTAATAGTAGAGAATAAATTCTCTCTATTTTTCACAGAGTAACAATATCTTAAAGTTCTATTAATAACCATACTAGTGTTATCTATTTATAAGGAGAGAAAGTAGAACCCTGGTTGAATTAGAGAGATTTATTTCAAATAGAAAACTAGCTTCCTACTTATAGTAGGAGTAGGGTGGACGACATCCCCTCGTATTCCTAGTAGGTTGCCGCCCCCTACAAGTTCCATGAGGGATTTTCAAGCCTTTTTAACATCGGGTCCAATTACTAGTGCTTCCCGAATTTTTTGACCCATTATTTTATAATTTGATCCAACTCAATTCTATTTTTCTTTTTCCCAAAATAAACTTTAATATTTATATTAAATAATTTTCTCATCCCTAGTAAAATTATGAAGATTTTACCCTAGTAAAATTATGAAGATTTTACCCCTAGTAAAATTTCCAAGAAAATATATTTAATATTTCACAATTCAACTTTTTCACTATGATCGAAAGATTTATTTTCATTTTTGGCTTTGAAATAGCTAAAAAACATAAACTCATCCTTCTAATCATTTTTGAGTTATCCATGTACATTTGCAAATGAAGCATTTCTCATTTTTATTTTTCCATTTCCAGTTTGAGAAAACCACATTCATTTTCAAATGATTCTATTTCTCCATTTCAGAGAAAACCATAATTATTTCTACATGTTTTTCCATTTCTTTTTTTTTTCTATTGATTCCATTCATTTTGACTTAAACACACAATTCATTTTTGGTTTCAACGAGCTAATGGAGGGACCGATTAAACATATGTCATTATGGCTCAAATGATTTATATTTAAGTTTAAGATTTTTGCCTATTAATTATAAACTCATTTAGTCACGAAGTCATTCCACTATAGTATCCTAATTGAGCTCTCCCTAACGACATCCCATTATGAAAGCAACTACTCAGTGCTCTTTCAATGACATTGTCATAACTGTGTTACCCTCATAAGATATCCTTGATCACTTTGGGATAATATATGTTCTTCTAATATGATTCTATTTTATCTCATGGTAACCATTACATCTTCCTTCATGAAAAGTCAATTACTATCAAATAGTAATCAAGTCATTAGTCACAAAGACGGACGACTCATGACCAGGTTTACTAATATATCGTAATTTATACATATTTTATCCCATGCTTAGCACATTTATGGATGGTTTCTCCTTTGAATTGGTGAATTTGATGCTCCGAATCCTTTAATTTCATGTTTTATACTTAGGTCAGCATAGGAGAGTAAAAAGAGCGAGAAATGGGCCGAAAACGGAGAAAATGGACCCACGTGGGAAATCAACACGGCCTGGACTTTCTCACACGAGTGTGTCACACGACTGTGTCCCTTGGCAGGATTGAAGCACGACTTACACGGGTATACTACACCCTCGTGCCTGTTTAACAGCCTTGGCCATGGGTTGGAGTAATCGCACACGGGCGTGTCATACGAGTGTGTCCCTGCCGAGCCCAAGTATAACCCTATTTGGAAAAGGCCAATTTTGGGGGCTCTTAGGTATTCTAAAGCCTATTTAAACACCTGAGGAGGCATTTAGAAGGGGGACGGAGAGTAGAAAGCAAGGAATTACTCAAACAAAGCCGATTGATCCATCTCAGAAGCCGGATTCATCATCAAGACTGAAGATCTCCCTTCCAGTTCCTTCAGGAGTTTGGGTTTTCTTATGTTTTGTTATATTTATGCTTTTGAGATTTTTTCTTCCATAAGTATGAACTAAACCCCCTAAATACCTAAGGGGAATGAAACCTAAGACAGATCTTGTTATTATTATCTGAATTGTATGATAAATATTTGACTTATTCTTAATTATGTGTTCTTAATTCTTGTTTTGATATTCCAGGATATTGGTTCAAGTTAAGCTCTTATTCAGAGGAGGAATAGACCCTGTCTAAGAGTAAATTTTTCATAATTAAGCGGAGTTAATTGCACGTCTAGAGATAGGGTGATAAGATTTTGCCAGATTAAGGTGAAACCTAATAAGGGAATCCATAGATCGAGTTAATGCAATTCTAGGGTGTTAATTAGAAAGAGATTTCAATTATTTAACCTAGGGATAGACGTTATTAGTCTCGAGAGAGATAACAATATAACTTAGGGATTTCTACGAATCAAGTCAAATGAATAAATCTTCTGATTCAGAGTTAAATAACAAGTGAAGTCTAGGTGGATTTTTCCTTAGGTATTGTCTTAATCAATCGAATTTTCCCAAAAGTATTTTCCTAAATTTTCTTTTTGTGCATTCTTAGTTAGTAATTAGTTTAGATAACCAAGCCTCTTAATTTTTAGGCTAGATAATAAAAAGGAAGTAAATACTAGTACTCATAGTTCCTTTGGGTTCGACAATCCGGTCTTGCTGAACTATACTACTGTTCGAGAGGTACACTTGCTTTAATCGTGATAATAAGTTAGTCTCAAGAACGATCCTTTCATAAATCTTTAAAACCTGTCACGAATATCACGTATCAAGTTTTTGGCACCGTTGCCAGGGAACTAGGATATTAGGAACACTCTTTTTTTTATTACTTTAGCCATTTTACTTTTATTGCAATTTAAACTTTTATTTTCTTTTCTAATTCTTCATTTATTTTCTTCTGACAGGTTTTTCTAGTTTATGACCAGAAGAAACCCGTTAGGACCATTACTGCTTGATAGTGAGCTCGATCGCATAGTTCATAGAAACTGAAGAGAAATAAGGCGAAGCTTACGATACACAGAGGAAGAGAAAGAGGACGATACTTCAACCACAACCGAGGAAATGGCTGAAAACCAAGAAAATTCGCTACCTCCTGCAATTGCTGTTAATCAGAATCCTGCTCCGCGCACTATGTATGATTATGCTAAACCTTTTTTAACAAGAACTGAATCGAGCATAGTTAGACTTGCTGTAGCTGCAAATACTTTTGAATTGAATCCTAACACAATTCAAATGATACAGTAGTTTATTTAGTTTGATGGTTTAGGACGAAGATCCCAACGCTCACTTGGCAAATTTCTTATAATTTTACGACACTTTTAAAATAAATGGCGTTTCTGATGACTCCATTCGCCTTCGATTATTCTCTTTTTCATTGAGAAACAAAGCTAAACAGTGGTTGAATTTGTTACCACGAGGGTCAATCACTACTTGGGAACAAATGACCGAAAAGTTTTTATTAAAATATTTTCCGCCAGCTAAAACGGCTAAACTACGTAATGGTATCTCGTCTTTTGTACAGATGGATTTAGAAACACTCTACGATGCATGAGAGAGATACAAGACCTCTTGAGAAGATGCCCTCACCATGGGTTACCACTCTGGTTATAGGTTCAAACTTTTCATAATGGCCTGAATCCTTTGACTTGGCAGATGGTTGACACAGCTGTTGACAGAACCATCAATAATAAGACACCTGAAGATGCTTATGAATAAATAGAGGAGATGCCACTGAATAACTATAAGTGGCAAGTCATGAGGACAAAGCCAACGAAAACAACCGGCGTTTATAATGTCGATTTAGTCACCATGCTCTCTAATCAGGTAAAACTCTTGAATAAGAAAATTGATGGTTTCCTTAGTTCTTTACAGGTTCACCTAGTAATACAGTGCGAAGCAAGTGGAGGTGGATCAAGCAGTTTAGAATACCCACCTTATGGCCACAACATGGAGAACGAGCAGTTAAATTACATGGGTAACAATCCTCGATCTCAAAATAATCCTTATAACAATACATACAATGCAGGTTAGAGGAACCACCCAAATTTTTCATGGGGAGGCCAAGGGAATCAGAAACCACCACCTTCAGGCTTCCAACAACCACCTTACCAACAAGAGAAAAAGCCGAACCTTGAGGAGATGCTAACAAAATTAATCTCATTGTTAGAAAGTTGTTTTTAGAATACCGAGACAACACTTAGAAATCAATAAGCATCAATCCAGGGGCTCGAAACTCAGATTGGACAGCTTGCCAAGCTAATTTCCAAACGACCATAAGGTAGCCTACCAAGCAACACTAAATCTAACCCAAGGGAGCAACTCAACGCGATTACCATTCAAGATGAGGAAGGGTTAGTTGAAAAACTAAGGCCAGAAACGGTGGTAAGCAAAAGTAAGAATGAGGTAGGCCTAGATGACCTAAAGCCGATGAGTACAGAATATAAACCTTGTATGCCATACCCCAATGCGACAAGGAAAGACCGATCAGACGAACAATTTGGTAAATTCCTTAAACTTTTAAAGAAACTACATATTAAATTACCGTTTATTGAAGCCCTTTCGTAGATGCCAAACGCAGTCAAGTTTTTAAAGGAGCTTTTGACAAATAAACGAAAGTTGGATGAGGCGTCGCATGTGGAGTTGAATGCAGTTTGCTCAGCCATATTACAGAATAAACTACCCAACAAATTGAAGGATCCAAGGAGTTTTACGATTCCTTGTTTAATTGGTAGTTTAGATGTTCATCACGCATTGGCTGACTTAGGGGCAAGCATTAATGTTATGCTTTATAAAATGTTTAAACAACTAGGTCTTGGGAAACCCAAACAAACTAGGATGAGCATTCAATTGGCTGATAAAACTATTAGATTTCCTAGGGGTATCATTGAATATGTTCTTGTTAAGATCGATAAATTTATATACCCAGTAGACTTTGTTGTTCTAGACATGGAAGAGGATAGTAATGCACCTTTAATTTTAGGACGACCCTTTTTAATGACTGCTAGAACCATTATTGATGTTGGTACAGGTGAACTCACACTTCGTGTGGGAGACGAAACAATCACCCTTCAAGCTCGTAATTCGAGTAACAAATCAAAAATTGAAGGTGGTTGTATAAATTATTCTACTAGTATTAATCACGTGGTGAAACCTTCTGTGCAGGAAACAGTTATGAATAATGTATATGAGCCGTGTTTAAACAACAACAAGAGACCTATCTATGAAGAACGAAGGCCACAAATCGAGGAGCTAGATGAATGGCGGACACAGAAACTAAGAACACCCAATAAGCTGAAACCGAGCTAGGACGAGCTCAATACCTCACCAAATTAACTTAAGGTTGGAAACAAAGTACTACTAGATGCAGTAGATCCTTGCATTACCACTTCTGAACCTAATGAAGAAATTCCTCTTATGGTACTCAGTATTTTCCCATATGGTATAGTCGAGGTAAATCATCCCAAATTCGGCACATTTAAGGTAAACAATACTCGTCTTAAACCTTATGTTGATAAAGTTTATAGCAAGGATGAGGAGTGTAAACTCCTCGCTCCACCTTGACCATGCAAAAGTGAGGTAAGCCGAGCTTAGACTATAAATAAGCGCTTCTTGGGAGGCAACCCGAGCACTAACAGTGTCAATTTCTTTAAATTTTAGTCTTTAACATTAAATTCACTAACTGAGTCACTGAACACAGGATTTTCAAAACCACACGGCCAGGCACACGGGCGTGCCGTAGGCCTTGCACATACCACGAGATGAAACACGGTCGTGCGCTGCGGCCGTGTGAAAACAGGGCAAAAGAATTTTTTCCCAACACAGCCGTGCGACATGGCCGTAGGCAAAACTGCTAAAATAACACGGGTGTGCGACACTCCCGTGCCCAGCCCCATGGTTGACACTGTCACAATAACACGGGCTTGTGCCTCCATACACGGGTGTGAGAGAAGCGATCGAAGATTGACACGGTCGTACAACATGGCCGTGTCCACCAACACGCCCAATTTCGAAACCCACGAAACGCACGGGATGAAACGAAGGCACACGGGCGTGCCCCACAGTCGTGTGCCCCAATTTCTCTATAAACACCTATTATCTATTTTAGCTTTATCTTTATATTTTGAAATTACTTTTTATTTCCTATTAATACTATTTTATCTTGAGTTTTTACAACTTTTATTTTCGGCTATTTCATTAATAGTAAACATGCTTCATTATATTTTCTAAAGAGTTCCTGATTTTATCACAGTCATAAAGAGCTCCAAAGCTCATCATCAAATGGGAACTAAAAACTCCAACGGCGCAGCATTTGTGAAACCCAACCTCTACCATCACCGGAGTATCCTCTTCCACCCTCATCATTGGTTTGGCCGCTTATTCTCCATGACTACAATTCAAGGAGTTCATTCATCATTCAGGAAGTTTCACTTCTCTCCCTATCTTATGATTATATATCTATCTTTGTCAATATATCTCTTTTTGTACATTGAGGGCAATGTTCATTTTAAGTGTGGGGGGGTCTTTAATATCATCATTAGAAATCCCTAAATTTTGTCTTATTCTCACGTGAATCACTCATATCACTATTAGAATGCATTTTGATTAATTTATGATTTTTATTGATATGTCTTGAATTAAAACATAGGTATTTATGCATTTATTTTTTAAACTTTAGGACATTTGGGAATCAAGCATGATAAGTTGATTTTTGAAGAATTAAAAACTTTTAGGTTGTTTCCCTAAACTTAGGTATTATCTTGAGTTGAAATTCACAAGTTTGAACATCAAAAAGCCATAATTTTTGTGAGATCTTGAGCCTTTAGAGCATATTTTATTCCTTTTATGCTCACTTTCATTATGAGTGCGTCAGTTTTGATTTATTATTCTAGAACTTGCTTGATTATGCATGTCAAGACCACAACATTTGATTTGATATGTCAAGATGATAAAAGCACTTAGGTTTAACCCACTCACTCCACAAAAGCCTACCTTCATAATTAATCCTTAGTGAACCCGTTTGAGCCTAACAAACCATTAATTGATTCACCCTCAATATTAACCCATAACCCATTATTGCTGAAATCCCCTAATTTGATCCCTATTTTTGTCGAGATTTGATTTGAACTAATTGCTTAGCTATGTTTTGCTCTTCTATGTATTTGACTTGTTCTAAAAAAAAAACAAAAATGAATGCACTTCAATACATATTAGTTGTAATGCGTCGTTTTTGAGCTTGAATGTTAATACTATATTCTGAGAAGAAGCTCCATTGTATTCAATTGATGACTAGTTATTTTTCTAGCTAAGTGATTTTTCAATTGAATCTCGATTCTAACCTTTTCTTTCAGTTTATGACCACACCCCCTAACCAAAGCCACGTTACAACCCTCTAAAAGACCTTTTTGATTAATGTATCAGCTCAATATATAGTGGTGGAGATTTGATTTTCAAGCAAGCCTATGGTAATAACTTTTCATATTGACTAATGAGTGCTTTTATTGATGTCCTTAAACACCTTGAGTGATTTGAGTGAATCTTTAGTGAGGATGTTAAACTCTGTGATATTTTGATCAAAGGTAATCACTTAGATAAGGGGAGACACCTATGTTTTCGTGATAAAATGCTCAACTTGGAATGTTTGAAACTCTGATGTACTTTTAGTTGAATTTTCAATGTATGAGTACTTATGGATTATTTTGAGATATTATTGATAGGGATTATAAATTGAGAAGAATTTATTTTGATTATGAGTTGAGGATTTTTGCTTGAAGACAAGCAAATGCTTAAGTGTGGGGGTATTTGATAAACCATAATTTATACATAATTTTATCCCATGCTTAGCACATTTATGGATGGTTTCTCCTTATAATTGGTTAATTCGATGCTCCCAATCCTTTAATTTCATATTTTATACTTAGGTGAGCATAGGAGAGTAAAAAGAGCGAGAAATGGGCCGAAAACGAAGAAAATAGTCCCATGTGGGAAATCAACATGACCTGGACTTTCTCACACGAACGTGTCCCTTGGCAAGATTGAAGCACGGCTTACACGGGTATACTACACGCCCGTGCCTGTTCAACAGCCTTGGCCATGGGCTGGAGTAATCGCACACGGGCGTGTCCCTGTCGAGCCCAAGTATAACTCTATTCGGAAAAGGCCAATTTTGGGGGATCTTAGGCATTCTAAATCCTATTTAAACACCTGAGGAGGCACTTAGAAGGGGGACGGAGAGTAGGAAGCAAGGAATTACTCAAGGAAAGCCGATTGATCCATCTCAGAAGCCGGATTCATCATCAAGACTGAAGATCTCCCTTCCAGTTCTTTTAGGAGTTTTGGGTTTTCTTATATTTTGTTATCTTTATGCTTTTGAGATGTTTTCTTCCATAATTATGAACTAAACCCCCTAAATACCTAAAGGGAATGAAACCTAAGACGGATCTTGTTATTATTATCTAAATTGTATGATAAAATTTGACTTGTTCTTAATTATGTGTTCTTAATTCTTGTTTTGATATTTCATGATATTGATTCAAGTTAAGCTCTTATTTAGAGGAGGAATAGACCCTGTCTAAGAGTAAATTTTTCATAATTAAGCGAAGTCAATTGCACGCCTAGAGATAGGCTGATAAGATTTTACCGGATTAGGGTGAAACCTAATAAGGGAATCTATAGATCGAGTTAATGTAATTTTAAGGTGTTAATTAGAAAGAGATTTCAATTATTTAACCTAGGTTTAGACGTTATTAGTCTCGAGAGAGATAATAATATAACTTAGGGATTTCTACGGATCAAGTCAAATGAATAAATCGTCTGATTTAGAGTCAAATAACAAGTGAAGTCTAGGTGGATTTTCCTTAAGTATTGTCTTAATCAATCGAATTTTCCCAAAAGTATTTTCCCAAATTTTCTTTCTGTCCATTCTTAGTTAGTAATTAGTTTAGATAACCAAACCTCTTAATTTTTAGGCTAGATAATAAAAAGGAAGTAAATACTAGTACTTGTAATTCCTTTGGGTTCAACAATCCGGTCTTGCTGAACTATACTACTGTTCGATAGGTACACTTGCCTTAATTGTGATAATAAGTTAGTCTCAAGAACGATCCTTTCATAAATCTTTAAAACCTGTCATGAATATCACGTATCATTTAGCTTTCATCAACCATGTAATGACAATGAGAGGATATCATTTACCCATGTCTTAGGCTATGAATTCCACTATTGTGAATGACACATACATATTCCTTCATCCGCTCAGGATTTAGATTCATTATCTGTTCGAACTTAGGCTTTTACTTACATCATAGTGTATGAGACACACATACATAGTCTGTCATCCACTCAGGAGTTAAGTATGTGACCGCCTCCAGATAGACTAACGTCTTGAGTGTGAATACTTGATAGCATTAGAAAGAACATAGGTTTTCCCCCTGCTTATTGGTTAAATTGTTCCTATTTAGTTATCTTTAGCATACATTTTAGCATTTTCAGTTTAGTAAATTGCATTTTATAACTCAATAAATCCTAACCTATTTTATCCTTAATTTTGCTATCTTATTGCATTAATGTCGCTACATGAGTTAATTCCAGATTGCGTCCAGAATTGTCGCCACACCTGACAGATGTTCACAATGTCACTACATGGGTTAATTCAAGATTGCGTTCAGAATTGTCGTCGCACCTGACAGCTGTCTAGATAAGAACCAACCTATACAAATAAGGAGAAAATAATTTTAAAGAAAGGACACCTACACTGTAGGGGAGGACATAAAACGTGGACATAAGAAGAAAACGGGGCCGCCTTGATTTTTTTTCTCTCCATCATCATCTTCATCATCCGACCTTGGAGCTTGTGGCCATGGCAGCTTAAACCTCTCACGGTAAGCCAACATGAAAACCAGATGCAAACTAGCTCCTGACGAGGATACCTAAGTGCGCGACAAGAGGGAATAGAGAGATTCAGTCGAGTTATCTAGGGATAGTATTCTCCATTCGATTCTTTCTTATTTCTTTCTAAATGCTGGTGATTACTCTTTGATTTCTAATTGTATGGAAGTACTGATGAATTCTTGGTGAAATGTTATCTTATTTATTCTTACTTTTATTGTTTAATCTTAGGGTTTGAATGTTTTTTAACACGAAAGTGTAATTGCAATCACTAACACTGGAAAGTATAGTGATAGTTTGAGCCAACAAGTATTACAATTGAAGTTGAGTGAGGATTAGATGAATTTAGTCCACTTGTTTTAAATAGTGCCATACTGCCATCATTGGAAGGTGATGTTAATATGCATGGTTAAGTTTGAGTTTAAATAGAGGAGTAACATTAAGTAAGATATACATTGAATTTTATTGCATCGACAATCACCTGTACTTTTATCCTTGTGAGCACTTAGTATTCTGCTGAAGATTCATATTGGGGATCCCAGTTTATCATCATCATATTTTATTTTATTATTTTTAACGTTATTGCATCGGCAACTATCCTCACAATTCATCTCGTTTATATCTAGTTATTGTATCGACATTAATAGACAAAAGACACCCATCCCTTTGGGTTTAATATCTGAAAAACTTACATCTGTCTACTATACTTGCATTGATAGTGTACGCTTGCACATTATTGTTGTGACGTTAAACTGTCGATCAAGTTTTTGGCGCTGTTGCTAGGGATGGTGTTTGTTTGATTTTTTTTTGTTTTTGTATGTTTTTGTACTTTATTTTCCTTATATAATATTTAGTATTCACTAACTGTTTCTTTTTCTTTGTTGCTATTTTTTGAACTTCATAGTTGATGTTTTATGATTGAAAGAAATTCAGACTTTCTTGCCACTTTTGACCTAAAAATTGAAAGGACTGTTCGGAATAGACTTCGAGAACAAAGAAATATGGCTCTACCAAGGAACAATGTAGCCATACCCCTGATGCAGTAGAAAAATGTTAATAACCCATTGTTTTCGCAAGATGCTCGTATTCAAAATAGGACTATACGAGATTTTATAGTACCTTTCTTAGATAATTTGCAACCAGGATTTGTTAGGCCAGCAATACAAGTTGGGAATTTCAAACTCAAGCCAATAATGTTTCAAATGTTAAATTCTAATGGACAATATGCTGGACTGCCACATGAAGATGCGAGAAAACATCTTAAATCCTTTTTATTGATCTGTGATTCCTTTAGTCAACAAGACATTCCTGATGATGCCTTGAAGATGCAATTATTTCCTTATTCCTTATAGGGAAGAGCACGTACTTGGTTTTTTGGACTACCTGTCAGATCAATTACTTCTTGGGATGCACTAGTAACATAGTTTATTTTGCAATTTAACCCGCTGACAATGAATGCTTGTCTTCGAAATGATATTAGTTCTTATCATTAGTTGGATGATGAAAATCTTCACACCACATGGGAACATTATAAAACTTTACTCCGACGTTGTCCCATGCATGGCATTCAACTAGAAACGCAATTTAAGGTTTTTTATAATAGGCTGAATTCACATACAAGAAATCTTGTCAATGCATCAGCTAATGGACCTATATTGGATTGTACTTATAATGATACTGTGAGAATTCTTAAGAGAATTGCTTAGAATGATTATCAATACCCTGTCTCTAGAGTTGCACAAGCAAAAACTATTCCAGGATTTGTTGAATTGGATGCAATAATTGTACTAAGTTTTCATGTTTCTTCTCTCACAAACATGATTAAAAATATGCAAGAGACGAGTAGCGTTACACCAAGTCACTCAGTAAGTTCATGTTCCTACTAAGTTTTCATGTTTCTTCTCTCAAAACGTGATTAAAAATATGCAAGGGACGAGTAGCACTGCACCAAGTCACTCAGTAAATTCATGTTCCTACTTTTTCTTGTGAGATTTTTAGTGACAACCATAGCTATGAAGACTGTCCACAACATGCAGAAAATGCCTGTTATATTAGTAACATCGACAACAATTCTTATGGAAATTCTTACAACAACTTTGCACGCAACTAACCGTTTTGGGGAACTTAGAATGCTGGACAAAATGTTGCGACATTCAAATATGGGAATACATCTACTCAGAGCAATTATAATCCCAGACTAGGAAATTACAATCAACAACAGTAGAACTACAACCACCACACTCTTATGCATTCGTAATAAGGCCAGGCACATCCACACCAAAATCTGATGCAGCCACAACACTCTTCAATACCAAATTAGCATGTTCAAGGACATCGATAGCAACCGTACACTGAAGATTCTACTTCTGACCCTTTAGCAACTCTTAAGGCATTAATACAGGAGCATATTACTCACACTGAAGCTATCGTCTAAGGGAATTCATCTTCCATTCAAGCATTAAAGGAACAGTTAGGACAACTTGCTTCAAATCTAAATACTCAACCACCAAGTTCATTACCTAGTGACACGAAAAATCCTAGTCAAAGGGGAAAAGAACATTGTAAGGTTACCACTCTTAGGAGTGGTAAACAAACTAGCGAACCGTTTATCGACTCTACTATAGCACCTCAAGATATGGATGAAATGATCACTGGTGAAAAGGTTGAATCTGAAGAATTTGTTAATACATCAGACAAAGAAGTTCCACAAATTGTAACTTATATGCTTACTGTTCGACCTTCGAAACTATCGATGTAATCAAAGGTGTTGGCGTAAGCAGATTTATCCCTACCTTTACCCTTCCCACAAAGATTTAGGAAGAATGAGCATGACAAGCAGTATTAGTAGTTCTTGGACACACTAAAGCAACTGCAGATCAACATTCCTTTAGTAGATGCTCTAGTATAAATTCTGAGTTATGGGAAATTTATGAAAAATCTCTTATCCAAGAAGAAAAATCTCACTAATATTGAAACTATTACACTCACAGAAGACTATATTGCTATTTTTACGAACAAGTTGCCCCCTAAATTGAAATATCCTGGGAGCTTTACCATCCTATGTTCAATTGGCAATCATTATTTGGGTAAGGCTTTATATGAATTGGGAGCTAACATTAACCTAATGCCACTATTTACTTTTAGAAAGTCGAGAATTGGTCACATGAAATCTACTATAGTGACATTACAGCTCACCAATCGATCATTGGCTCAACCTGAAGGGCAAATAAAAGATGTCTTAGTTCGTGTAGATAAATTCATTTTTTTCGGTTGATTTTAACATACTTGATTGCGAGGCAGACAAGGAGTTCCTATAATCTTGGGACGACCACTTTTAGCCACCGGCTGAACTCTGATTGATGTGTATAAAATTGAACTAACCGTGGGACTTCATGATGAGCAAGTCACCTTTAGTGTTTTTGAATCTGTTGAATGCAAGGACAAAGAAGAATGTCATACTGTTGATGTGTTAGATGAACTAATTGAGGAAGAATTCAATGGCCAAAGCACAACACTCTTTGAAGAGTTTACAGTGACATATGGTGTCGAATTCTTAGCCGATTGCGATAGCATGGTTGGAGCTTATAATCTTGAACTCAAGCATGGATGGTAGATTGAATCCTTAGACCTAGCCAATAGAACAACTCCAATTTTCAAACCATCTATTGAAGAAGCTATTACTCTGGAATTGAATATGTCTTAAATATGTATTTCTAAGTGGTCACAATACTCTCCCAGTTATTGTTTCCGCAACACTGGATACAACTCAAGAAGAGAAATTGGTCCATATTCTCAAGCAACATAAACGAGTTATTGCTTAGAGTATTGCCAATATTAAAGGTATTAGTCCTTCTTTTTACATACACAAGATCAAGTGGGAAGATGAAGGCAAGCAATCAATTGAACAGTAAAGAAGATTAAATGAGAAGATGAAGGAAGTTGTCAAGAAGGAAATCATAAAATGGCTTGATGCTGGAATTATTTACCCAATTTTTTATAGCAATTGGGTAAGTCCAGTGCAATGCGTGCCTAAAAAGAGTGGCATAACTATGGTTCTCAATGATAATGACAAATTAATTCCTACACACATTCCCACGGGATGGCGAGTTTGTATGGATTATCGCAAATTTAATGCGGCCAAAAAGAAGGTTCACTTCCCACTTCCTTTCATCAACTAAATGTTGGATCGACTTGCTGGAAAAGCCTATTTTTTCTTTTTAGATGGCTATTTTGGTTACAATCAAATTGCTATTGCACCAAAGGATCAGGAGAAAACAACCTTTACCTGCCCTTTTGGTACTTTCACTTTTCGTCGTATGCCTTTTGGTCTTTGCAATGTACCAGCCACATTTCAAAGGTGCATGATGGCAATATTCTTAGATATGATCGAAGACTCTTTAGAGGTTTTTATGGATGATTTCTTAGTCTATGGGAATTATTTTGATCATTGCACTGACAATTTGGAAAAGTACTAAAGCGATGTAAGGACACACATCTTGTTCTGAATTGGAAAAAATGTCACTTCATGGCAACTGAAGGCATTGTGCTAGGACACTGCATCTCTAGTCAAGGCATTCAAGTAGACAAAGCTAAGGTGGAAATCATTGAGAAATTACCTCCACCAATAAACGTGAAAGGTATTCGCAGTTTTTTGGGACATGTAGTGTTTATTGGAGATCTTTCAAAAATTACAAAGCCTCTTTAACGATGCATGTCTGGATGCTTTTATTCAGTTAAAAAAAAGCTAGTGAATGCACCCATTGTCATTGCACCCAATTTGTCTCAACCTTTTAAATTTATATGCGATGCAAGCGACTTTGCTGTGGGTGTAGTGCTAGGAGAACGATAGGGACAGATATTTCATGCCATCTATTATGCTAGTGTAACACCCCGTACCCGAGACCGTTGCCGGAGTCGGACACGAGGGGTTCACAGACCAAATTCGCTTACTATCGCAGTCCATTTTAAAATTTTCCAGGCAGTTGGCTAACTGCGACACTGTCACCTTAAAAATCATATCTTGAGTTTCACAACTCGAAAATCAGTTTTGTAATTTTTCCCTGAAACTAGACTCATATACCCATCTACATATTTTTTTCTAGAATTTTTTGTTGGGCCAATTAGTACAGTTTATTAGTTAAAGTCTCCCATGATACAGGGATCGACTACACTGCCCTTTGCGCATTACGACTTGGATATCTCCCTGCACAGAGCTTCAATACTGATGCCGTTTGTTTCTATAGAAACTAGACTCAGAGAGGAATCTATAAATATATGGCATGACTCCTAATTATCTCTGGTTAATTTATAATGAATTTCTAAAGTCGGAACAGGGAATCCAGAAACCGTTCTAGCCCTGTCTCACGAGAACCTGAATATCTCTTAACATACTGTCCATATGATCGTTTCGTTACTTTCCTATGAAAATAGATTCGTCAAAGTTCGTTTACATAATTTATTAATTATTTAATTCCAATCCTACTATTTTTAGTTATTTTCCAAATCTATATCACTGCTGCTGCCAGCATCTGCCTTTAAGGTAGACTTTACCTATTTCATAGTTTCCATGATTCAACTAGCCCTTTTAGCATAAATAGCACAAATTATGATAGTGATTAACCATTCCATACCAAATGATTATAACATTATGCTCAAACATATATAAGCCATTTTCGCATGGCTATATACATTAACCAAAATATTCTTCCGCCACTAGTCTATTTTATACATGCCATAAGATAATCCGAAACATAGCAGTACCAAACAGTGGATAGTGATAGTGTGACTAGTTTCTGACGATCCCCGAGCCTGTAGCTTCGCAATGAGATCTATAAAACAGAGGAAACAGAGTAAACGGAGTAAGCATTACAATGCTTAGTAAGTTTTAAGCAGTGTCAATAGATAACAATCAAATTATAACATAGTTGTTCGTATTTTTATTTCACTCTTCACTACGAATCAGATTTCTCATTTTACAGAATTCAAAATGTGTTGTATTTGATTTCATTTGAAACTAGACTCATTAAGGAGTCTAAGCATATAAATTTTATCTTATAACCATTTTTGTACAATTTATAATGATTTTCTAAAAACAGAACAGAGGATTACAGTGTCATTCTGCGCTGTCTCACACAACTTTAAGTATCTCATTATCGGAAATCCCTTTGCTTACACGGTTTCTTTTATAAGAAACTAGACTCATTAAGCTTTAATTTCATGTCTCATTCAGCCTCTAATTCAAATCCATAAATTTCTGGCGATTTTCTAAATTCATGTTACTGCTGCTGTCCTGAGCAGGTTTATCACAATTTTATTCTTCTGACATATCCTTTTAGCACTTCATAATATCATATCCATTTGGCAACATATCATATCAATAACTTACCTATACTTCATAATAGCCATTAGGCTATATGCATAAAAATTTACAATAGAGTTATGATTCTTTTAATATGTGCTTAACATATCATACTCAATCACATTATAGGCTTTAATACTTAAAACTTACCTCGATCGCTAATGTACGTCAATTCCGACTATTCGACCAATTTCCCTTTTTCCACGATCCGACTTTGTTTCCATAAGCTCTTGATGCTCAATCAACAATTTTTAACTTCAAATTTGCAAACAGCAATGTCGTCACTTTACATAACAGAAATTAAATTTCATTACTTAAACTATCCACGACAATCACCTTCCGAGCACCTTAATTTTCTTTAAGCTAAACTACCTCATAGTATACATATACACATTCGGCTAATTATAAAACAAATCAGCACTCATAACCGAATCATTGACTAAAATCACATTCGGTAATATGCTTTTAAATAATTTCAATATTTATTAACATCTAAAACTAATTTGCTTGGGGTGCCATGAATTATTCAAATCGGCCGAATATCATTGAATCTCTAAAATCATGCTTATAACCACTTGGCCGAGTTTCACATTTCAAAGCCACATATATATATTATTCAAAGTATTTAACAACACTTAAAAATCCAAAACCATAAAACTCAATTCATATAACACCAAACTCAATGCTAAATCACCCTAGGCACATTCGGCACTAGCACAAGCACACACACATTTAACTTTTCTAAAATTCAACTTTAACAAGCTTCCTATGCTTCCATGATAAAAACCGAATGCTCATCTTACCACCAACATGCATATTTAATTATCTCAAGCCTCTCTTAATCAATTTTATTCATAATAGCATGAACTCAACAATCCATTACTCATACAAAACAACATAACCGAAAGTCTTACTCATTCCAAAAATTCAAATCTCAACTTGGTCACAAAAATAACTTGATATCTCACCAACACAACATCAACACCAAGCAAGAATGATGCATCCATGGCCGAGTGTCATTTCCATCACATAGCAAGATTTAGACCATGGGCTAGGTAGAACTCAAGCTAACAACTAAAACATGCATGCATCTCATGGAACATCATCAAACATACCTTAGCCTAGTTACATGCATGGCCGAACCTCTTCAATCTTTCTTCTTCCTTTCTCCTTAAAATTTTTGGCCAAGGATGAACCAAAGGATGAACACTTTTTTTTTGTTTTTCTTTCCTTCAACTCACGGCAAGGGGGGGGGACAATCACACATATCCTTTCTTTTTTTTTTTGTTTCTCATCCTACTAACACTAATATTTTATTGCCCATGCTCTTTATTTTATTGTTTCCTCCCATGATGCACCAACACAACATGTCTATGACATGTTTTGCCCATCACCCTTTGTCCATCCTAATGTCATGGCCGGCCACTACTAGATGGGGGGAAAATTGACATGCAAGTCCCCCCTTTTTCAACATGCACTAATAGGTCCTTATGTTTTGATCTATCACATTTCAAAAATGTCACACATAAGTCCTATTGACTAAATTCACATGAAATTTACTAAATCGAAGCTTAAAATTTTCACACATTTATTTTAGACAATAAATATCATGTTCAAATAATTTGGTTACTCGGTTTAGCGGTCCCGAAACCGCTTTCCGACTAGGGTCAAATTAGGGGTGTCACAACTCTCCCCCCTTTAGGGATTTTCGTCCCCGAAAATTTCCACCGATGCATAGTTTAGGATAACGTCCTCTTATTGAATTATATTCATATAAACATTAGCTCATCGATAGCAATTGTAATTCATTATTGATTTCGCATCGATCTATAAAATCATTTTCTTATCTTAAAACAAATACATAAACATTTCTACAGGTATGCACAAATATCTCATTTTCTTGATTTCATAAGCAATAATCACTTAACTTAATTCACAAGTGCATTTCAAACACATATTAAGCACATATTAACATGTATAATTCACATCATCAACCCACATTTTCATTCATGAATAAGCTGTAACCTAACTGAAAGTACACATATACTCAAACATCCCAATAAATATCCTTTATAACTTTATCACATCTCAATATTCAACTTAACTCATTTCCAAAAGAAAAGTCAACTTCCACGTACCTGAACATTTAGTTCATTTAGCACATTCAATCATAGTTAACGTTACCCGTATACAGTCGAATAGGCATAAAGCCTAATATAATACACTGGCATGAGATTTATTCTAGCGCATAACTCGTATATCCAAAATTATCAACATTCATCAAAAATTCTTTCAAACTTTCGAATGTCGAAACTTAATCAAAATAATTTCTTGAACAAGATTAACAAAATAGTGTCCATTCAGCAATAGCATATATAGCTCTTACAATGCCATATCCTAGATATGGTCTTACATATTCTCACATATCGAGCCGATGCCATGTCCCAGACATGGTCTTACACACTATCTCAAATCAATGCCTTCGTCCCAAACGAGGTCTTACATGAATTCCACTTCACACACTTAGTGCCCACTGACCGATCTCGCACTCATAGTGCTCGGTTAAAGGAATTCGCACACACACAGTGCCTCTAATTATTCACATACATAGTGCTCTTATTCATTCGTTAATACACATTGATATGACTTAACCAAGTCTATAAACATCATGTATGTACACTTTTAAACATATCATCTCATTTAAATTTGAATTCGTATAGTAATGAATACTTAAACTTTGCTCAAATTACCGGCACGAAGCCTACTAGGCATGTAGGCCCGAATACACGTCACCAGCATGATTGCTCTTCGGGACTTAGCCCGGATTTAGTAACTCGCACCAATGCCTTCGGATCTTAGTCCGGATATGGTCACTTAGCACAAAGCCTTCGGGACTTAGCCCGGACATCATTCGAATAACCATGCACATTTAACAATAAATCATGACACATTCGTATTTCATTTTCATTAGCAAAACTCAAACACAAGACACTTATCATTCTTGCAATTTCGGCTCAATAGCCACACATAAAGAGCATGATTTTGATTTGCTTAAAACATGATCTAATCAAATCATAATATAAGCTCTATTACTCAAGAACTTACCCCTTTCCGCTGTCCGAAATCGACTTGGTAAGGTCGCACCCTTAATATAAATAATTGATAGAAAATATATATATAGTGGGTTCGCACACATAGTGCTTAATAATCAACCACGCACACTTAGTGCCATGTACTTTAAACTCGCACACTTAGTGCCATGCATTTCAAGCCCGCACACTTAGTGCCAATCTCACAACCGTGAACACTTATTGCTCGCACACTTAGTGCTGAAAACCAACCACTCTATACGCTTCACTGCCTTTTTACATTCGACAATTTCGTCTCTACATACATATACACATATAGCAATACACATTAGTATATCATTTACATTACTTGAATACAAACACAACATGCTTATCGACCATTCAACTTCCAGTTCCATAGCCACATACAAAAATCACATTTATAGTCATAACACTCCTTCAAAATTGCATCACTTATACCCTTATAATTCAATCCAAATCGAAATTCAAATACGAGTACATGATACGTACCTGATCAACTTAATAATTTAGGCATATCTAAATGAAGTTATATCGCAAATTCTCATAGTCAGAAGCTTGCTACAGCTCGATCGGGATCAAGATTCATTACAATACAGCAAACACATTTTAACAGCCAAAAATCATCACACTATCATTTTATCACTTTATGGCATGTATAAATAGACTTACGCGTGCTACGTTAGTCCTAGAATCGACTAAACCGTAGCTCTGATACCAATAAAATTGTAATACCCCGTACCCGAGACCGTTGCCGGAGTCGGACACGAGGGGTTCACAGACCAAATTCGCTTACTATCGCAGTCCATTTTAAAATTTTCCAAGCAGTTGGCTAACTGCGACACTGTCACCTTAAAAATCATATCTTGAGTTTCACAACTCGAAAATCAGTTTTGTAATTTTTCCCTGAAACTAGACTCATATATCCATCTACATATTTTTTTCTAGAATTTTTTGTTGGGCCAATTAGTACAGTTTATTAGTTAAAGTCTCCCATGATACAGGGATCGACTACACTGCCCTTTGCGCATTACGACTTGGATATCTCCCTGCACAGAGCTTCAATACTGATGCCGTTTGTTTCTATAGAAACTAGACTCAGAGAGGAATCTATAAATATATGGAATGACTCCTAATTATCTCTGGTTAATTTATAATGAATTTCTAAAGTCGGAACAGGGAATCCAGAAACCGTTCTAGCCCTGTCTCACGAGAACCTGAATATCTCTTAACATACTGTCCATATGATCGTTTCGTTACTTTCCTATGAAAATAGATTCGTCAAAGTTCGTTTACTTAATTTATTAATTATTTAATTCCAATCCTACTATTTTTAGTTATTTTCCAAATCTATATCACTGCTGCTGCCAGCATCTGCCTTTAAGGTAGACTTTACCTATTTCATAGTTTCCATGATTCAACTAGCCCTTTTAGCATAAATAGCACAAATTATGATAGTGATTAACCATTCCATACCAAATGATTATAACATTATGCTCAAACATATATAAGCCATTTTCGCATGGCTATATACATTAACCAAAATATTCTTCCGCCACTAGTCTATTTTATACATGCCATAAGATAATCCGAAACATAGCAGTACCAAACAGTGGATAGTGATAGTGTGACTAGTTTCTGACGATCCCCGAGCCTGTAGCTTCGCAATGAGATCTATAAAACAGAGGAAACAGAGTAAACGGAGTAAGCATTACAATGCTTAGTAAGTTTTAAGCAGTGTCAATAGATAACAATCAAATTATAACATAGTTGTTCGTATTTTTATTTCACTCTTCACTACGAATCAGATTTCTCATTTTACAGAATTCAAAATGTGTTGTATTTGATTTCATTTGAAACTAGACTCATTAAGGAGTCTAAGCATATAAATTTTATCTTATAACCATTTTTGTACAATTTATAATGATTTTCTAAAAACAGAACAGAGGATTACAGTGTCATTCTGCGCTGTCTCACACAACTTTAAGTATCTCATTATCGGAAATCCCTTTGCTTACACGGTTTCTTTTATAAGAAACTAGACTCATTAAGCTTTAATTTCATGTCTCATTCAGCCTCTAATTCAAATCCATAAATTTCTGGCGATTTTCTAAATTCATGTTACTGCTGCTGTCCTGAGCAGGTTTATCACAATTTTATTCTTCTGACATATCCTTTTAGCACTTCATAATATCATATCCATTTGGCAACATATCATATCAATAACTTACCTATACTTCATAATAGCCATTAGGCTATATGCATAAAAATTTACAATAGAGTTATGATTCTTTTAATATGTGCTTAACATATCATACTCAATCACATTATAGGCTTTAATACTTAAAACTTACCTCAATCGCTAATGTACGTCAATTCCGACTATTCGACCAATTTCCCTTTTTCCACGATCCGACTTTGTTTCCATAAGCTCTTGATGCTCAATCAACAATTTTTAACTTCAAATTTGCAAATAGCAATGTCGTCACTTTACATAACAGAAATTAAATTTCATTACTTAAACTATCCACGACAATCACCTTCCGAGCACCTTAATTTTCTTTAAGCTAAACTACCTCATAGTATACATATACACATTCGGCTAATTATAAAACAAATCAGCACTCATAACCGAATCATTGACTAAAATCACATTCGGTAATATGCTTTTAAATAATTTCAATATTTATTAACATCTAAAACTAATTTGCTTGGGGTGCCATGAATTATTCAAATCGGCCGAATATCATTGAATCTCTAAAATCATGCTTATAACCACTTGGCCGAGTTTCACATTTCAAAGCCACATATATATATTATTCAAAGTATTTAACAACACTTAAAAATCCAAAACCATAAAACTCAATTCATATAACACCAAACTCAATGCTAAATCACCCTAGGCACATTCGGCACTAGCACAAGAACACACACATTTAACTTTTCTAAAATTCAACTTTAACAAGCTTCCTATGCTTCCATGATAAAAACCGAATGCTCATCTTACCACCAACATGCATATTTAATTATCTCAAGCCTCTCTTAATCAATTTTATTCATAATAGCATGAACTCAACAATCCATTACTCATACAAAACAACATAACCGAAAGTCTTACTCATTCTAAAAATTCAAATCTCAACTTGGTCACAAAAATAACTTGATATCTCACCAACACAACATCAACACCAAGCAAGAATGATGCATCCATGGCCGAGTGTCATTTCCATCACATAGCAAGATTTAGACCATGGGCTAGGTAGAACTCAAGCTAACAACTAAAACATGCATGCATCTCATGGAACATCATCAAACATACCTTAGCCTAGTTACATGCATGGCCGAACCTCTTCAATCTTTCTTCTTCCTTCCTCCTTAAAATTTTTGGCCAAGGATGAACCAAAGGATGAACACTTTTTTTTTTGTTTTTCTTTCCTTCAACTCACGGCAAGGGGGGGGGGGACAATCACACATATCCTTTCTTTTTTTTTTGTTTCTCATCCTACTAACACTAATATTTTATTGCCCATGCTCTTTATTTTATTGTTTCCTCCCATGATGCACCAACACAACATGTCTATGACATGTTTTGCCCATCACCCTTTGTCCATCCTAATGTCATGGCCGGCCACTACTAGATGGGGGGAAAATTGACATGCAAGTCCCCCCTTTTTCAACATGCACTAATAGGTCCTTATGTTTTGATCTATCACATTTCAAAAATGTCACACATAAGTCCTATTGACTAAATTCACATGAAATTTACTAAATCGAAGCTTAAAATTTTCACACATTTATTTTAGACAATAAATATCATGTTCAAATAATTTGGTTACTCGGTTTAGCGGTCCCGAAACCGCTTTCCGACTAGGGTCAAATTAGGGGTGTCACAGCTAGCGAAACTCTTATAGAGGATCAACTCAATTATACCACCACAGAGAAAGAATTGTTGGCTATAGTCTTTACTTTCGACAAGTTTCATTCCTATCTTGTCAGCGTAAAGATTACTATATTCACTGATCATTCAGTATTGAGATATCTCTTTACGGAAAAGGATGCCAAACCAAGACTGTTATGTTGGATATTATTGTTGTAAGAATTTGACATCGAGATAAAAGACCGTAAGGGTTTAGAGAATCTAGTTGCAGGCCATCTATCTTGATTGGAAGTTGGCAATGAAGACGGAAACATACTTCAAATTGTCGACACATTTCCAGATGAGAAGTTATTTGTTGTAGGTGCAACCTCTTGGTATGTAGATTTTGTTAATTATCTAGTGTGTGGAAACCTCCCATTAGGTGTCACAGGCCATAAAAAAGAAAGATTTCTTCATGATGTAATGAAGTATTATCAGAACGAGCCGTATTTATTCAAGGTATACAATGACAACATTATTCTACGTTGTGTTTTAGAAGAGGAGATGCTTTCAATTCTAAAGCATTGTCATGATGCTCCTTATGGAAGTTATTTCGGTGGTATGAGAACTATTGGTAAAGTTCTCCAATTAGGATTCTATTGGCCGACATTATTCAAAGATGCCCACAATTTTTGTGAATTAATATGATAGGTGTCAGCACACCTGTATTATATCCCGATGTAATGAAATGTTACAGCAGCTAATTATGGAGGTTAAATTATTCGATGTTTGGGGTATGTATTTTATGGGACTATTTCTGAGTTCATTTGGACATCCGTATATATTAGTATCTATTGACTACATCTCGAAGTAGGTGGAATCTGTTGCAGTCCCAACTGATGATGCTAAGATAGTGCTAAATTTTTTTCACAAATTTGGCATACCAAAGGCATTGATTAGTGATCAGGGTACACATTTTCATTGCAACCAAGTGGCGACCACACTGAAGAGATATGGAGTTAATCATATAATGGCTACTACTTATCATTCGCAAACTAATGGACAAGCCGAAGTATCGAATTGACAAATTAAGAGCATTCTTGAGAATGTTGTAAACCCTTCAAGGAAAGATTGGTCTTTCTGATTGGATAATGCTTTATGGGCATTGCAGACAGGATACAAAACTCCATTAGGGATGTCGTCATATCAATTGGTTTTTGGGAAAGCATGTCACTTGCTAGTCAAACTGGAACACAAAGCAATGTGGGCAATTAAGTAAGTGAACATGGATTATGAAGCTGCTCGAAATAAAAGATTGTTGGATATCACTGAACTAGAGGAGATTAGGAGTAATGCTTATAAAAATGCTACAATTACAAGGGAAAAAGAAAATGATGGCATGATAAGATTATTTTACAGTGACAATTTATCGCGGGTCAACAAGTTTTATTATTCTATTTTCGACTCAAATTACACCTAGGTAAATTGCGTTCACATTGGTCTGGACTTTTTGAAGTTGTTGTCGTATTTCCTCATGGTGCAGTCACAATTTGAGATTTATGTGATGGACCCTAGTTCAAAGTAAATGGGCAGAGGCTAAAATACTATTTTGGCAACAATGATCAAAAGCAAGTAGAGACCATTAAATTGGTCAAAACGTTTTTGTTTTTAATAAGTATTCCGTGATTTTAGTTTATTTTATTTAATTATGTTTTGTCAAAGTTTGTTTTCCTTCTTTTTTTTCAGAATAATTAGGTACCATTGTCAACACATTGAAGTCTTACTGTCAGTGCATTCTATACGTCTAAACTACCATTTATAGCTCCTCAGAATTTAGAGAAAGTCAGATTCCACCATTGGATCAAAACTCAGTCAGCCATTTGATCCTGATAAGCGGGCACAATTTCTATTGGTCACAACTCTTCTCGTCAACCCTATATCTCTCCATAAAATAACACACTCTCCACCTTTCTTTTTCACTCACTATAAATTCTCCCTAACTCTACCGACTGTAACGCCTTCAAGCAACCATTTTTATTTATTTTCTCTTCTAAAAATCCTATATTTTTACCTTTAAACTGTTTTCCATCAATAAAAGATGGATAAAATAAGAGGCTCAGTCAAGAAAGCCACCAAATGTACTGGGGGAACATCAACCTCTACTATCGTAGTCCATGAATCAGAATCCCCCAGGCCAGTATAGACAAAGGAACCAGTAGTCTTTTGAATAAAGTGGAAAATGAATGATTTCACAACAACATATTGAAGCGCAACTTTCATCCCGAGCAGGGTATTTCTCTTTTAACACAACAAGATTTGGGTAAACAAGTCTCCAAAACCATCTTGAAGTTAAAGTGGGAAACTTTTTGCAACCATCCTAGAAGCTACTCGCCTTCACTGGTGCGTGAGTTCTATGCCAATCTCTACGGTCATGAGTTAGATTTTATTTTTGTTCAAGAAGGTTTAATACCATGGGACGCTGCAAACATTAACAACTGTACAACACCAAGGTCGATGTCGAAAAACACTCTAAGTTCATGGATGACATCACAGATGAAAAATGAGACCTGTTGGTGAGAGACTTGTGTGTCGAATGAGTAGTTTGGATGTAACACCCCGAACCCGAGACCGTCGCCGGAGTCGAACACGAGGTGTTAACAGACTTCAAACCACTTATTAAAAATTTCCCAGACAAGCTGCCAATCTGCGTACTAGTCACTTTAAAAATCATATCTTGAGTTCTGAAACTCGAAATCCAGTTCCGTAAATTTCCCCAGAACTAGACTCATATATCTATATGGTAGAATTTTTGTAGAACTTTTGGTTGGTCCAATTGGTACAGTTTATTATTTAAAATCGTCCCTGTTCCTGGGTTCGACTACTCTGACCTTTGTGCATTACGACTTAGATATCTCCCTTTACAGAGCTTCAATACTTATGCCGTTTGTTTCTAATGAGACTAGACTCAAAAGGGAATCTATAAATATAAGGCATGACTTCTAATTATCTCTGATTAATTTATGGTGAATTTCGAAAGTCGGAACAGGGGATCCAGAAATCGCTCTGGTCCTGTTTCACAAGAGTTTAATTATCTCCTAACATACAGCTCATATGGTCATTTCGTTTCTTCCATATGAAAATAGACTCATCGAGCTTCGATTACATAATTTATTCATTATTTAATTCCATTCCTAATATTTTTAGTGATTTTTCAATCTCACATCACTGCTGCTGCCAGCATCTGTTACTAAAGCAACTATGCCTATTTCGTGATTTCTCCTTGATCTAACTAATAATTCATCATACATATCACAAATTATGATCATGACTAGCCATGCCAAAGGCTAATCATTGTCAAACATCTCCCTACTACACTATTGCCATATCATGAATTTTAGCACCAAAAATAATCAACCATGACATATGGCATAAAAATCGAATAGGCCTCAACTATTATCCAACCAAAATCGAATCGGCCCAATATCAGTCATGACCACATTATAAAACCCATTTACTAAGATTTATAACTAAATGTCATAGGACCCAAAGTCCAAATTAACATTTATGCCATTTTCGCATGGCTGAAAGTTTACATACCAAAGTTCAAACACAACATAATAGCCTATACATGCCGAAATGTTCTCCTAGACCGACTAAGAAGAAAGTACCAAAACTTGCTAGCTGGTGTGATGACTTCAATGACGGTCTGAGCACGCAAAAAAGACGAGTCCAAGAAACCTAAAATAGGTGACAAGCAAACACCGAATGAGTATAACTCAGTAAGTCATAAGCAATGCACTACCATCCATTAATAACATTATCACAAGAGGAAACAAAATGGAACGAGGCTAATTACTCCATCCAAACCGAACTATACCATAGTTCCTTAGACCTTTCGGTTCAATCTCATACCAAGTCATACATTCACATTCCATATACTAATCAATAGGATATTTGAGGCCTTTTCATACATCATTCTATTTTCGTTACAATCATACAACTAAATGACCTTTTACCTATTCCACGATGAACCTTATGCACGTGACTTCAATTATAATTGTCACATAGGTTCAAAACTTACCAAGCTCAACTCCAAATATAAACATAGCGCCTATTAGCCATGAACTCAAGGTACTTACCCCTTTCCGCTGTCCGAAATCGACTCGGTAAGGTCGCACCCTTAATATAAATAATTGATAGAAAATATATATATAGTGGGTTCGCACACATAGTGCTTAATAATCAACCACGCACACTTAGTGCCATGTACTTTAAACTCGCACACTTAGTTCCATGCATTTCAAGCCCGCACACTTAGTGCCAATCTCACAACCGTGAACACTTATTGCCCGCACACTTAGTGCCGAAAACCAACCACTCTATACGCTTCACTGCCTTTTTACATTCGACAATTTCATCTCTACATACATATACATTTGTATACATTTCATCTCATTAAACACAATTGCATAGGTATTATGATCATTTCAATCAATACCAACTATATGCTTAATGACTTACCTTGTGTTGGGTAAAATAATTCCAAGTCGGCTACTCGATGACCTTCGATTTCCCCTTGTTGGACGCCTCTCCTTTAGGATCTTGAGCTTAAACAAATAAATTAACTCATTCAACCGCTTTGCTACATATATTGGTATTCACATTTTAATGATTTTATGACATACGGAACGGCATGGTAAAATTTTTATCTTGCTACCTCACGTTCTTAGCTATTCGGCTAATAACCTTATGCAATTACCATACTTTCAATAATCTAATCACACATGCATATGCATACTTGGACATTCGGCAATCACCTTGCTAATTTTAAACTCAACATCACATAAGCTCCCAAGTGATGGCCGAATATGTATATCTATACTATCACCTATAATTCATCAAATCACAAAATTTCATCTCATGAACACTTGACCCATTTTTACCCCATATGGCCGAATGTGCAAGATTAAATTCAACACCACCTATGTACTTAATTAGGTGGCCGAATATACCAAGTTAGACTTGACATTATACGTCACAAGAACTCTAATTTAATTTGTCAATTGCTTGGCCAAGAACTCACAAGTGCCTTATCTACAACCTATTCGGCCTTACTACTTAAACTTAGCCTTTCATAGACTTATCTCTATTGTTTTAGAAGGCCGAATCCTTATGTGTTCCAACCTCTAGCTTACTCAATTCAACACATCAAAACGACATTTAGGCTGATTTTGCTAGCACACAAGCCTTTGACCGAATGTCCTTGACCTCTAGTAACCTAAATTTTTATTCTTTAAAACTCATCCAAGACCACATTCGGCACCTCCAACCAATAATTTAGATATTCTCAAGTTCATTCACACGTACAATTATATATCACATTAAGCATTAATCATTTTGCAACATGAATTCTATAGCATGGCCGAATACTCATGCACATACACACATAACAACAAGAACTCAATGACACAAAAATCTCCTTTCCAAAGTACATACATACCCATACATACGGCAACTTCCATTCTTTTCTCCCAACAATGAATCCATGAATTTTGCCATAGGTTAACTAGACTATACCCATATCAACTAAATCTCAATATCAATTAGAATAAAAATCACAATGCATACCTTTCCATTGAAATAGCCATGGCCGAATGCCTTGGTTTCTTTTTTTCAATCTTTCCTTTCTCAATTTCGGCAAATGAAGAAGATGAAAGATGAGCCTTCCTTCACCTTTGTTTTCTTTACTCACGGCAATTGTAACAAGGAAAAAGGATGAACACTCCTTCTTCCTCCCTTATTTTATTCATCTTTTTCCTTTTTAATTCCTTTCTTTAATTTATTTTATCTCCAATAACCCAATTTCTTATTATAATATCTAATTCAAACAAATATATTGCCCATCATCAATCTATCTTGGCCGGCCACTATAAGGGAATTGGGCAATTTGACATGCAAGTCCACCCTTGTGTTGACATGCACTAATAAGCCCTTTAAAATTAGCCTATCATATTTCACCATGTCTCATGTTGATCCCTATTTAATAATTCCTCATGCAATTGGCAAAATTAGGGAATGAAACTTCCACATATGCATGTACACACATGATAAGCATAGAATATAACAATTAATTATTTTTATGACTCGGTTTTGTGGTCCTGAAACCACTTTCCGACTAGGGTCACATTAGGGCTGTCACATTGGATGGGTTCCCATCAAAAGAACTATAGCTGCATCGTGGCTTCTTGACACTACAAGATACAATTTGGTTTCACTTTGTCAACTACAGACTAAAGCCCTCCACTCACAGCACCACAGTCACCCTAGACAAAATGTGTTAGAGATGTTTTATCGTCAAGGGCCAAAAAATTAATGTGGGCGCAATACTTTACCAAGAAATAGCTGAATGAAACATTTCGAATTAGAGTCTATTTGGAACAGTGGTTTTGAGACCATAAATCTGAACTAAAAATAATTATTTTATGATTTTTGTGAGGTCTATGATATGATTGCATGCTTGTGTTAAAGTTTCATGAAGAAATTCTATTGATAAAGTGTCCAATTTGATATTTAGGACTAAATTGCAAAAGTTGAAAAATGTGAGTTCTAGAAGCTTTAAGCATGAAATTGCCTTGGATTGTTAATTAAAGGTCCTTAATTAGAAATTTTCCCAATTTCTATTTTTATGAACAAAAACGGGTATGGAGAGGAAAAATTTGAAAGAAAGGCCCTAAGGGCATTTTTGTCATTTGGTTAATAAAAGAATAAAAAGGGAAAAATAAGTCAAAATTGTGTCCATATTCCTCCCTCCTTAGCTGAAATTCTCAAGGAGCCATAGGTAGGGTTTTGTTCATCATTTCAAGCTCGATTGTAAGTACACCTAGCCCCATTTTTAATGTTCTTTATGTTTTTGAGATCTTTGAAGCATGATCTAGCTATTTCTACCATTATTTTGAGCTAGGGTTCATGTTTAAAAACTTACCCATGTGTGACATGCATGTATTTTGGTGTTTAGGGAGGAATATGAAAGTTTGATGCATGATAAACATCTTTTACTAAGTGATTTTTCATGAAAACACCTAAAAGGACTTGTTTGTAAAATATGTAAAAATAGGTGTTAAAAATGTGATTTGATGAAAAATGTGGGCTATTATAAGAGGGAATATGAATCAATTAGGCTTGGGAAACAAAGAAATTGGACACATTTCATTTTACGAGCTTAGGGACCAAAGTGTAAATATGTGAAAATTTAGGGGCAAAATTGTAATTTTCCAAAGTATGTTTTATGGACTGATTTGAATTATAGGATAATTAAATAAGTGAAATTTTCTATTATAGATCAAGAAAAATAAATTCCGGAGGACCTAAACCAAGGGAAGAACAAGGTTGTGGACTAAATTGAATAGTTAGCTACATTTTTGTATCGAGGTAAGTTTGTGTGTAATTGATATATTATTTTATTATACATTTAATACTTGAAGTTGCATGAAATGTATATTTTCCTTTGTGAGTATTGTTGATGTTGTCCGACAAAGATTTGAGGTGAGGGAAGTCGATTGAACCTTAAGAATACTTAGGGTATAAATATCATGACCTTTGGGTTGATGAGATCCCGTATAAGGCCATATCTGGGATATGGCATCAGCATCGATATGTGATCCCATGTAAGACCATGTTTGGGACATGTCATCGGTATCGATATGAGAATATCATGTAAGACCATAGTTGGGCTATCGGCTTCGATATGTGTGGTCCCATGTAAGACCATGTCTGGGACATGGCATTGGCATCGATAAGTGGTCCCATATAAGACAATATCCAGGATATGGCATCGGCACCCTACTATGTGAATAAGAATTCCTAAGTATCCCTTAGTATTCCAAGTGGTTCAACGGGTTGTCCAAGGATCTGTCAAAGAAATAACAAGGCATGATCATATTGAAAGAGTACAGGTAAGTACGCCAAACTCGTAGTTATTGAGATTACGAAATGATTAAACCTTGGTAAGATGAGAATGAAGGAATTATTATCTTGAGTTCTATTAAACATTATATAAATTAAATGAGATAGGATATGGCTACAATGATTGCTGAGTATAAGATGAATTAAATTATGTTATGTATGTATATGAAAATGCATATTTTTATTGCTTATTATTTATATGCAAGCTTACTAAGCTCTGTGCTTACTCCCTATCTCTTCCATTTTTTATAGTGTCACCAAGCTAGCTCGGGGATCAAAAGACGTCGGAGTCTCGGTCACATTATCAATTGGAATCTTTTGTGTATAGTTAGTTTTATTGTTTTGAGTATGGAATGTATAGGAACTTGGTTATTTTGTTATATGTCATATTTTCTTAGCCAATGTGTTGGCTTTTGATGGTGTTATAATTCATTTTGTATAAGGTTATGAGATATTGCTCACAACGATTATTGGGTTGTAAAGTTATTCACCTATTCATGTATGTGCCAATTCCATTATGATATGGCTATTGGTTGTTTATAGTTGAATGATGATGGCTACTACGCATGTGTTAGTAAAATGGGGCTTGACATGATAGGGAGTCTTAATTTAGTATAATATGATGAGAAGTTTTCATGCATGAGCTAGGTTCATGGATGTTTAAGTACCTTTGGATCCATGAATGTGTTGTGAAAATAAGGGTGGCAATGGGCTTGGAAAATAGCCTTAAATTTGTCCACACGGGTAGACACACGAGCGTGTGTCTAGACCGTGTGTGACACACAGCTTGCCCCAAATGCGTGTGTTTTGGCCGTATGTCCCCTGCAGCCTAATTAATGTTAAACAGGATGCCTAGTAGTAAACACAGGGGCAGGGACACAGCCGTGTGTCTCAGCCGTGTGAAGGACACGGCCTTAGAACATGGGCGTGTGCCCAGGACGTGTGAAGTCTGCACTTAATTTTGAGAATTTAATTCGCCACAAGGCTTAAGCACACTGGCATGTGACTTGGCCGTGTGACTCTAATTGTACGATGATGTCATAGTCAGAGAGTTACACGGGCTGAGGACACGGGCGTATCCCAAGTCACACGGCCGTGTGTGACCACACGGCCTACCCACACGGGCGTCAAAACAAGAAAATTTTCTAAGTGTCAAAAAGATTCTGAAGGTTCTCTGTTTAGTCCCGAACAGCTTTTGTTGTACGTTTTGGGCCTCACAGGCCCTTATAAGGGACAATTTACATGTAATTGAAAAGTTTTAAACTTAAACAAAATTTTATGGCTCGATTTTTGTATGCTTGTTTACGTTTAAGTCCGGTAATGTCTCGTACCCTGTTTCAACGTTAGATACGGGTAAGGGGTGTTACATTTAGTGGTATCAGAGCTACGGGTTAGTCAATTCTTGAACTAACGTAGCATGTGTACAAGTTTAGCTATACAGGCCATAAATGAATTATGATAGTGTGACGACTCTTGACCTTTTTAGATTGCGTTTTCATATAGTAATGGATCCCAATCGAGCTGAAGCTGATGATGTAGAAAGTAATGCATCGGCTCCTGCTCAAGGGGCAGTGCCAGTTGAGAGTAGACCCGTGACAGTGAGTCAAGGAGGAGGTGATGAGGCTAGGGAAGTTTTTTTCATATGATGAATGCTTCGTATACGGGGTTCGTTCGAATGAACCCGAATGCTCAACCTCCTCCACCCCTATCTTTTCCTCAACCTATCCCGTAGCTCCCCAAGGTATGGATTTTGTGAGATTGAATAGACCTCAGTTGATAAGATTCGGAAGCAATGAGATGAAGAATTCTGAGCTAGCATTGATGATGATCCGGAACGAGCAGAGTTTTGGCTCGAAAACACCATCTGAGTTTTTGAAGAATTTTCATGCACACCGAGAAAGTGCATGAAATGTGTTGTATCACTGCTTAGAGATTCAGCTTATCATTGGTGGAAGACAAGTTTCTCGATTGTATCGAGGTACAAGGTAACATGGGAATTTTTCTAAGAGGAGTTTCGAAAAAAAGTATATCAATCAAAGTTTCATGGATTAGAAGGGAAAAGAGTTCCTTAAGTCGAAGCAAGGTAGAATAACTGTAACTAAATACGAGTGTGAGTTTATGAGACTCAGTAAATACGCTCGCGAATGTGTGTTGACTAAAGCTATTATGTGCAAGAGGTTTGAGGACAGATTAAACGAAGACATTCGGATGTTTGTTGGTATGCTTGAGCTGAAAGAATTTTTTGTACTCGTTGAAAGAGCTCGTAAGGTCGAGGAATTGGCCAAAGAGAAGAGAAAGGCCGAGTCTGAGGCTAGGGATTCATGGAAAAGGTCTATGAACAAGTCATTTCGGTCCACATCGAAGAAGTCGAGGGACTTTTATTCTCACTCCCATGCTTCAATTGGACATCCGAATAGAAATAGAGACAAACAGTATTCAGGTACTAAGGCCCAGACCACCTCGATTGCTAGTGTTGGTAATGCTCGACCAAGTAGACCGGTGTGTCCACAATGCGATAGACGTCATGCTGGTGAGTGTCGAGGGAGTGACAGGACCTGTTTCAAGTGTGGTTCCCTAGACCACTTTATTAGAGAGTGCCCCTAAATGGCAGAAAAGGAGAGATATCAAAGTGCAAGATCGGGTAACACTGCTAGTCGAGGTAGATCGCAGAAAAATCCAGGTAATGGAATGAGCAGCAAGAGTGCCCCTAAGGAGTCTACTGTTAGACCCGAGGGTAGAGTTCCTGCAAGGACATACGCCATTCGTGCTTGCGAAGAGGCTTCGTCTCCGTATGTGATTACGGGTACATTTTCTGTCTATGATGCTACTGTTATTGCTTTGATTGTTCCGAGATCTACCTATTCCTATATTTGTATGAAATTGGTGTCTAGTATGAGTATGCCTATTGAATCTATAGAATTTGTGATAAAAGTGTCAAACCCGTTAGGTAAATATGTGTTAGTTGATAAAGTATGTAAGAATTGTCCTTTAATGATCAGAGGTCACTCTTTCTGGCTAACCTTATGCTTTTGCCGTTTGATGAGTTTGACGTAATTCTCGATATGGATTGGTTAACTGCTCATTATGTAGTAGTAAATTGTGGGAGAAAATTTATTGAACTAAAATGTAAAAATGGTGATATTCTTCGGGTTGAATCAGATGAATCAGATAGCTTGCCTGCAGTGATGTAACAACCCAATTTTAGGCTTAGTTAGAACAGTGGTTTCGGGACCACTATTTTGAGGTTAGAGAATATTATTTTAGTATTATTTTATGTGTTATAATATAATTTTATAAGTGCATGTAAATTTTGGTAAGTTAATTTTAACGATTTCTAGTCCAATTTTGAAAAAGGACTAAATCGCGAAAAAGGTAAAAGTTGTCTTTTGATGCCTAAGGTGTTAAATTTCTTTGTGTCTTAAATTGGGGGACTTTAAAGTGAAATTAGACCCCTAAATGAAGCATGACTGGTCATGGGGGAAAAAATTGTTGAAAAGTCAAAATTAGGTGAAGTTGGTCACCAATTTTGACTAGTTTTTTTATTAACAAATCAAAAAGAAAAAGTTATCATTTTTCTCTTCTCCTCCACCGAAATATGCAGCAAAGAAAGGGGTTTTGAAGCTTTGAAATATCAGCCACTTACATCCCTTGCTAGTAAGTGATTTTTAATGTCTTTCTTGATGATTTTTACATTTTTGGAACCCCTAAAGCATGAGCTTTCATATGAGGGGTCTAGTTTGCAAAATGATGAAGAGTCTAGGGTTTTTCCATGAGAGTAAATGTGTTGTTTTCTGTGTTTTTAGGAAGATTATGAGTCCTAGTTGTCTAATAAACAACTTTTGTGAAAGAAAGTGCATGAAAACACCTTAAAAAGGGCTAGATTGCTAAGTTGTAAGATAAGGTGTAAGTGTATGAAATAGTTAATATTGTGAGTTGCTATAGTTATGAAAATGGTTCATCTAGGCTTAAGGAGCAAAGAAATGTGATAAAAATCATTTTATGAGCCTAAGGGCAATTTGGTAATTTTGGCAAAATAAAGGGGCAAAATTGTAAATTTTTCCAAAGTGTGTCAATGGACTAATTTGATTAGTAAATTGTTTAAATAAGCTAAATGTGATGTTTTAGATGTTGAAAATTAAGATTTAGACTTAGAACGGAAAGAAATCGATTAAGGGATGATCATGTCCTTTTCACCTTTATCGTATCGAGGTAAGTTCGTATGGTAACAATAATGCAATATCATGCTTGAATTAAGATTCTTTATTGTTATGGCATTAAGTGTATGATCTAAAATATTAGAAGTTTGTATGAAAGTAATGCTCAATTTCATTATGATGTGCTTAATACTTGATATTGCACGAAATGTGGATGTATGCCTCTACTGGAATTGACTTGTGAGGATTCAATAAAAAGGTGATGATATGTGTGCTAGTATAAGAGCATGTCCGGGACATAGCATCGGCACTAACATGAAACCTCGTATAAGACCATATTCGGGATATGACAACGATATGTGGATCCATGTAAGACCATGTGAGGGACATGGCCTTGGGCATTCTATTCGGTGCATGATAATTCCGAACATCCTTTAGCATCCCGAGTATTCAACGGGTAATGTAATGGATGATGTGATGAAATCTCTAAGGAGATCATGTTAAAGAAGGTATGATTATATATTTTATCACAAGTTGGTATAGGTATGTACACTGAGCTTATGAGTAATACCTTGATATGTGATAATCTATGATGTATATAGTATTTGGTGAATACTATGGAAATGGTATGATTTGGAATAAGTCTTTGATATTTGATGACAATGAGATTATGGGTCCATGCTTATGATGCATAGCTATGTGTTCTTACCATGATAGATGATATGATGTTGTATTAATTTGGTGAACAATAATTGTGAATGAATAAATTAGCCTGGCTAGTGTTGGGCTATTGCAGTAGTGTAACTTTGAAAATACACCAAAAATATTAGAAAATGATTTATAAGCTAAATAGAAGATGAGAATAAATCTTATTGAGTCTAGTTTCTTATAAAAAAATTGTGTAAGCAAAAGAATTTCCTATAATGAGATATTTGAAGTTGCATGGGACAGAGTCAGAATGACTTCAAGATCCCCTACTTTGATTTTAGAAAATCATTATAAATTGTAAAAAAAAATTATGAGTTATTATTTATATTCCTAGAATCCTTAATGAGTCTAGTCTCAAGAGAAATAGACGAGAACATTATTTGAGTCCTGAGCTATGATATAATTGAACTTTAATGTAGAAGGGTCTGAACTGTCAAACAGTGAATCAGGTGTAACTTTGAGGAATAAGCTGTACTAATTGGATAAGCCAAAAATTCTGGATATTTTATGGTAGAAAGGTATATGAGTCTAATTTCATGTAAAATTAACGGAGCTTAATTTGGAGTTTTGTAGCTCCAGTTATAAATAATTTAGTGACTGTTACTCAGGAAGACAGCTTGTTGTGAACTTGAGAATATATTGTAAACATTGATAAAACATGTTAATGAGTTATTTATTGTTTTCATATGAACTTACTAAGCATAAAGCTTACCCCCCCTTTCTTTCCTATGTTCCCTAGGGTTGCCCGGTTAGCTCGGGTTGGAAGCCGTCAGAGATATTATCACACTGTCGAGTTAACGCTATTGGCGTAAGTAAATCCTAGTGTTTCGAGTCTATGGCATGTATAGGGTTTTAATGTTGAGTATGTGATATTATGATTTAGCCAAAGGTGTTGGCTTGTATTGATAAAGTGTTGTAGCCATGTGAATTGGCCTATGTTAGCTAATGATGTTGTGGACCTAAATGTTTATTCATATATATGTATGATACTATCTCTTATGATGTGGCTTATAGCATGTATGCCTAGAGATTGAAAGGAGATTCGTTGATGAGTTAGTAACTGATGCAAGATTAGGTGATTGGTAAATAGTTAATATTGCCTCATGAATGGTTCATGGAAATGATTATGTATGCTTAGTGATGGACATGAGGTTTGTGATGTAATGATAGTTATGACTAGTATGTGGTAATGATGTGAGCAAATTCTATGATATTTATTACATAAGAAAATGACTTGAGCATAACATGTTTGTAGATGTTTAAGAGCCTATTTATGCCATGTTTTATGTTATTGGATAAGTATGTGTGCACATGTTATGAGGGTGACAAATGACTTGGAAAATAGCCTTGTAATTGTCCACACGGGTAGACACATGGGCGTGTGTCTAGACCATGTGTGACATACTGTCTGCCCCCATGGGCGTGTTGTCTAACCGTGTGTCCCCTGCTCCTAAGTTTTTCAAGTCAGTATGCATGGTAGTAGTACACGGGCAAGAGACACGGCCATGTGTCTCAGCCGTGTGAAGGACACGGTCATAGGACACGGACGTGTGCCTTGGTCATGTGGTTTTGGCAAAATGTCCAGGTTTTTGGACACGGGTTTGGGACACGGGAGTGTCTCTAGCACACGGGCTTGTGCTCTATACCCACACGGACGTGTGAAGCCTTGATGCAAGAGGTTTTCTAAGTTTTTCATGAGTTCTCGGTTGGGTCCTGAACCACCCTGGATGTATGTTTTGGGCCTCGTAAGCCTATATATGGGACAGATTGCATGTGAAAAGAAAAGTTTTAGATTGATTGAAATTTTATGGATTGAGTTTAAGTTAGGTAACACCTCAAACCCTGTCCCAGCGTCGGGCATGGGCGAGGGGTGTTACAAGTGATTTCTTCAATGTTCGCTCAGAAGTGTATAAGAAAAGGTTATGAAGCTTATCTTACTTTTCTATTGAATAGAAAAGAGTTGGAGTTGAAGATTGAGTCAGTACCGGTAGTTTGTGAGTATCTGGACGTGTTTCCAGAAGAGTTGCCCGAATTCCCTCCAATTAAGGAAGTTGAATTTGGTATTGATCTAGTTCTGGGTACGGCACCCATTTCTATTGCTCCATATAGGATGGCTACGATCGAATTAAAGGAGTTAAAAGCCTAGTTGTAGTTAACGAGTAAAGGTTTCACGAGACCTAATTATTCACCGTGGGGTGCACCAGTTTTATTTTGAAAAAAAAAGATGGTTCGATGAGGCTATGTATTGATTACTGACAACTCAACAAAGCGATGATAAAGAATAAGTACCCCTTGCCGAGGATAGATGATTTATTTGACAAATTGAAGGGAGCCACAGTATTTTCCAATATAGATTTGAGGTCCGGTTATTATCAGTTGAGGATTAAGGACTCGGATATGTCGAAAATTGCATTCCGGACGAGGTATGGTCACTATGAATTTTTAGTGATGCCTTTGGTTTCACGAATGCTCTTGCAATTTTCATGGATTTAATGAACCAAAATTTTGGACCTTATTTGGATAAATTTGTTGTGGTGTTTATTGATGATATCCTGATTTATTCTCGTGATGAATTTGAGCATGTTGATCATCTGAGGACTGTTTTCCAAACCTTGAGAGATAAGCAGTTGTATGCTAAGTTTAGCAAAAGTGAGTTCTAGCTTAAAGAAGTCAAATTTTGGGGCATGTTGTTTCAGGCGATGGTATTAGAGTTGACCCAAGTAATATATCGGCTATTGTTGAATGGAAACCGCAGAGGAATGTAACTGAGGTTAGAAGCTTTCTGGGCTTAGTCAGTTACTACAGATGGTTTGTTAAAGTAATCAATACATAGCTCAATGTGAGTCGGGTGTTGAATCAAATTTTCGAAATGGTTCCGATGGTTGCTTGATGTTCCAAGATAGCGTCTGTGTACCTAGAGATGTTCCAAGATTGGGAATATTCTTCATGAGGCACATAGTAGTTGTATGTCAATCCATCTGGGTAGTACCAAGATGTATAATGACGTGAAGAGATTATATTAGTGGTTGAGTATGAAAAGAGACATCTCAGAGTTTGTTTCGAAATGCCTAATTTTTTAGCAAGTGAAAGCTGAGCACCAAGTACCTTCGGGTTTACTTCAGCTTGTAACGGTTACAGAGTGGAAATGGGACCGGATTACTATGGATTTTGTGACGGGATTGCCATTGACCCGAGAGAAAAAAGATGTAGTTTGGGTTGTAGTTGATCGATTTATGAAATCGGCTCATTTTATTCTGGTACGTATCGACTACTCACTCGATAAGCTAGCCGAGTTGTATGTTTCTGAAATTGTGAGACTTCATGGAGTACCTTTGTCAATCATTTCAGATAGGGACCCGAGATTCACATCACGATTTTGGAAAAAGCTACAAGAAGCTTTAGGTACAAAGTTGAATTTTAGTATTGCTTTCCATCTGCAAACTGATGGTTAGTCGGAGAGAGTAATACAGATACTGGAAGACATGCTCCTGTGTTGTGTTCTTGAATTTCAAGGTAGTTGGGAACAATACTTGCCGCTGGTGGAATTTGCCTATAATAATAGTTTCCTGTCAAGATTGAAAATGGCACCTAATGAGGTATTGTATGGGCGTAAGTGTCGAACACCATTATATTGGACTGAACTCAGAGAAAATCAGATTCACGGAGTTGATTTAGTCAAAGAAACAGAAGAGAAAATGAAGATAATTTGTGATTGTCTGAAAGCTACCTCGGATAAACAGAAATCCTATGTGGATTTGAAACGGAAAGAGATTGAGTTTCAAGTCAGTGATAAGGTATTCTTGCAAGTATCTCCGTGGAAGAAAGTTTTGAGATTTGGCCAAAAAGGCAAATTAAGTCCACGCTTTATTGGACCGTATGAGATTACTGAAAGAATAGGGCCGGTAGCATATCAGTTGGCTTTGCCGTTTGAGTTGGAAAGGATTCATGATGTATTCCAGGTGTCTATGTTGCGCCGATACCAATCTGATCCTTCGATGTGATTTCACCAACAGAGGTTGAGATTCGACTGAATATGACTTATGGCAAAGAGCCGGTTACGATTTTGGCTCGAGAAGTCAAACAATTGAGGAACAAAAGTATTGCCCTTTGTGAAAGTATTATTGCAAAAACATGGGATTGAAGAGGCTACATGGGAGACCGAGGAAAGCATGAGAAACCAATACCCAAATCCTTTTACTGGTAAGATTTTTAGGGACGAAAATCCCTAAGGGGGAGAGTTGTAACATCTCAATTTAGGGTCTAGTCAGAATAGTGGTTTTGAGACCACAAATCTAAAGTAGAAATAATTATTTTATAATTCTTGTGAGGTCTATGATATGACTGCATGCTTGTGTGAAAGTTTCATGAAGAAATTCTATTGATAAAGTGTCCAATTTGATATCTAGGACAAAATTGCAAAAGTTGCAAAATGTGAGCTCTAGAAGCTTTAAGCATGAATTGCCTTGGATTGTTAATTAGAGGTCCTTAATTAGCAATTTGCCCAATTTCTATTTTTATGGACAAAAATGGGCATGGATAGGAAATTTTTGATAGAAAGGCCTTAAGTGCATTTTTGTCATTTGGTTAATAAAAGAATAAAAAGGGAAAAATAAGTCAAAATTGTGTCCATCTTCTTCCCTCCTTAGCCAAAATTCTCAAGGAGCCATAGCTAGGGTTTTTTTCATCCTTTCAAGCTCGATTGTAAGTACACCCTAGGCCCGTTTTTAATGTTCTTTATGTTTTTGAGATCTTTAAAGCATGATTTAGCTATTTCTACCATTATTTTGAGCTAGGGTTCATGTTAAAAAACTTATCCATGTATGACATGCATGTATTTTGGTGTTTAATGGAGGAATATGAAAGTTTGATGCATGATAAACATCTTTTACTAAGTGATTTTTCATGAAAACACCTAAAAGGACTTGTTTGTAAAACATGTCAAAATAGGTGTTAAAAATGTGATTTGATGAAAAATGTGGGCTGTTATAAGAGGGAATATGAATCAGTTAGGCTTGGGTAACAAAGAAATTGGACACATTTCATTTTACAAGCTTAGGGACCAAAGTGTAAATATGTGAAAGTTTAGGGGTAAAATTGTAATTTTTCCAAAGTATGATTTATGGATTGATTTGAATAATAAGATAATAAATAAGTGAAATTTGCTATTATAAATCAAGAAAAATGAAGTTCGGACCTAAACCAAGGGAAGAACAAGGTTGTAGACTAAATCGAATAGTTAGCTACATTTTTCTACTGAGGTAAGTTTGTGTGTAATTGATATAGTATTTTATTATACATTTAACGCTTAAATTTACATGAAATGTATATTTTCCTTTGTGAGTATTGTTGATGTTGTCCGACAAAAATTTGAGGCAAGGGAAGCCAGTTGAACCTTAAGAATACTTAGGGTATAAATATCATCACATTTGGGTTAAAGAGATCCCGTATAAGACCATATCTGGGATATGACATCGGCATCGATATGTGATCCCATTGAAGACAATGCCTGGTACATGGCACAGACCATAGCTGGGCTATCGGCTTCGATATGTGTGGTCCCATGTAAGACCATGTCTGGGACATGGCATTGCCATCGATAAGTGGTCCCATATAAGGCCATATCTAGGATATGGCATTGGCACCCTACCATGTGAATATGAATTCCTAAGTATCCCTTAGTATTCCAAGTGGTTCAACAGGTAGTCCAAGGATCTGTCAAAGAAATAACAAGGTATGATCATATTGAAAAAGTACAGGTAAGTACGCCAAGCTCATAGTTATTGAGATTACGAAATGATTAAACCTTGGTAAAATGAGAATGAAGGAATTATGATCTTGAGTTATATTAAACATTATATAAATTGAATGAGATAGGATATGACTACAATGATTGTTGAGTATAAGATGAATTAAATTATGCTATGTATGTGTATGAAAATGCATATTTTTATTGCTTATTATTTACATGCAAGCTTACTAAGCTTTATGCTTACTCCCTCTCTCTTCCATTTTTTTATAGTGTCACCAAGCTAGCTTGGGGATCAAAGGACGTCCGAGGCTCGCTCACACTATCAATTGGAATCTTTTGGGTACAGTTAATTTCATTATTTTGATTATGGCATGTATAGGAACTTGGTTATTTTGTTATATGTCATATTTGCTTAGCCAATGTGTTGGCTTTTGATGGTGTTATAATTCATTTTGTATAAGGCCATAAGATATGGCTCACAATGATTATTGGGTTGTAAACCTATTCATCTATGCATGTATGTGCCAATTCCATTATGATATGGCTATTGGTTGTTGATGGTTGAATGATGACGGCTACTATGCGTGTGTTGGTAAAATGGGGCTTGACATGATAGAGAGTCTTAATTTAGTATAATGTGATAAGAAGTTGTCATGCATGAGTTAGGTTCATGGATGTTTAAATACCTTTGGAACCATGAATGTGTTGTGAAAATAAGGGTGGCAATTGGCTTGGAAAATAGCCTTAAATTTGTCCACAAGGGTGTGTGTCTAGACCGTGTGACACACGGCTTGCCCCAAAGGACTGTGTTCTGGCCGTGTGTTCCCTGCACCCTAAATAATGTTAAACAGAATACCTAGTAGTAAACACACGGGCAGGGACACGACCATGTGTCTCAGCCGTGTGAAGGACATGGCCTTAGAACATGGGCGTGTGCCCAGGCCGTGTGAAGTCTGCACTTAATTTTAAGAATTTAATTCACCACATGTCTTAAGCACACGGGCATGTGACTCTAATTGTATGATGACATCATAGTCAAAGAGTTACACGGGTTGAGGATATGGGCATGTCCTAAGTCACACGAGTGTGTGTGACCACACGGTCTACCCACATGGGCGTGTGACTCTCCAAAACAAGAAAATTTTCTAAGTGTCGAAAAGATTCCGAAGGTTCTCTGTTTAGTCCCGAACCGTTTTCGATGTATGTTTTGGGCCTCGTAGACAATTTTCTTGTGATTGAAAAGTTTTAAACTTGAACGAAATTTTATGGCTCATTTTTGGATGCTTGTTTACATTTAAGTCCAGAAATGCCTCGTACCCTATTCCGACGTTAGATACGGGTAAGGGGTGTTACACTGACTGTGCCACAAGGCAGACTGGGATCTTAGTTTTCCCATCACTAGTGATGTTGCTAATTAGGAAATCTTGAAAAATAAGGGCCTAATCAATGAAACCTCTATAGAAAGAATTACTCGAGGTAAGGACATGCAGATACTGAAGGAGGCAGAGACTAGCAAGACAAGAAAGGGAAAAGCCAAAGTTGACAACAAAAGAACTAACCTGAATGTAGAGACTGTAACATCTAGATTTAGGGTCTAATTGGAACAGTGATTTCGAGTCCACAAATATGACGTAATAAAATTTATTTTTATGACAACAAACAATTTCGTGAAAATTTTGTTTGAAAATTTTGACGTTTGGGCACTCAATTTTGTCAAAAGGACTAAATTGTAAAAAGTTCAAAAGTTGAGTTCTACATGCTAGAGGTTTCCAATTGTTATGAAATTTTAAATTGGAGGTCCTTATATGGTAATTAGACCATTTGTTAAGTTGGTGGACAAAAATGGACATTGTTAGGCATGTTTCCAAAGTTTTTCATTAAAGGCATTTTGGTCATTTAGTTATTAAAATGAATTAAAAACAAAATTAAAAGCCATTTTTTTTGTCCGTCTTCAACCTCTTGGCCGAAACATGCATGGAGAAACCATGGCTAGGGTTTTTCAATCCGTTCTTGCTATTTTTAATGATTTTTACGTTTTTGCAATTCCCGTAACAAGATCTATCTATTTCTACCTTTTATTTGAGCTAGGGTTGATGTTTAAAAATTTAATCATGTGTTACATGTGTGTATTTTGATGTTTAAGGGAGTAATATGAATGTTTGTTGTGTGTTAAACTACTTTTACTAAGTAGTTTTCGGTGAAAACGCTAAAAAGGACTAATTTGTAAAAGTTATAAAATTTGTCATAAAAGTGTGATTTAGTGGAAATTGTGGGTTGCTATAGTCCTGAAAATGATTTGGCTAGGCTTAAAGTGCAAAGAAATTGAATAAAAATCATTTTACGAGCCTAGGGGTAAAAGTGTAAAATGATAAAGTTTAGGGGCAAAAACATAAATTTTCCATAGTATGATTTTTGGATCACATTGATTAATGTGACTAATAAATAGACTAAATGTGATATTATAGATGAAAGAAAACGAGGTTCAGACCTAGAACGGGGGAAAAACAAGATATTGACAGTTAGGTCTTTTTTGCCATTTTAGTGTTGAGGTAAGTTCATGTGTAAATAATAGAAACTTATGTTATGTGTTTAATATTTTGATATTGCATTAATTGTATACATTTTTTTATGAGAGTGATTAATGACTATTTTGACAAAGTTTCGAGAAATGGGAAATCCCGATTTAACCTAAAGAGTAGAATACAAATGTCATGATATTTGGGCTATCGAGATTCTAAATAAGACCATATCTGGGATATGGCATCGGTGTGTGATTTCGTATAAGAACATGTCAGGGACATAGCGGTGATATGATATTTCATGTAAGACCATATCCGGGATATGGCATTGATACGGTACTATGGGTATGAGAACCCCGAGCATCCTTAGTATTCCAATGTGGTTCAACGGGTAAATCAAAGATGAGTATGAAAATGGAATTACTATGAGTAAACAGTCATGTAAGTAAGCCTATAATTGTAAATTCATGATTATTGTGGAAATAATTGTTTATTACCCATTGTGATTGATAGTGCACATACTTGTGATGTTGGATATATGATAAATATAAATGATGATTACGTTTTAGGCTGTTGGTCCGAATTGAGGTGTGATCTATGTGCTTGAATTGTATTTTCAACGGGTATGTTAAGATTAAGAAAGTATGTGACCATATTTCGAGTGGTACAGGTATGTACACAGGACTCATGTGAAGTGAGTTTGGTATACGATGAATTCTTGGTGAGAATGTACATGAACGAGTTATACTTGTGAAACATTGATAACCTTGTGACAAATTATCTATATTTATGATGAATGGATGCATGATAAGATTTGATAATAATCATGTGATAGGTTTAGGAGCCTAATTGATTTGTAATATTTTACGGTTCATTTATTTAAATTGTGTTTCATTGGATATAAGGAAAAGAAAGACAAGTATAATTGCCGAATAATGACATTATGAGAATATAGTAAGATACAAGCTTAGACAAGTGAAAGGTGGTTGAACTATATGTTGAAATTATGACTACTCACAAATAATGTGCATGTGATTAAGAGGATGGAAATAACTTGTTAGTTAATGTGATATGTTATAATGGGAAGACTATAGTGGCTAGGCTAATGCCAAGGCATGTAAATGGTGTTTATAACTTAAAGGAGTAAGCACTATGAATGAAAATATAGAAACCTTAAAATCCAATGCTAATTGAAATTATAATACTCTTATGGATGGATAAAGTAAATGAATGTTAATAGTTGTTATTATATGCATATGAACTTACTAAGCTATATTATATAGCTTACCCCCTTCCTTTCCTATGTCTTATAGGTTAATTTAGCTAGCTCGGGTTGGAGACCGCTGGAGATGCCATCACACTATCAAGCTATCATCTGGGTAAAAATGAATACAAACCTCTTAAGTTTATGGCATGTATAGGGACTTAGTCAATTGTGAATGTGTCATTACAATTTAGCCACATGTATTGGCTTATAATGGTTAAGGGTTTGATGTAATGTGAAGCCATGTAAATTGGCTTATACTGATGTTTGATTCATTTTGTATAAGGCCATGAGATATGGCTCATATTGATTATTGGGTTGTAAGCCTATTTATTGAAGTATACATGTGCCCATGCAATGGTAATGTGGTTGGTGGTTGTGTGAATGTGATGAGATGTGTTGTGGTTATGAATGCTTGATAATTTAATTTGGATTTGTTTAGTATGATGATAAACATGGCTTAAATGAGAATTGGTAAGTCGGGCCTAACAAAGTATGAAGTCTTATGCATGTATAAGTAAAGATGAAATGATCACGTTCATGTCTTGTTTGTGTATGTTTAAGTGCTCGCTTATTCCATGCTAAATGCCTTTGAAGTCATTTATGTGTATGTGCAAATAAGAGTGGCAACTGGCTTGGAGAATAGCCTCAAAGTCGTCCACACGGGTAGGCACACAGGCGTGTGTCTAGACCGTATGTGACACACGGCTTGCCCCCCATGGGCATGTGATTCGGCCGTGTGTCCCCTGTACCCTAATTTAGTAAAACAGAATTGTAACACCCTTTACCCGTGTTTGACGCCGGAACAGGGTAAAGGCATTACCGAGCTTAATCACTAATCATCGTATAAAAACCGATTCATAATTTCACTCTAATTTAAAACATTTTCAAACACATTCAAGCTGTCCCTTAAAAAGAGCTTACAAGGCCCATATCATGCTTTAATTCAACCACACACATAGGCAAGCATGCACATTCATAAATTGCATCATTTAATTAATAACATAATCAAGACTATCTACATTAAATGACTTTATACAATAGAGACCTTCAAATAACATAGGTCAGTATTTTAAGCCAATTCCTAGCAACTTAATAACAATTAAACGAGTCTCTATACATGCCAAAGACTTAAAATACTTTAAAACCTTTATATATCGATCAATAGTTTGATAGTGTGATTTAACCTCCGGCGACCTCCAACCCGAGCTAACATCTGCGACACTATAGGAAAAAGGAAAGGAAGGGAGTAAGCATTATAGATTAGTAAGTAAGTATGTAAATATTAATAAACAATACATTATCATACTTTAAACAAAGTCACAATATGTTCCATGAATATTACCATTACAAACACACATACTTTCACTATTACAATCATAAACAGGTTCAAAATAAGCTGTCTAGCAGAGTACCAGCAACTAAATTATTTATTTATGAAGCTACAGAACTCCCAATTACAAACTGTTAATTTTAATTGAAACTAGATTCACATATATTCTTACCATAAAATTTTCATAATTTTTGGTCCAGCCAATTAGTACAGTTTATTCATTGAAGTTACCCCTGTTTCACTGCTCAACTGTTCTGACCACTCTTCACTACGAATCAGTTTTATCCTTGTACAAAATTCAAAGAATGTTATCATTTATTTCATTTGAAACTAGACTCATTAAGGATTTCAATCATATAAATTATATTACCTAATTATTTTTGTACAATGTTTAATGATTTGTCCAAGTCAGAACAGGGGATCACGTAGTCATTCTGAACGAGTCTCTCAAAAACTTAAATATCTCATAATATAGAATTCCTTTGCTTGCTCTGTTTCTTTTATATGAAAATAGACTAATTAAGATTTAATTTCATATCTCATTCAGCCTCTAATTAAATTCCTAATATTTTTGGTGATTTTTCAAAGTCACGTCACTGCTACTGTCCAAAACAGTTTTATTGCTAATTCACTCTTTCACACTTTCTTTGTATTAACCTCATTTTAACATACAAATCACAAATCATTTTCACCACATTTCACACATCACAAGAATAGGCTCATGATTACAAGGTCACCATAAAATCATCCTCATGTATAACTTACTTGTTTATAACCTTACCACATCCCGATCACTTAATGAACACATCATTCACATAACCAAGTTCTTGCACTTATTCATCACAAAACTCATAAAGCAGTACATAGTAAGTCTCCTGTTGAACACTTCGGATCAATCCTCGATACTTGGTGGTTTCAACACATAGCTCCACCCATCATATAGTTCGGCTTTCTTGTACACATGGTGAACACTTAGTACCACCCATGTGACCTAACCAGTTTATCTCGTAGCTCTCTTGTCTACATTGTGTCCTTCACCTGGAACCACGCATACGACCTAGCTACATATATTCCGTAGCTCTCTTGTCTACATGGTGTACACATAGTATCACCCATGCGACCTAGCTACATCATAATGTTTCGTAGCTCTCTTGTACACATGATGTGCACTCAGCACCATACATGTGACCTAGCTACATACCATCTTTATCATCCAATCTTTCCGAAGGTTCAATCGGGATTTCTCTCTCTTTTCCAACAATTTCACCAATCAAGTAATTATCAACAAACATATTTCCAGTATTATTATAAAATATCATAATACAAGTAAAATTGATGTATTTCTTACATATAAACTTACATCTCATTTAATATCAAGGCAATAACATTAAATTACACATTGTATTATTAAAAATCATATGAACTTACAATTGCTCATAATATCCATAATCATAGAAATCACATTTATGTATGATAATTCAATGCACTTCATGTACCATAGACATATTTTTAAATCAATTCATAAACTTGGCACCATAAACATTTAATTTAACATAATTCAATTAATTCACTAAATTTAACTTTCAAATATAAATTACAACATTATTACAGTATTATTATCATATCAACTTACATACTTTCTCATTTCCATGTCGAATTAATATTGAACATTTAAATCATCATAATTATACTTACTTTCAACACCTGGGCAATCATAGTAAATATATCAATTTTACATTGAAACATGCATAAATTAATGCTTATTATACATATGAACTTACCTCGATACTAAAACGGTCATTTTACCAACTTTCCCGATTTTCGATTTTTCTCCCATTTTACATTCAAATCTAGTTTTCCGGGATCTAAAACATCATATTTTACTTATTTAATTAATTTACTATTCAAAACAGTCCTTAACTCAAACTTTGGAAAAATTATAATTTTGCCCCTAAACTTTTTCATATTTACACTTTTGCCCCTAGGCTCGGGAATTAAACTTCATCCCTTATTCTTATGTTTTATGACATGGTGATCATTTTTCCCTTCTATGGCAACATCAAATTCTCACTCTAACACATAGTTATGAACAACAACAACTTTTACTGCTTAAGCCGTTTTACTCATTTTTGCTTAAAACCGCTTAGCAAAAGTTGTTTAACATAATTTCAGCCTTCATATTCTACCATAAAACATCAAAATAAACACATTTAACCTATGGGTATTTTTCCAAATATGAACCCTAGCTTAAATTATTGCTAGAATAAGCTTAATTAAGTTACCGTGATTCCAAAATCGTAAAGAACTTGAAAAACGGGGATAGAACGAACTTACTATTGAGCTTGGAAAGCTTGAAAACCCTAGCCATGGCTTCCCCCATTCTAATTTCGGCCTCCATGAAAAAGATGAGTCAATTTTGGCTTTATTTTCCCTTTTTATTTCTTTTCATTACCAAATGACTAAAATGCCCTTAAGGCCTTTCTTTAAAATTGTCCTATTCATGCCCATTTTTGTCCAAACGAAATATAATGGTCTAATTACCATTTAAGGACCTCCTCTTTAAACCCCCATTTCAATCAAGTACTTATGAATTAGAACACATATTTTGCAACTTTTGCAATTTAGTCCTAAAAGTCCAATTAAGCACTTTATCAGTAAAATTACTTAACGATATTTTTACATAATATTTTAATCAATAAATAAAACTTAAAACTTAATCGGAATAAATTTTTTGACTTTGAATTCGTGGTTCTAAAACCATCATTCCGTTTAGGCCCTAAATCGGGCTGTTACAGCAACTTCTACAAATAAGCCCTAATAGGCAAATTAAACATACAATCTATAAAACTTCTTATCAATACTCTAACACATGCATCTAATCAATCAGTAAATCATAAAAATTAATCGAAATAAACTTTTTTATATCAAATTTGTGGTTTCACAACCACTATTACATTTAGGCCCTATTTCGAGATGTTATAAGAATGCTTAGTAGTAAACACAAGGGCAGAGACACGGTTGTGTGTCTTAGTCGGGGAAAGGCCACGGCCTAAGCACACGGGCATGTGACTTGGCCGTGTGACCTTAATTTAGTTGATGACATTATAAATAGAGAGTTACACGGGCTGAGGACACGGGCGTGTCCCAAGCCACACGGGCATGTGAGACCACACGACCTACCCACACGGGCGTGTGACCCCTCAAAATAGGAAAATTTTCTAAGTATTGTATACGTTTCGAGAGTCCTCGGTTTAGTCCCGAACTACACCCAATGTATGTTTTGGGCCTCGAGGGCCATATAAGGGACGCTATGCATGTGAATGAAATATTGTAAATTTAGATGAAAATTCAGGTCTCGATTTTGTATGATTGTGTGAGTTTATGTCCGGTAATGCCTCGTACCTTGTTTCGGCATCGAATTTGAGTAAGGGGTATTATAGAGACATCTTTATGGTACAAACTGAAGGATGTCAAAAAAATTGTGAATTCCATCAACAACAGGCAGATCAAGCCTGTCGCTATAGTAGAAGATACGTAGAGATCCCAGAATTTGTTTTATGCTTATATCAAAGCCTAGAATAGTTCTATTGTAGCCACATTAAGCCAACTAAGCCCAACCCCACTACTGAAATTCCCTGTGTTTCCACTAATCATTCACAATTACGACCTCTCTTCCTCGGATGATGACTTAGAAGACTGAGATAGACCGGTGGCATCCCCACCCATTGTGCAGGTCTCTGATAATGAGAAAGAAGAGGAATCTAAGGACATCAAAGAATATTTGTGAAAGATTGATAGCTTATTTGATGATGATATTTTTACTGATCAAGAAGACACTGTTGTTGAGAAGGAAGTTGATGCTACAGAAGTAGAAGTTGTTGCAGAAGAGGAAGTTGTTGCTGAAGTAGAGGAAGTTGCTAAAAATGAGAAAGAAAAAGAAGAATAAGATTTTGTTAAGAAGGTTGTCACAACACCCTAGTCTGTGGGTGCAAATATTGGTAATTTGGAGCGAACTGGAATAGTCTGGAGAACGTTGCTAAGGTCACCAGTGAGGAGCAATTCAATTCATGGGCAATAGTGGTCTACACTGGACCACTCCAAGTGGCCTCTCTTACACAAATAGCAGCAGGTGATGCTAGGGCTGAGCTGTAACAGCCCAATTTAGACCTTAGTCGAAACGGTGGGTTTGGGACCACGAATTTGAGTTAGAAAAATATTTTAAAATTATTCTCCGTGTTTATTATGTGTGAATTTATATTTGTGAAATTTTTGTGATTTAATTTTGTCGTTTGAGTGCCCGATTAAATAAAATGACTTAATCGCGTAAATTGAAAACTTGATAGTTTATTGTTTAAGGACCGAATTGTTATTGGCTTTGTAAGTTGAAGCATTTATGTTGCAAATTGACCACTAGAGTTAGTGGTGGCCGGTTGTACCAATGTTATATATGTTTTAGTTATAAAATGGTAAAGGTTAATAAGGTAAAATAATAACATGTTAATATATATGTTATATTATATGATAATTAAAATAAGTTTTTCATACATCTTTGTTCATCTACCGAAAACAAAAAAAAAGAAATAAAAGAAGCTAGGTTCAACCACCTTCTAAGCTTAATTCAAGGTTCGTTTTTATTCAGTTTTTGATAATTTTTACATTTTTGAGATAGTTGCTTCCAGTACTAGTAAACCCATGCTTGAATTTTTTATTTTGGTGAACATTTTGAGTCATTCCATTGTTGAAAGCTTGTGATTTTTGTTGTTTGATGATGAAATATGAAAGATATGTTTTGAGTTAACATGTTTTGTATCAGAATTTTTTATGATTTTGAGTAATTAGGACTAAATTACAAAAATAATAATTTGAGGGACTAAAATGTGAAATAAATGAAATATATGGACTTGTATGAATACTAGGAATATTCGGCCTAACTTGAGTGAAGTGAAATTTTGCATATTTTGTGTTTTGTGCAATAGGGATTAAATTGTAAAAAGTGTAAAATATCAGGGTAAAATGGTAATTTGCTCATTTTTGTGTTTTTGGACTAAATTGAGTGAAAATATGTTTGAATTAGTTTAATTTGAATATGTTTAGATCAAGAACCAAAGAAATCAGATTTGGATCGGGGGAAAAAAAGTTGCTGACTAGCCGTCCTGTTCCGTTTTATGTCGTCCGAGGTATTTATAAGCAAATAGACGTACTTAATTTTAATTAAATGCAAATTATATATGCTGAAATCAAATGTGTGATTTAATATATGCAATAGCTGAATGTGAGTAAGCTTGGCAACTATATTTACGAATTCGTTACGACGTCCGAAAGCCCCATATGAACCTTAGGAATAGTTAGGATACATATGTCATGACATAGGATTTTGATATGTGATGTGTGAGTAAGACACTGGCATCGATATGTGATTCCGATATTTGTGTGCGAGTAAGACCCTATTTGGGACAGTGGCATCGATATGTGATTACATGTAAGACCACATCTGGGACGCTAGCATTGTACGATATGTGTGATTATTCAAGTGTCCTATCCAATTCCGAATGGTTCATCGAGAAACGATAAGTTATGAATTGTAATGCCCCAATTTTTGGGATTTTCGAGATTTTTGTGATTTTTAATAAATTCTAGAAATTATGTGTTTTAACTGTCTGTTGTAGGTCTGAGTATGTTAGTGAAAAGGCCCAAGAGTAAATCCAATTCGAGGCAATTTTTTAATTCCCAATTTTAGAAAGAGAGGGTTCAGGCGTTGTGGGCTTTTAAATTAAAAGATGGTAAAATAGGGCACAAGAGACCTGTGGCAGAGTGGCATGTGACGCCACATAAGTTTTTGGGGGAGTGGCATGTAGATCTTTAGGGGGAGCTAAGGTTCAAGTCACAAGGTAAGCAATTTGATGTATTATTTTTTTTGAACAAAAAGGGGATGTGATGGAACTCAAGGGAACTCTGCTAGGGAGAGTTTGAGCTGGTAAGGGGATTGAGTAAGGAGGAGATAACAGAGATGATTTAGGAGCTGATTAAGGAGGGTGGTTTTGGCTGAATGTTGGACTCTTGAGGAGCAAGAGTTGGCCGGCCAAGGGTCTCTAGTATAGGGAGTTTCGGCTAGGCCTTTGAAGGGGGATTTCGACATTTGGGAAGTGTGGTGCCATCCCTGGCAATTCTTTTTCCTTCTTCTCTTCTTTTGGCTTGCCAAAATAGGTTTGGCTTAGGGTTTCTTTTTCTTTCCCTTTCATTCTGCTAATAGCCAAACTTGGAAGCCCTCACTGTGCCGTTTTCTCTATAACCGAATACTACTCCCCTTCTCACCTTTTCTTTTCTTCCATCTTTTCTTTTCTCCATAGCCGAACCCATACTCTTCTCTCTCTGTCTCTTTCCTTATTTTCCTTTCTTCATTATTTCTCAATAGCCGAATCTCATCATAGCCGAACCTCTATTCTTTTCTTTCTTAAAAAGCTGAAACCCTCATACCTGTAGTATAGGAAGCCGAATTTTTTGGGCTACTTGAATCTGCTTCTTCTCATAACTACGGTGGATTGGAGTTAAGATCATAGATAGGAGAACTTTTCTGGGCCAAACAACGATTGGTAAGTTTGTCGAATAACTTCCGTTAATTATTTATAATTTAAGATAAAAGCCAAAACCCCTTAAGGGTGGCTAGCGTTTGGACTAAGGGCGTTGGTGCCTCTTTCTTTTTCATTGTGTAAGCGTTAGCATGGACAAGGGAGCATGCAGTGAAGGGTTTGAAGACTGATTCGAATTGGATCTCTTGATCTAATCCATATTTCAGCAAAAAGGTAAGAACTCTAGGGTCTAAGGGGAATGTTGGCCGAATATGGTAAGGGGGAAATAGTACTTAGTTTGTTTTCGGTATGTAGACTGACATTTAGTAACTCAATTGTAGGCAACTGGGGAGTGGATCTCGCCAGCGTACCATTACAAATCAGGTGTGTAAACAGCACTTACTCATAGACTAGATCAGCAAAAGCCGAAAAGCTGAAATGCCGAAAAGTCGGCATTTTGTGAACTTGCGAGCGTGCGAGCATTTGTGAGGTGGTTTGTTTGTTAGTTTTGTTAATCACAAGAGGTATGATTGCAGAGTGCACAATTTTGTGCACTTCGATATATTTGGGCTTAATGGGCCAAAAATAGGTTAGGAGGCCAACGGGCCCAACTCGGTAAAAACGCTCGGTAAGTGTTTCTGTTAATACGGTAATGGTTGTAGTATGTATGTAAACCCTAAAATAGTTAAATTAACTAAAATACCCCTAAGTATGAAAATTACCATTATACCCCTAGGTGCAAAATTACCATCATACCCCTAGGGTTAATTTTGTCTGAGATGCATGATATTCTAATTCTGTCTGTGGTATGCCATGACATGTATATCTGTTGCATGGGTTATGGGTTTTATTGATGGAGGAAGCGTTCTAGTGGCTATGCCACAAATATTTGTTTCTAGTGGCTATGCCACAAATATCTGTTCTGGTGGCTCTGCCACAATATCTGTATCTGGTGACTCTGTCACAATACCTGTTCTGGCAGCCATGCTGCAAATTTTGTGACGTATAGCGGATGGGTGGGTCGAGTAGTCTCCCCACATGGTGTAAGGTTGGCACGGGGGTGTATACGGATGGATATGGGTTGGGTTTTCTGCATACATGATATATCTGTTCTGTTTTTGTTATGGGCCTATGGGCTTCATTCTGAATTCTGTATAGGGCTAAGGCCCAACTTAATCTGTTTCTGTGGTTTGAACTGATCTGGACTATCGTTGGGTTATTTTACACACTAAGTTTTCCAAACTCACCCCTTAATTTTATCCATGCAGGTAACCCTCAACCATAGTGGACTTGGAGCTGTGAGGGATTCGGAGTGGCCACCTGTTTTGCAAGCTAAATTCTCTTTTTATGACTTTATTAGTTTTATTTACTTTAATTACTTTGGGTTTAAGTTGTAATAAGGCCGCTTTAATTGCTTTTAATATGTTTTGTTAGCTTAGGCATGATATTGATTTAATTGTTTGAAGTTGTGTAGCTCTAGGCGCGTTTTAAAAGGATTGCTTGTTTTCAAAATATCACAATAACATGGCGAAGCTTCCGCAATGAAAATGTTTTTAAGATTAATAACCTTTCATATTGGTTTTAAATGAATCGGTTTCCATGAACAAACACTCAGTTAAAGTGTGGAACACTCAGTTAAAGTGTGGCAATGGTTGTGTGCATGTCTAGGAGTGGATCAGTGGAGAGCCTGGTACTTAAGCAGTCTAATAGACTCACCTCCCCTTTTTCTGGCATCCTACCTGGTGCACAGCTTCCATTCACTTTAACCTATAACGGAAATACTCTTTAAACACTAAGAAAGATTTTAGATAAAACATGAGTTTTTCAGTAATGCTTCAACGTGACATGCTGGATTTGGCCGTAACGTCTAGGTCGGGTTTAGGGTGTTACATTTAGTGCTATTAGTGTCCGGTTGTAACAACTCGGCTGTGGATCGGGTTCGAAAATCTTTTTGAAAAACTTAGGCCCAAGAAGGGTATTTTTGGAAACGATTTTGGAAAGTTCTTTTCAAAGATATTTTACAAGGTATACATGTTTTAAGGTTCAAACTGAAAATGGTTTAAGTTTTTGGGTTTCTAAAATTTGATAACCAAAGAGGTGGCACACCGAATCTCCGGCTCAAGTCTGTAAGTATCATTTTAAAATTTTCTGAATGTTTCTAAATTATTAGCTATATGCCTATACTGAAACCTTATGAGACTCTAGATAGGATGATATTGAAACTATAGGAATTTTTGATAAGTGGGCTAAAGACTATAGGTAGGCTACGTTTCTGTGAAAACCAAACCCTAAATTACTGTCTGTTCATAAAACATCTGTAATAAACACTAAAATATTTAATTGATACATAAAATTCATAATTAGATAATACGACATGAGTACGAGAGAAGCTCGTGGAATGGGCCGTGGACGTGGCTAAGGTAGTACATAGGCTGGGTCTTCGTCTTCAGAACATATGCCGGCTGTAGATGCACCGGTACCACCGGTAATGGAAGTGGAGTCTCATGATCGAGGTGCTGGGAATGACGCTCTATCTCAGGCAATGCTTCGTGTTCTGGAAAGGGTTGCTGGGGCAAACACGGGTAACGGAATTCGAGGATCTATTTTCGAGCGACTCCAGGCTAATGGGGTGGAGATCTTTAGGGGCGTATCTGGTGTAGCCCCGAATGTGGCTGAGTATTGGTTAGAGGCTACGGAATGGATCATGGATGATTTGGATTGTTCCATAGAGCAGAAGCTGAAGGGAGCCATATCATTGCTACGGGATGAGGCTTATCAGTGGTGGCTCACTGTGAGAGATGAGACCCCTGCTGACAGGGTGACTTGGGAGCTGTTTAAGACAGTCTTCAAGGGAAATTATGTTGGGGCGAGTTATGTGGACGCCCGCAGCAAAGAATTTCTGAATTTGGTTCAAGGAGGTAAGACAGTTGCTAAGTACGAGGTTGAGTTTCTGAGACTGAGTCGGTATTCCATTGGGATAGTCGCTACAGAGTATGAACGTAGTGTACGCTTTGAGGATGGTCTTAGAGATGAATTTAAGGTGCTAATTACTCTGCAGAGGGAGCGTGACTTTGCTGCTTTGGTGGAGAAAGCTAAGATACCTGAGGAGGTAAAGCTCACCGAAAGACAGAATCGTGAAAAGGATCGGAACCGTTTTCAGAGGGATTCGGGACCTTGGGTGGTGCAAATAGGAGTGGTAAAAGGGAAAGAGTAGATGAGCCAGTTCGAGCAGTTCCAATGAATGTTGTTAGACCACAAATTTGTAGGGACTGTGGTAAGGTACATCTGGGCGAGTGTAGGAAACGTTCTGGCACTTGTTTCCGATGCAGGTCTATGGAGCATAAAGTCAAGGACTGTCATCAGAAAATAGATCAGGTTCAAGTGGCGGAATAGAGGGTTGCCCAACCAGCGAGAGGTGGACCACAACCATCGAGAGGATGTGGTCAAGGTAGGGGCGGTAATGGAAATGGTCGGGGACGAGGAGCACCTGGCAGGGGTACTAGAAATGCTGAGGCTCGACAGCCAGCGTTGGTGTATGCCGCTCGTCGTCGAGAGGAGGGTGATGTACCCCACGTCATAACTGGTACATTCTTGATTTCTAGCATGCCGTACACTGCTTTGATAGAAATTGGATCTAATCATTCGTATGTTGCATGTGCCATATCTGGGTCGTTGGGTGTGCACTCTGAGGAGACTGTGAGCGGGGTATCAGTATTAAGTCCTTTGGGTCACTCGGTTAAGGTAGACAAACTCTATAGAGACGTACCTCTAGAAACTCAAGGTAAGATTTTCGCTGGAGACTTGATGGAATTACCGTTCAGGGAATTCGATCTTATCCTGGGGATGGATTGGCTTACTAAGCATAGGGCAACTCTGGACTGTGCAGCTAAGCGAATAGTGTTAAAAACCGCAGAGAGTGAGGAGGTTATAATGATAGGTGAGCGAAGGGATTATTTGTCTGGTGTCAGAGTTGAGAGTCGAGAAATGGATTCGTAAGGGCTGTGAGGCTTATCTGGCATTTGTAAGTCAGTCGGAGACTGAGGGTCTGACGGTGGATAAAGTTAGAACCGTTAAGGAGTTCTAAGATGTTTTTCCAGAAGAGCTCTCGGGATTGCCTCCGAACCGGGAAGTCGAGTTTGGAATTGACTTGTTGCCTAGAACGACACCAGTGTCCATCGCACCATACAGGATGGCACCGAAGGAGTTAGTGGAACTGAAAGCACAAATTTAGGAGTTGTTGGATAGAGGCTTCATTAGGCCGAGTGTGTCCCCGTGGGGAGCACCGGTGTTGTGTGTGAAGAAGAAGGATGGGACGATGTTGATGTGCATCGATTATCGGTAGTTGAACAAATTAACAATTAAGATAAGTACCATTTGCCAAGAATCGACGACTTTTTTGACCAACTTAGAGGAGCTTCGGTATTTTCCAATATTGATCTTCGATCTGGATATCATCAATTAAGGGTCAAGGAGGCAGATATTCATAAGACAGCATTCAGGACTCGGTATGGTCATTACGAGTTTTTGGTTATGCCATTTGGGTTGACGAATGCTCCTGCAGCATTTATGGATCTGATGAATCGGGTATTCCAACCATTCTTGGACCGATTCATAGTCGTTTTTATTGACGATATTCTAGTATATTCTGAAACTGAAGAGAAGCATGATGAGCATCTCCGCATTATGCTGCAAGTATTGAGGGAGAGAGAACTTTATGCGAAATTCAGTAAGTGTGAATTCTGGTTGAGGAAGGTAACCTTCCTAGGTCATGTTGTCTCTGCGGAGGGGATCAAGGTAGACCCTCGAAAGATTGAAGAGATTCTGGAATGGAAGCCACCTAGGTCGGTGTTAGAAATTCAAAGCTTTCTAGGTTTGGCAGGGTACTATAGAAGATTTGTGGAAGGTTTTTCGTTGTTGGTAGCACCTTTGACAAAGCTTATAAGGAAAGGAGCACCGTTTGTTTGGACCGAGAAGCAGCAGGAAGCTTTTGAGAAATTAAAGGAAGTTCTAACCGAAGCACCTGTATTGATTCAGCCGGAGTCTAGGAAGGATTTTACTGTGTATAGTGACGCATCACATGTAGGTTTGGGTTGTGTGTTGATGCAAGAGGGTAAGGTGGTTGCTTATGCCTCGTGACAGCTTAAGCCTCACGAAGTGAACTAATCTTTACACTTAAGATTTGGAGACAATATCTGTATGGAGAAAAGTGTGTCATATACACGGATCGTAAGAGTCTCAAGTATTCGCTGACTCAGAAGGAGTTGAACCTTAGGCAACGGATATGGATAGAGTTGCTTAAGGATTATGACTGTTCGATTGAGTATCACCCAGGCAAGGCTAATGTGGTAGCCGATGCCCTAAGCCGTAGAGCTGTATCTGATTTGAGAGCAATGTTTGCTCGTTTGAGTCTGTATGATGACGGTAGCCTGTTGGCTGAGTTGCAAGTAAGGCCAGCCTGGGTGGATCAGATTAAGGAAAAGGAGTTGAAGGATGAGTCTTTAGTTTCTCGATTCCAACAAGTTGAGAAAGGAGAAAGTTCTGAGTTTGGGTTGAATAGTGAGGGAGTTCTGTGTTTCTGAGGGAGAGTTTGCGTTCTGAAGGACTCTGACTTGAGGCAGTTAATACTGAAAGAAGCTCATGGAGGACTTTGTGCTATGCATCATGGAGGGAATAAGTTGTATCACAACTTGCGAGGATTGTATTGGTGGCCTAGGCTTAAGCGAGAAGTAACGGAGTTTGTGGGGAAATGTCTGACGTGCCAGAAAGTGAAAGCTAAGCATCAACTACATTTCGGACTTTTGCAGCCAGTTAAGATACCACTTTGGAAGTGGGAGAGGGTAACCATGGTCTTTGTGAGTGGGCTACCCTTGACACCAACGAAGAAGGACGCGGTTTGAGTGATTATGGATAGGTTAACCAATTCTTCTCATTTCATACCTGTCCGCACTGATTATTCACTTCAGAAGTTAGCCAAATTGTACGTGGCAGAGATTGTGCGACTTCATAGAGTGCCAGTATTGATTATTTCTGATCGACATCCTAGGTTCACATCTCGGTTCTGGAAAAAGTTGCATGGGGTATTGGGAACGCGATTAAATTTTAGCACGGCTTTTCATCCTCAAACTGATGGTCAGTCGAAAAGGATTATTCAGATTTTGGAAGACATGTTGAGGGGATACGTTATCGACTTCTGAGGTAGTTGGGAGGATTACTTGCCGTTGATAGAGTTTGCGTATAACAACAGTTACCAGGCGAGTATCCGAATGGCACCATATGAAGCGCTGTATGGACGTAGGTGTTGTACACCTAGTTGTTGGATTGAGTTGGGAGAACGACAGGTTCTTGGACTTGATTTGGTAGCAGATACTTAAGATAAGGTCAGGATAATAAGAGATCAGTTAAAGGAGGCATCTGATAGGCAAAAGTCGTATGCAGGTTTGAAGCGTAAGGAGATCGAGTACTCAGTGAGTGATATGGTCTTCTTGAAGGTTTCACCTTGGAAGAAGATATTAAGGTTTGGTAAAAAGGGTAAGTTGAGTCCACGATTCATTGGGCCTTATCAAGTTCTTAAGTGAGTAGGTCCAGTTGTTTATCAATTGGAATTACCTCTGAAGTTAGACAGGATTCACGATGTTTTCCACGTCTTCATGTTAAGGCGATATCGTTCTGACCCTACTCATGTCGTGCCGGTTGCAGAGATTGAAGTGCAGCCTTATTTGTCTTTCGAGGAGGAGCCTGTGCAAATATTGGATCGTGATGTTAAGGTTCTAAGAAGGAAGCCAGTTCCCTTGGTAAAAGTGCTTTGGTATAATCATGGCAGAGAGGAAGCTACTTGGGAGCCAGAAAAGGCGATGCGACAACAATACCCCCATCTGTTTGAATCAGGAAAAATTTCGAGGACGAAATTTCTTTAAGGAGGGTAGAGTTGTAACGCACCAATTTTAGGGATTTTCGAGATTTCTGTGATTTTTAATAAATTCCAGAAATTATGTGTTTTAACTGCCTGTTGTGGGTCTGAGTATGTTAGTGGGCCTTTAAAAGGCCCAAGAGTAAATCCAATTCGAGGCAATTTCTGAATTCCTAATTTTAGAAAGAGAGGGTTCGGGCGTTGTGGGCTTTTAAATTAAAATATGGTAAAATAGGGCACAAGAGACCTGTGGCAGAGTGGCATGTGACGCCACATAAGTGTTTGGGGGAGTGGCGTGTAGATCTTTAGGGGGAGCTAAGGTTCAAGTCACAAGGCAAGCAATTTGAGGTATTATTTTTGTTTTGAACAAAAAGGGGATGTGATGGAACTCAAGGGGAACTCTGCTAAGGAGAGTTTGGGCTGGTAAGGAGATTGAGTAAGGAGGAGATAACAGAGAAGATTTACAAGCTGATCAAGGAGGGTGGTTTTGGCCAAATATTAGACTCTTGAGGAGCAAGAGTTGGCCGGCCAAGGGTCTCTAGTATAGGGAGTTTCGGCTAGGTCTTTGAAGGGGGGATTTCGACATTTGGGAAGTGTGGTACCGTCCCTGGCAATTCTTTTTCCTTCTTTTATTCTTTTAGCTTGCCAAAATAGGTTTGGCTTAGGGTTTCTTTTTCTTTCCCTTTTATTTTGCTAATAGCCAAACTTGGAAGCCCTCACTGTGTCGTTTTCTCCATAACCGAATACTATCCCCTTCTCACCTTTTCTTTTCTTCCATCTTTTCTTTTCTCCATAACCGAACCCATACTCTTCTCTCTCTGTCTCTTTCCTTATTTTCCTTTCTTCATTATTTCTCAATAGCCGAATCTCATCATAACTGAACGTCTATTCTTTTCTTTCTTAAAAAGTCGAAACCCTCATACCTGTAGTATAGGAAGCCAAATTTTTTGGGCTACTTGAATCTGCTTCTTCTCGTAACTACGGTGGATTGGAATAAGATCATAGATAGGAGCACTTTTCTGGGCCGAACAACGATTGGTACGCTTGTCGAATAACTTCCGTTAATTATTTATGATTTAAGATAAAAGTCAAAACCCCTTAAGGGTGGCTAGCGTTTGGACTAAGGGCGTTGGTGCCTCTTTCTTTTTCATTGTGTAAGCGTTAGTGTGGACAAAGGAGCGTGCAGTGAAGGGTTTGAAGACTGATTCAGATTGGATCTTTAGATCTAATCCATATTTTGGCAAAAAGGTAAGAATTCTAGGGTCTAAGGGGAATGTTGGCCGAATATGGGAAGGGGGAAATAGTACGTAGTTTGTTTTTGGTATGTAGACTGACGTTTAGTAACTCGATTGTAGGCAACTAGGGAGTGGATCTCGCCAGCGTATCGTTACAAATTAGGTGTGTAAACGACACTTACTCATAGACTAGATTGGCAAAAGCAGAAAAGCCGAAATGCCAAAAATCTGGCATTTTGTGAACTTACGAGCGTGCGAGCGTTCGTGAGGTGGTTTGTTTGTTAGTTTTGGTAATCACAAGCGGTATGATTACAGAGTACGCAATTTTGTGCACTTTAATATATTTGGGCTTAATGGGCCGAAAACGGGTTAGGGGACCAACGGGCCCAACTCGGTAAAAATGCTCGATAAGTGTTTCTGTTAATGCGCTAATGGCTGTAGTATGTATGTAAACCCTAAAATAGTTAAATTTACTAAATACCCCTAAGTATGAAAATTACCATTATACCCTTAGGTGCAAAATTACCATTATACCCCTAAGGTTAATTTTGACTGAGATGCATGATATTCTGATTCTGTCTGTGGTATGCCATGACATGTATATCTGTTGCATGGGTTATGGGTTTTATTGATGGAGGAAGCGTTCTAGTGGCTACGCCACAAATATCTGTTTCTGGTGGCTATGCCACAAATATCTGTTCTGGTGGCTCTGCCACAATATCTGTATCTGGTGACTTTGTCACAATACCTGTTTTGGCAGCCATGCTACAAATTTTGTGACGTGTAGTGGATGGGTGGGTCGAGTAGTCTACCTATATGGTGTAAGGTTGGCACGGGGGTGTATACGGATAGATATGGGTTGGGTTTTCTGTATACATGATATATCTGTTCTGTTTTTATTATGGGCCTATGGGCTTCATTCTGAATTTTGTATAGGGCTAAGGCCCAACTTAATCTGTTTTTGTGGTTTGAATTGATCTGGGCTATGGTTGGGTTATTTTACACACTGAGTTTTCCAAACTCACCCCTTAATTTTATCCATACAGGTAACCCTCAACCATAGTAGACTTGGAGCTATGAGGGATTCGGAGTGGCCACCTGTTTTGCGAGCTAAATTCTCTTTTTATGACTTGATTAGTTTTATTTACTTTAATTGCTTTGGGTTTAAGTTGTAATAAGGCCGCTTTAATTTCTTTTAATTGCTTTTAATATGTTTTGTTAGATTAGGCATGATATTGATTTAATTGTTTGAAGTTGAGTAGCTCTAGGTGCTTTTTAAAAGGATTACTTGTTTTGAAAATATCGCGATAACTTGGCAAAGCTTCTGCAATGAAAATATTTTCAAGATTAATAACCTTTCATATTGGTTTTAAATGAATCGGCTTCCATGAACAAACACTCGGTTAAAGTGTGGCAATGGTTGTGTGCATGTCTAGGAGTGGATCTGTAGAGAGCTTGGTACTTAAGCAGTCTAATAGACTCACCTCCTCTTTTTCTGGCATCCTACCTGGTGCACAGCTTCCATTCACTTTAACCTATAACTGAAATACTCTCTAAACATTAAGAAATATTTTAGATAAAACATGAGTTTTTAAGTAACGCTTCAACGTCACACGCTGGATTTGGTCGTAACGTCTGGGCCAGGTTTAGGGTGTTACATGAACGAACGTGTAAAGTGAGCTAAATGGCCATGTATGAATTAGCTTGTTGTCTACTTGAAATAAGGTAAGTAACTTACTTGATAGTTGTTATAAATTTTGTGTGACGTAAATGAAGAATATATGTGAATTTGGTAAGTGTATTCGACTTGTGGATACTATTGAAATGAATCTTAACTATGTGCAGATATTATTATGTGTATTCGGCCATATAACTAGCATATGTATATGAAGTTATATTTTGATACATGAGCGTATGTATTTGAGTTTATGTGGATAGGTTTTATGATGACTATTTGGCTTTGGAATATGAATAATAATATATTAACTTGAATATGTGAGCATTCGGCCAAGGTAGGATTTGTGTATGATAATGTACTATTTATGAAATTTGTAAGTTTGAGACTAAGCATGGTAATGTTAATGTAATTTCTGCTTAGTTTAAAATGAGTTGATTATATCTTTGAGTTGTTCATTTGCTTATGACTTACTAAGCTATGATAGGTTACTCTGTGTGTTCATGTTTAATCTGTTCGAGGATCGTCAGCAAAGTTCATCACACTATCTACTATTTTTGGTACTTAATAAGTTAAACTTGAATTATGGCATGTATAGGCTAGAAAATACTTTTGAAATGTTGTATTTTGTTTATGTATAAGTGGAGCCATGCAAAAATGGCTTAACTTCTATGCTTAAAATAGGTTTTGGCTTAATTATGGTTTAAGTCTATTTTGGTTATTATGCCGTGTGCTATGATAATTTTAATTTGTGTTATGTGATCATTTATTTAGGTTGGTTGTTGAAGTCGGATGTGACATGAATGAATCGACTATCTTATACATATGTTTGGTTTTGGTTTGAGCCTATATTGGAAGTGTATCCAAAATATTTGATGTTTGTGAAGTTGCCATGTGTTTCGGCCATTTAGTTTATAATGGATGATAATTGAGCTAAGGTAGGTCATGTATTTGTTAGGTAATAGTCAAGACATTTGCATGATATAAATTCGGTATACACTTATGGACTTTATTAATGATATGAATAACATATGATTAGTTGTTATGGTAAGTAAGACACATTGGGGCTTAGATTTATATAAGGAGTTTGAGTTAATGATAAAGGATATGTGCACTTGGTATTTGGTCATGTCATGTTAATTGAGTTTTTATGTGTTTACATGTATGTATATATGTGCTTATATTATGGTTGACATGTATATGTGCATGGCTATATAGATTCATTAGTTATTTGTAAGTTTATGAATATGTATGAATGAATTGTGTTAGCCGAATGGACAAAGAAATGAAATGGGTTTACATATAATTGAATGCTTGTTTTTAATTTGTTGTCATATGCAAAACATATGAATTTTTTACAGACTAATATATTAATGCCGCATATATGAATAAATGGGTTAGTAATGAAATTTATTTCAATTGATGTATATCTTGTGTATGCGCATGACTTATATAAAAATAGGTCTAATATTCCAATAATGAAGTTATTGATGTATTATATGTTCTGTATAAGTATAAATTATTTTGATATATTTTGGATTATGTTTTATTTAAGTTGTGTTTTGAATGATATAATTATTTAAGATTTAATATTTGATTAAGTTATAAGCATTGATGTGATTAAAATCTCGATTTGTAATATATAATACATATTTATATGAATTGTAAAATGATCGGTAATGCCTTATAACCTTAATTCGGTGACGGGTACGGATTAGGGGTGTTACATTTTATTGGTATCAGAGCTACGATTTAGTCGATTTTAGGACTAACGTAGCGTTGATTCTAGGACTAACATAGCGCGTGTGAGTCTAGCTATACATGCCATATTATATATTGGGATAGTGTGATGACTTCTGATATTTGAAAATGTGTTTTCATATAGTGAATGGATCCCAATAGAGCTGTGGCTGATGATGTCGAGAGTATAACGCTTGCTCCCGCGCAAAGGACAGTGCCGATTGGTTCTCGACCGATTTCAAGTAACTAGGAGGGAGAGGCTAGACAAGCCTTTTACCAAATGATGAATGACTGGTTTTCTTAGCATATCTAAACTAACCCGGCTACATAACAACCTCCACCCCCGACTAATCCATCTTCGATACCTTCTATACCTCAAGTAAGTGACCTGTTGAGATTACATAAGCCACCTGTTGATAAAATTAGAAAACACAGGGCTGAAGAGTTCAAAGCTACTGATGATGATGATGCTGAGCGAGCTGAATTCTGGCTTGATAATACTATTCGTGTGTTCGATGAACTATCTTTTACTCTGGATGAATGTCTGAAATGTGCCATATTTTTGCTTCGAGACACCGTATATCACTGGTGGAATACAATAGTAGCGGTGGTTCTGAGAGAGTGGGTGACCTGGGAATTCTTCTAGACTGAGTTCCGTAAGAAATATATCAGCCAGAGATTTATCGACCAGAAGCGTAAAGAAATTCTGAAGTTGAAACAAGGTCGGATGACCGTGACAGAGTATGAGCGAAAATTTGTGAGACTCATTCGGTATGCCCGAGAGTGTGTTTCAACCGAAGCTATAATGTGTAAAAGATTTGAAGATAGGCTGAACGAAGACATTAAACTGTTAGTTGGCATACTTGAGATAAAAAAGTTCTAGTACTTGTTGAGCAAGCCTGCAAAGCTGAAGAGCTCGGGAAAGAGAAAAGAAAAACTGACTTTGAAGCTAGAGATGCACGTAAGAGACCATCCGGTAAGTCATTTCAGTCGACATCAAAGAAATTCTGAGATGATTTTAGCCGTTCTAAGGCTACATCAAGTTATTCTCGGCGAGATCAGAATAGATCACCTGTGAGCTCGAGAGCTACCTCAGTAGCTAGTGTGGGTAATGTCAAATCAAATCAACCAGAGTGTAAACATTGCGGTAAATGACATCCCGGCCGTTGCAGATTGCATGATCGAGCCTGTTTTAAATGTGGATCAATGGATCATTATATTCGTGAATGTCCAGAGTTAGCTGAAGAAAATCCAGTACAAAATACAAGGTCAGGTAATACTGCAGCTCGAGGTAGACCACCCAAAAACACGGGTAATGTGAGTAGCAGTCAGAGAGGGACTAAAGATACAATAGTTAGATCTGAGGCCTGTGCACCTGCCAGAGCCTATGCTATTCGCACTCGCAAGGAGGCTTCATCCCCAGATGTCATTACTGGTACATTTACTCTCTATGATACTAATGTAATTGCATTAATTGATCCTGGTTTGACTCATTCTTATGTGTGTGAGACTTTAGTATTCAGTAAGACTCTGGCTGTTGAGTCTACTGAGTTTGTGATTAGAGTGTCAAACCCCTTGGGCCGGTGTGTTATGGTGGATAAAGTGTGTAAGAATTGTCCCTTGATAATTTGAGATTCGTGCTTTCTGGTTGATTTGATATTGTTGCCATTTGATGAGTTCGACATAATTCTGGGTATGGATTAGTTGAATTTGCACAATGCTATTGTAAACTGCAAAAGAAAGACTATTGATTTACGGTGCCTGAATAATGAGATTATTCAGATTGAATCTAATGATCTGAATGGTTTACCAACAGTGATATCTTCGATGTTAGCTCAGAAATATGTGAGAAAAGGCTGCGAAGCTTACTTTGCATATGTGCTTGATAGTAAAGTAACAAAAAGAAATATTGAATCAGTACATGTTGTGTGCGAGTATCCGGAAGTGTTTCCTGAAGAATTGCCTGGTTTGCCACCTATTCGAGAGGTAGAGTTTGGTATTGAGTTAATGCTAGGGATGACTCCGATATCGATAGCTCTGTATAGAATGGCACCTACTGAATTAAAAGAATTGAAAGCTTAGTTGCAAGAGTTGACAGATAAATGTTTCGCGTGATTGAGTTTCTCCCCCTAGGGTGCACCTGTGTTATTTCTGAAAAAGAAAGATGGAACTATGGGAATGTGCATTGATTATACATAGCTCAATAAGGTGACTATAAAGAATAAGAATCCATTTCCACGGATTGATGATTTGTTTGATCAAATGAAAGGGGCTACAGTGTTTTCGAAGATAGATTTGAGATTAGGCTACTATCAGTTGTGAGTTAAAGACTCTGATGTGCCAAAAACTACTTTCCGAACGAGGTACAGACACTATGAGTTTTTGATTATGCCCTTCGAACTTACTAATGCACCTGTCGTTTTCATGGATTTGATGAATTGGATCTTCAAATAGTATCTGGATAGATTCGTGGTTGTGTTTGTAGATGACATTTTGATCTATTCCCGTGATGAAACAGAACATGCCGAACATTTGAAACTTGTGTTACAAACTTTGCGAGATAAATAGTTGTATGCAAAGTTCAGTAAATGTGAGTTCTAGTTGAGTGAAGTCAGTTTTCTAGGCCATGTTGTATTAGAATCGGGTATTCGGGTTGATCCGAGTAAAATTTTAGCTATACTTGATTGGAAACCTCCGAGGAATGTTTCTGAAGTCTAAAGTTTTTTTGGGATTTGCTGATTACTATAGACAATTCGTGAAAGGTTTCTCTATGATTGCAACCACGATGAAAAAGCTATTGTAGAAAGATGTTAAGTTTGAGTGGTCAGAAAAGTGCCAGAAAAGTTTTGATCAGTTGAAAGCCCTTTTGACCGAAGCTCTAGTGCTGGTTCAGCTAGAATCGGGTAAAGAATTTGTTATCTATAGTGATGCATCTTTAAATGGTTTGGATTGTGTTTTGATATAGGAAGGAAAAGTTATAGCTTATGCCTCAAGACAGTTAAAGCCACATAAGAAGAACTATCCGACACATGACTTAGAACTGGCAGCTATTGTGTTTGCATTGAAGATATGGCGTCTCTATCTGTTCGGAAAAAAATGTCATGTTTATTCCGATCACAAAAGCCTAAAATACTTGATTATTTAGAAATATTTGAATTTGAGACAACGCCAATGGTTAGAACTGTTAAAAGACTACGAGCTTGCAATTGACTACCATCTAGAGACGGCTAATGTTGTCGCTGATGCTCTACGCCAAAAATCACTATTTGCTTTGCATGCAATGAATGCACATATGGCTATGTCTGATGATGGTTCGATAATAGTTGAATTAAAAGCAAGACCATTATTTTTTCAACAAATTTATGACGCTCAAAAAGTTGATGATGATTTGTTAGCAAAACGAGCTCAATGTGATTCAGATGCTGATTCAGAGTTCAAAGTTGATACTGATGGTTGTTTGAGGTTCAGAAATCGAATATGTGTCCCAAGAAATTCTGAGTTAATTCAGATTATTTTGAACGAAGCTCACAATAGTCGGTTATCTATTCACCCGGGTAGTACAAAGATGTATAATGATCTAAAACAGCATTACTGGTGGCATGGTATGAAACGAGACATTTCTGATTTTGTTTCGAAATGTTTAGTCTGTCAACAAGTAAAAGCTGAACATCAGGTACCTTCTAGATTGCCTCATCCGATCATGATACCTGAGTGGAAATGGGACAGAGTCGCGATGGATTTTGTATTTGGTTTACCGCTGACACCGACCAAGAAAGATGCAATCTGGGTTATTGTGGATAGATTGTCTAAAACGGCTCATTTTGTTCTGATTCATACAGATTACTCACTTGATAAGCTTGCTGAGTTATATGTTTCTCAGATTGTGAGATTACATGGTATGTCTATTTCTATTGTTTCAGATAGAGATCCGAGGATTACATTGGAGTTTTGGAAGAAACTGCAAGATGCATTAGGTACAAAATTACATTTCAGCACTACTTTCCACCCACAAACAGATGGTCAGTCCGAACGAATCATTCAGATACTTGAGGATATGTTGAGATGTTGTATTCTCGAGTTTGAAGGTATGTAGGAACGATACTTACCTCTGATTGAATTTGCGTACAATAATAACTTTCAATCGAGTATCAAAATGGCACCTTATGAGGCTTTGTATGGTCGTAAATGTCGTACACTATTGTACTAGACTGAGCTCAGTGAAAACAAGATACACTGGGTCAACTTGATCAGAGAGACCGAGCAGAAAGTAAAAGTAATCTGTGAAAGTCTGAAAACAGTGTCAGATCGTCAGAAATCATATGCGGACTTGAAAAAAAAAGATATAGAGTTTCAGATCGGAGACAGTATTTTTTAAAGTTTCACCGTGGAAGAAAATACTCAGATTCAGTCGTAAAGGCAAATTGAGTCCGAGATTTATTGGGTCGTATGAGATTATAGAGCGTATCGGGCCGGTTGCTTATAGATTGTTGTTGCCACCTGAGTTATAAAAGATCCATGATGTATTCCATGTTTCGATGCTTCGTAGATATCAATCGTATCCCTCACATGTGATTAGTCCGTCTGATATTAAGATTAAGTCCGATATGACATATGAGGAAGAACCGATTCACATTCTGGCTTATGAGATTAAAGAGTTGTGAAATAAGAAAATTATGTTAGTTAAGGTACTATGGCACAAACACTGAGTTAAGGAAGCAACATAGGAACCAGAGGACGCAATGAAAGAGCATTATCTGAACCTATTCACCAGTAAGATTTTCGGGGATGAAAATCCCTAAGGGGGGAGAGTTGTAATAGCCTAATTTAGACTCTAGTTGGAATGGTGGTTTTAGGACCACGAATTCGAGTCAAAAAATATTTTAAAATTAATTTCTGTGTTTATTATGTGTGAATTCATATCTGTGAAATTTTCGTGATTTAATTTTGTCATTTGAGTGCCCGATTAAATAAAAGGACTTAATCGCGTAAATTGAAAACTTGATAGTTTATTGTTTAAGGACCGAATTGTTATTGGCTTTGTAAATTGAAGCATTTATGTTGCAAATTGACCACTTGAGTTAGTGGTGGCCGGTTGTACCCATGTTATATATGTTTTAATTATTAAATGGTAAAGGTTAATAAGGTAAAATAATAACATGTTAATATATATGTTATATTATATGATAATTAAAATAAGTTTTTCATACATATTTTTTCATCCAATGAAAACAAAAACAAAAGAAAAGAAATAAAAAAAGCTAGGTTCAGCCACCTTCCAAGCTTGATTCAAGGTTCAGTTTTACTTGGTTTTTGATAATTTTTACGTTTTTGAGATTGTTGCTTTGAGTACTAGTAAACCCATGCTTGAATTTTTGATTTTGGTGAATATTTTGAGTTATGCCATTGTTGAAAGCTTGTGATTTTTGTTGTTTGATGATGAGATATGAAAGATATGTTTTGGGTTAACATGTTTTGTATTGGAATTTTTAATGATTTTGAGTAATTAGGACTAAATTGCAAAAATAATAATTTGAGGGACTAAAATGTGAAATAAATGAAATATATGGACTTGTATGAATACTAGGAAAATTTGGCCTGACATGAGTGAAGTTAAATTTTGCATATTTTGTGTTTTGTGCAATAAGGACTAACTTGTAAAAAGTGTAAACTATCAGGGTAAAATGGTAATTTTCCCATTTTTGTGTTTTTGGACTAAATTGAGTGAAAATATGTTTGAATGAGTTAAATTTGAATATGTTTAGATTAAGAACCAAAGAAATCGAATTTGGATCGGGGGGAAACAAAAGTTGTCGACTAGCCGTCCTGTTCCGTTTTATATCGTCTGAGGTAAGTTTATAAGGAAATAGACGTATTTAATTTTAATTAAATGCAAATTATATATGCTGAAATGAAATGTGTGATTTAATATATGCGATAGCCGAATGTGAGTAAGCTTGGCAACTACATTTACGAATTCGTTACGACCGAGTTACGACGTCCGAAAGTCCCGTATGAACCTTGATAGTTAGGATACATATGTCATGACATAGGATTCCGATATGTGATGTGCGAGTAAGACCGTGGCATCGATATGTGATTCTGATATTTGTGTGCGAGTAAGACCCTGTCTGGGATAGTGGCATCGATATGTGATTACATGTAAGACCACGTCTGGGACGCTGGCATTGTATGATATGTGTGATTATCCGAGTGTCCTATCCAATTCTGAATGGTTCATCGGGCAATGATAAGTTATGAACGAATGTGTAAAGCAAGCTAAATGTCCAGGTATGAATTAGCTTGTTGTCTACTTGAAATAAGGTAAGTAAGTAACTTGATAATTGTTATAAATTGTGTATGATGCAAATGAAGAATATATGTGAATTTGGTAAGTGTATTCAGCTTGTGGATATTATTGAAATGAATCTTAACTATGTGCATATATTATTATGTGTATTCAGCCACATAACTAGCATATGTATATGAAGTTATATTTTGATACATGAGCTTATGTATTTGAGTGTATGTGGACTAGGTTTTATGATGACTATTTGGCTTTGGATGATGAATAATAATATATTAACCTAAATATGTGAGCATTCGGCCAAGGTAGGATTTGTGTATGATAATGTATTATTTATGAAATTTGTAAGTTTGAGACTAAGCATGGTAATGTTAATGTAATTTTGGTTTAGTTTAAAATGAGTTGATTATATCTTTAGGTTGTTTATTTGCTTATGACTTACTAAGCTATTATAGCTTACTCTGTGTGTTCATGTTTAATCTATTTTATAGATTCTTGGATTTCAAGTTACGAGCTCGGGGATCGTCAGCAAAGTTCATCACACTATCTACTGTTTTGGTACTTAATAAGTTGAACTTGAATTATGACATGTATAGGCTAGAAAATACTTTTCAAATGTTGTATTTTGTTTATGTATAAGTGGAGCCATGCGAAAATGGCTTAACTTCTATGCTTGAAATCAGTTTTGGTTTAATTATGGTTTATGTCTATTTTGGTTATTATGTCGTATGCTATGGATAATTATAATTTGTGTCATGTGATCGTATATTGAGGTTTGTTGTTGAAGTCGGATGTTGGTGAATGAATCGGCTATGTTATACATATGTTTGGTTTTGGTTTGAGCCTATATTGGAAGTGTATCCAAAATATTTGATGTTTGTGAAGTTGCTATGTGTTTCGGCCATCTGGTTTATAATGGATGATAATTGAGCTAAGGTAGGTCATGTATTTGTTAGGTAATAGTCAAGACATTTGCATGATTTAAATTCGGTATACACTTATGGACTTTATTAATGATATGAATTTGTTGTTATGGTAAGTAAGACACATTGGGACTTAGATTTATATAAGGAGTTTGAGTTAATGATAAAGGATATGTGCACTTGGCATTCGATCATGTCATGTTGAGTTTTTATGTGTTTACATGTATGTATATATGTGCTTATATTATGGTTGATATGTATATGTGCATGGCTATATAGATTCGTTAGTTATTTGTAAGTTTATGAATATGTATAAATGAATTGTGTTAGCCGAATGGACAAAGAAATGAAATGGGTTTACAAATAATCGAATGCTTGTTTTTACTTTGTGTTAATATGCAAAACATATGAATTTTATACAGACTAATATATTAATGTCGTATATATGAATAATGGGTTAGTAATGAAATTTATCTCAATTGATGTATATCTTGTGTACGCACATGACTTATATAAAAATAGGTCTAATATTCCAATAATGAAGTTATTGATGTATTATATGTTCTGTATAAGTATAAATTGTTTTGATATATTTTGGATTATGTTTTATTTAAGCTATGTTGTGGATGATATAATTATTTAAGATTTAATATTTTATTAAGTTATAAGCATTGATGTGATTAAAATCTCGATTTGTAATATATAATGCATATTTATATGAATTGTAAAATGATCGGTAATGCCTCATTACCCTAATCCAGCGACGGATATGGACTAGGGGTGTTACATGAGCCAGGAACTGAAGAGCAATCTGACAATCGCGTAAAGTACAAAGAAAAGTAAAGGAAGTGCTCTAAGGATAAAAAACGAAGAAAGGAGGAGAAAGAAACATCATGTGGCCACATCGACGGATGCAGATAACTGAGTTAGTTTATTTTAAGCTTTAGTTATAGTAATCATGCATTACATGTAGCTGTAGGTTTTATTTTGATAAGTATACATTGTTATTGCATTTTTATTATCATTACATTTTCATGTCAGTGCATTGGGGACAATGCAAACTTTAAGTTTGGGGGAATGCACATGGGGCTTTGAAATGCACCCGCATTTCAAAATTTTTGTTTTCGAAAATGAAACATGCAAGGTTTAATTTTAGTTAATGGAAATTGTTCAAATAATTTTTGTTACATTCGATGCTTAATTCTTGAATCATGTAAATTAGCAATGAATGAGTTGGATAAATTTGACTGAAGGTTGTAGCTTCAATTCTTTGATGAAAAGATTAGGTTGCATTAATAATGGATGACTGCTATCATTCTTTAAATATTGAATGAATCTGTTTTGTATGGCTGCTTATATATGTATATATAGTTATAAAGTGGAGACACTCCAAAGTTGGTGTACTATGTAATGTTAAAAAGGGAACACCCGAATACAAGTGTTATAAAAATCAATCTAGCCAAAGGCTGCCACTGCATGAGTGTGTGTTGGTGCAATTACATAGTCCTTGGGGGTTTGTTGCACCCCATCGTTACTTCTCAGGAACAAGGGTACAGTAATGCAACAATATCCCTTATTCTAAAAATATATATACTTAATATTGTACAATAAATGTTGTAATGGTAGATAGAACTTAAGGTTTGAAGCATGATGCTAGCATTGATGAAGTTGCAACCTTATTCATTCATGCTTATGAATTGTCGATGCAATATTCTTTCATCTGGATGTGATTAATCCATTGGGAATTTAGAAGATTCAAGTTGCTAGAATGATCATTTGCCTCAGTAAAATCTTTTGTAGCCTTGCTAGTTTCTGTTTTTACTTGAGGACAAGTAAAAACTGAAGTTTGAGGGTGTGATAGCAATAGAAAGAACATAGGTTTTCCCCCTACTTATTGGTTAAATTGTTCCCATTTTGTTATCCTTAGCATACATTTTAGCATTTTTAGTTTAGTAAATTGCATTTTATAACTCAGTGAATCCTAGCCTATTTTATCCTTAATTTTGCTATCTTATTGCATTAATGTCGCTGCATGAGTTAATTCCAAATTGCATCCAGAATTGTCGTCATACTTGACAGATGTCTGCAATGTCGCTCATAGGTTAATTCCAGATTGCGTTCAAAATTGTTGCTGCAACTAATAGCTGTCCGTATAAGAGCCAAAATTGCATGAGCTATCTAGTATGGTATAACCAACCTGTACGAACAAGGACAAAATAATTTTAGGGAAAGGACACCTGTATTGTGGAGGAGGATATAAAAGGTGGACATGAGAAGAAAAAGGGGCAGCCTTGAGTTTTTTTTCTCTCCATCATCATCTTTATCATCCAACCTTGGAGCTTGCAACCATGGTAGCTTAAACCACTTACAGGTAAGCCAACGTGAAAACCAAATGCAAACTAGCTCTTGACGAGGAGACGTAAGTGCACAACAAGAGGGAATAGAGAGATTTAGTCGAGTTGTCTAGGGATAGTATTCTCCATTCAATTCTTTCTTATTTCTTTCTAAATGTTGGTGATTACTCTCTGATTTCTGATTGTATGGAAGTACTGATGAATTCTTGGTGAAATGTTATCTTATTTAATCTTGCTTTTATTGTTTAATCTTGGGGTTTGAATATTTTTTAACACGGAAGTGTTATTACAATCACTGAAGCTGGAAAGTGTAGTGACAATTTGAGCGAACAAGCATTACAACAGAAGTCGAGTGAAGATTAGAGGAATTTAGTCCACTTGTTCTTAGTAGTGTCATACTGCCATTATCGGAAGGTGAGGTTAATATGCATGGTTAAGTCAGAGGTTAAATAGAGGAGTAACGCTGAGTAAGATATACATTGAATTTTATTGCATCGACAATCACCTATACTTTTATACCTTGTGAGCACTTAGTATTCTGCTAAAGATTCATGCTGGGGATCCCAGTTTAACATCATCATATTTTATTTTATTGTTTTTAAAGTTAAACTATCCTCACAATTCATTTCATTTATATCTAGTTATTGTACCAACATGAATAGACAAAAGACACCTATCCCTGCGGGATCGATATCCGATAGACTCACATCTGACTACTTTACTTGGACCGACAGTGTATGCTTGCACATTATTGCTGTAACATTAAACAGCCGATCAATACCGCTACAAAATATATATGGAATTGAGGTGGTTTTCACAAATATACGGGTTATGTAACGCCCCAAAATATTTGTTTATGCTTCTGTGATTGTTTGACAATTGTTTATCTGCTTCAGCGGTTAAGTGTTCTGGGTGTGTGTGTGAGGTCCCAAGCTCAAGCCTTGTTTTTAACAAATTTTATTATTTTTCTAATTTAAGCCTTATCCTTGTTCAGTGGGCCTATAATTAATTACTTGTAATTGCATATTGGAATGAGCCTGCTGGTTCAAGCGGTAAGGGTGTTGGTGTGATGGAGGTTCTATGTTTGAATCCTTGCGCAAGTATGGGTATTTAATTTTTGCTCGGTTCTGTACAAGAGTTTCAGTGGAATTTGAAGTCTGAGGTAGTTGAGATTGAGATGTTAGTGGGGGAAGGGTTGAGATATTGTAGTTATCAGTTTTATTCTTTTGTTTTTTTTTCAAAATTTCATTCCTCTTTCTCCTTTTCAAAAATTTCTGACGTTCTTCTTCCCTTTTTCCTCTCCTTTATTTTTCCTCCTTCGGTTTTGTGTGGTGATTCTTTGTTGTTGCGTGTTTTAGCTTTTGTTCATTTGGTAAGTGACGTTTTTTACAGCCTTTAACTTTTTGGTTTGGAATTAGTAACACTAGACTATGGATTAAGCTATGAATTGTGCATTAGGGGAAGATTTGAAACAGGGAACCGCACTACATCGGCTTGATTCAAGATTGTGTTTGTTCTTGTTTGCGGTAAGTCGGTTCTTGCGTACTTGGATAAATCGTGTTAGGCTTGATTTTTTGTTGCTAAAGGGGTTGGATATTTTGCTTGTAGGTGTTGGTCATCTTGGGAGTGTTTCCACATCGAATCGTTACAAGGTGTGTACCCGTAACGCAAGAAAATGAGTTTTCGTCAAAAGTTGAAAACCTTACTGTCGATGACACATGGCCATGTGGTAGGTCGTGTATGATGACACGGCCGTGTGAATGACGAAGGCTAGGCCGTGCGCAAGACACAGCCGTGTGATGGCCAGAGTTTGGCCGTGTGAGCAACACGGGCTAGGCCAGATTGGGCGTGTGGGCCGACACGGGCATGCCACATAGGAGTGTGATAACTGGGTTAGGCTTTGTGATCTATACGGGCAAGGCCAATCTGGGAGTGTGGGTCATACGGGCGTATGAGCCCACACGAGCATATGGGCCCATTTAACTGAATTTTTCTCTAGGGTTGCATGGGTCGTCCCAAATGACTGTGGGCCTACTGTAGGGTCGGTAAGGGCTAACAAAACCCTAAACTGTATGATCTATTTAACTAATATTCTATACTGAGCATGATAGTGTAAGCATGTTATATTTGTATGTCTGAAGCTGAATATTCTGTATCTGATATTGGAGTTGGGATGATATATATATATGGAGGAAGTGTTCTAAAAGGCAGATTATGCCTAATATGTGCTGCACTTAATCTGTTATGAATCGCATCGGTAAAATGTGGTGTGTAGGGCTGGGTGGGTGTTTTTAAACCCCAAATGGTGTGAAAGGATGGTCGAAGATGATGTGTAGAGGATAGGGGTAGGACATTTGACTTCTGATTCTAATCTATATATCTGTGTCTGTATCTGAAATGGGCTTAGGCTCGAATCTGTATCTATTTGATTCTGATTTTCTATTATGTGCATGCTTAATTCTGTTGGGTAACACACTGAGTTTACGTAAACTAACTCTTTTCTATCTAATCTGTATAGGTAATCTACAGAGTTAGGCGGATCAATGCAGCGGAAGACTCAATGGTGACCACACATTATCACTGGTTTATTTTGTTTATGGTTTCTTTTAAGTTGTATTTTTTTCTTGGACTATATGGACTTTTTAACTGTCTGGCTTTGGTTATGGGTTTTTGGATTTAACCTACATATTTTTATGATGGTTTCATGTTAAGCATTGTTTTTATAAAAATGTGAACTATTTTTCTTAAACACGATGTTTTACTAAGCTTCAGCTAAATTAATACGTTTTAAGACAAGTCGACTAATTGAACATATGGTTGAAATAAGTAAAAGCAATAAAAGGTTTTTATCGAGTTAGCTCCGTTTTCAAAATCCCTTCCATGTGACATCGTCGATACGACCATAACGTCTAGGCCGGGTTTGGGGTGTTACAGGTTAGGTTGTAATATAGTTTATTTACAATGAAACACTTGGTAAGTATTTCGAGGATCTTACCCAAAGGATTGCAGTTTGTGGAAAATTACTATTGAGCCAATTACAAAAAATAACTACTAGTCTACTTGAGTCACGAATTAGTAGTGTTAATCAAAAAGTACGATGATAACAATAACAAAATAAATTGAACTAAACCTAAATCTACTCCTAAGTTCATGTATCAGCTTCTCTTATTCCTTGTTTCGACTATGCGAGTTCCTTCAGCTTAGATCCAATTGTTTTACTTAATTAATTATTGATGTAGGGTTCTAAATAGTTGGTTACTAATTAACCTAGCAGGGCTTTTTAGCTTTCTACTAACCTAACTAGACGACAAGTGTCACACCCCATATTTTTATTTATTATTTGGTCAAATTATGGAAAAGGAAGTAAGCAATCAAATGGTTGAGGGCCTAATTTAATTCTTAGAGATCTTAGGTTCAATTCCCATCATCCACATATTTTTTTCTTAAAATTTTTGGCATCAAAATTGATGGTCAACATCCACTTGCCTTACATAACCCCTTTTTCACTTCCATGATCCACTTTTTTTGCCTTCGCCCCTCCTATTTCCTTTTTCTTTCCCTTACCATACCTTGGCCATCCATTGATCCTAAACACTAGCTCATTTTATTTTATTTTCCTCATATTTGCTCTCTTTTTCCCTCTTTGCCGCCCCTCCTCATTTTTCCTCCCCTTTCTCTTATTTTCTTCTATTTTCACCCTTAAATAACCTTTTCTCTTCAATTCTCCTCCACCGAACCACCACCGAACCACTGCCGTCGTCAACCACCACCAGAATTCTTTGGCCTTCTTCTTTTCTCCTTTCTACTCATAATCAATTTTTCTAAATATTAAATTATGATATTTTGATCTTAAAGGGGATTTAATCACATCCTATTTCTATTTTTTTATATACTTTGTTATTTTCTTCTTAGTTGTGAATCCTCCTCCATAATTGGTTTATCATGGGAAGTTGTTGAGCCTCTATTCTTTCAATATTGCGTAAGTATAGAACATCCTCTGTTCATGATTTTCTCTCGTACTTTCATATTCGATTAGGATGATCTAACAGTTTGGTTTATTGTGTATTATGAAGTGATATTCATAAATCTCAGATCCATACCGCACTTTTGGAAGAGTACAATTGGACAATTGATTACGTATTTCACTCACATAATCACAAAAATAAGAGTTATTCACTACAACAATTATTCACTACAACAACTTCGTTCTAATATGATATGAAATTTTTTAAACGTAAGGACTCAAGATTCGATCTCTTCCCTTAGAGTCAGAAACGAAGTGGTTATCATCAAAATTGTGAAATCATGTGTGGGGATTTGTCTTGTTAAAATATATGATATTGTGGATAATCGTAAAAATATGAAAGTATTAAATAATTGTGTAAGAAATATTCTAAAAAGTGAAACTGGGTGAATACACTAAATATTCAAATGGATTGATAAAATTCGATAAACAGGAGGATTCTAAGTAAGTGATTCTGAAACTTCAAACCTGTGATATTTTTATGTGATGATACGATATTCTGTTATACATGGTGATGTATGTTTTTCTGATACTCATGCAATGTGATATATGATGATTTTGGAATGCATGTAATATAAGCATGACTCTAGTTTATTGATATTTTGATTCGCATGTTAAGCATGCTATTATTCTTATTATGATTCGCATGTTAACCATGCTATTTTTTTTATTATGATTTTCATGTTAAGAATGCCACTATACTTATTTTGATTTGCATGTAAAGCATGTCACTATGTTGATTCTGATTCGCATGTAAAGCATGCCTACTGAAAATTTTGTTTTGTATGTCATATCACATGCATAGGGTTGGGATATGAATGTACGGAGGAAGTTCTGGCAATTTAATTACATATTAATATTAGTAAGCCATCATTGTCAGGTAGCCCGAGGTGGCGGGTCATTGTTGTCGAATAACCCAGAGTGGTGGGTCATTGTTTTCGGGCAACCTAGGATGACTTAATTGGCAGTATACCTGCAATATTTTGTATCTGCTAGATTGACTTCATTATCTAGTGGCTCGACCACAATATTCTGTTTCTAGTAACTTGACTGCAATATCTAGTGGGTTGTCCACATTATTGGTGTGTTATTGGATGGACGAGTTCTGGGGAACTCATTATGGTGTGTAGTGAAGATGAGTAGGAAACGTTTTCTTAAAAATATGCAATGTTTCTGAAAAAGCATCGCATCAACATTATCGATATGCATGCTGATAAATATGATTATGTGAATTGTATATTTGCATATGGATATATTAAACTATTGAGATTCTGTCTTAATTTATGTTGCTATGATATATGATCCACACTGAGATTTAAAAAGCTCATCCCTTTAAGTTTCTAATTTTACAGATAATAATCGAGGTTAGGACATGGGCTCAGCTTATGGAGGTTGATCTACCGTAATTTGGTGTAGCAGATTAAACTAATTTTCACACTTTAGGAGCTTGAAAATATGCATTATCATTAGGTTTTAATTATGTTTTATTAAAGTTTAATTAAATTCAATAAAATGTGCAAATTGAGTCTTTTATTAACCTTAGGGGCCAAATGAGACCTAAAGGTGAGCTAATGAACTTTAAGTGTGCAGGAGACCATTAGAAGGTGTACAAAACCAATATTGATCACTATGTTGCAACACAGTGTGTTCGATGTCACAACACAGGGAGTAGAATGGAGAAATTTTGAGACTGCCTTCGATGTTGTGACACAACCTAACGGTGTCTCAACATACCCCTAAAGACATCCTAAAGAAGAGCATATTGGTTTTTATATTGCAACATAGGTCCTGATGTGTCGCGACATCAACTTTAGATGGGAATTAATATGAGAAAGAGGGCATTTAGGTCTGCACAATCCAACTTAAAGCTTGGGAACGTTAGCTAACCTAAGGTTAAGGATGACAACCACTTCAAATCTATAAATAGGCTTATTATGGATACCAACTACTTAGCTTAGAATCTCTCTTTCAATTTTAGTTTAGTTTTTCTCTTTTCTTAGGATTTAGATTTTATTTCAGTTTGTTCTTTATTTTATCTCTGGAAATCTAGTTTGTGGATGCAATCAGACTTTGTGGATTCACTCTTGTTCTTAATACAAATCAAGCTTTTTTTTCCTAAAATTTATACTTTCGATTCATTTATCATGTTTACATTTTATTTTGGCTTTATATTGTTTACGAAAACCATGAAAAACTAATCCCTCTAAGGGGGATTAGTGAGTGGAGGTATGATGGATTGATTGTTTTTTCGAGTTACTCAATGGATCAGCTATTCGGGAAAGAGAGAGTGTAACACCCTCACCCGTATCTGTGACTAGATTAGGGTTACAAGGTATTACCGATCAAAAATATAGTTCAGAACAGTCATTAATTACAATTCATACATAAAGTGATATATTTTCCTTTACAAAATTTTTCTCATACTCAAATTAATAACCATCCTCTTATTCATACAAGTGTTTATGTAAAGCACATAACCAATTAAAATCAAACATGCATTATTAATCATACTACATATATGAACCATGCTTCAATATTCAACCATATCAATGTCATGGATGTAATCAAATTTTCAAACCAATTAACTTACATCAAAACCATACTACATATGCTTTATAAATACATAATTTGAACCTTATGACCATCAAATTTCATAGCATGCAAATGACTAAATCACTAACCAACATTTTTCATCGCATGTACCAAACATGCATTAATACTCCCTTTAGTACAATTTCAGTACTTTAACTAAATACTAAACATGCCATTTTGCTTATCTATACCTATCCGCATTTTAATCCATACCAACCATATCACATGGCATAATATTCATTAACATATAAGACTATAGTTAACATTACATCATGGCCAACTATACTTTTAATGCTTTCATATTATACGCATATCATCCTAAAAATAAAAGTCATTTCTAATCTCAAATACCAAGCCATAATTATCCCACTCTATTAACTATTTAATGAGCAAACCAATTCGTATATTATGCACTTTCACACATTAGTCTAAGTTAAACTATCCACACGTCTTTATAGTCATACATATATATATAACACATAAACAAGCATCACTTAATAACCAAATACAATTATAATTATTGCCAACTCATGCGCATTATGCTAAAGCCATTTTAAACATTTTTTAGCACAAATAACAAATCAAAGTATACTTAATTCGTAGACTAATTATCATGCCCAAAAATACATATTCACGACCAATAAATTAGCCATCTATTCGGTCATCAAATTTAACCTCAATAGGTTATACCATTTTATAGTTAATTAACATTATTAACTAGACATATTATACTTGCTCAAATGATCAACCAAACATCCATAAAACATAGTCATCTTTTGCCACTAAATACCATACCAAATGACCATTTTCACAAGCAATCACTTATGCACACTTAGCCTATAGGAACATATGCATTATATCAAAAACACATCCATAAACTAATCATTATTCAAAATGAATCATATAACCGAACACACCATACATATATGCCATGAAACATACTTCCCAAAATGAGTTTATATCATGACCGAAAATACATCATATTGAGCATCATTATCAAGCCATCTTTGCATGGCTATTTATAAACAGTTCAAAACTAACCATGACAAAACTAGCCTATACATGCCATATGTCTTAGTTACAAACTTCAAAAGTACCAAATAATGGTTGATAGTGTGACGATGATCCTTGACAATCCCCTAGCTCGAAGCTAGCTTTCTATATCTATAAAATAAAGAAAGAATGCACAAAATAAGTTTTGAAAGCTTAGTAATCCATAAGCAAATAATTCGTCACAAGAACACATATAACACCATTCGAATAGGCTAGATTTAGCTAATCTTATACACAAATACAATCACTTTTCTCATATAATCCATATTACCACATCAATTAACTCTACTTACCTTATATTTCAATGAACATATAAACCTCATACGTACCTAAATTATTTAGATCAAATTCACCTTTGCTCTCAATTTGACATTGCCTGATGAACCGTTCGGAATTGTTAGGGATACACAGAAGTCATATAAAGCTCATACAATGCCATATCCCGAATATGGTCATACATTTTAACACATATCGATGCCACTGTCCCAGACAGGGTCTTATACGAATCATATATGATGCCAATGTCCCAAACATGGTCTTACACATTTTCTCACTTCGATGCCAATGTCCTAGACATGGTCTTACACGAAATCACATCTCTAAAGCCTTATGTCATGACATTAGTATCTGATACATTTCCTAAGGTTTGTTTGGGGCTTACGACTTCGTAATTAAATCAATTCATGCACGAAACTAGTCAACCAATGCTCAAATCAATTTGGCAACCTATATTTTAATGCATACAATTCAATTTGGCTATATATAATATATATACATTTGAATTTAAGAACATTTAATTACTTATAAACTTACCTCATACAGAAACGAATGGATCAAAACGACTATTCAACAACTTTCGACTTCCCCCGATCCAAATCCGATTTTTTCCTTTCTTAATCTAATTTAAGACATCAAAGTGTCAAACTTGCAAGCTTCAAAATGGTTTCTTTTCTTCTTAACTTTCAGCCAAAAAGATGATAATGCATGCATTTTATGTTTTGTTTTATTTTAATTACATTTTATTATCCATTTACAATAATAACCTTAATGATATAATAATAAAACCATATAATGCATGCCATTACCGTCCATTCATGTATTCAATGCCTAATTTCATTTTAAGGACTTTAAAATCAAGAAACCATATCAAATAAGTACTTTAACAACTAGAAAGCCACTTTTACATTTTATGCGATTTAGTCCTTTCATCAAATTAACTAATCAATTGATAAAATTAAATCACAAAATTTTCACACATATCAAATAACATGTTGTAAACACCAAAAATAATATTAAAATAATTTTACGACTTTAAATTTGTGGTTTCAAAACCACTATTCTGATTTAGGTAAAATTGAGCTGTTACAGAGAGCCTAAACCCTAGGCTTGAAAACCCTAAGAAGTTATCAAGGTGTGAATTAACCCAAAATTGGTATGGTCTATCGTGAACACCTTAACCCTGAGCCGGTTTGGACTGTGAGGTCGGAAGATAAGTAGTCATTACTGACTCATTATTCTAATGGACGTATTGAAAGATTTTGCTAGGGTATTGACTAACTGATTGAAGAGGAGCCTAAGGTGATAGTTGATTAAAATTACCGAAGCAAGCTAATCGCCCATAATCAAATCTAATCAATTTTACTTTTCATATTCTCAATTTTATCTGCTTTGCTTATTATTATATTCATTATTATAAAAACATAAAAAATCCCTATTATTTATATTTTTGTAATAGAGCTTATTTCAAGTACTAATTAGAACTTTTGGTGTTTAGATTGAAATTAATCTAGTACTACCCTCTTTTGGGTTCGATCCTCGAAGTACTCACCTACTCCGTTGTAACTATATTATAACCTGACCCGCATACTTGCAGATACCACCATATTTATGTATATCTTTTGCTGAAGTATTCACACTCTAGACATAGTACGTCTAGAGGCGGTCAAGTTGTTGGCGCCATTTTCGGGAAATCAATGTCACTAGTTCAATTTTAATTATTTTTCACTTAATTAGAATAATTAGGAATTTTTTTAAGGTTAAAGATACGATTCGTTTAGCAAAAAATAGTTACTAAAAAAATTTTGTAGGTCTTGGGGATATTCTTTGATGTGGACTGGCTAAGGTCTAGCATTACTTGTCTCGTCATTCATTGTTCACATTTTGAACTGAAAATTTCTTTATTAACATGGATTTCTAATAATGTCATATTCACCGATCATAAAACTAAGGACCCCATAACATTCCTGCAGAGATTTGATCATATATGCAGTACCGTCACTTATGCAGGTGTTTCGCCAGATACTATCAAGTTATTACTAATTCCATTTGCATGGGATGGGAAGGAAAAAATGTGGTTAGATGCACGTCGCCCAGACACCATTAATACTTGGATTAAGTTTGTACAGCTATTTCTTTGTTGAGTATTGCCTATAACCAAGGTATTGAGTATTTACACACAATTATTTTATTTCAAGAAAAGTACAACTTAAACATTAGGGCAAGCATCGAAGAGGTTTAAGACAGTCTTCCGATCCATATTAAGTGGAGGTATACACTTCGTAGTTTAGATTCAACATTTTTACTATGGCTTGAGTGTCAGAATAGACGAAAATTTGATACTATGACTGAGGAAAGTATTTGGAAAAAAAAGTGGAATGAATTAATGGAAATATTGGAGAAATTTAGTTCTAATGAATCTACCTAGGAGGAATGTCGTGAAGTGGAAATCGGGCTATTTGAATAGGTTGGAAACAAAGAACAAGAAAGTAACCAGTTGGAGCTAATTATAGAAGAATTAAAATATTACGAAGCAGAAGAAGAGTAGGATGGTGATAAACAAGGGAATGATCACATGGTATCCTAACTTGATTGTTGGAAGCAGAGCAAGGGAAATTCAGAACAAATTATCCCGAACTCAACAAAAATGGTGCCATCTATTATCAAACCTCTTGAGTTAGAATTGAAGTCACTACTTAATGGATATCTAGGGGAACAAAATACTCTACTGGTGATTATTGCTATGGGCTTAAATACGAATCAAAAGGAGGATCTATTGAATATCCTGAAAATGCGAAAAAAAAGCTATAGGATGGATGATTGCTAACATTAAAGGAATTAATCCAAAATTCTGTCAACAAAAGATCAGATTAGAAGAAGGAAGAAAGCCTATAGTTGATGCTCAACGTAGACTTAATCTAGCTACGAAAAAGGTGGTAAAGAAGGAATTACTTAAATGGCTAGAGATATGTATTATTTACGCTATTTTTGATAGTGAATGGGTTATCCCTACACAATGTGTTCCAAAAAAGGGAGGTCTAACAGTAGTCGAGAATGATAAAAATGAGTTAATTTTGACAAGAATAGTTACTGGTTAGAGAGTATGAATTGATTATCGAAAATTGAATGATGCAACAAAAAAAGACCATTTTTCACTGCCCTTTATTGACCAAAAGCTTGATAGATTAGCAGGAAAAGATTACTATTGTTTTCTTAATGGGTAATCAAGGTATCATCAAACCCCAATACACCCAAATGACCAAGAGAAAACTACTTTCACATGTCCTTTTGTAACTTATGCCTTTAAAAGAATACCATTTGGCTTATGCAATGCTCCGGAAACCTTTATGAGATGCATGACAGCTATTTCGCTGATATGTTAGAGGATGGGCTGGATGTGTTCATGGATGACTTTTCAGTCTACGGGGACTCTTTTCAAAAATGCTTGGGTAACCTTAAAAAGGTTTTAAAAGGTGTGAAGAGACCAAACTAGTACTTAATTGGAAAAAAATGTCACTTCATAGTGAAAAAAGGATTGATATTGGGACATCAAATCTCAATGAGAGGTATGGACATCGACAGAGCCAAAACCCTTCCCAACCCAACGAACGTCCAGGGTGTTCGAAATTTCTTAGGCCACACTGGATTCTACTGGAGATTTATAAAAGATTTTGCTCACATCTCTAAACCATTGAATCAAATTCTTCAAAATGATATACCTTTCATATTTGACCAAAACTGCTTCAAAGCCTTTGAGGTAATAAAAAAGAAACTCATATCTACACCAATAATCATTACCCCGAATTGGTCAGCACCTTTTATTGTTATGTATGATACTAGTGGCTATGCAGTAGGTGCAAATTGGGGACAAAAGAAGAATAACATATTTGAGGTTATTCATTACGCAAGCAAAACACTCAATCTAGCACAATGCAATTACACTACAACTAAAAAAGAAATGCTGGAGGTGGCGTTTGCTTGCGAAAAATTTTGACTTTATTTGATGGCAAATAAAGTATATGTTTATACTGATCATTCTGCCTTAAAATACGTCATGAAGAAAAAGAGATAAATACCAGGCTGATGAGATGGATGTAACTGCTTTAGGAATTTGATTTATGGATAATGTATAGAAAAGAGACTAAGAATCAAATTGTAGATCATTTATCCAAAATCGAGAATAACTTAAAAATAGCAACTACAGAAAAATTAAAGAGACTTTCACAGATAAGCAATTGTTTCAGGGTAGACATCCATCAAACAAGGTCTAGGAAACACATAATACCCTAGTATGAAGATTATGTCAAGTATATTGCAATATGTGTATTTCCACCGCAGGTATCCTGGAAACAGGAGAAGAGGATAGTTCATGAATCAAAAAATTACATTTGGGAATATCCATATGTGTTTCAACAATGTGCAGATCAATTGGCCCGAAGGTGTGTAGTGGAGGAAGAGATACACAACATTTTACAATGATGCCATACATCTCCATGTGGGGGGCATTTTGGCCGGAAAAAGGACAGCTCAAAAGGTGCTACAATTAGGATTTTATTGGCCAACCATGAACAAAGACACCTACAAATTCATACAAAGATTGATAGATGCCAACGAAGGAAAACATAATCAAAATGGATCAAGACACATCACAGTATCACAGGTTATAAGATGACATGTATTTCTAGACTCGATACGTGCTACATTCAATGTGGTAGTTGACTAAATCATAGATTTGATACCACTAAATGTAACCATCCCTCTCCTAGTCTCGTCACCTGACCCGAGCTACAGGATTTTACCATAGTTAAAAAATCAATCATATACATTTAACATCAATAACATTCAATAATTTAACAAATACAAGTCACGATTCATTGTTAAGATGAATTACAAAAAAAATCCAAGTCTTAATTGAGCTTACGAAAGCTCTTAAGTTGACCTAAGTACAAATAAGGACTAAATTACAAACTTTTAAATAACTAGGGAAAAATTATAAAACAGCATCACACGACCTTGTGGCCAGGCCGTGTGACAGGCTAAGGCTGTGTAGAATAGAGTCACACTACCGTGTTGCTAGGTCATGTAACAAACTGAAGCTGTGTGATCCTAAATGTAAAATTTTACAAACATTCACACAGCTATGTAGCCAAGCCGTGTGAGAGACTATGATCGTATTTAATCAAAACCACCAAGATCATACAAAGCACACGATCATGTCACTTGCCCATGTGTAACACATGACCGTATGTTAACCCATGTGTGCCAAAATGTGTCTTATAAATCAAGTCACACAATTGATTACTTGTTTATACCATAAACAAGCCATTAACCATTCATTAGGCCAATACAAAATGCACCAAAAGCATACTTAAACATGTCAATTTCCTATTTCTAACCAATATGTCTAAGGCACCATCACAAACAATAAACAAAAATTTTCAATCAACTCATCTAGACTTGGTACCAACACTTAGCATTCAAACTACTTTCATTAGCCTTACAACATGGACCAATAATACTAATAACCAATTCAAACATCCATTTCATCCAAAACAAGGCCCTTAGGTTCTTGCAGACAACAACATTAAATGCACTATAAAATCCTGAAGTTGGGCCTAAAAGTTTTAGCCTCGTGAAGTGAGGGCTCACCGGTGTTCTAACAAATAAGGGGTTCACCAGAATAATAGTATATGCTAAAAGACACTATAAAGCCTTCGCCAGATTCATCACGAGCTAGGGTTCACCAAAATGTTTAGCGAGCTATAGTTTGCTACTGTGTTTGGCGAGCTGGGGGTTCACTAGGTAAGTTGCGAACTAGGAGTTCGCCAGTCAAAGATTTCATTAGACACAAATTAGGAAATAAAGTCAAGTAGGGTATCTTAAGATTTCCATGACTCTTAGGTTTATAAATATGACCTTTAATTCATGAGAATTCTCTCATAGAATATTTTTTTCGTCAAGTTTTTATTCTAATTTCAGTTCGTAGCACTCAGTGTAAATCTCTATTCTATTAGGTGTGATTGTTCAGATAGCTAAGTTCACTTGCATGTGTGAATTTTGTAAGTTTTGTCTGTTAAGTAATCTGTGTATTATGTATGTGTGAACCAGTCGGACCACCTACCAGCAAGGATAAAGGCAAAGCCAATCTTGTTTAAGTTTTTCAATTTTCGATTAGTGAACTGGATTTGTCATAAGTATGTTCACTTCCATATTTTTTAGTATGAATTAGCTAATTGTTATGTTTTCCAAAGAACTGTTTTCAAACTAAGTTTTAAAGGTAAGTTTTTGACAAACCCTATTTTCAAGCCCCGAGGCTCTATTTTTATATTATGATTTTAAGATATAATTTTAAAGCTAAGTTTTAAGCAAGCTCTTATGTGAGTCTATGTTTTCAAGAAACATTTTTAAAAGTATCATTTTATAAATTGTGTTTTCTTGACTTTTTGCGCGAGCTCTTTACAAGTGTTTTCAAGCAAGCTCTCTATGTGAGCTCTCTCTGATAACTAATCTCCATATTCGAGCTCTCTATGACATGTCTTTGTGTGTGCTCCTTTGTGAGCCATGTTGGATATATTGGTATACCAAAGGATTGTGAGTGCTCACCTCTATGTTTCTATGATTTTGGGCATTGAGGCTTTGGGACATGTTGAGTGATAAGGGAATGTCGAGCTATGCTCCATTCACTAGGACATGTTGGTGTATAGAAGAGTGTATTGGTTCACTTTAATCTTATGGGACATGTTATAAGGAATTTTTCAGTCATTTTGAGGTGTTATACGAAGATCTACACATCCAACGAGACAAAATTCTAATTAATGTGTTAAATGTGTTAAGTGTAAGAACATGTTTTATGTTTCTTATCCATGCTGATAAGACAAGTTTGTGAGTGTGTTTCGTGCTATATAAGATATATTTTTTGAGTAAGCACAAGATAAGTTTTTAAGTATGATTTCTAGTAAGCACATACGAATTATTTTTACAAACTTATTTTTTTGACAGGATCTGCGAACTAGGTCCCGCAACCTCAGCCGCGAACTTAGCATGTGAAATGATTTTAGACAAAGTCTTATCTTTTTTTTAAGCTCTATTTGTAAGCATACTCTGTTGATTCTTGATTATTGACTGAGTTTACAATGAACTCATCCACTCCTTTCTTATTTTGTAGGTAAGTAGGTTGCAGATAGTAGTGGCGAGGTAAATGACTTGGCAAGGCTCCTCCCTAAATAGATATTGGTGAACCTGGGATAAAGGTAACAGGGTTTATTTTTATCATGGGGGTTTTAGACTTATTATATTTTCTATTTTGTTATTGAAATAATTTCCATAAAGTTTATGTTTTGCGAACCATATCTTAAAATAATTACTTATAAATTTACTATGAGTAAAGTTAATGCCTTTCATGCATGAATGTTATGTTGTATTGCTTTAACCCTTATCAAAATGTGTGTCAGATTTATTGCTAAGTATTGTTTTCTACGATCTCTATATGCATGCGACCTCAAAAATTACATGCGTATCCTTGCTCGTGATAGTCCTATTACTTAGCGGACCTATATATGTATGCGAAACCATGTTTTTATGCGAACCCTATTAAAGTATGGAAACCCTTGCATGTACTATTCCTTTGCTTGCGAAGTATGTTTATTTGCGAAACTGTATGTTGCAAACTTAAGTACTATGTGAACAATTGTTATTTAAACGAACCTATACAAATATATGTGAGCTTATGCTTTTGTGCAAACTCATACTTTGTGTGTTGCAAACTCATGTTGAACACTATCATGTGAATTTTATGCTATTTGATGATTGTGAACATTTAAGTCTTGCTTATATTTGACATGCGAACCTTTCATTTATTTTTTTGTAATCACGCATGTTTTCCTATGTATATAATTCGATGTTGTGTTATAACATAGCATGTTGCATGCTATAATTCAGTGGTGTGTTGGAGGTTAGGCTAGGAATTAACGAAGAGTCACTTTGGTGGTTAATTTGGCACGCCAGATTTGAGTCAAACCTACTCGGTTGGGTTTGAGGTGTTACATGCATACTTATCGATCATACCTTTTTCATAACAACATCATAGACGTAACTATTGGAACATGATCAAACATCACATATATAAATATACATACTCATACATAAGGTTATCAATTTAACCTAAGTCCAACTTCAACAAGTAGCCATTTAATTACACGCCAAAGTAACTACTCAAGTCTCAAATTTTCATATATACATGACTAAAATACCTATTTACATACCACTTATAACCAAGCCCAAAATGATCAAAAGTCTATCGAGTTGTTGAATGGATAGTGTGAGCTCAGACTTGATTCCAACCGACTACGCAATTGCTGATGATCTACAAGAAATCAAACAACACGGATGTAAGCAATACAGTGCTTAGTAAGTTCCTATGGAATTTAACACAACTTACCCGTCATTAATATATTTTAAGCATTGAACACACAATTATATAAATAGGAAACATGGTATTCTTTGAGGGCCTATGCAAACCACAAACCTAACAAGGCGAGTTTCTTCACAATTGAAACATAAAACATTTTCCATGCTTTTCTATCATATACAAGCAAACATACTTGGTACACATATTACCACTCACATATAAACCAAATCCTACTATCATTTCCATTCCATAATACTATTTTTACCTGATGAAATATAAAAAAATTAACATTGGATACTCGTGATAGAAATGCTCGCACGAGCTGTGAATATAAATGCTTACACGAACTGTGAATATGGCCCTACTCACACGAGCTGTGGGTCGGTATGGTAATCTAACAGCCCATTTTTTAGTGAAATCAGAACAGTGGTTTTGGGCCCACAAATTCGAAGTAAAAATATTTATTTTATTATTTCTTTAAGGTCTACAGTATGATAGAATAATTGTGTGAAAATTTCGCTAAGAAATTTTATCGATTGAGTGTCTGATTTGTCTAGAAGGAGTAAATTGCAATAGGTGCAAAACTTGAATTCCATAAGTTAAAAGTGTCTAATTGCTATGAAATTCTAAATTGGAGTTCCTTAAATGGTAATTAGACCATTATACCTTAATATGGACAAAAATAGACATGTTTAGGTGGAATTTCAAAGTTTAAGTGAAGGCCAAATAGGTAATTTGGTAAATAAAAACAAAATAACTAAAATAAAAGATTTCATCTTCTTAAAATTAGTCCTCATAGCCGAAATTCACAAGGGAGACATAGCTAGGGTTTGCTCAAGTTTTCAAGCTCGATTGTAAGTCCGTTCTTGTGTCGTTTTTAATGATTTTTATATTTTTGAGATCGTTGTTGTAATAGCCCAATTTTGGGTCTAGTCGGAACAATGGTTTCGGGACCACAAATTCGATGCAGAAGAATTTATTTATTTTTATATTTTTATGGTCCAGAGTTTTATGGAATGATTCTGTGAACTTCGTTCAAAAATTTTGACGTTTCAGCATTTATTTTAGCAAAAAGAACTAAATTGCAATAGATGCAAAATGTATGTTCTAGAAGTTAAAGGTGTCTAATTGCTATGAAATTTTAATTTAAGGTCCTTAGATGGTAATTAGACCAGTTGAGTGGACCAAAATGGACATGAAGTAATAGAAATTTTATGTTTTAAGAAAAGGGCATTTTGTTCATTTGGTAATTAAATGAATTAAAAAACAAAAATCAAGCCAAAATCTTGTCCATCTTCTCCCATGGCCGAATATCCCTAAGGAAGACATAGCTAGGGTTTGTTCATCTTCCAAGCTCGATTGTAAGTCTGTTCTAGCCCCGTTTTTAATGATTTTCATGTTTTTGAGATCCTTGCAACCTAATCTAGCTTATTCAAGGACTAATTTGAAAGAAAGATGAAGTTTAAAATTTTACCCATGTTATAATTTGTGTATTTTGATGTCTAATAGTAGAAAATGCATGTTTGGTGTTAGATAAACAACATTTACTAGGTGATTTTTGATGAAAATGTTTTAAAGGGCCTATTTGTAAAAGTTATAAAAATGAGTAGTAAAAGTGTGATTAAATGAAAAATATGGGCTGGTATGAGTGTGAAAATGGTTTGGCTAGGCTTGGGTTTTGAAGAAATTGAATACGTTTCATTTTACGAGTCTAGGGACTAAATTGTAGAAATGTGAAACATTAGAGGCAAAAATGTAGTTTTGCCATAATATGATTTTTGGACTGAATTGAACAATGTGAGTACTAAATAAGCTAAATTTGTTATTATAGATCAAGAAAAAAGAGGTTCGGACCTAGATCGGGGGAAAAACAAAGTGTTTGACTATTAGGTCTCATTCCTACTATTTTTGTACCCAGGTAAGTTCGTATGTAAATAATGCATTGTTATATTTATGTATTAAATGCTTTAATTTTGTATGAATTGTGATTTACTCTTTGGGCATATTCGACAAATTTTCGACAAGCGAGAATTTCTGGTTGAGCCTTAGGAATAGAATAGGATACGAATGACATGTCACTAGGAACCCATGTGTATATGTGTTTATGTGATCCGGGTGTTGGTCTCGTACGTCCTACTAGTGGCTGGGTAATCCTGCATGTGTTGCGGATACTTGACAGCTTGTGTGAGTAGCACTGTATAGCTACGTCTTGACTAACAGCTTATGTGAGCAGGCCCATAAGTAGCTCGAAAATGAGCCTATATGTATTATGAGATGTGAGGTAGCTTTGGCTATATGTATGGCACTTATGTGCAAAATTTTCAAGTGATCGTTAATATTCTGAGTGTTCAACAGGAATGTCAAAGTTGAGAAAGACTATGATCATGTTGTGAGTTGGTACAGGTATGTACGTAAATCTCATACATAATGGGCTCGATGTGTGATGAACCATTGGTAAGGTTGTGATTGAGTAAGTTATGACTATAAGATCTTAATAATATTCATGCCAATTTTCATTATGTTAATTGTATGTTAAATGTGTGGTTATGATGCTTATTATTAGCATAAGAACTTACTAAGCTATATAGCTTACTCCCCTTCCTTTCCCTTGTCTTATTGTGTCACCAAGCTAGCTCAAGGACTGGAGATCGTCGGAGATCCACTCACACTATTAACAATTATGTGGTACCAATGATTTCAATGTTTTGAGTTATGGCATGCGGACTTGATCATTTTATTATATGTCATAATTGATTTGGCCAAATGTGTTGATTTATATTGGTTGAAAGTTCTTTTGTATAAGGCCATTTGAAAATGGCTACTATAGGTATAAGTAATTTATATGATGATGCCTTTCATGGAAATGGGAGTTTACATTATTTGAGTTGATAAGTATGTGATGGTAGCATGTGAATGATGGGTTGATGTCTTGGTTGTGGCTGATGTGGTTGTATGTATATGCTTGGATTGGTGCTATGTTATCTTGTGTAGGTGTGTGCATAAAAGTGTAGTAATAAGGCATAGTAAATAGCCTTATTTTTTTCCACATGGGTAGAGACACAGGCGTGTGTCTAGGCCGTGTGTGTCACACGGTCTACCCCATGTGCATGTGTTCGATCGTGTGTCCCCTAAACCTAAATTTTGAGAAACAGAATGCTCAGAATTGAGCACACGGGCAGAGACACAGGCGTGTGTCTCAGCCGTGTTGATGACATGGCCTCAGGCATGGGCGTGTGTCCTGGGCGTGTGTAGTCTGCACCTATCTAATGAAAATTCATACATTTTAAATCGAACACACAGCCTAGCACACGGGTGTGTGACTTGGCCATGTGTCTTCAATTTGTTTTTGAGTGACAAACAAAGAGTTACACGGGGTCGGGACACGGGCATGTGTGACCACACGACCTGCCTACACGGGCGTGTCTCATATCCACACGGGCGTGTGACCCCTGTTTAGTGGAAAATTTCCTAAGTTTTGTAAAATTTTCTAAAGTTCTCTGTTTAGTCCCGGACCACTTCCAAAGTATGTTTTGGTCCTCATAGGCTCGTATTAGGGACATTATGATTAAATGAAAAAAGTTTTAATTTGGACGAAAATTCATGGTTCAGAAATGTATGTTTGCTCATGTTTAAGTCCGAAAATGCCTCGTCCCCTATTCTGACATCGAATATGGGTAAGGGGGTTACATTTAGTGGTATCAGAGCTACCGTTTAGTCGATTCTCGGACTAACGTAACATGTGTAAGAGTCTAGCTATACATGTCATATATGAACTGTGATAGTGTGATGACTTCTGACAATTTTAAACTGTGTTTTTATATATAATAAATAGATCCTGACCGAGTTGTAGTTGATGATGTAGAAAGTATTATGCCGACTCCTAATCAAGGGGCAGCGTCATCTGAAAATAGACCTCCCACGGTTAGTCAGGGAGGAGGGGCTAGAGAAGCCTTCCTCCACATGATGAATGAGTGGTATTCGGAGTTTGTTCGAACAAATCCGAATGCTAAACATCCTCTACCCCCTCCTTATCCCCAACTGATTCCCATAACTCCTCAAGGCGTGGATTTGGTAAGATAGAATAAGCCTCTGGTTGATAATATTTGAAAGCAAGGGGCTGAGGAATTTAGAGGAAATGTAGATGATGACCCTGAGAGAGTCGAGTTTTGGCTTGAGAACACTATTAGGGTATTTGATGAGTTATCATGTTCACCCGAAGAATGCTTGAAATGTGCTATATCATTATTAAGGGACACAGCATATCACTGGGGGAAGACACTAGTATTTGTGGTACCGAGAGAAAGGGTTACATGGGAATTCTTTCAAGAGGAATTTCGAAAGAAATATATTAGTCAACGGTTCATCGATCAGAAACATAAAGAATTTCTTGAGCTGAAACAGGGCCGAATGTCAGTGACAGAGTATGAGCGAGATTTGTCAAGCTCTATAAGTACGCCCAATAGTGTGTTTCCTCTGAGGCTATTATGTGTAAAAGGTTCAAAGATAGGCTGAATGAGGACATCCGACTGTTAGTTAGAATCTTAGAACTAAAAGAATTTGTTGTATTGGTTGAACGAGCTTGCAAAACTGAAAAGGTAAGCAAAGAGAAAAAGAAAAGCCGAGAGTAAGGCTAGAGATGCAAGAAAAAGGCCAATGAGTAAGTCATTTCAATCCCATTCAAAGAAATCTAGAGAATTGAATTCTCGTTCAAATGTTTTAGCTGGGTATTTACACAGAGACCACGGGAAGCAATATTCGAGTTTTAAATCTCAAGCTACTTCAATGGCAAGTGTGGGTAATGTTAGGTCTAACAGACCCGATGTGACACCCCTTACCTGATTCCGAGGCTGGGACTGGGCATGAGGCATTACCTGACTTAACCGCATGCATACAGTCATTTCCGAGTTATGAAAACTAGGTTAAACTTAAAACTTTTCTCTTTTAATCTAAAAGTTCTTAATATAGGCCTATGAGACCCAAATCACATTTTGGAAACAACCCAGGATTAATCCCACCATCTTTGAAAAATGCCACTTGAACCAGGGCACACCAGTGTGGCCATTATGACATGACTGTGCTGAAGGCCCGTGTGGTTCACATGGCCTAAGCACAAGGGGACACACCCGTGCCCTGAGCTTGTGCGAATTACATTCCAAATTCAAACCCACAGGGGTTTTCACACGGCCTGACACACGCCTGTGTCCATGGCCCATACCCCCTCACACGGCCATGACACGCTTGTGTTATGTCTAAAAACCTTGCCATTCTGTTTCTGACGTCAGCGACAATTTAGGGGCACACGACCAAGGCACAGGCCAGTGGCCAAAAGTCGTGTCCTCCACACGGCTGAGACACATGACCATGTCTTTGCCCGTGTGTTTACTACCATGCATACTGACTTACGAATTTGAGGTGCAGGGGACACACAGCCGAACAACACACCCATGGGGCTGACCGTGTGTCACACACGGCCTAGACACATGCTCGTGTGTCTACCCGTATGGATGATATAAGGCTATCTACCAAGCCCTTTGCCTCCCTGAAACACAATCTAACACCATTCCTCATACCCAAAATCTAACATAACATGATTTCTCAACCAAGCAACCATAACTAAGATCTATATACATTTCATTTATTCAACCACACCAACAATTTCACATTCACGAAAGGTTTTCTTGCATTCATATAATAACTTTCAATCTCAGCCATTTTTCATGGCCTTATACAAAATGAGTCAAGTATTAAATTAAGCCAACACATTTGGCCAATTAACAATGACACAAAACTTAAAAGTCAAGATCCTATACATGCCATAATCAAAATAAAAGAACTAACTATACCAAGTGCTTCAGATGATAGTATGACTAGCTTCTCCGACGTATGTGATGATCCACGGGCTACTTTGACAGCACTATAAGAAAATGGAAAGGAAAACGAATAAGCATAAAGCTTAGTACGTTGCATGAAAATAAACATCAACTAATTATCATAGAATAACATGCTCATAACCTTTCCTAGCTTGTTCATGAATACCATAAATAGATATAAGCACAACTTACTCATCACCATCCAATATAGTTTATATGGCATATATTGAGCCCACATCTCATACATTTCAAGTAGGTACTTGTACCACTCACCACATGGTCATAACTTTTCTCATTTTGATATAAATCATAAATCTTTCGTTGAACCATTTGGAATACTACCGGATACTCAATATCCCTGAACATGGGATAAAAGGCCAATGTCATGTCCCAAACATGCTCTTACACTGGCTAGCACATTAAAGTCGATGTCATGTCCCAGACAGGTCTTACACTGACTTTCATGTATTGAGGTCGATACCATGTCCCAGACAGGTCTTACACTGGCTCTCATCTATCGTGTCGATGTCATATCCCAGACAGGTCTTACACTGACACACAATAAGCTAATGCCATGTCCCAGACAGGTCTTACACTAGCTTGTATGTCTCGAGGCCGATGCATGTCCTAGACATGTCTTACACTAGCTCTCGTCTCAATGCCGATGCATGTCCCAGACATGTCTTACACTAGCTCACATACCACCCAATGTCATAGTATGAATATCCTAGTATATTCCAAATGTTCAATAAGAAATCTTTACTACATTAATTTCTTAACATGCATTCTCATATTCACAATCATAATAATTTATGCAATAATAATTCAATCATACATCACAGCAATATAGTTGCATTATTAACATACAACTTACCTCGGATTACAAAATATGGGCGACTAGACGATTTAATTTACTTGCTTGGGCTTCCCGCGGTTTAGGTTGGAATTTTGTATTTCTAAATCTAAAATAATAATTCACAAATTTAATCATTTTATCGATCTAGGTACTCAAAAATTTATAATTGGGCAAAATAATTATTTTGCCCCTAGACCCAAAAATCAATTTTTATCACATTTTCTCATTAATCAAGCCTAGTCGGATACCTTTTATACTAAGAGCAGCCCACAATTCTCATTATCTCACACATTTATTACCTATTTTACAAGTTATGCAAAATGGTTCTTAGTTAGAGTTTCCATGAAAACTACTTCACAAAAGTTGTTTATTTCACAACCATGATTCATTTTCTTCCATAAAATTTCAAAAAAAAACATAAATACTCTCATGGTAAAACCCTATACTTTTAACCATTTTGCAAAACAATCCTCTCATTTGAAAGCTCATGCTATAATGACTCCAAAAGTACAAAAATTATCAAGAAAGACCATCAAAATCACTTACTTGTAAGGATTAAAAGTTTCTGAAATTTTCAAGCTTTCAAACCTCTATTTTGCTGGTGTTTTTCGGTGGATAAGAAGATGAAAAAGGGATGATATCATCTTTATTTTATTTTATTTTATTTTTTTCCAAATAAGTCACCAAACTTCACCTAACATTTGACTATTTTAATTTCCTTGTCTCATGGACGGCCAAGCACCATCCTAGGGTCTATTTTCACTTTAATACCCTTACTTTATAATCCATGGCCATTTAACACTTTTTTTTAACAAATTACAACTTTTTCCCTTTATCCGATTTAGTTCTTTTTCACAATTAAGCTCACAAATGCTAAAATTACTTCACCAAATTTTTCATGCATTGACATAATCATGCTATAACACCAAAATAATAATTAAATGATTTCTCTAACTTCAGATTTGTGGTCTCAAAACCACTGTTTTGACTAGGCCCAAAATCGGGCTATTACACTCGAATATTAGCATTGTGGAAGAAGAGATCCCAGCGAGTGTAGGATGAATGACCGAGCATTTTATCCGAGATTGCCCTGAGATGGCTAAGAAAGGACAATTTCAGAGTGCAAGGCCGGCTAATACTACCAATAAGGGTAGGCCACTGAGAAATACTGGGAATAGAACTAGCAGTAAAGGTGTGGTGAAAGATACAGTCGTGAGATCTGAGGCCAGAGCACATACTAGAGCTTATGTCATTCGTGCTCGTGAGGATACGTCATCTCCCGATGTGATTACTGGTACATTTTCTGTTTATGATACTAATGTTATTGCATTGATTGATCCAGGATTGACTCATTCTTATGTTTGTGTGAATTTGGTATCTAGTAAGAATTTGCCTGTTGAGTTTACTGAGCTTGCGATTAAAGTGTCAAACCCCTTAGGCAAATATGTGCTAGTTGATAAAGTTTGTAAGAATTTTCCTTTGATGATTCGAGGTCATTATTTTCCGGCTGACTTAATGTTGTTTCCATTTGAAGACTTCGATGTTATTTTGGGTATGGACTGGTTGACACTGCATGATGCCATAGTAAATTGTAGGCAGAAAACTATTGAATTGAAATGTGAAAATGGTAAAATTCTTTGGGGTTGAAACTGATGAATCAAATGAATTACCTATTGTGATTTCGTCTATATATGCTCAAAAGTATGTAGGGAAAGGTTGTGAAGCTTACCTTGCTTATGTGTTGAATAAAAAAAATGTCTGAATTGAAAATTGAATCAGTGCCAGTAGTCTATGAATATCCAGATGTGTTCCTAGAAGAGTTGTCAGGTTTACCACTAATCAGAAAAGTGGAGTTTTCTATTGATTTGGTACCCAGGACTTCACCGATATCGATTGCTCCATATAGGGTGGCTCCGACTAAATCGAAAGAATTGAAAGCTTAGTTGCAAGAGTTGACAGATAAGGGTTTTACGAGACTGGGTTTTTCTCCCTAGGGTGCTCCAGTGTTATTTGTAAAGAAGAAAGATGGGTCTATGAGACTTTGTATCGGCTACTGACAGCTCAACAAGGTGACTATAAAGAACAAGTATCCTTTGCTAAGGATTGATGGCTTGTTTGATCAGTTAAAGGAGCAACGGTATTCTCGAAGATTGATTTTAGATCTGGCTACTATCAGTTGAAAGTTAAAGAGTCAGATGTGCTGAAAACTACTTTCAAGACAAGGTATGGGCATTATGAATTTCTTGTAATGCCTTTCAGACTAACTAATGCACTTTCTGTTTTTATGGACTTGATGAATAGAATTTTCTAACCGTATTTAGATAAGTTTGTGGTTGTGTTCATCAATGATATTCTGATTTATTCTCGAGACAAGTCTGAGTATGCCGAGCATTTGAGAACTGTATTGCAAACATTGAAAGACAAGAAATTATTTGCTAAAATTAGTAAAAATGAGTTTTGGCTCCGAGAAGTTAGGTCTTTGGGACATATTATTTCAGGTGATGGTATTCGGGTTGATCCAAGTAAGAATTCTGCAATTGAATGGAAACCGCCAAGGAATGTATCTGAAGTTAGAAGCTTTTTAGGCTTAGCCGGTTATTATTGACGATTTTTCAAAGGATTTTTTATGATTGCTACTCCTATGAACAAGTTGTTGCAAAAATATGTTAAGTTTGAGTGGTCAGAAAAATGTCAGCAAATTTTTGAGCAATTGAAAGCATTATTGACCGAGGCACTGATTTTAGTACAACCTGAATCGGGAAAAGAATTTATAATTTATAGCAACGCTTCATTGAATGGTTTGGATTGTGTGTTGATGCAAGAGGGCAAAGTAGTAGCTTATGCCTCGAGACAGTTGAAACCGCATGAGAAGAATTATCTGACACACGATTTGGAATTAGTTGCCATCGTTTTTGCTTTGAAAATTTGGCGTCATCATTTGTACGGTGAGAAATGTCATATTTTTACACATCATAAGAGTTTAAAATATTTGATGACCTAGAAAGATCTAAACTTGCAACAACCGAGATGGCTCGAGTTACTAAAGGATTATGAACTAGTGATTGACTATCATTCGGGAAAGGCGAATGTAGTCACAAATGCTTTAAGCAGAAAGTCCTTATTTGCTTTGAGAGCTATGAATACGAAACTGACTTTATTTAATGATGGTTCAATTTTGGTTGAGTTGAGAGCTAGACCGGTATTTATTCAGCAAATATGTGAAGCTCAGAAAAATGATAGTGAATTGCAAGCCAAAAGAGCTCAGTGTGAATCGGGTAGTGATATAGACTTTTAGATCAGTTCAGATAATTGTTTAATGTTCCGGGATAGAGTATGTGTACCAAAAAATGATGAACTTATTCAGAAAATATTACACGAGGCACACAGTGGTTGTTTATCAGTCCATCCAGGTCGTACGAAGATGTATAATGATTTTAAGAAATTGTATTGGTGGTCAGGTATGAAAAGAGATATTTTTGAATTCGTATTGAGATGTTTGATTTGTCAATTAGTAAAAGCTGAACACCAAGTGCTTTCGAGTTTACTTCAGCCAGTGATGGTACCCGAGTGGAAATAGGATAGAATTACAATGGACTTCGTGACGGGTTTGCCTTTAACTCTGAAAAAGAAAGATGTCATCAGGGCTGTTGTTGATAGGTTGACGAAATCAGCTCATTTTATTCCAGTACTTACTGACTACTCAATTGATAAATTAGCTGAATTGTACATTTTTGAGATTGTGAGATTGCACGGAGTGCCTATTTCTATAATTTTGGATAGAGATCCGAGGTTTACTTCGAGATTTTAGAAGAAATTACAAGAGGCTTTGGGTACGAAGTTAAATTTTAGTACTGCGTTTCATCCGCAAACTGATGGTCAATCCAAAAGAGTAATTTAGATTCTTGAATATATGCTCTAATGTTGTGTTTTAAAATTCAAAGGTAGTTGGGACAGATATCTACCTTTGGTCGAATTTGCTTATAAGAACAATTTTTAGTTGAGTATAAAGATGGAACCATATGAGGCATTGTATGGTTGCAAGTGTCAAACTCTGTTATATTGGATAGAGCTTAGTGAGAGACAGATTCATGGGGTTGATTTGGTTAAAGAAATTAAAGAAAAAGTAAAGGTAATCCGTGATTGCTTGAAAGCTGCTTCAGATCGACAAAAGTCATACACATAATTTGAAAAGAAAAGAGATTGAATTTTAGATCGGTGATAAAGTATTTTTGAAATTATCTCTGTGTAAGAAGATTCTGAGATTTTTCCGTAAAGGCAAGTTGAGTCCACATTCAATTGGGTCGTATGAGATTACTGAAAGAATAGAGCCAGTGGCATATCGGTTAGCTTTACCGACAGAGTTGGAAAGGATTCATAATGTGTTTCATGTGTCGGTGTTGCGATGATATCATTCTGATCCTTTACATGTGATTTCTCCAACAGAGATTGAGATTCGACCTGATATGGCTTATGGTGAGGAACCGATCAAGATTTTAGCTCGGGAAGTTAAACAATTGAAAAATAAAAGTATATCCCTAGTGAAAGTTTTGTGGCAACGATATGGGGTCAAAAGGCTATGTGGGAACCTAAGGAAGCTATGAGAAAACAGTACCCAAACCTAGTTTTTGGTAAGATTTTCGAGGACGAAAATCCTTAAAGAGGGGGAGTTGTAACAACCCGATTTTGGGTCTAGCTGGAACAATGGTTTTGATACCACAAATCCGATGCAAAAAAAAATTATTTTTCTTATATTTTTATGGTTTACAGTTTTATGGAATGATTTTGTGAAAATTTCGTTCGAAAATTTTGACGTTTGAGCACTCAATTTAGTAAAACGGACTAAATTGCAATAGATGCAAAATGTGTATTCTAGAAGCTAAAGGTGTCTAATTGCTATGAAATTTTTAATTGAGGTCCTTAGATGGTAATTAGACCATTTGTTAAGTTAGAGGACAAAAATGGATATGAAGTAAGAGAAATTTTATGTTTTAAGAAAAGGGTATTTTGGTCATTTGGTAATTAAATGAAATAAAAAGCAAAAATCTTGTCCATCTTCTTCTTCCATGGCCGAATATCCCTAAGGAAGAAATAGCTAGGCTTTTTTCATCTTCCAAGCTCGAATGTAAATTCGTTCTAGCCCCGTTTTTAATGATTTTCATGTTTTTGAGATCCTTACAACCTAATCTAGCTTATTATTATAGGATTAATTTGAAAGAAAAATGAAGTTTAAAATTTTACCCATGTTAGAAATTTGTTTATTTTAATGTCTAATAGTATAAAATGCTTGTTTGGTGTTAGATAAACAACATTTACTATGTGATTTTTTATGAAAATGTCAAAAATGACCTATTTGTAAAAGTTACAAAAATGAGTAGTAAAAGTGTGATTAAATGAAAAATATGGGTGGTATGAGTGTGAAAATGGTTCGGCTAGGCTTGGGTTTTGAAGAAATTGAATATATTTCATTTTACGAGTCTAGGGACTAAATTGTAAAAATGTGAAATATTAGGGGATAAAATATAATTTTTCCATAATATGATTTTTGGACTGAATTGAACAATGTGAGTATTAAATAAGCTAAATTTGTTATTATAGATTAAGAAAAGCGAGGTTCGGACCTAAATCGAGGGAAAAACAAAGTGTTTGACGATTAGGTCTCATTCTTACTATTTTTGTACCGAGGTAAGTTAGTATGTAAATAATGCATTGTTATATTTATGTATTAAATGCTTTAATATTGTATAAATTGTGATTGACTCTTTGGGCATATTCGACAAAGTTTCAACAAGCAAGAATTCTCAGTTGAGCCTTAGGAATAGAATAGGATACAAGTGACATGTCACTAGGAACCCATGTGTATATGTGGTTATGTGATCCGGGTGCTGGTCTCGTACGTCCTACCAGTGGCTGGGTAGTCTGACATGTGTTGCGGATACCTAACAGCTTGTGTGAGCAGTACTGTGTAGCTATGTCCAAACTGACAGCTTGTGTGAGTAGGCCCGTGAATGGCTCGAAAATGAGCCTATATGTATTGTGAGATGTGAGGTAGCTTTGGCTACATGTATGGCACTTATGTGTAAAATTTTCAAGTGTTCGTTAATATTCCAAGTGTTCAACAGAAATGTCAAAGTTGAGAAAGACTATGGTGATGTTGCGAGTTGGTACAGGTATGTACGTAAATCTCATACATATTGAGCTCGATGTATGATGAATCATTGGTAAGGTTGTGATTGAGTAAGTTATGACTACAATATCTTAATAATATTCATTCCAATTTTCATTATGTTAATTGTATGTAAATGTGTGGTTATGATACTTATTATTTTCATAGGAACTTACTAAGCTATATAGCTTACTCCCCTTCCTTTCCCTTGCCTTATAGTGTCACCAAGCTAGCTCATGGATCAGAGATCGTTAGAGATCCACTCACACTATCAACAATTATTTGGTACCAATGATTTTAACGTTTTGATTTATGGCATGTATAGGGGACTTGGTCATTTTGTTATGTGTCATAATTGATTTAGCCAAATGTGTTGGCTTATATTGGTTGAAAGTTCATTTTGTATAAGGTCATTTGAAATTGGTTACTATTAGTATAAGTAATTTATATGATGATGCCTTTCATGGATATGGGAGTTTACATGATTTGAGTTTATAAGTATGTGATATTGTGTATGATAGATGGTAGCATGTGAATGATGTGTTGATGTCTTGGTTGTGACTGATGTGGTTGTATGTATATGCTTGGATTGGTGCTATGTTATGTTGTGTAGTTGTGTGCATAAAAAGGTGGCAAAAAGGCATAGTAAATAGCCTTATTTTTTTCCACAAGGGTAGAGACACAGGCATGTGTCTAGGCCGTGTATGACACACGGTCTACCCCATGTGCATATGTTCTGATCATGTGTCCCCTTCACCTAAATTTTGAGAAACAATATGCTTAGAATTGAGCACACGGGTAGAGATACGGGTGTATGTCTCAGCCGTGTGGATGACACGGCCTCAGGCAATGTCTCAGCCGTGCGGATGACACGGCCTCAGGCATAGGCGTGTGTCCTGGGCATGTGGAGTTTGCACCTATTTAATGAAAATTCATAAATTTTAAATCGACCACAAGGCCTAGCACACGGGCGTGTGACTTGGCTATGTGTCTTCAATTTGTTCTTGAGTGACAAACAAAGAGTTACACGGGGTCGAGACACCGGCGTGTGTGACCACACGGGTGTGTCTCATATCCACACAGGCATTGACCCCTGTTTAGTGAAAAGTTTCCTAAGTTTTGTAAAATTTTCTAAAGTTCTTGGTTTAGTCCCGGACCACTTCCAAAGTATATTCTGGGCCATGTAGGCTCGTATTAGGGACATTATGATTAAATGCAAAAATTTTTAATTTAGACAAAAATTCATGGCTCGAAAATGTATGTTTGCTCGTGTTTAAGTCTAGTAATACCTCGTACCCTATTCTGGCGTCGAATACAGGTAAGGAGTGTTACAATTGTAACATGATTTAGCTATTTCAAGGACTAATTTGAAAGAAAGGAAAATTCTAAAATTATGCCCATGTTGAATAAGTTTGTATTTTGATGATTAATGGTGGAAAATGAAAAAGTATTGATAGATAAACAACTTTTACAAGGTGATTAGTGATGAAAACTTGATTAGGGACTAAAATGAAAAGTTGTAAAATTTGAAGAAAAGTTCTAAAATTTTTGGTATACATGTGCTGAAAAATTTTTAATGGGGCTTTGGTTAGGCTTGGAATAGGTTGTAATTTGTATAAGTTTCATTTTTCGAACCTAGGGACAAAAATGGAATTTTTGGAAAAGTTAGGGGCAAAATGGTAAATTTTACCTAGTGTAACACCCCTATCCCGTAACCGTCGCCAGAATAGGTAAGGGGCATTACCGGACTTGTAACTCATGTCAGAACAGTAAAATTTTGAACTTTTTCTTGAAATAAAGATCGTTCGTTTAAATAAGTACTAAGCACAACCAGAGGTAAAATTTAAACTTCACTAAGTAAACATTCAAAAGATGCCATTTTCGCATGGCTTATATACATTAACCAAAGATATTCTTCCGCCGCTAGTCTATTCTATACATGCCATAAGATAATCCAAAACGTAGCAGTACCAAACAATGGATAGTGATAGTGTGACTAGTTGCTGATGATCCCCGAGCCTGTAGCTTCCAAATGAGATCTATAAAACAAAGGAAACAAAGTAAACGGAGTAAGCATTACAATGCTTAGTAAGTTTTAAGTAGTGCCAACAGATAACAATCAACTTATAACATAGTTGTTCGTATATTTTATTTCACTCTTCCTTCGGGCATACCATCCCTTTTCCGAATATGCACATCTCATCATATACAATAGGCAGATAAACTTTCATATAAAAGTGAGCTCATGTGACATAGATATATCGTATGATTTCACATAACCTCTCACACTGATCCGATGTCACATAATCATAGGAATAGTCTCATAGATTGCTCTCGTATGCATCACATAACTACCTTATGATTTAGTGCAAATCAAGCTCACATATAAACTTGGAGTACATACCTGTTTAACCTTTCGCATTGAATATATTTATAAGCAATTCTTATTACGAAGTCTTACCCGGACATAATCTCCACACGAAGTTATCGGGTCTTACCCGGACAAAATCCCCACACGTAGTCATCGGGTCTTTAGAGCTCGGATATAGTACGAGCACGAAGCTTACGGACATTAATCAGTGATAATATTCTCGCATAAAGCCTGCGGGGTTTTAACCCGGATATAGTGCTGACACAAATGCCCTTCAGGACTTATCACATTTATACACTTTCACATCCATCACGTTGGCCACTCGACCCTGTCACATATATATACTTTCACATTCAACACATCGGCCATTAGGCCTTATCACATATATACACTTTCACATTCATCACATCGGCCATTAGGCCTTATCACATATATACACTTTCACATTCATCACATCGGCCATTAGGCCTTATCACATATATACACTTTCACATTCATCACATCGGCCATTAGGCCTTATCACATATATACACTTTCAGATTCATCACATTGGCCATTAGGCCTTATCACATATATATACACTTTCACATTCATCACATCGGCCATTAGGCCTTATCACATATATACACTTTCACATTACCAACCCTTTTATTCATACACAAAGATCAACTTAGCCAAAGGCCGGTAGCTCATTTATCAACTTAGCGAATACTTATTTGTAAGGGCTCAACTAATTCAAAGCACATACGAAACATACCTCAATGTTGGGATGTTTCAAGCGTATTAACTGAAATTTTTACAGCAAGATCATTCATTCCCAAATCACATACCTTCAGAATTTAACCGGATATAGCTACTCGTTCAAATGCCTTCGGGACATAGCCCGGTTATAGTAACTCGCACAAATGCCTTCGGGACTTAACCCGGATTTAGTAACTCGCACAAATGCCTTCGGGCTTCGCCCGGAATTATTATCTCGCACAAATGCCTTCGGATCTTAGTCCGGATATGGTCACTTAGCACAAAGCCTTCGGGACTTAGCCCGGACATCATTCAAATAACCATGCACATTTAACAATAAATCATGGCACATTCGTATTTCATTTTCGTTAGCAAAACTCAAACACAAGACACTTATCATTCTTGCAATTTCGGCTCAATAGCCACACACAAAGAGCATGATTTTAATTTGGTTAAAACATGATCTAATCAAATCATAATTTAAGCTCTATTACTCAAGAACTTACAATATCACGATTTAGAATTCAAGTATGGGTTTAATCAATAGCTTGTGAGCAACTAAAACAAGTTTATCAAGGTTCACAACCTAATCTCAAATTCAGCACAAGCTGTTTTTCCTGAGCAATAGTCACTAAATTATTTATAACTGGAGCTACAAAACTCCAAATCACTTTCCGTTAATTTTTCCTGAATATAGACTCGTATATATTCCACCCATAAAATTTCCAGAATTTTAGGTTTGGCCAATCAATACCAGATTTTTCTTAAGGTTTCCCCTGTTTCACTGTTTGACTAATCTGACCACTCTTCACTACGAATCAAATTTCTCATTTTACAGAATTTAAAATGTGTTGTATTTGATTTCATTTGAGACTAGACTCATTAAGGAGTCTAATCATATAAATTTTATCTTATAACCATTTTTGTACAATTTATAATGATTTTCTAAAAACAGAACAGGGGATTTCGGAGTCATTCTGACACCGTCTCACACAACTTTAAATATCTCATTATCGGAAATTCCTTTGCTTACACGGTTTCTTTTATAAGAAACTAGACTCATTAAGCTTTAATTTCATGTCTCATTCAGCCTCTAATTCAAGTCCATAAATTTATGGTTATTTTCTAAAGTCACCTTACTGCTGCTGTCCGAAGTAGACTATTTCAAATTACCCTTAAATTCCCAAGCTCAAACACTTAAGAACTTACCATTTGAGCTTAGAACATATCATGGCCACATCATATCTTATTAAATCAACTCATCATGTCCTATTATAATTGAATTTACTCAACGTTTAAACACTTAAAACTTACCTCGGATGTGGTCGAACAATTTCGGCGGCTATTCGATCACTTCTTCCCTTCCCTTATCCAACTTTGGTCCTCTAAGCTCTTGAGCTTAATTTAACAAATAAATTGATTTAATCATTTGAGCATCAAAAGAGGAACTCAAGGTATTTAGCCCATATATACATACATTAGACATTAAAGTCACATACATATGAAATCATAAATCAATTCAACATATTAGCCCACACTCTCTTTAGCCGATTGTCTAAGCCAAGATAAAAGCATCAATATGCTTGCCTCTAGCCGAATACATGCAACATCAAGAAAGAATGATGCATCCATGGCCGAGTGTCATATTCATAACTTTACAAAAACATTTGCCATGAGCTAGCTTCTATACTTGGTGGCCACTCCAAATATACAAAGATTTTCAATGATAGAGCATTAACATACCTTAATACATCAAAATAATTAAATTCTTCCCATGGCACACTAAAACCGAATATGTCTTATTCAAATATAAATTCTCATATTTCATTTATTTAACCATTTAACCCTCCTATCAAATAATTTCACAAACTAATCTTAAACTCAAAATCACATAAAATCGTAACACAAAAGGCATTCATCTAACACTTGATTTCCAAATTCTAACATCAAACTCAAATTTCTTAGCTCATCAACTCATGGCCGAACATCAATTATTCACCAAAACAAAAATTAACTCATGGGTTTTAGAGAAAATTAAGTAAGGAATTCAATGATACTAAAAATTAACAAAAACAACCTGAATTTCACCTTGAATTTTTGCTTCCAAATGGCCGAAACTTCAAAGCCACAAATTTTATTTTCTTTCTCCTTTGTTCGGCCTCCAAGATGAACTACATGCATGTTCTTTTTTTTTATGCCCCATACCGTCCATATCAATTGTCTAAGGTTAAATATCATCACAAATACTCCAACTTACAAAACAACTTCAATTCGGCCTTGAAGATACAAACATGCATGGCTTTCCATTTTATGTTTTATAATACTTATAAAAATAATTATCTCACAAATAACTTTAAAATAAACATATAAAGACATCATGCATTAAGCCATTACCATCCATATATTTATTAATGATATAATTGCCATTCAAAACCTCAACATTCTAAAGACATAACACTTTAACATTTTCATGATAGCATGCTTATTAATCAATTGATGCATTTTAATCCTTTTTAATGACATAAAGAAAGAAAGAAAAATATTTACCAAGAGTTTCAAACTACTTGGCCGAATATCAACCCTCCAAACAACCAAAAAAATTTAACTCATGGAATGGATAGAATTTGAACAAATCACCAAAATTATACATAAATTTTTAAGAATTTCAAAGTACTTACCTCTTTCTAAATATTCTCCAAGCCGAAATCAAACAAAGAAATTTTTTTTCTTCTTTCTATTCTCAAGTTACGGCAATGGGGGGGAAAACATGGATGAGACAACTTTGTTCTCATCACCCCTCCCTTTTCATTTCTTTATTACTAACCCTTTATTATATTCTTTCTCCCATAACACACTAACACAACATGTTTCCAACATGTTTCACCCCATAACATTTTGTCCACTCTCATGCTCATGGCCGGCCACTACATATTAGGGGGGAAATTGACATGCAAGTCCACCCTTTTTATTTCATGCACTAATAGATCCTTATGTTTTGATCTATCACATTTCAAAAGTGTCACACATAAGTCCTATTGACTAAATTCACATGCAATTTACTAAATCAAAGCTTAAAACTTTCACACATTCGTATTCACATATAATAGTCATAAAATATGACGGCTAATTATTTTTATGACTCGATTTTGTGGTCCCGAAACCACTTTCCGACTAGGGTCACTTTAGGGGTGTCACACCTAGGACTTAAATTGAGTCTATTTAAGTATGAAATGTATGAAATTAATGATTAAATTCGTTAATATAGATCCAGAAAACACAAACTCTAGGCTAGATCGAGGAAAAGAAAAGATTTCGGATTAGTAAACTTTTACGCAAACGAGTGTCGAGGTAAGTTCATGTAACTTAATCGAATATGTAACTATGTTAATTGAATGTTGTATTGTATGTAATGTGATTTATATAATCTGCCTTACTTGTATGTTATGATGGAAAATTTATACGTGCTTGAAATGATGATAATGAGTTAGTCCCAATTAAATGTTGAATTTAGATGATTGTATGCATTTTCCCAAAACTAATAAGGTCATCTATTTGTTACAGATGGGATTTAGCTTGGACAGGTAATCCCATTGATCTTATAATATAAAGGATTTAGCCTGAACGAGTAATCCTGACATCATACCCCTCGAGCATACGTTATGATTAGGGTTTAGCCTGGACTGGTAATCCTATTAAACGATATATGACTTGAGAGAGTGTTTCTTGGTTAAGTGCCCTAAAGGTATCCCTGAATAAGAAATTGACGAATGAGTGAATTGTACACTTCAAGTGTACTACTTGAGCATTTATTGGAATACAATGATTAAAAGGATATATAACTCTTGACTTGGTATGAAAACCTTGAGATGAAAGGATATGGACTAGAAAGAATATTGCTTGATGAGCTCATCGATGTTACTTGATTGATATGAATATTTTGGTGACTAACATGTTTAGTTGGATGTATTTGTTTAGGAAAATTAGCTAAATGGATGGAAAACATGATATGTATGTTTAAATTTAATAATCAAGATTGGTGAGTTTAATTTCCATTATACGAACTTACTAAGCATGTAATGCTTACTCCTTTTATTTTCCCCCTGTCTTATAGTGCTCGGAAGCTCATGAAGGTTGGAAGATCGTTGAAGCATCGTCACACTATCAACTAGCTATCTTGGGTATATATAGTAGAATCATTTTGGTATAATGGCATGTATAAGACAACTTGGCCAATGGTGGCTTGAAAAGTTATTTTGTAACCTAGCCATTGGAATGGCTAGTGATGGTTCATTTTGGGTATGATTTAGTAAGCTATTGTGATATATATATACACATGTGTTATGCTATGTTCATGTGATCAAATGTTATTAATGCCTAAGTTAAGCTAAGGTGAGTTTGTAACCATGTATGCATGAAGTGGTATGCCTTGATGAATGATGGAATTGCTAAATTTGAATGCTTGAAATGGTGGAATAGGTTGAGTGTTTCATGTGCAGGTTTTTGGGTGATTTTGGGTGAGAAATGAATCTAGGAAATGACTCTATTTTGTCCACACGGGCAGACGCACTAGCGTGTGTCTAAACCATGTATGACACATGGCCTGGTAACACGAGCATGTGGTCAGGCCGTGTGTCCCCTGCACCTTAATTTTGAGAAATAGAATGCTCAGAATTGGGCATACAGACAGAGACATGGGCATGTGTCTCAGCCGTATGTGCCACACGGCCTTGAACACGGGCGTGTGTCTTGGCCGTGTGAAACCTGCACCTAATTCAAATTAAATTAATTAACCACACGGCCTAGCACACGGGCATGTCACTTGGCCGTGTGATCTCAATTTGTTCATGAGTTACAAGTCAGAGAGTTACACGAGGTTGGGACACGGATGTGTGTAACCACACGGCCTGCCCACACGGGCATATCCCATATCCACACAAGCGTGTGACCCTTGTATAGCGGAAATTTTTTTAAATTTTGTAAAAATTTCTAAAGTTCTCGGTTTAGTCCCGAACCACTTCCAAAGCATGTTTTAGGCCTCCTAGGCTTGTATTAGGGACTTTATGATTAATTACAAATGGTTTTAATTTGGATGCAAATTTATGGTTGGCAATTGTACGATTGTTGGTTATGTGAGTCTGGTAATGCCTCGTACCCTGTTCCGGTGTCGAATATGGGTAAGGGGTGTTACATTTAATTATATCAGAGCTATGGTTTAGCCGATTCTCAGATTTGACGTAGCAAACATGAGTCTAGTTATACATCCCATTATATAAATTGTGATAGTGTGATGACTCTTGATCATTTTTAAATGTGTTTTTCATATAGTAATGCCATCCAACAGAGCTAGAGCTGAATCCGAGGAAGCAGAGAGCAATGCTTCAGCTTCAGTGCAAAGAGTCACCTCTGCGTTGGTAGTGAAAGGCCAGTGTTTGAGGGCCGAAGTGAGGAGGCAAAACAAGCCTTCTTTCAAATGATGAATTAATGGTTTACACAATACTTAAGAACAAACCTTGTTGTACAACAACCTCCACCAACTTGCTCCTCCACATATTCCTGAGGTACCGCAGGGTGTTGAACCTATTAGGATTAGTAAGCCTCCGATAGATAAAAATTGCAAACATGGTGCAGAAGAATTTAGGGCTACAGCAGATGATGATCCGGAAAGGGCCGAGTTCTGGCTTGAAAACACTATCTGGGTTTTTGATGAATTATCCTGCACACCTACCGAGTGCCTAAAATGTACAGTATCTCTACTGAATGATAATGCTTATCATTGGTGGAATACCATAACTTTGGTAGTACTGAGAGATAACATTACATGGGAATTCGTCGAGACTGAATTCAGAAAGAAATATGTTAATCAGAGGTTCATAGATCAAAAAAAGAAAAAATTTCTGAAACTCAAGCAGGAAAGCATGACTGTATCTGAATATGAACGGGAATTTGTTCAACTAAATAAGTATGCAAGAGAATGGGTTTTAACCGAGGTTGTAATGTGTAAACATTTTGAAGATGGCTTAAATGAGGATATCAAGTTATTGATTGGGATTCTTTAGATAAGAGAATTTGCGGCGTTAGCCGACCGAGAACACAAAGTTGAAGAACTGAGTAAAGAAAAGAAACAAGCAGAAAGAGAGGCTCAGGTTTCTAGAAAAAGAGCTATGATTAAGTCGTAATCATTTGCTTTTAAGAAATTAAAGAAGTATTATGATCGTGTGACCACTTCCACAGGATATTCTGGAAAGGAGCAGGGCTCTCAACTATCTAACCCGAGGTCTTCAACTCCATCTATGACTAGTGTGGGTAGTGTCAGTAATCCCAAACCGAAATGTAAACATTGTAACAAGTTTCATCATGGAGAATGTTGGTCTAGAAGTGGAGCTTGTTTTGGATGCGGCTCACTTGATCATTTTCTCAGGAATTGTCCCAAAAGAGTTGAAAAGGAGATAGAACCAACTCTAAAACCGAGCAATCCTATTGCAAAAGGCAGACCACCTTGTCACCCCGGTAATGTTAGTGGTAGTCGAGGTACTACCAAGGATAAAAAGTTAGATTTGAGGCACGAGTGCCTACGAGGACATATGCTATTCGTGCTAGAGAAGATGTGTTCCAGACGTCATTACTGGTACATTTTCTCTACTTGATACTGATATTACTGCATTGATTGACCCTAGTTCCACACATTCATATATATGCATGAACCTAGTGTCTGTTAAAATTTTAACTGTTGAATTCACTGAATTTGTGGTTAAAGTTTCAAACCCCCTGGGCCAGTGTGTTATGGTGGATAAAGCTTGTAAGAACTGTTCGTTGGTGGTAAAAGGTTTTTTTCGGCTGACTTGATGTTATTGCCATTTGATGAGTTTGATGTGATCTTGGGAATGGATTGGTTATCCTGGTATGACGCAATGGTAAATTGTAAGCAGAAATATATTGTATTGAAATGCTAGAATGGTGAATTACTTCATGTTGAATCTGATAAACTGGATGGATTACCTAATGTGATGCCAATGGACATTCTCTTGATGTTTCCAATCAGCTGGAGTTAATGAAATTAAGTAATGAGCTGAATGGACTTGCTTAGGTTCGGCCAAGAGATGTGCAGTTGCTTAAATGGCCTGCCTTGATCAGCTGAATAGTTTTGAAATTATTAATGTCAGCTTGGGCACTTCAATGGTCCTTAAGTGTGTGTGAATGCTCAAAAACTGAATGGGCAACAAGTGTGAAAGGAATTCCCAGCAAGTGTGAAAGCTCTTTGGGCTGTTGGACTCCATGAAGTGGTAGCTTGGAGAAAGGAATCAACAGCTCACCTTTGTCCCTTGGTGTTCACAAGGAGTTGCTTGGAGCACCTAAATCATTAGCACACCTTTCATTCAAACCGTCCATGCATGTGGCTAGAACAATTTAATTTAGCAAATTAAATCAGCTTAAGACATAATAAATTTTGCAGCTATGATAATCTATAAATGCAGCTAAGACAAATTAAAATATGTATTAACTAAGACACATTTAATTTGTCTCAAACTTAGACATATTAAATCAGCTATTAACATGTATTAACTAAGACATATTTAACACTTTAATTAACATGTTTAGATTAGCACATATTTATTAACTTGAGCTGAACTAACTAAATTAACAAAACGCATTTAATTTATTCCAGCAACTAAAAATGCATAAATTAAAAAAAAAGAAATATAATCGAGCTCAATGATCTAGGATCGAGCTAAATGAGCTTGAATCAGGTTGCAAGGGTTGCTTGGCTTGCTTTTCCATGAACTCTCGATAAACCCCAATGGCATTTCCCAAGGTTCTACACTAACTCTAAGAGGGTCTCGGGTCGTGGCCGTATCATCCCCTCCCTCTTTGAAGCGATTTGTCCTAAAATGGGCCATTTGCTTGCAATAAATCTTTCATCGTCACAAGCCCCTTGGTTGATGAATTTGGCAAAGTTGCTCCCAAGAACCTGAGAATTACACATGACTCAAAAAGAAAATAGGTTATTTGCATGCCCTCCCTCTCTAGGAGGGAACCATTTCAAAGTGTCTCCTTCAAGAGAATGAAATGAATTAGTGACACTATGAATTATAAACACAAAAGAACTTCCCAAATTCTTATTCCAAACTTGAGCACGCAAACCATTGCTGGATTCAAAAGTATAGATTGGTTTTACCTTTTCAGAATGAATCAAGAATTTCATGACCAGCCACATAGAAGGACCAATGAACAATTTGAAGTCATAATCAGAGTTCACAAATTTCATTTTCTTAATTACAAGCAAAGCATCAAATAAACATAAATTGTTCACACATTTCTTGATTTCTTTCAATGTCAAACTAGAATAACGAACTCCAGATTTGAACACACGAGTTTAATCACTCATTCTAGAATGCAATAAGAGTTTATTTATCTCTAATGATCCACACATCTAAACAAAGAGGGTTTAAACACACACATACTCAAACAATCAAACCTCTTAAATCTCATTCGAACAGACTTGCTCAAACATGTGGGTTTCACACAACAGATTAGAGAATTCACATTACCATCACAAACAAACAGATTAGGCAATTTATGTGACAATTCTTTATCACACAAAATCAAATATTGTTTGTGCCAATTTAATCTTACTTCATCAACGGACTTGCCAATGCCATACTCATTAGTAGAAAAAATCTTCATGGCACTATTTAAAACAAAATCATCAACAATCAGAGAATGGCAATTAACCAAGTCAAGGTGCGGAGCTCTTTCAAAAACTAAGTTGTGACAGCCCAAAATTGACCCTAGTCGGGAAGTGGTTTCGGGACCGCTAAACCGAGTCATAAAAATAATTAGCTGTCATATTTGATGCTTATTATATGTATATATGCATGTGTGAAAATTTCATATTTGAATTTTGTTTAATTGTAGGTGAATTTTAGTAAATAGGACTTATGTGAGAAAATTTTGAAATGTGATAGGTTAATTTATAAGGACCTATTAAAGCATGTAGTGAAAATAATGGCTTTGCATGTCAAATACTCCTTTTTTATACATAGTGGCCGGCCATGATGGAGCATATATTAGAATATGTGGTAAATTTCCATGAAGTGGTCATTATTTTATGTAAAGGAAAGGAAATAATAAAAGAAATACTAAGGATAATAAAAGAAGTAAAAAAAAGGGGTTATTACCTTGTTCTTCTTAGCCGTACAAGAAGAAGAAAAAGAGGGGGCGCAAAGGCATTCGGCCTTTTGAATGAAGAGAAGGTTAGTAAATTTTGTTAATCTTTCTTTGAAATCTTAGTTTGTTCAGGTTAATCATCACGTTTTTCTTACCTAGCCATACTAAAATTTTGAATTTAGAGTGTTGGATGGAACTTTCGGTTATGGTATGTGTGAGAAGAACTTGATTTTTTTTCTTACCTTTAAGTTTTGATGGATAAAGAAACAAAAGATTGTTGATGAAAGAAATTAATGTGTTAAGAGATTATATGAAACTTATTCATGTTTATATATGTTATATGCATTGAAAATGGTTGATGATTTTGGATGTGATTAGATTGAATCGGCCATGGTATATCCATAAGTATGATTTATGCTTGTTATGTTACTCATGGTTAAAACGATTCGGCTATGGTTCATGTAAAAATAAAATATACATGTGAATTTAAAAGATGGTATGAACAAATGTGGAGTTTTGCTAGTTTAGGATTATTCGGCCAAGTGTTTATGTGGTGGAAATTAAGTGTTAAATGGAATGAAAATGATATTATATGGGGGTATGTATATTCGGCCATATGAGTAAATATATAGATGATGTTAAATTTGATTATGTATAATGGGCCATATAGAGTACACATTGTGATATTAACTTTAATTCTCTATAATTGATCAAGTGGATGATATTGGTTTATATGGTCGAATTTGAATTATGAATATGTACCTTGAAATAAAATGTTGCCGTATGCTTCTTTTGATATGAAACTATTAATGTTATGGGATATAAATAACTAGCAAGGTAATTAAACTAGTTGATTTATTTATTTAAGCTCAAGAACCTAAAGGAGAGGCGTCCAACAAGGGGAAATCGAAGGTCATCGAGTAGCCGACTTCGAATTATTTTACCCAACATAAAGTAAGTCATTAAGCATATAGTTTGTATTAATTTAAATGGTCATAACGTCTATGTAATGATGCTGAATGGAATGATAAATATATATATGCATGTATGTATGTGGTGATGAAAGTGTTGAATGAAAAGAAAAGAGGTGAGATGTATTGAGTTGTTGATCTCGGCACTAAGAGTGCGGGTATAAACATTTATGATCATGAGATTGGCGCTAAGTGTGCGGGTTTAAATTGTACAGAACTAAGTGTGCGAGTTTGATTATGTAGCACTAAGTGTGCGAGTTTGATTATGTAGCACTAAGTGTGCGAGTTTGATTATATAGCACTAAGTGTGCAAGTTGATTATATAGCACTGAGTGTGTGGACTTAATATATACTTTTGAATCACTATGGACACTAAGTGTGCGACATTATTGAGTTGATCACGGACAGCGGATCGGGTAAGTACCTCGAGTTCGTGACTAATAGGCGCTATGTTTATATTTGAAGTTGAGCTTGGTAAGTTTGAACCTATGTGACAATTATAATTGAAGTCACGTACATAAGATTTATCATGGAATAGGTGAAAGGTCGTTTAGTTGTATGATTGTAACGAAAATAAAATGATGTATGAAAATGCCTCAAATATCCTATTGATTAGTATATGGAATGTGAATGCATGACTTGGTATGAGCTTGAACCGATAGGTTTGAGGAACTATGGTATGGTTCGGTATGGATGGAGTAACTAGCCTCGTTCCATTTTGCTTCCTCTTGTGATAATGTTATTAATGGATGGTAGTGCATTGCTTATGACTTACTGAGTTATATACTCACTCGGTGTTTCCTTGTCACCTATTTTAGGTTTCTTGGACTCGTCTCTTTTTGCGTGATCGGGCCGTCATCGGAGTCATCACACCGGCTAGCAACTTTTGGTATCTTCTTTTTAGTCGGTCTAGGAGAACATTTCAGCATGTATAGGCTAATATGTTTTGTTGAAATTTGGTATGTAAACTTTTAGCCATGCGAAAATGGCATAAATGTTCGGTTGGATTTGGTTTTATAACGTTAGGTCGTAAGTCTTGGTAATTCGATTTTCTTTTTATGCCATATGTCATGGTTGATTAATTTTGGTGTTAAGATTCATGATATGGCAATAGTGTAGTAGGGAGATGTTTGACAATGATTAGCCTTTGGTATGGCTAGTCATGATTATAATTTTGTGATATGTATGATGAATTACTAGATAGATCAATGAGAAATCACGAAATGGGCATAGTTGCTTCAGTAACAGATGCTGGCAGCAGCAGTGACGTGGGATTGAAAAATTACAAAAATTAGTAGGAATGGAATTAAATAGTGAATAAATTATGTAATCGAAGCTCGATGAGTCTATTTTCATATAGAAGTAACGAAATAATCATATGGACAGTATGTTAAGAGATATTCAGGTTCTCGTGAGACAGGGCCAGAACGGTTTCTGGGTTCCCTGTTCCGACTTTGGAAATTCATTATTAATTAACCAGAGATAATTAGGAGTCATGCCATATATTTATAGATTTCTCTCTGAGTCTAGTTTCTATATAAACAAACGGCATCAGTATTGAAGCTTTGTGCAGGGAGTTATCCAAATCGTAATGCATGAAGGTCAGTGTAGTCGCACCCTGTAATAGGGGAGAATTTAACTAATAAACTGTACTAATTGGCCTGACCAAAAATTCTACAAAAATTCTATCATATAGGTATATGAGTCTAGTTCCAGGGAAAATTTACGGAACTGGATTTTGAGTTTCAGAACTCAAGATATGATTTTTAAAGCGACTAGTACGCAGATTGGCAGCTTGTCTGGGAAATGTCAAATAAGTGGTTTGAAGTCTGTTAACACCTCGTGTTCGACTCCGGCGACGGTCTCGGGTTCGGGGTGTTACATAAGTCTTCGGAAATCTTGTCAATAACATTCAAGTGGGGTTGTTGGGACTCAATTACTATAGAACCCTTACCTTGCTTAACTTTAAGCACTTGTGGTCTAAGGTCATCTACGATCTTACCTTTATTGATCAACTTGAACAGCCTCTCATCAGGAAGGTATTGAAGATGAAATTTGCCACATGAATCTTTAGGAACCTGAACTAAAGGAACAACAAAAAGTTAACTCACACGTCAGTTAGTTAAAACACTCCTCTCCTTCTCACTCATTTCATTTTTAATTTCTCTCTCCTTTTCTCCACTCATTTTCTTCTCACAAACTTTTCTCTTTTCTCTCGATTTTTCCACAGAATTTTTCAATTTAAGTTGGTCCTCATACTCTTGTTTTGGGGTGAGAGGTGCTAATGTTATATTCTTTCCTAAGTGTCTAATTGTGTATCTATTCATACCCATCGTGGATTGTATGCCTATCGTATTGCCATGGTCGTCCTAGCAGCAAGTGTCCAGCATGCATGGGAACCACGTCATATAGGACTTCATCTGCATACTTGCCAATTGAAAATGAAACTAGCACTTGTTTGGTCACCCTCAATTCACCGCATTCATTAAGCCACTAAAGCTTGTAAGGATTAGGGTGCTTAGTTGTTGGCTAGCCCAACATTTCCACCAGCATGCTGCTCACAACATTAGTGCAACTTTCTCTGTCAATTATCAAACTACACACCTTGCCTTGGACATGGCAATGCATGTGGAATAGGTTTTCCCCTTGCTGCTCTTCTTCGACACTTTGTAGGCTCAAACTCCGTTTAATGATAAGGATTTCTCCCTCCACGGAGTATTCTAAGTTTTTTTCTTCGTCGGTAGGTACTTCGGGCTCTTCCTCCTTATCCTTCTTGGATTCAATTTCACCATTTTCTTGAAGCACCATAACTTGTTAATTGAGACATTGACTAGCAATGTGTCCCCTCCTTTGTAACTTAAAGCACTTGATGTCCGCGATTGATTAGGAACAGCCTCGATCTTGTTTTTGCTAGATTCACCACTAGGCTTATTAGTCTTCGCAGGCACCATTTGTTCTTTCACACGACTTAGTGAGTCTTCCTTGCTAGTGCCTTGGCCGTATTTTGAGATTGCGTTGGGGTTGGAATAGCCTTGAAAAGATCCTTTGCATTTGATTTGCTTCTCCACCTTAATAGCCATGTGCACCATGTCAACTAATTTAACGTAGTGTTAAAGTTCCACAATGTTGGCTATATCTCAGTTGTGTGCAGCTAAGAAACGCGCCATTGTTGCCTCACGATCTTCTTGGACATCCCCACGAATCATGGTGATCTCTATTTCTTTGAAATAATCTTCAACGCTCCTAGCGCCATAGGTAAGGTTTTGGAGCTTATGGTAGAGCTCTCAGTGGTAATATGATGGAATAAATCACCTTCGCATAATAGCCTTCATCTCGGCCTAAGTAGATATTGGTCGTTATCTATTTCTTTATTGACTTGTGGTTAGTTGATCCCACCATATCATAGCATAGTTAGAAAATTTGATTGCTACCAACTTCACTTTCTTGGTTTCGAAGTAGTTGTGGCATTCAAAAACCAACTCAATTTTCTTTTTCCACTCAAGGTACGCCTCAAGATCAGACTTGCCTTGGAATGGTGGAATAGAAATATTGATATTCTTCAAATCATCATCAACACATCCTCGTTCTCTAAGGCCCTGATTTCTTTGACCACGTCGTCTTTCACTTTGATTTGACGCTTGGTCACTCTCCACATCACTTGGGTCGTAAAGATCGTCTTCATTGAGTCTTGCTCACCCTCACTCCTGTGTCAGACCTTGGGGTGTTCTCTCTCGTTGGTTTCTCTCCTTGACACATTCCAAGCATTCGTTGAAGGACTCTAACTCACTTCGTAGCATCAATTGGAGTTCCCGCAAGAGTGCTTGTTGAGCCAAATTAGGCACTCCACCTCCTCCGAGTACAACATTTCTAACAATTCGATATCTGCCTATTCCACCATATTGCATTCCGGGCTTCGAGACATAATATTGTAACCTCACTACAAACCTCGCGTTTCACTCAGAAACAAAAGTAGATGGCACTCCACTCGTGTTTGCACTCTTTACATGGCTTTATTTCTCTCTCTAATGCTCTCACAACACTCGTGCCTTTTACCACTCGATTTGCCTCTCGAAATTTCTTAGAAAACTCTTTTAGACTAACTACTAGTCTAGGGGTCAGCTTCAAGGGGTTTGCAAAGGTAAATGATGAACTTGGTGCAAGGTAGGCTGAAAAGAAAGAATTTGGTGCTAAGTGTGGTGATTGGTTCGTTTTGGTAGGAAAGAACTTTTGACGATCGGGAGAAACTATGAACACTTTCAAAACACTTCTTATTTTTTTCTAAAATGTTAAATGTATATAGATTCTTCTTTGTACATGAAATTTTTTCTTTTTTTTGAAAAGTTTTTTTTTACAAACCTATTTCAGATTGCTAAAACGTTCGTACTCCTCGATTTAACCAGTTCTGATGCCAAATAATACGATCTCGAGTTTCAAAAGTATTCGAGTCGTAGTTGTGCCCGATCGTTAAATTTGAGAAGTATTTTTCTTGCTTGAAGTTTGAATATGTAACACTCCTTAACCCTAAACTGTCGCCGAAATAGGGTTACAGAGCATTACTAGACATTACGGGCAACTTACGAATATTATACAATTTTTTTAACATTTACAATATAATATATTCATTAAGTCCTTTTCATGGACATTCAAAGCCCAAATTACGAATTAGAAGAGAATCGGGACTTGATCGGATGCTCCGAAAATTTTTCATAATTCTTTTTTTGTGAACTCAATATAACCCCTTTTATAAACATCCAACCTTCCCTGCAATTTCAAACCACAACCAATCTAAAACCAAATCATAACCAATTCATTAACACAATAATTTAATAATTAAACATTCATAAAATAATTTAAAGTTTACAAATAACTTCATTCATTTTCCATTCAAACTTAATACCAAATTTTGTAGTATACTCTTTACCATTTCACTTAAACTAAGTTCAAAACATTACAAACCATCCATACTTGTAACACCCTTTACCTGAGTCCGAGGCCGAGACTTGGCACGATGCCTTACTTGACTTAACTGCATGCATACAATCATTTCTGAGTTATGAAAACTAGGTCAAACTTAAAACTTTTCTTATTTTTTTTTTAATCTAAAAGTTCTCAATATGGGCCTATGAAACCCAAATCACGTTTTGGAAATAACCCGGAATTAATCCCAACACTTTGAAAACTTTGAAAAATGCTACTTGAAGTAGGTCACACGCTCGTATGGAAGGGCAACACGCCCATGTGGCCATTATGACATGGCCGTGCTGATGGCCCATATAACACACACGGCTTAAGTATCTAGGGACACTGGCGTGTCCCTTATCCGTGTGAATTAAATTCTAAATTCGAACCTACAAGGGTTTTCATACGGCCTGATACACGCCCGTGTCTATGGCCCGTGTCCCTCACACGGCCACGACACACCTGTGCCCTAGCCCGTCTCTAAAAACCTTGACATTCTATTTCTGAGTCAGCATCCAATAAAGGGCACACGGCCAAGGCACACACCTCCGGCCAAAGGCCGTGTCCTCCACACGGCTGAGGCACATGGCTGGTCTCTGCCCGTGTGTTTACTACCATGAATTCTGACTTGTAAATTTCACTTGCAAGGGACACACGGCCGAACAACACACTCGTGGGGCTACCCGTGTGTCACACACGGCCTAGACACATGCCTGTATGTCTACCCGTGTGGACAATATAGGGCTATCTACCAAGCCCTTTGCCATATGAAACACAACATAACAACAATCAATGTATCAAAGTTTAACTTAATATGATTTTCACAACCAAACAACCATAATCAAGACCTATATACTTTACATATATTCATCCATGCCGGCAATTTCACATTCATGAAAGGATAACTTGCATTCACATAATAACTCAATATTAGCCATTTTTCCATGGACTTATACAAAATGAATCAAAAGCTAAAGTAAACCAACACATTTGGCCAATTAACAATGACACAAAACTTGAAAGTTAGGGTCCTATACATGCCATAATCAAAATAAAAGATCTAACTATACCAAGTGCTTCGGTTGATAGTGTAATTGATGCCTCGGACTCCGATGATCCTCAAGCTAATTAGGCGGCACTATAAGAAAATAGAAAAGAGAGGGAGTAAGCATAAAGCTTAGTAAGTTGCATGTAATAAAAATAATAACAACTTTACCATTTATCATTATGCTCTTTGCACTAAAGTAGGTATAAGCACAACATACTCATCACTATCCAATACAATTCACATAGCATACATTGAGCTTCCATCTCATACATTTCAAATAGGTACCTGTACCACTCACAACATGGTTATACTTCTCTCATTTAACTTAAACTGTAACTCTCACCATTGAACCATTTGGAAAGTTATCGGATATTCACTACACCTTAAACATAGGTATAATGCCGATGCATTGTCCCAGACATGGTCTTACACTGGCTTATCCATCAAGTCGATGCCATGTCCCAGACATGGTCTTACACTGACTATTGAAATTGAGGCCGACGCCATGTCCTAAACATGGTCTTACACTAGCTCTCACATATTCGTGCCGATGCCATGTCCTAGACATGGTCTTACACTGACACATCTCATAGCCAATGCATGTCCCAGACATGTCTTACACTAGTTCTCGTCTCAAAGCTGATGCCATGTTCCTGACATGGTCTTACACTGGCTCTCATAATGTGGTCGATGCATGTCCTAGACATGTCTTACACTAGCACACAAATAACCCGAATGTCGTGGCATGAATATCCGATTTATTTCCTAATGTTCAAACGGGAGTTATACTATCTCAATATTCATTATACGTAATCATTTCCACAAACAAGCAATTTATGCTATATCAATTCAAACAAATATAATAACAATGTAGTTGTATTATTTACATACATCTTACCTCGGATTGCAAAATGTAGAAAGCTAGATCGGCTTAGTCCACTTGTTTTGCTTTTCCCTGGTCTAGGCCTGGATTTTGTAATTCTTGATCTAAAATGATAGAAACTCATTCATTTCATCAGCATATTAATCTAGGCACTCGAAAATTCATAATTAGATAAAATGACCATTTTGCCCCTAAGTCCAAAAATCGATTTTTATCACATCTTCTCACTAATCAAGCTTAGAAGAAAACTTTTATGCTAAGAACAGCCCACAATTATCATTATTTCACACATTTATCACCTATTTTTACAACTTATGGAAAATGGTCCTTAGTTAGGGTTTCCATGAAAACTACTTCACAAAATTGTTTATTTCACAACCATGATTTATTTTCTTCCATAAAATTTCAGAAAATAACATGAACACTCTCATGGTAAAAACCAAGACTTTCCACCATTTTGCAAAATAGCCCTCACATTTGAAAGCTCATGTTACAAGGGGTCCAAAAATACAAAAATCATCAAGAAAAGCTATCAAAATCACTTACTTGTGAAGGTAAAGAGTGGCTGAAATTTTCAAGCTTCTAAAACCCTCTTATGGCTGAAATTTTTGGGTCGAAGAAGATGAGAGAAAATATCATATAATTCTCTCTTTGTTTTATTTTATTTTAGTCAATCTAGTCATCAAACCCACCAAACATTGACTTTTTGACCACCTTTGTCTCCTATGGCCAGCCATGTCTCTTTAAAGGGTCTAATTTCCCTTTAAAGACTCCCAATTTAAGTTCTCTAGCTATTTGACACCCTTTGATATCAAAATAGGACTTTTGCACTTTATGCGATTTAGTTTTTTCTCGCAATTAAGCTTACCAATGCTAAAATTACTTCACCAAATTTCTCATTTCTTCCATCAACTTATTCAAATTAAGATTTATTCATTTTTTGTTTCATTAAATTACCCCTATTAACAACACTCGGACATTGACGGATACACGGATTCCAACCAAACACACAAGAATACATAATCCTCCCAAATGCACCAGAATAAATAATCCTCCCAAACACACCAGAAACCCATTAAATGCTTCTTCGGATGATCAGAAGAAATAATGTAACATCCCGAATTAGGGCCTAATCGGAACTTTGGTTTCAGGACCACAAATCTGATATAAGAAAATTTATTTTTATTATATTTTTATGGTCTATAATTTCACAGAATTATTTCATGAAAATTTCGTTCGAAAATTTTGACATTTGGGCACTCAATTTAGTCAAAAGGACTAAATTATAAAAAAGTGCAAAAGTTGAGTTCTACATGTTAGAAGTGTCTAATTGTTATGAAAATTTAAATTGGAGGTCCTTAAATGGAAATTAGACCATTGGATAATTTTTTGGACAAAAATGGACATGGAAGGGTAAAATTTTAAAGATGAGTAAAAAGGGTATTTTGGTAAATTGATAATTAAATGGACTAAAAGACAAAATAAAAGCCAAAAACCCTTGTCCATCTTCTTTTTTTGGCTGAATGTAGCAAGGAGGAAGCCATGGTTAGAGTTTTTAAGACTCCAAGCTCCATTGTAAGTGCATCCTAGCCTCGTTTTTAATGTTTTTTTACATTTTTGAAGTTCCGATAACATGATCTACTCATTTCTACCATTATTTTGAGATAGCGTTTATGTTTAAAAATTTAACCATGAGTGACATGCTTTTATTTTGATGTCTAATGGTAGAAAATGAGTGTTGGGTGTTAGATAAACGACTTTTACTAAGCGATTTTCGACGAAAATGTCTAAAAGAACTGTTTTGTAAAAGTTGTAAAATTGGTATAAAAGGGTGATATGATGAGAATTGTAGTTTTCTATAGTTATGAAAATTGTTCAAATAGGCCTATAGAATGGGAAAATTGAATAAAAATTACTTTACGAGCCTATGGGGAAAAATGTAATTTTGACAAAGTTTAGGGGTAAAAATGTAATTTTTCAAAAATATGATTTTGGGTCAATTTGAATAATTTGAGTCCTAAATAGGTTATATTTGAAATGATAGATCAAGGAAATCGAGATTCGAGTTTAAATCAGGAAAATACAAGTTTTGGACTAAAATGGTAATTTTGTCGTTTCCGTATTCGAGGTAAGTTCGCGTGATTTAATAAGCCTATTATTCATGTTATTATTGTTATACATGGAATATATCTTGCTATGATTGTATTGAATTTGATGTTAATGGAAATTTGATGGAATATGATATTTTAAATGAAATGAATAAGTTTGGATGAAAACTAGGTGATATGTTATTTTTATTGTATGGACTAATGCCCAAATAAACATGAAAATGTGTTGAATTTAATGTACATTGCATGATCATCTATGCATATTGATATACTTGATGAAAATAAAAAAAATCCCCCTTGAATAAAAAGGGATATCCGATGGATAAATCATTATTTACATGACATGAGATCCTGCATGTGTTGCAGAAAAGGATTTAGCCCAGACGAGTAATCCTTTGATCTCAATATGGAAAGGATCTAGCTCGGATGGGTGTTCCTTAAGCGATCAAGCCTCCTGAATAATATGGGTGCATTAAGGATTTAGCCCGGATAGGTAATCCGATTAAGGACTGAATTTAGTCTGGACTGGTGATTCAGATCTGAGCTTATGAGAGTGTATGTCATTGTAAGGGATTTAGCCTGGACTGGTAATCCCGACGACACTCTGTAAGTTATGATACGGGGAATTTAGCCTGGACTAGTAATCCCACCGTAATGAGTGAGGTTCGCAGGAGTGTATACTTGAAATGATCACTTGTACGACTTGACAGTACATGGGAAATCCATCGAAATTTCTAAGAAAATTCAACGGGATTAATACGAGAAATGAATTAAAAGTTCTTACTGTATATATATATAAGATTGTCATGTTTGGACGAGTAGTTGTGCTAAGGGATAGCACAGGTACGTATTCGAAACCCACGAACATGTGTTTGACATGTGAAATGAAATGGATTTATGGTAAGAATACAAATGAATGAGTGATTCATGTGTGAATAATTTTCATGGCAATCTTATGATGATTATCATTTTATTTCTCTAAAATTGTTTGGACAGCAACAATAGTCTGACTTTTAAAGTCCACAAAAAATAATGGAAATTGAGTTAGAGACTGAGTAAAATATGAAATTAAATCTTATCAAGTCTAGTTTTAGATAAAGGAAACTGTGTAAGCAAAGGAATCTCATATGATGAGATATTCGAATTTTTGTGAAACAGGGTCAGAGTGATCTCAGACTCCTCTGTCTTAACTTTGTAAAATCATTAAAAATTGTAAAAAAATTGTTATGGATTATAATTTATATGATTAAAATCCTTAATAAGTCTATTTTCAAGGAAAATAGACAGAAGTGTCATCCCAGTCCCGTACTATGAGATAATTAATTCAAAGTGAAGAGAGGTCGGAATTGCCAAATAGCGAAATAGTGGTAAATTTAAGGAATTAACTGTACTTATTTGCTAGACCAAAAATTCTAAAAATTTTATGGTAAAAAGATATGTGAGTCTAGTTTCAGGTAAAATTAACGGTTCTCAAATTGGAGTCCTGTAGTGCAAGTTACGAATAATTTAGTGACTGTGACTCAAGAAAACAGCTTGACTGGACTTTGAATAAATAGAAAGAATTTAAAAATAGCAGTTATCACATTGCTTATTATTTTTCATGCGAATTTACTAAGCATAAAGCTTACTCCCTCCTTTTCGTTTCTTTAGTGTTGTCAGATTAGCACGGGCTTAGAGATCGTCGGAGGCAGCATCACACTATCAAGTCATCATTTTGGAAGTGTCGACTTATATATATATGTTAAGCTTTTACAAGTGAGTGGCATGTGTAAAGACTTAGTTTTCATGTTAGATGTTATCACGAGTAGCCAAATGTATTGGCTCATGTTGATTCATTGTATATAGCCATGGGATGTGGCTTATAATGTTTTGGCTTATAAGCCTAATTATCTTTACTATTTTTTAATGCCTTACAATGTGATTATAATTGTTTATTATGAATGAATAGTATAACATATGTGCATGAGAATGCCTTAGGACCATTCGGGGTGGTCATAGCTATGGAATAAATGTGTAAATTGGCATTAAGTTGATAATGATTGAACATGGACATTTGTTGAACAAGTAGAGATTAATTATTGGGTAATATGTTATGGTTGATTGTTAAAAACGTTGCCTTAGTGAGGCATGCCAAATCATTAAAATGATGCTATGATATATGTCTTTAAAGTGGTTAAGTTTGTGAAAGATTAAGGCAACAAAAAGGCTTGGAAAATAGCCTAAGTGCTAGCCACACGGGCAGAGACACGACCATGTGTCTCAGCCGTGTGGAGGACACGGCCTAGCACACGGGCATGTGGCCTGGTCGTCTGGTTCAATTTGTTTTGTTGACATCATAAATAGAGAGTTACACAGCCTGAGGACACAGGCATGTTGAAGACACACGGGCGTGCCCCTGTGTCCACACAGGCGTGTGACCTTGTTTCATGAAAATTTTTCTAAGTCTTTCAAAAACTTTCCAAATTTTTCGGTTTAGTCCCAATCCACCTTTAATGCATGTTTAGAGCCTCGGTAGGTCGTGCAAGGGACATTATGCATGTGATTGAATGTTTTTAATTTAAATGAAATTTTATAGCCCAATTTTATGAATGGTGTACGTTTAAGTTTGATAACGCCTCGAACCCTGTCCCGACATCGGATACGGGTAAGGGGTGTTACATTTAGTGGTATCAGAGCTATGATTTAGTCGATTCTCAGACTAACCTAGCATGAATGAGTCTAGTTATACATGCCACCGATTCGTGATAGTGTGATGTCTCCCGGCATGAATGAGAACCATCTTGTTTGGACAGAGGTACTCTCCGACCGAGCTACACCGACCATGTTAAATGAGATGCTAAGGTATTCGGGTAAATTATAGTCATGATAAGCCTGGATTCAGAAAATTATGAATAAAAGTTCATGATATATGTGATAATATGTGAGATGAAAGTTCATGTTATGATGAGTACCTATGCTTGTTTGATGTTCATATGATATTGTGCACTTGACTTGTTTGATTAAGTGAATGTGATAAAAAGAAATTCATAAAGGTATGAATAAAGGTTTACAATATCATGTTACGGATAAAAATGTCATTGTCCTAATTGGACATTAAATGTTGATCGATTGCAATGATATCCATGAGTGAGATAAAGGGATATATTGTAATGAGTTATCTATGTTTAATTGATAGCCCTATGATGTATATGACTGATTTGCTCGACTAAACGTATGTATTTGAGTAACTCGCCAACCTTATTGATAAAACGAATGTTCGTGTAGGCTTGTTTAAATAATTATGATTGGCAAACCCGCATAGCTTAAATAAATATGCTAAATTGATTGAATCGAGTTATATGACGATAATGATATGTATAAGATGATGTGCTGGATGAGAGCTTAGATTATGGTATACTCATCTATGTTTGTGAAAATGTTACTATAATGATGAAATAGTTTCATATGTATATGCGTATGAGAGAGAAGTTAGGGATCTTACAGCCCCACCCCCTTACCAGAGTGGTGCTTATAAAAGATTTTACGAGATCTGTGGGATAAGCTCCCAAGTGTGAAACCAAAGAGTTAAGCCGTGGAACGATTATAAATATGGTTAGAGTTTGTGAATGAATTGATAAGTAAAGACAGAACTAGAAAGGTATCAGATTGATTTAAAGATTTTTCGGTTTACGAAACATCACAATGAGAGAAGAAATTAACTATGGCTAATCGACTTATTCAGACACGAGGTTGAAAGAAGGTGGTAATTAAAATTCCTTCTGAACTTATTTTCTTTAGTGAAAGGAATAATACGTGATTAGTGATGATAGAAATAATCAAATGAATAATATTTGAAATGTATGATATTTAAGTGTAACAGCTTACAGTGAGTGGATTATGACTGTTTCTCTTGAGGTACCTTAAGGATTCATTTATTCTCAGAAGTGTTATTATGACTATCTATCTTCTGATAAACTGTTATTATACAAGGATTTTTTCTAATCTTGATGTTTGACGAAAGCATTGATAACTTGATTGGTTTATAATCGGTGTTGTTCTATTTCTCTCGGGTATTTTGTTACATTCTGTCTATTGAGACTTTATGAGAAAATACACATGACGTTATGATGTATTCTTCTAGATTTCTTGTCTCTGAGGAATTATCAAGATCTTTCATGTTTTCTTATGAGTTTTGTTCACGATCTACAGTTATGGTACTGTATCTTGGATTTCTGAATCTTGGGAGTTTCTTTATCTTGGATTTCTCAGTCTTGGACCTCTTTATTTGGTTTTCTTGTCATTTTTATTCCGTAAATTATTAATCATGACTTACATCTAAAGTGAGTTCTTTAGCTTGATGACTATGTCGATTACGACTATGTTTCCGGTTAGATTATAGCAACATGATGATTACAGCATCTGGATTTCTTTTCCCGAGTAAGTTAATTAAAGTTAATGCCTTCAGTCGGAATATTCTTGTTATTCTGAGTTAATGTATTTGAAGTGGTCTTTTGATTAGCATGATAAGTGAATTTTGAATGATTACTTGTTAAATCATTCTATAGCCTAAGTGCTAGCCATACAGGCAGAGACACAACCATGTGTCTCAGCCATGTGGAGGACACGGCCAAGCACACGGGCGTGTGGCCTGATCGTGTGGTTCAATTTCTTTTGTTGATGTTATAAACAGAGAGTTACACGGCCTGAGGACACGGACGTGTTGAAAACAGACGGGTGTGCCCCTGTGTCCACACGGCATGTAACCCTGTTTCATGAAAATTTTTCTAAGTTTTCTCAAAACTTTCTAAAGTTCTCGGTTTAGTCCCAACCCGCCTTTAATGCATGTTTAGAGCCTCGGTAGCTCATGTAAGGGACATTATGCATGTGATTGAATGTTTTTAATTTAAATAAAATTTTATGGCTCGGTTTTATGAAATGATGTACATTCAAGTCCGGTAAAGCCTCAAACACTGTCTCGGCATCGGATACGGGTAAAGAGTGTTACAACTAAAGTAACATCAGTATCTCTTCGGCCAAGCCAAAATGTCCCCTGAACTCTTCCAAATCCTATGGCATGCCAACTATATCCGAATCAGCCTGACTAGTTAATAGGGTATTCAAATCATTTCTCAATTCAATCTCATTTCAATTCAAAACACACCTTTCAATTTAATCACAATTCAATTTAATACATTTTCCACTTCCTAATCAATAAACAATGTACATACTCGAACATATTCATACTTTATCTCAATTTCATTCATGTCAATAGTAATACTTACCTTATACTTTACTTACCATACGTAATAATTTAAATATAACATTAACTAAAAAGTAGTTTAAATTATAGTAATACAAACCTGAGATTCACGATTACTCCTCAATGATCTTCTCTTTTCCTTTTTGTGTTGATGCTTTGGATTCTTTATTAGCTACGAAAAATTAAGATAATTTTTCACTATTAATATAGCACCAATTTATATTAAATAATTGAATTTCTATTCAATTTCTATCTTAATTTCAATTTGATCCTAACTAAACTCATTTATTTTTTCTAACTCAATTCACACTTCATTTCTACTTAATCTCTTGCCATATTCAACTTGACTATCAAATGTTCATATTAAAACCCTAAATTCAAATTTCTTTCAATTTAGTCTCTCTAACACAAAACTTATAGCTTCTTTTACAATTTAATCCGTCTATCAATTCTAACTAGAAATTCTATCAATTAAACCACTAATTCATCATTTTGTTCAACATGAATTATGTTCAAAAACCTAAGAACTTCCAAAACTTCAACTTAATTTCAACAAAACTTTGTACAAAAGCTTCTAAAACATAAAAATTAAATAAAAAGGACTTAATTGACTTACCAAATTAAACTTCAAGCTTTAAAACCTTAGTTTCTCCTTTTTCTTTTCTTTCTTTCTTTTTCCTGCTCTGTTTCGAATTAGCTTCTGTTTCTTTCTTCTTTCCTTCATTATTTCATTTATTTCTTTTATGTTTTATTTATTTATTAGTTTCATAATAATTATATAATATTATAACAAATATCTATTTAATAAACAATATATGTATTACAAATGTACATTATCATCCCCCTACACTTGTCTTGATTTAATTTAATTTATTTGTTTTTTTATAATTTAATATTTTAATATACTAAAAATCTATTTACTTAAGTAAAAAGTAATTAAATAAATTTATTACTAATGTACAAATATATGCATTATACTTATATAATTTAATCACCATACATATGTCTTTATTTTATTTTATTTCATAATATAATATCAATTTAATAATAATAATATTAATAAATATCTAATATAAAACCATAATAATAAATAATGATAATAATAATTTAATATATTACTTATTTTTATGCATTTTCCGCCTCATTCTTTGTTAATGGCTTAATTGCCATTTTAGTCCCTTTTATTTTCTTTCAATCTATAATTAGACTTTTACCCTTTTTTCACTTTAGTCCTTTTTGCTAATTACTCGTAATTAAGTTAAATTCACTTAATAAAAACCTAATTAGACACATCATTAGACTCATAAATATTTCTAATAATTATTTATGAACTCGGTTTACTAAGACAGAAGCCTGATAATACACTTTTCCTGTGCCCATGAATTTTGGGTCATTACAATTCTCCCCCCTTAATAAATTTCGTTTACCTGAGAAGAGATGAGGATATTGCGCTCTCATTGTTTCTTTCGGTTGCTAAGTTGCTTCATTAGTACTATGACTTCCCCATAACACTTTCACTAAAGGAACCCGTTTGTTTCTCAACTCCTTTACTTCTCTAGCTAATATTTGCACTAGTTCTTCTTCATAAGACAGATGCGGTCGAATTTCGATGTCATCAATGGGAACAATATGGGAAGGATACGATCTGTATCTCCGAAGCATAGAAACATGAAAAACATCGTGAATCTTCTGTAAATTTGGAGGCAAAGTTAGTTGATAAGCAACTGGTCCGATTCTTTCTACTATTTCATACGGCCCAATATAACGAGGACTTAATTTTCCTTTCCGGCCAAATCTCAAAACTTTCTTCCAAGGTAATACTTTAAGGAATACCTTATCACCAATTGAATACTCTATATCTCATCTGCATAAGATTTTTGTCTATCGAAGGTTGCTTTCTGTCTATCTTTAATCTTTTTAACCATTTCCTCTGTCTCCTGAATTAACTCTGGTCCAATTACTTTTCTTTCATTTAATTTTGTCCAACATACCGGCGATCTACACCTTCGACCATATAAAGCTTCATACGGGGCCATTTGAATACTAGATTGGAAACTATTATTATAAACAAATTCAGCTAATGGTAAATAACGTTCCCAACCTGATTCAAAGTCAATAATACAAGCTCTCAACATGTCTTCTAGAAACTGAATTACCCGCTCAAACTGTCCGTCAGTTTGCAGATGAATTGCAGTGCTGAAATTGAGTCGAGTACCTAGAGAATCATGTAATTGCCTCCAAAATCTCAATGTAAATCGTAGATCCTGGTCTGAAATAATAGATACAGGAATACCATGTAATCTCACAATGTCCTGAATATAAACTTTAGCAAGCTTCTATAGTGACCAGTCTGTTCTAACTACTATAAAATGAGCTGATTTTGTGAGTTGATAAAAGATTACCCAGATGGCATTCTTTTTACTTGCTGACAGTGGCAATCCCGTAACCAAATCCATAGTAATGCAATCCCATTTCCACTCGGGAATACTAATAGGCTGAAGCAAACCTATTGGTACCTGATGTTTTGCTTTTACTCGCTGACAAGTCAAACATTTACTAACAAACTCGACTATATCTTTGTTCATTCCTGGCCATCAATATAACTCCTATAAATTATAGTACATCTTAGTTCCACCAGGATGTAAAGCAAAAGTACCATCATGTGCTTCTAAGAGAATCAACTCTTTTAATTCAAAAGTAGTTGGAAGACAAAGCCGATTTTGAAACCTCAAACAATCATGTTCATCAATACTAAAATTTTCTACTATACCATTTTGTACCATCTCTTTTCTCTTCATCAACTTTTCATCTTCTAGTTGGGTTATTCTAATTTGATCAAACATTGTCGACTTAACTCTTAATTCAACTAACAAGCTTCCATCATCATTAATACTAAGCCGAGCAAACATTTCTCGTAATTCAATTGCTGCTTTTCTGCTCAATGCATCTGCTACTACATTTGCTTTTCCTAGATGGTAGTCTATAATACAATCATAATCTTTTAAGAGCTCAATCCACTGTCTTTGTCTCAAGTTCAACTCTTTTTACGATAGAAGATATATGAGAATTTTATGATCAGCATAAATGTAACATTTTTCACCATATAGGTAATGCCTCCAAATCTTCAATGCAAAGATTACTGCAACTAATTCCAAATCATGTCTCGGGTAGTTGTGCTCATATGACTTTAACTGTCGAGATGCATAAGCTATGACCTTTCCATCTTACATCAATACATAACCCAAACTGCTCAAGGAAACATCACTATACACAACAAAATCCTTTCCTGATTTTGGTAAGGTTAAAACAGGTGCCTCGGTTAACATCTGCTTCAATATCTCAAAACTCCTCTGGCACTAATCATCTCAAATAAAAGGAACATCTTTTGTAATAGCTTTGTCATCATCAATGCTATTTTCGAAAATCCATTAACAAATCTCCTATAGTATCCAGCTAATCCCAGGAAACTACGTACCTCGGATACATTCTTTGGTGCCTTCCATTGAACAATCGCCTCAATCTTCTTTGGATCAACTCTAATCCCTTCAGCAGATACCACATGTCCTAAAAACACCACCTCTGACAACCAGAATTTACACTTACTCAGCTTCCCATACAACTATTTTTCCTGCAGAATCTGTAGCACTATTCTGAGATGCTAATCATGTTCTAATTATGTCTTCAAATAAACCAATATGTCATCAATGAAGACCACAACAAACTGATCTAAATACGGCTGGAAAATATGGTTCATCAGATCTATGAAAGCAGCTGGGGCATTAGTCAACCCAAACGGCATCACCAAAAACTCATAATGACTATATCGAGTACGGAATGTAGTCTTCGGGACATCACTTTCCTTTACCTTTAGTTGATAATACCCGGACCTCAAATCAATCTTTGAAAATATTGAAGCTCCCTTCAATAGATCAAACAGATCATCTATACGGGGCAATGGATACCAATTATTGATCGTTACTTTGTTCAATTGCCGATAATTGATACATAACCGCATTGATCCATCTTTCTTTTTAACAAATAGTACCAAAGCTCTCCAAGATGAAATGCTCAGTCTAATGAATCCATGATCTAACAAATCCTGCAACTGTACCTTTAAATCTTTCAATTTTGTAGGCAACATATGATACGGAGATATAGAGATTGGAGTTGTACCCGGATAAACACTCTAGCAAATTCAACATCCCTATCTGGTGGCAAACCCGGTAATTCTTTAGGAAATACATCCAGAAACTCACATATGGATCTGATTTTGCTACATTGACTTCCAACTGAATCAGAATTAATAACATAAGCTAAGTATGTTGCACAACCCTGCTGAAGCAATTTATTAGCCTTTATTGTCGAAATGATACGTGTTGATCCACTAGTACGGATATCATTCACTTCAATTCTGTCTCCATCTTCTGTTTGAATAGTGAACCTCTTTTTATAGTAATCCAAAACCACCCCATATTCAGATAACCAATCCATACCCAATATTACATCAAAGTCACCGAAAGGCATAATTAACAGATCAACAAGAAACATTTTACCATGTATTATCAATAGGCATTTCGGCACACTTGCTCCACAGACACAGTTTGTCCCAAAGGGCTAGACACTTCTATTAATATTCTAGACATCTCAGATTTTAATTTCCTTGTCTCAACTAATTTTAAATTAATATATTAATGTAATGATCCCAGGTCAATTAATGCACAGGTTCAAAATACAGTAAAAATATACTTGTTACAACATCGTGTGCATCACCTTCTTCCCGAGTCCGAACCATGTATGCCCTGGCTGGTGCTCTAACCTTCGACTGCTACGTAACTATATCACTGCCCCTTCGTATGTCTCCACTCCTGGATACAGAACCACCTCTGCCCGAACCTCTACCTCGAGCAGTAGACATTGATCTCTATGATGCTGCAGGTGTAGTATTTTCTCCTTTCAGGCAGTTTCTGATGAAATGATCTATAGACCCACATCGAAAGCATCATCTGGTTATTTTCCAACATTCACCTAAATGCTTTTTCCCACAATGCTCGCAATTTGGGATATCAATGTCTCGTGAAGGCCCTCTTACACTGCCAGTAGAAACAGTAGTCTACTTTCCCTGGCTTCTATCTCCTTAGTCTAATCTAAAACTTAGCCTCCAACCACCTCTGGATTCTTTAGATCTTTTTGGTAGAGGATTAGAACTAGTAGTTCTAGCTCATTTCCCGGTCGATTTAACTATTTCCTACTTTTTATCCAATCCCAGAACTTGCTCTACCATTTTTGCCCATTCGACCAAATCTACAAATTCTGTGATTGGATGGGATACCAACTGTACTCTGATTTCATCTCTTAAACCCCGTAGAAACCGTTACAACTGTCAACTTCTGTCAGTATAAACTCTGAAGCATATCGGCTGAGTCTAGAAAATCCTCGTTCATAGTCTACCACTGATAGATCACATTGTTTCAACATAAAAAATTCTTGCTTTTTGTCTTCAATATATAATTCCCTAACATATTTCTTTTGGAATTCTTTCTGAAACAGATCTCATGTTACCTGTTCTGTTGGAAAATGTCGAATTACAAATTCCCACCACAAATAAGCTTCACCTTGCAGTAGAGAAACAGTACAAATCAAACATTCTCGGGGGGTACATTCCATTGTTGCAGAACTCTTTTAGTTGATTCCATCCAATTCTCTACTGTGGATGGATCGACTCCTTTCAAACCCAAGAATTCAATGGCACCGTATTTTCTAAATTCTTTTATTGAGGCCGTACAGATGTTGTAGTAGGAGTAGTTTCCGCTACTCTTTGTAAGGTATCAGCAATTGCTCTTAATAAATCAGAATCATTCCTATCTCTGATATTTCCCCTATCTACTCTAGGGGGTTGATTTCTCATCGAGTTTATACTAGGTGTTCTGATTCATTCTCATCTAGTCCGTATGATTCTTCATCTCCTGTATACATCTGTTGATCAGTATCATCTATTCATTCATCTGACATCTTTAATCTATAAAACAAAAATAAAAAAATAGGTCAGCATCCAAATCCTGACTTAGTTTCAACTCAACAATGGCATGTTCCTCTACACTCATTTCTGAGCTCAATTTAGCCCGAGAATTGGCTAAACCTGAATAGCTCTTATACCAACAACTGTAACACCCCCTAACCCTAAACCGTCGTCAAAATAGGGTTACAGAGCATTACTAGATATTACGGACAACTTACGAATATTATACAATTTTATTAACATTTATAATATAATATATTCATTAAGTCTCTTTCATGGACCTTCGAGGCCCAAATTACGAATTAGAAGTGAATCGGGACTTGATCGGATGCTCTGGAAATTTTTCGTAAACTTTTTTGTGTGTGTGAACTCAATATAACCCCTTTATAGACATCTAACCTTCCCTACAATTTCAAACCACAACCAATCTAAAACCAATATCACAACCAAAACAATTTATACTTAAATACACCTAAATCATAACCAATTCATTAACACAATAATTTAATAATTAAACATTCATAACATAATTCAAAGTTTACTAATAACTTCATTCATTTTCCATTCAAACTTAATACCAAATTTTATAGTATACTATTTACCATTTCACTTAGACTAAGTTTAAAACATTACAAACCATCCATACTTTATAACCAAAATCATATGACCCATGTATATAACCTAGGTACATGTCACATTTACCAAAAAGAAAAGTACATCACCAAAGTTGTGCTGAAGTCAGGATTAATTTGGATGTTGAACCAAGACCTTTGACATCTACTGACCTGCGCACGGGACCAACCGTACACTAAGTATGTCTATACTTAGTGGTATTTCCATAATTCAAATTATATAACATTAATAAATTATAACATCAACTTGTAATATAGAAAATCATAAGAACAAATTTTACAATCAATTTAATATTTCATTTATAATTGTCTATCAACAAATATCATATATCAACAATTTGCATTTTTTATCAATTCATGAACCTTAAGTTCATGCCTTCAAATCTCATATCTCATTCTCACTTCACATATCAATTCATAATTTCACAATCTCATTTCTTCCATCAACTCATTCAAATCAAGATTTATTCATTTTCTTATTTCATTAAATTACCGCCATTAACAACACTCAGACTTTGACAGATACACGAATTTCAACCAAGCACACCAGAATAAATAATCCTCCCAAACACACCAGAAAGGCATTAAATGTCTCTTCGGATAATCCAAAGAAATAAAGTAACATCAGTATCTCCTCAGCCAAGCCGAAATGTCCCCTGAACTCTTCCAAATCCTATGGCATGCCAACTATATCTGACTCAGCTTAACTAGTTAATAGGGTATTCAAATCATTTCTCAATTCAATCTCATTTCAATTCAAAACACACCTTTCAATTTAATCACAATTCAATTTAATACATTTTCCACTTCCTAATCAATAAATAATTTAAATACTCGAACATATTCATACTTTATCTCAATTTCATTCATGTCAATAGTAATACTTACCTTATACTTTACTTACCATACATAATAATTTAAATATATCATTAACTAAAAAGTAGTTTAAATTATAGTAATACAAACCTGAAATTCACGATTACTCCTCAATGATCTTCTCTTTTCCTTTTTGTGCCGATGCCTCGGATTCTTTATTAGCTACGAAAAATTAAGATAATTTTTCACTATTAATACAGCACCAATTTATATTAAATAATTGAATTTCTATTCAATTTCTATCTTAATTTCAATTTGATCCTAACTAAACTCATTTACTTTTTCTAACTCAATTCACACTTCATTTCTACTTAATCTCTTTCCATATTCAACTTGACTATCAAATGTTCATATTAAAACCCTAAATTCAAATTTCTTTCAATTTAGTCTCTCTAACACAAAACTTATAGCTTCTTTTACAATTTAATCCGTCTATCAATTCTAACTAGAAATTCTATCAATTAAACCCCTAATTCATCATTTTGTTCAACATGAATTATGTTCAAAAACCTAAGAACTTCCAAAACTTCAGCTTAATTTCAACAAAACTTTGTACTAAAGCTTCTAAAATATAAAAATTAAATAAAAAGGACTTAATTGACTTACCAAATTAAACTTCAAGCTTTAAAACCTTAGTTTCTCCTTTTTCTTTTCTTTCTTTCTTTTTCCTGCTCTGTTTCGAATTAGCTTCTGTTTCTTTCTTCTTTCCTTCATTATTTCATTTATTTCTTTTATGTTTTATTTATTTATTAGTTTAATAATAATTATATAATATTATAAAAAATATCTATTAAATAAACAATATATGTATTACAAATGTACATTATCATCACCCTACACTTATCTTGATTTAATTTAATTTATTTGTTTTTTATAATTTAATATTTTAATATACTAAAAATCTATTTACTTAAGTAAAAAGTAATTAAATAAATTTATTACTAACGTACAAATATATGCATTACACTTGTATAATTTAATCACCATACATATGTCTTTATTTTATTTTATTTCATAATATAATATCAATTTAATAATAAGAATATTAATAAATATCTAATATAAAACCATAATAATAAATAATGATAATAATAATTTAATATATTACTTATGCATAAAAATCTTTGATTTTTATTCATTTGCGGTCTCATTCTTTGTTAATGGCTTAATTTCCATTTTAGTCCCTTTTATTTTCTTTCAATCTATAATTGGACTTTTACCCTTTTTTCACTTTAGTCTTTTTTGCTAATTACTCTTAATTAAGCTAAATTCACTTTAAAAAAACCTAATTAGACACACCATTAGACTCATAAATATTTCTAATAATTATTTATCAACTCGGTTTACTAAGACAGAAGCCTGATAATGCACTTTTTCGATGCCCGTGAATTTTGGGTCATTACAGAATAGGTTCGTTGATTGTAGGTGTAACAACAGGTTAGCAATGTGTTTAAGGATAAGATAAGCTAGGGTTAGGCTAGAGAAAGAAACAAAACAAAGAAGTGATGATGATAGTTGAGTGGAAGTTAGGCTTAAGAATCAAGAAAGAACCAATACTATGTCAAAGTATTGACCCGAATCTTATAAGACTCCTAAGGTGGATGGAAGATAGAACACGGAACCTTGACCCACTATCTATAAGGAGATAGAAACCAAAGGTATCAATGGTTTGAATGCCGCATTCGATTGAGTGAAGCTGAGTCTTGGACAAAATTTGAGAGTTGAACATACTCACAAATATATTAAAATTCATCAAAATATTAAAAAGTCTGAATTACAACTGAGGAGCTTCATATTTATAGCTAAAATTATAGGCTAGCTGAATGGACACTTAAGCAACTAAAAAGACAGCTTGTTTGCAGTTTAAATGAGCTGAAACTTCCATGAAGTTTCTAAGGAAGTTCCTTGAAGCTTCCTTAGCCTTGGTGATGCCAATGGACAGTTCCTTGATGTTTCCAATCAGCTGAAGTTAATGAAAATAAGTAATGAGCTGAAAGAGCTGAATGGACTTGCTTAGGTTCGGCCAAGAGGTGTGCAGTTGCTTAAATGGCCTACCTTGATCAGCTGAATAGTTTTGAACTTATTAAAGTCAGCTTGGGCACTTCAATGGTCCTTAGGTGTGAACCAACGAATTTAAGTAGTCTTTATGTGTGCATGCTCAAAATAGAATGGGCAACAAGTGTGAAAGGAATTTCCAACAAGTGTGAAAGTCTTAGGGCTGTTGGACTCCAGGAAGTGGCAGCTTGGAGAAAGGAATCAGCAGCTCACATTTGTCCCTTGTTGTTCACGAAGAGTTGCTTGGAGCACCTAAATCATTAGCACACCTTTCATTCAAATTGTCCATGCATGTGGCTGGAATAATTTAATTCAGCAAATTAAATCAGCTTAAGACATAATAAATTCGGTAGCTATGATAATCTATAAATGCAGCTAAGACAAATTAAAATATGTATTAACTAAGACACATTTAATTTGTCTCAAACTTAGACACATTAAATCAGCTATTAATATGTATTAACTAAGACATATTTAACACTTTAATTAACATGTTCAGATTAGCACATATTTATTAACTTGAGCTGAACTAACTAAATTAACTAAACGCATTTAATTTATTCCAGCAACTAAAAATGCATAAATTTAAAAAAAAATAGAATCGAGCTCAATGAGTTGGGATCGAGCTAAATGAGCTCGAATTAGGTTGCAAGGGTTGCTTGGCTTGCTTTTCCATGAACTCTCGAAAAACCCCAATGGCATTTCCCAAAGTTCTACGCCAACTCTAAGAGGGTCTCGGGTCGTGGCCGTATCACCGGTACACTTAGCCACCGGTAGGATACGCAAGACCAGCACCCAAATCACATAACATAAAACCCTAGTGACATGTCACTTGTATCCTAATCTATACCTAACGTTCGATTGAGATTTCTTGCTTTCCAAATCATTGTCAAATGTGTCTGTAAGGTCGATTACACAATTCATGTATAAATTAAGGGCTAGTTTGGCAATGCTTTTGAGAAGTGCTGTGGAAAAGTGCTTTTGGGAAGTGCTTTTGAAAAGTTTGGTTTAAAATTTGAGTGTTTGGTATTGCTGCCAAAAAGTGCTTTTGAGAAATAAAATGTCCATTTTAGACATGATATTATAAAGTAACAAATATGTATTTAAATAATGTTCAAATTATTAATATTATGATATTTTAGCAATAATATAAAAAATAATTTATTATAACTTATTGTTAATATTTTAATATTTAATATTAATTTTAAATAATTCTAAGTAATTAATATTAATTATTTATTAAATTTAATTAGAATATATAAACTATATTTAAATATTTAAATATAATCATTAAATATTTGTAATTAGATATTGACACAATTGTATTATTTTAAAAATGATTTTTTTTTATTTTTAATTAATGATTTTAACACATTTGTATCATTTTATTTTAAAATGTAATTTGAATATATAACTCATATTAGATACTAACATAACATAGAAAACATAAACCTAACAAGTTAAAATATTACATAAATACTAAATTAAAATATTACATAAAGTCTCAAAAAGGGATAATATTTATATACCAAATATAAATACTAAAAATTTTACTATAGCATTTACAATTTAAAGTGAATTCATTAAACTAGAAGCTATAGCATCTCTTGTTAATTCCATTTCAAAACCACTTGAATTGTTTGATTCACCGTCATCATCACCATCATCGTCGTCGTCATCATCATCACTTTCTCGACCATGTGCATTTTCTGAATCAATAATATTATCATATGCCCTGTTAATATCTTCGTATTCCATATAATCTGCATCATTTCAACTGACATGTTTTCGAATAAATTTGTGTATCGTCATTTTAGCAACAACGATCATCGTTTTCTTTTCAAAACTATAACTTGGCATATCCCTTAAAATGGCCCATTTTTTTTTCAAAACACCAAAAGCTCGTTCAACCACACTACGTAATAATGAATGTGAATGATTGAATATCTCTTCTATACTGTAACGCCCCAATTTTCGGGAATTCTTTGAATGTTGGCATAGGTTTAATTATGTTAGTGGGCCTCTAAAAGGCCCAAGCTTAAGATAGAACCCGGCAATTTTAGTTAATTTTTGTTCCATAAGAAAAAAGGGGTGAAATTATGAAATAGAACCTATATGAAAATGTTTGAAAATGCTATAGGCTAAATTGAAGTGGCCAAATAAATAGGAGTGCAAAATAGGAGGATTTGCATGACAAACCTCCCATTTTACATGAAGTGGCCAGCCATCTTGTTGTTGTAGACAATATGAGCACTTGATATCCATAATTCATGGTCCAAATTGATAATGGGTTAGGTAAATGTTCCATGATAATGGATTAGGTAAATATTCCATGATAATGGGTTAGGTAAATGTTCCATGATAATGGTTTAGGTAAATGTTCCATGATGGACATTTCATGTCTTTTGTATTAAAGAATTAAATGGATGAAATATGAAATTTTATTAAAAGAAAAAGGGGTGAAAAGAACAAAGTTTTGTCCATCTTTGTTCATCATAGCCGAAAGTTAGAGAAGAGAAAGGAGAGGAGAAAGCTCTTGAATGTTTGGTCACTTGGGGAAGAAAATTGAAGGTAAGTTCATGGTAGTTTGCTTCTATCTTGATGTTCATGAGTTCTTCTTGATTCTAACTTAACTCTTGAAGCATATTTTGGTTTTTGGTTGTGTTGTGAGCATTTGGTCATGAATTAAAATGAAGGAAATGGTTGTTGTTTCATGTTCTTTTGATGAAAAATGGAAGATAGGTGAAGTTGAGCCAAACAAATGAACATGCATGTGCCTTAGATGCTAAAGAGAAAAATCGGCTAACATGTTGTGCTTTAAAATGATGAAATGGAGATTATACTTAAGTAAAATCATAGATATGTGATGATTGATTGGTGATATACATGTTTAAATAACATGCATGCAAGTTATGTGTGAAAGAGTGAATTTGGTAATAAATCTGCTTGGGACAGCAGCAGTAACGTGACTTTGGAAAATCACCATAAATTGTGGGAGATGAGTTAGAAGCTGCATAAATTATGTAATTAAAGCTTAATAAGTATAGTTTCAAATGGAATAAACGAGAACATATTTTGAATTCTGTACAATGATAAATTTGATTCGTAATAAAGAGTGGTCAGATTAGTCAAACAGTGAAACATGGGAAACTTTAAGAAAAATCTGGTATTGATTGGCCATACCAAAAATTCTGAAAATTTTATGGATAGAATATATATGATTCTATTTTCAGGGAAAATTAACGGCACTTGATTTGGAGTTTCGTAGCTCCAGTTATAAATGATTTAGTGACTGTTGCTCAGGAAGACAGCTTGCAGTGAAATTATGATTATGTGGTAAACATTGACAAATTTGTTAATGAGTTGCTTATTGATTTCTTATAAGCTTACTCTGATCTGTAGGTGTGATTGGCAGAATATTGTAAGGGGTTAATACATAGTTCGTATTTGAATAGTTAGATTAACGTGTTAGTATTCCAATTGTAGGCAGTTCGTGTGTGGATCTCGTCAGCATATCGTCGCAAACAGATGTGTAACTGACACCCTCTCATAGACTAGATTGGCAAAAGCCGAAAAGCTGAAATGCCGAAAAGTCAGTATTTTGGGAATTTGCAAGTGTGCGAATGCTCGTAAGATAGTTGGGTTTGTATATTTGGTAATCTAAAGTAATAAACTGCAGTATGCGCGATTTCGTACATTTTGATAATTTGGGCTTAATGGGCCAAAGATCGGGTTCATGGGCCAACGGGCCCAATTCGGTAAGTATGCGCGGTAAGTGTTCTGATAGTACGTAAATAGTTAAGATATGCATGAAAACCATAAAATCAGCTCAATTACTATAATACCCCTATGTATGGAAAATTACTGTTATACCCCTAGGTGCAAAATTACTATTATACCCCTAGGGTTAATTTTGACTGAAAAGCATGACGATCTGATTCTGTATGATGTATGCCATGATTATATATCTGTTGCATGGGGACATGGGTTATATTATGGAGGAAGCGTCCTGGTGGCTATGCCACAATTATCTGATCTAGTGGCTTTGCCACATATATCTGTCCTGGTGGCTATGCCACAATTATCTGATCTGGTGGCTCTGCCACATATATCTGTTCTGGTGGCTCTTCCACAATATCTGTATCTGGTGACTTCGTCACAATATCTGGCAGCCTCGCTGCGATTTCTGTGGTGTGTAGCGGTTGGGTGGGTCGAGTTGTCTCCCCACACGGTGTAAGGTTGGTACATGGGTGTATACGGTTGGATATGGTTGGGTTTCTGCATAAACATGTAATATCTGTTCTGTTCTGTTATGGGCCTAAGGGCTTTATTCTGAATTCTATTCTGGGCTAAGGCCAACTTATTCTATTTATGTGGTTTGAGCTGATATAGGCTATGGTTGGGTTAATTTACACACTGAGTTTCCCCAAACTCACCCCTTTTATTTTCATCCACGTAGGTAATCCCCAACCATAGTGGGCTTAGAGCTGTGAGGGAATTCGGAGTGGCCACCCGTTCTGAAATTTTGATTTTCTTCTGGTGAACTAGACATCCTTTTAATTACGTTTGAAGTTTTGGGCTTTTAAATGTAATAAGGCCGCTTATTTATTTTTGATGGTTTTTATATGTTTTATTAAGATAGGTAATATTTATATTTAACTGTTGAAATTGGATAGCTTTAAGGCGCGTTTTCAAAAACAGTAATTGATTTCAAAATAACACGAAAACAAGCAAAGCTTCCGCAATGAAGATATTTTCCAAAATTAATCACTTTTCCTAAAAAGGACTTAATCAAATCGGTTTCCTAGAAATATACATGACGTTAAGGTATGGCAATGGCGGTTTGAATGTCTAGGATTAGATCCGAAGGGAGTTTGGTACTTAAGCAGTCCGATGGACTCACCTCCTCTTTTCCGGTTTCCTACCTGGTGCACAGCTTCCATTCACTTTAACCTATAATGAAATCATCTTTTAAAACACTCAGTAAGTTTTCTTTCTAGATCGGAAATGTTTTGAATGCTTCGATGTGGCATGTCGGATCCGGCCATAACGTCTAGGCCGGGTTTGGGGTGTTACATATACTAGATACCGGTCTACCTCTACGAAATTCAAGTATATGGTTCAAGATAACCTTTCATTTGAGGATATCTAGAATCAACAAGATAATATTTTCCTACATGTCATAATATAATAAACAATTAATTCAAGAATTTGTTTTTATAAAAATTATCAATTAAAAAACTTATACTTTATTATTTAAAAAGAAAGAAATAAATGAAATATCTAACCATTTGGTGGGTGAGGAAATTTGTATTTTGGATCTTGAATTGCATCAAGAAATATTCTAGTGTCATGTGCCGATCCTTCCCATCTAGCCATGACAAAGGTGAAACACATATTAAAATCACACACTGCCATAACATTTTGAATCTGGATACCTTTTCTTCCAATATAGGGAATTTGTTCATTTGGTGGAAGAATAGCGGCAATATGAGTACCATCAATTGCACCTATGGAATCCTGAACAACTAATCATATTAGTCTCATGCATATTTTTAGTCGACCAAAAATATTAAAATATAAAAATATAAAATTAAATTTTAACCTTAAAATGAGGAATATATCTAGAATCATTATGTATTTGTTTGGGTAATGAGCTAAAAAAAGGATCTTCGAATGCAATTAGATCAATTTTCATCCTTGAAACTTTTTCAAGCACAATTGCAAAGTATCGACTTATTGTTGATCTAGACCTTTAAAATCTTTCTCGACATTGGGAAACTTTTGCATCCGTGCCCAAGATGTATAAAAAAATTCCCAACATTTCACTAGAAGATATGTTTCTTGAAGTTTGCAAGTTGTATCTTGTCTCCAAAACTCTCAACAAACTTGTGAATACAATTTTAGACATCCTAAATTTAATCATACAATGTGATTCGTGACTGTCAAGGATCTCTCAGATCCATGTCTCACCTGACTGTTTTGAATCCATGCATGGTTGCTTCAATATATACTTCTCGTAATATAATTGCACAGAAGAAGATGCAACAATAAATAATCGGTTAAAACATTCCATGCGCTGTAAAATCTCTTTCTTTTCCCTTTCATCATCTCTTTCATCACCGTTGGAATTCTCAACTATACTCATCACCTGTGAATAAATTCTATATCCAAAATCATATATAAACAACTATTGATAAAACTAATTTAGTATAAATAAGTAGAACATAAATTTAATATCCAAAAGTCAAACATAAACAATTATTGATAAAACTAGCCCTAAGCATAAATAATTAGACCATAAATTCAATATCCAAAGACTAAACATAAACAACTATTGATAAAACTAGATTATCCATAAATAAATAGAATGTAAATTCAATATTCAAAAACCAAACATAAACAGCCATTGATAAAACTAGATTACACATAGATAAGTAGAACATAAATTCAATTTCCAAAAACCAAACATAAATAACTATTGATAAAACTAGTTTAGCATTGTTGTTTAATCACATAGTAGATATCCCTAAACCCTAGAAGATCGAAAAGATTTCAACTATCCTCCATTTCCATCTTAAGCCACAGAGCGCTAATCTTGGGATTAATTGATAAAAACATAATTCGCTTGTCCTTATTGAGTAATAATTTAAGTGAGAAAAAGTATAACTGACTAGCTTCTGGAACTTCTTCTGACATGCTATCAAGCACTTTGAATGCTTGTGGAATACCATATGGATCCATAACAGGGTTCAAACTAGATGTGGCTTGACTTATATTGTCAGCTACATTGCATAATTTTTCTATTTGACTGGACAATCTTGCAGCCCCTCCAATTTGCTTTGAGGATTTTTTCTTCCAATTTTAAAATGTGAACTTGATATCTCAGGTGTTTTTCTTTTTTGACCGTTTCCATCAATGTGAACATCATTTGAAATGTGATCATTTGAAATCTGAACATCATTTAAAATGTAAATATCATTTCTCACATTTTCTTCCTCATTCTCTTCAGGTATTTCATTGTTAACATCCTCAAAAAAATCACCACAGAGTGTACCAGAAGAAGGTGCCCATGCTTTATCACCTGTTGCAACTATCCCCATGAACATTTGGTCCAACTTCCCTTCGAATTCAGGATCAATGCTCGATGTTCTAAATTTTTGAGCTTTAGGCACACCTGCATATAAAATGATAGTTTAATAACAGTAATTATCAATAACCTCATAAATAAGAAAAAAACAAAAATATTCAGAATTATTAATGTACCTTTAGCCTACTCTCCCACCAATCATCCAATGCATCAACGGTTTTTTTATAAGATTCCACCCTAGACCAGTATCTTCGCCTTTAAGTTTATTCTAAGCCTTCTATTCTTTTTTTAGGGCATCCCACCTATTTTCAGGTTGTCTTTGTGAATAAGCCTTGCCCGTTTCTTTCTCAAAGTTGGTCATTATTTTCAACCATCCATCTTTTGTGAAATGAGTACTAGGCCTATTGCCTTTCAATATCTCTTTAAAACAAATATCACAAAATATTTCTGTCAATCTCTTATCCCACATTGCTTTGACTTTTTCACCACTAACTTCAACCACCGAAGTACTCATCTATTGTGTATACGAACATATTCGTTTCAGCAAGTAAAGCAATCAAGAAAATCAAATGTCACATAAGTATATTTTTTTACATGTGTATCAAAATCAAGATAGGATCCTAAGATTTTTTTTCTCAATCAAAATCAACTTTCCAAGACCGAAATAATAACCAAGGAAGAGAACACAACTAATAATAGCATCAAACACAATTAAAAAGTCAGTATGAAAAATATTTTATCAATTATTATTTTAAAAAATATAATAAAGGTAAAGAAATGTGAGAGATGATATGCATAATCTTTAGTATCTCAGCTTTTAGGGTATAAAATTATGTAGAAAATAAAATGCTAAAAGTTTTGTAATACATAAACTTGAAGTCTGTTTTTTCTAAAGAAAAATAAAAAAGGAAAGAAAGTATAATACTACTGTTGATGTCTTTTGAATAGTGAAACCGATCAAGTTATTAGGATTGTGATGCAAAGGTCGAAGGTAACATGAAAAAAAGTAGTAGGAGATGTCATAAAGGTACAGAGAATCTGATTTCTAGGGCATGCTCTAATAGTATAAATTTGAGAAAATTTCAAAGACAATGAATAACCTGATTGTAAAAAGCACATGCAGAATATTAAAAAAATATAGCACATGCAGAATATTAAAAAAATATCTTGTATATATTATCTCTTGTTTCCATTACTCGCTAATTATGAACAATTCTAATGGAATTATTTCATAAAAATTCACCGATGGAAGAAGAAGAAGAAAAGAGAAACTAACTAATTATTTCATAAGGGCATCTTAGGATTATAATTTTAGGGATACACATGGCCTAATTTTCTAACTAAGGGAACAAATGGTAGGATTTTACCAATAATTCCACCAAAATAACAAGTGCTAATTAAAGAAGTAGCCATTTGCAATATGCCTTTCTGAAATGAAACAAATCAATTACTTTGTTAGGATCACTTCTGGCAAACATGTCTAGCATAAAAAATTGAAAACCCACTCAGACTTTCCAATCTATCTTTTGCGATAAGCAACAGAGGGTGTTGAAAAAAATGTTTAAAAGTTTACTTAGTCTTAAACTTCTTTTCTTTGAAGAACCTATTCTTGATTCCTTCATTAAATTTCACTAAATCAATGCACTCATCTTCAATATAATCACAACTCAGGAATAGAAGACAACCATGCTATGATAAACTGACCTAGAATTTATCCAATATTGTTACATAAGAATTTTAGGAACCTGCCAGTTGATTATTTATCACCAAATAGGAATAAGAAAATCCTATCTTCTCACTATTAAGTGGACAGTCTTGCAATAATACTTAAAGAGGAAGTCTTAATTTTAGCAATCATAGGTGTCTGGAGATTTAACCAGACTGAAGAAAAATTCAGAATCAGAAAACTAATTGATACAAACATGATAAATCAATTTATGGAAAGGATAATGCCCAATGAATCTATTAAACATGAAGGAAATGAATAAACGTAATACGCTCACAAACCTAGGATTTACTTTGTCAAGTCCAAGAGGGTACAAGCAAAAGAGAAAAGCTAAAAAAAAAGTAAAAGAACTTTTTTTATCTCATAATTATTTCATAAAATCAAAAAATCAGAAAATAACTAAAAACTAAAGCATAATGAACAATTAAAGAGAAGAAGAAGAAAAGAGAAACTCATCGGTGGAGAAGAGGAAAAGTAAGGCTCAGACAAAAGAGAAAAGGGGAAAAAAATGGGTCTTCTAACGTTTATTTGGAAGAAGAAAAAGTAAAGTTGAAAAAGTAAATATTAGCCAAAAGCACTTTTGGCTGAGAAAAAGTTAAAAATTTTTGCTTTTTCATCTGTGAAAAAGCACTTATTTTAAGTTGAAAAATTTTCTAAAATGATGTCTGTTCCTTAATACTTTTAAGGGATAAGCACTTTTTTATTGCAAAAGGCCATTTGAAAAGTAAAGAAGAACGGGGCCTAAAGCATATAAAATACATTTAAAGTAAAGCTTATTTAACATACGAACTTTCCTCAGTTACAAAAACGACCAAAATGACCTATTCATCAAATACTTTGTTTTCCTCCCAATCTACACCCAAATTTCGTTTTTCTTGATCTATAATACAACATTTAACTTATTTAATCATCATATTATTCAATTTAGCCCAAAAACACATTATGGAAAAATTTACATTTTTGCCCCTAACTTTTCATCATTTTACAATTTAGTTCCTAGGCTCGTAAAATAAATTTCTTTCAATTTCATCACAACCTAAGCCTAGCAATTGTTATTTATACTCATAACAGCCCACATTTTTCATTTATTAACACTTTTCTACACATTTTATAGGCTTTTACAAATAATTCTCTATTTGACGTTTTTATCGAAAATCACTTTACAAACATTGTTTATGTAACACCCCTAACCCGTATTCGACACCGGAATAGGGTTACGAGGCATTACCAGATGATACATCTCATTCACATACATTTATACATTCATAATCAAAATCCATCACAATGTCCCATATAAGGCTTTACGAGACCTTAAAACATGTTTAGAAGTGGTTCGGGACTAAACTGATAACATCTGCAAACTTTAAGAAACTTAGAAAATTTTCTTTAATTACAAGGTCACATGCCCGTGTGAACAGGCCGTGCGCCTCACACGGTTACCAGACACGCCCGTGTCATAGACCGTGTGAAAACAGGGCATACATAATGACTTGCACCACACGGCCGGAGACACGCCCGTGTGCCTTGTCCGTGTGAAAACTGGAGGGTTTACTGACTTGGGTCACATGGCCAACGACACGCTCATGTGTTTAACTCGTGTACGAGACTGACTTAAATTCGTAGGGCTAACCTAGGGGACACACGGTCATGTAACATAGCCGTGTGTCGCACACGGCCGAGACACACGCCCGTGTCTCTGCCCGTGTGGACAAAAATAGGTTATTTGAAAAGTCAATTTGCCACCTTACAATCATGCATATAAATCAACCTATTTGGTACCATTTCAAGTCATTTATAAGCAACCAAAACCCACCAAAACATACACATAACATACCATATATAATCAACCATTTTAACTAATCATTTCCATATTCAAATTATACCAAATCATTATGCCAAAATCATCACAACTTGCATATATTCCCTATTCATTAATTTATTATAATATCATCTACTTCATATCACAAAACTCATCGTATCATCACCTCAAACTAAACTAATTCATAAAGAATTATATGCATTACATATAACACTTACCAAACACTTAATTCAAGCCAACTTAAATGGTTATACATACTACATTTACAAGCCAAATCTCATGGCTAATATCAAGACTCAAAACATACCAAAATAACACTAGCCTATACATGCCATATACCATATATATACAAGCTTCAAAAGTACCAACAAGATGATTGATAGTGTGATGACGTTTCCTGACGATTCTCGAATCCAAGCTAGCTTCGATGATCTATAAAACATAGACAAATAACACACGGTAAGCTTCATAGCTTAGTAAGTTCGTACCAAAAATACTCAACAGTTCATATTATCTAAATCATCAACTAATAGACACTTAGTAGTTATCATATCATCATTCAATTCTAACCCATAACCATTTATCATGTATATACCATTTCATTAAGCTTCTTACACATAGTATCAACTACCACATAGGTATCTTACATACCTGTACTTTCTCGTATTCATTTATTTCATCCTCACTTCTTTGTTCAATACGTTAAATCGTTCGAGAATCTTTCAATGCTTCAAGAACTCGCACACTTAGTGCATTAATGTTTAGCCGTAGTAATAACGATATCGCACACTTAGTGCCATCATATTGAACCGAAGTTATCTCAGCATTACACACTTAGTGCCATATAAAACCGAAACTATTTCAATTCGCACACTAAGTGCTGTATATAGCCGAAGCTATCTTGAAACGTACACTAATTGCCAAACATAGTAGACTTGTCATCGTACACAGTCGTAGTCACAAATATACAATTTATGCATTATTGAAGCATTAAAAACATAATTATAACCAAATTTATCACGTACGAACTTACCTTGTACTCAGAATGGACTAATTAGATCAATTACTCGATAACCTTCGATTTACCTCGATCTAAATCCGAGTTCTTTCTTTCTTGATCTATATGTATTCAAAATTTACCCATTTAATCACCAATTCATTCAATTTAATTGGCAAACACATAAATGGGCATTTTGCAGATTAGCCCTCTAAAGTTACACATTTATTCAATTTAGTCCCTATTTCACAAAAAATACAAATTACACAAAATTTATTTACACCCAAGCCTAGCCGAATTTCCTAGGGACCCCTAGTAGCCCAAAAATTTCATTTATTTCACAATTTAACCCATTAGTTTACACTTTTCTCAATTTAATCCCCAATATGCATTTTTACTCAAAATCACTTTACAAAACATGTATATCAAGCACCAAGCTTTCATAATTCATCATCATCTATCACAAAACTCAAGCATTCATCAATGGAAACTCACAATTTCATCAACCAATTCAAAAATTGAGGCATGGGCTAGCTAGTACTCAAAGCAACGATCACAAAAACATAGAAATCATCAAAAACCAAGCAAAAGACATTCCTCAATCAAGCTCAACCATAGTCGAACCCTAAATGAACTTTTATCTTTTCTTTTCTTATGATTTTTAGTGATAGTGATGATAATTAAAGCATATAATGACTTTGTTTTATTTAATATAACATTAATAATCAAATACCAATTTTACCCCTTTATTAAACCATATAAAAATCACTTAATACAAGCCCATTTATGTCCATCCATCATTCAAATGGTCTAATATCATCATAAGGACCTTTGATTATAAAATCCATAACACTTAAGCACTTTTAACATATGGAATGCCATTTTTACAATTTACGCGATTAAGTCATTTTTATCAAATCGAACACACAAACGTTAAAATTAGCACCAGAAAATTTCACACATATAAAATCACATACTGTAAACACATAAAGTAATATTTTTTGACCTCGGATTTGTGGTTCCGAAACCACTGTTCCAACTAGGGTCTAAACCAGACTATTACAGTTTAACTAACAATGAACATGCATTTTCTACAATCAAACATCAAAATACATGCACATCCAACATGGGTAAGATTTTAGACTTTAACTTTCTTTCAATTTGTCCTTGAAATAGCTGAATCAAGTTACAATGATCTCAAAAATATAAAAATCATTAAAAATGGGACAAGAACGGACTTACAATCGAGCTTGAAAGCTTGGCCAAACCCTAGCTAGGTCTCATATTCTAATTTTTGGCTATGAGGATGAAATTGAAGAAGATGAAATCCTTTATTTAGTTATTTTAGCTTTATTTATCAAATTACCCATTTACCCCTCACTTAAACTTTGAAATTTTACTTATTCCATGTCCATTTTTGTCGATCCTAAAGTATAATGGTCTAATTACCATTTAAGGACCTCTAATTTAGAATTTCATAACAATTTACTACCTTTAGCCTATAGAACTCAAATTTTGCACCTATTGCAATTTAGTCCTTCTAGTCAAATTGAGTACTCAATCGATAAAATTTCTTAACGAAATTTTCATACAATTATTCTATCATGCTGTAAACCTTAAAGAAATAGTAAAACAAATATTTCTACTTCAAATTTATGGTCCTGAAACCACTATTCTAATTTGATCCAAAAATGGGTTGCTACAATAATAACTTTTATGGGATCTCTTTAGTTTTAGTTTTTAGGTTAATTTGTAGTTTTAGGTTGCTGCAATTTTCCTTAAATTTCTTTTGCAATTTTCTCTTCTTGTTCCATTGATTCTGCACTTTAAATATTAATAGATTTTAGTGATTTCCTTATTCAAAGTTTGCAATCAAACAATCAAAACGAGGAATCTTATGTTCTCACTCCATCAAAATCATCAAATCAGAGCTTCATCAAATCCAAATTCAAGAAATTTCTAAACCTTCTTAATTTTCGTTTTATTTAATTGCTTAAATGAACATGAAAATGATAGGGTTTGGGTTTATTAAGATAATCATGAACTAATTTTCTTAGGTAGTTGGTTAATTGAAATGTTGAATAATTATCTTAAGGTTTATGGACTAAATTGAATAATTAGACTAAACTGAATAAAAACCAAAACTCAAAATTAACGACTCTAGGTGAAAATATTGATAAGGGAGATTGAGAGGAAATCTTATTGTGTAAGAATTCAATTGTCCCTATTTAGTTTAAGTTAGATCAAGAGATAAATCGAACTAAAATGTAAATTGGGTAAATTATAGATTGAGAGATATTAACTAATTCGATTAGAAAATTATTCTACTAAATTTCCTAATCTAAGAGTTAATTATGAACATGGAAATTAACCAGCTACCATTTTGTCTTGATTATCTCTTTTACAAATTTGGATATCTTTACAATTAGGTCCTTAGATATTAGTTTAGCCTCAAACATTCTATTTATTTTTTGTTGTACTATAGGTTGTTTAGTACTAACTATTTAGACTTTCTAGCTTGCATTCTTATTGACGTGAATTCAATTTTTTTATCGATCTCTTATGGATTCGATCATTGGGATACTCTATAAGGTGTTTCATTGTATTTTTTTATATAAATATTGCAAGTAGACTTGTTATACCAGCAATACACTGCACATGTTATATATCTTTATAATTTTCTCTGTTGAATACATGTACGCTGAAGCGCGATTTTGTCATAATTTTAAAGTTCAATAGTTTTTAATTAAATTCATATGATAAAGTTAAGGTGCAATAACAATGAATTTATTAAATTATTATACTTCTATGAAAATTTTGAGACTAAAAAATGTTAAAGAAATGAAATTGTAAAAGACAAAATTATATAATAATAACAATATTACATTTTATCAACCAAACATTTGGATCTTATATTCTAGCTAAATGAATCGAAGTAAATTAATTTTACATTCCACTCGTAACCTTGCATTTTTGTAACCTTATTACGAAACGTAATATTTTGTTGAAGGGGACCAAACTTACCATTGGTTGAAGGGATTAAGGCTTCTTGTTGGCACTCGATGACTAAGGTTCAAACTTTGTTGATTAATAACTTCCTCAATTTGTAATTAGACTAGTAGAAAAAAGGCACAATGACAAAATGAGCTCTTAATGTTTACAAATTTTATCTATTTGGCCCTTGTTCTTTTTTAAGCTAAATTTAACCTTCAATATTTTTAAAAATGGTTGAATTTAACTATCAATTTTTTTTAAAAGCTATCAGTCTTTTCGAAAGAGCTAAATTGTTGTTTTTTTAAGAGAAATGCTGACCAAAATATTAAAATTTTAAACATGGTAGCCTATAATGCAATCCGCGTGTACTTCATACAATTTTCTTAAATTTTTAAATTTTTTATTTTTAAATATTTTTATATTATTTGTTAATATGACATATAAGAGAAATAATAATGTGTCAACATCGTATACTTAAAAAATTAATGGTTTAGTTAATATTTTGATAAATTTAACTCAATAAAAAAATGAAAATTAAATTTACAAAAATTGTAAATGTTAACCGCTAATTTGTAATTATCCCATAGAAAATTTTTGGCAAAGCTCGGTCCACAATCAGATCCAGTTGCTCTATCGTAAAAGACGCTGTCGTTTCACCACATCACCGTAAGAAAGCTACTAATCATTCCTTTCTTCTCGTCTCCACTCTTCCTTGAACTCAAACCGGTTTCTTTCCCCTTCGAATGGAAATCGATCCACTTCCAAACGGTAGCGGTTCGAATGCCGCAACAAGCCCCGAAACCGCAGCAGCGACAACCGCAATTACCGTCGCATCGAACACGACGCCGTCCTCGAAATTGAGCCATCTGACGGAATCGTTAAAATTAGAGCACCAATTCTTGCGTGTTCCTTTTGAACATTTCAAGAAAACAATCCGAACCAATCACCGAACAGTCGAGAAAGAAGTCTCTGCCGTTATTTCAAGCGTCACTGACGTGGCTGACTCCGACGAAATATCCAAAGACGATGCCATTTTGAGTCTCACTTCCCTTGTTTCCCGTTTGCAAGGCATCAAGCGCAAGGTAAAAGAAGAGATTTTTTCTTTCTTTCTTTTTAAGTTAATTTAATGTGATCTGTATTGGAATTAGCAAAATTATGTTCCTTTTAACTTTTGGAGGTCTAAAAGGCAGAAAGTAGTTTTGGATATTTTGAGTGAAAAATGGCTATGTTTTTATATGATCTAAAATTAATGAATTTTTATGAAAATGAAGAGAATAATTAATTCGATGTAAAAGAGCTGGACTTGTATGAAAGTTGAAATTTTGACAATTTCACTTAAATTTGATAATATGAATTTGTAGAATTAAAGCAAGAATAAATCTAAAACTCGTCAATTTGTATGGAAAGTTGAAATATCGAATAAGTTGAAGAGTTTTGAATCTTATCTTACTGGATTAAGGGATAAATTATGTTTAATTGCAAAACTGTCTAACCTAAATTAAGTAATGGTCTGTAGAAACCCCTGCCAATATTGTTCACTTTTTTGCTTTACATACGCGCGCATACATATATCTGTTTATCAATCGGCATTTTACGTAATTCAATAATTTTTATTCAATTTAACAAGTATAACCTTTGCAGATTAGTTGGTCGCTGTATTTAGTAGTCACGGTAGATTTATTTTTCTTCTTATCTGAGCAACTGGATTGTATTTTGTGTTTTAGTAATTTATTATCCAAAGTACTGAGTAGCCCTTCTTAAGTCGTTAATGCATAGTGATCTACTAAAGTCTATATGTTCTTTATCATCCAGTTGGAAGAGGGGAGTCATGCAGAGAACTTGCAAGCTCATAGGTGTCGTGCTCGTCTTGATCACTTAGATTCAGCTGATGCTGAGAACCTTTCTGAATGGAATAATGTGCAATTGAAGCGGATCCTTGTGGACTATATGTCGCGTATGTCATACTATGACTCTGCAATGAAGCTGGCAGAAAGCAGCAACATACAGGTACTTTACATGCTTGCTTCATTTCATATAGACATGACAATGTTAGACCTGACATGAAGAAATAACAGTAACACAACATATACCATGTCTCCAAACCTATATATATATTATTAAGGTATCAAATTTATATAAATTAAATACCTTGAATGCGATAATAACATGGTGAAATGTATGCACGAATTCTCAATTCTAATTTCATAAGTTTTCTATGGAGTTAGCCACTAAAAGTATGCTCTGCCTTTTTTTATAATCAGAGAATAAGATAGGACTAACAAGCAGAATTACATTGAATCAGGATGGCATTGTATTTTCTTTATATTAATACATGTTTTAACCTTTTGAATTAGAATGTTTTGTCATTCAGCAGTTATCTAGCTTTGGCTGGACAGTTTTTTTTCCTTAAATGCTCATCACTGAAAACATTCTTGTCATCTTTGCCTGTATCTTCACAACATTTTCCAATTAATTCCTCGTATAACTGTGGAGGTCCAATAGAGGCTTTATGCTTGTTTTGGCATACATTTAGAAGTTACGGCTGTTCATAAGTTTCACATCACATGCAACCTCTCTAGAGAACTAGCTTGGTTTAACCAAGATTCTGCTGTTTTCTTTGAATTAAACATGTCTTTATATAAAATAAATAAAATTATCTTTTCCATCACCATTTGCCTACAAATATGCTTATACTTAATTGAATGTTTTTGTGCCAGGAACTTGTCGATATTGATGTTTTCCAAGAAGCTAAGAAGGTTATTGATGGCCTTAGAAATCAAGAGGTGGGTCCTGCCCTTGCCTGGTGTGCAGATAACAAATCAAGGTTGAAGAAATCCAAGGTATGCATTCATTCATTATGTCTTCTTCGTTATCATGATCGTTTTCCTCTCTTTGTTCCACTTGATGTTTTAACCTCCACGATTCTCTAAGAGTTAAATATACTTGAGCTGTGATTTTGGATTATCAGCATTATGCTATGTTAAATTTCTCTCTTAACTGCATTCATTAAATATAGATTTTTTTTTAATACTTGCTATAAAAAATGTGGGCACCCTTAAACATTTCGACCTGAGATTTCAGATTGTATCTAGTATTATATCTCAGATTCAATCATTTTTGTTCTTCTTTTATGAAAGAGCAAATTCGAGTTCCAGTTGAGACTTCAGGAATTCATTGAATTGGTACGAGCTGAGAACTACATGCGCGCTATTTCGTACGCTCGAAGGTACCTTTCCCCATGGGGAGCAACTCATTTGAAAGAATTGCAACGAGTCATGGCAACTTTGGCCGTTAGAAGCCACACTGAATGTGCAAAATACAAGGTGAATTTAATCCCTCTTTAAAATAGACTACTGGTTCAAGTTAGTTTATTTGCTTGTTATGCTCAGTGGAATGACTGGTTTACAATGCTAAAGATGAAAGAACAGGAAGTAATCGAAGCAAAAATCAAGCATATCAATTGCTTGATTTACATCATCAATGACCTTATAAATGTGGCATATTAGTAATATACAGAGCAAAAGAAAATGTGTAAATACCCCTAAATTCCATGTACTATAGGGTTTGGAGCAATTTAGTTCCTCTAATATTAGGAATTGAGCAAATAAGGACTGTTAGTCGGTGTTAATAGTTTCCGTTGGTTTTATATGACATGACAATTAAAAAGAAAGAAAAATCCAACTCTAAAAGAAGAAACACGTGGCTTATGATTGAGCTTTCTTTATTTGATTAATCCATGCCATTTTGTAATAAAAGAAAATGAATAAATTCGTAGATTGGTTACTGGCTAAGGGAGAAGCAAAAAAAGGGAAAAATGAAGAAGTGCTGAGGGTTTCAATTCTGAAAGTTGGGGACTGAAAACACAATTTTGATTTTATGATTTGGAGTCTCCAAAATCATGGGCTTGGGTTTTAGTTTTGAACAAGAAATCGAAAAACAATGGTTGGTTTAGGGTTTCACGATTTGGGATTTCTAAAACAACTGTTTCCAATTGGGGTTGCTTTGAGTTGCAGTTAGGGTTCGTAATGATGGATTTCAGATTTCTGATCAGATTTCCAGTGGCTTTCAACTTGATTTCGCACAGATTTTGGGTTGTTGATGCCGTTGCTTCAGTTTGGATTGGGGCCATTAATGATGAATTTCAAATTTTGAGCGGCTGATTGGGTTTCACATTGTTGCTACTGTGTTTTTTTTGGGTGGGTTAATGGGTAACCTCGAGATGCCATAACCCTTTTGTTTTGTTGCCGGTGTCGTAAGAACTAGAAGTCGAATTGGTTGGATCTTTGGTTCCTGGTTGAACCAGATGGCTCAGCCACTTTAAAAAATTTTAAAAATAAATTAATAATTAAACAATTCCATAAAAATATTGAAACTTAGAAAAGAAAAATAAAAAATATATTTACAAAAAATTGAAGATAAAAATAAAGGAAAACATAGTAAAAAAGATTCAAATTTTTATTAAAAATTAAAAATAAATAAATAATCTGGTTTTTTTGAATTTTTTTTAACCAGTTTTTTTACTGGTTTGAAACGGTTCTACCTATTTCAATTATCTGGTCTGTCTGGTCACAATATTGTGTTTTCTTTTGTTTTCTTTTAAGTCTAATTACGTGGATATTAGGGTAACATTCATAAGGAATGATCCTATAACATTTTGACATGTCTTTTAGAGTTGGATTTTTTTAATTGCCACATCAGATAAAACTAACAGAGACTATTAATTTTGCTATTGATTGTTTGTATTTGCTCACATTCTAACAATAATTGACAAACAATCCTTTAAATGTGGAACATTAGTAATAGACAAACAATCTTGTTTTTGGCACTAATTTTTTGTATTTGGATAATGCAGCTAAAATTTTATTATTTTAGAGCATTACATCTTTTCGCCTAATTTTATTCTGCAGCTCAACAATCCTATTGCTTTCTTTCCATGGTATGTTTGTAGGAATGATAGAAAATTGGAAAGAAAAAATAATGTTCTTTCCACCTATTGCTTGATATGATTGAGAAATGAGGAAAGAAAATTGAAAGTATATTATTTTATCATTTTAGCCTCTTTAAGTTAAGATACTATTATAGCCTCTTTCCACCTCTTGCTTGATATGACTGAAAAATGAGAGGAAAGAAAATCTGTTGTTAGCACCTGTACTTTGACAAAACTTGAGATTTAGTCCTTGTACTTAAAAGGGTAAAAATTAAGTTCTCTTACTTTTTTTATTTAAAAATCTTAGTCCAATTAAAATTGTAAGTATTTTCCATCAATTTGGCATGATGCTTAGGCTGCTGTCATTTTGCGTGGTATATGATATTGATAGACAAAAATAAACATGTTAAATTGACATATTTTAACGAAAACTACCAACGATGATAATGATTGAACTAGGATTTTTAAATTGAAAAAGTAGGAGGATTGATTTTTTAACTTTTAAAGTATACGGGTTAAATCTCAAATTCTATAAAAGTACAGGGACTAACAGCGTATTTTAACCTTCTAAAACATGATAGATGAATTCGTAAATATCCAGTAATATGCACATGGCTCGCACCATTCATTTCTTTCATATTTTCTTTCCAATTTGGAGTGATTTGCTTTTGTTATTAGGTTTAAAAAATGACACTGCTTTATATTTTTTCTTCTCCCTTTTCTTTCCTACCAAGCATTCTAAAAATTCATTTTCTTTCACTCTTTTTCTTTTCTTTCTTTTTTTTATTGGTCAAGAAAGGAACTGCATTCATAAAAAACAACTAAGTCTTTATCTGATACAAAATAACCCCTTTAGCGTCCACTTCAAGTAGCGGAATAACAGTAGTAGGAGGGGAATTACAAATACAAAAGCAAAGAGAAAATTACAATATGAGGGAGAGGATGTTTGAAAATTACTCCCTAGTTGGGCAAGGGCATATACACATCTGTTCCCTTCACGAAAGATGTGACTCAAGCTCCTAGAATTCAAAGTTTGAAAAGTCCGCACATCTTTCCACTTTTCTGCCCTCTAACATCCTCTAACCTTTTCACTCTACCAAGCACAACCTTAAAGCTCCAGTATGATAGTCTTGTGAGAGCTAATAACGCTTGGGGTTGTAACAAAGCTCATACAATTCTTTTAATCAGGTTTTGTTTGAACCTAAGCAGTGGGACTTCCTGGTGGATCAGTTTAAACAAGAATTCTGCAGGTTATATGGCATGACTCTGGAGCCATTGCTGAATATTTATCTACAAGCGGGCTTGTCCGCTTTGAAAACTCCGTATCCTTGCTGTAACTGCAATTACATAACTACCTATTGTTTAACTTATATTATCTGCCAACTTAGCAGCCTCCGTGTCAGCAGAGTACTCATTAAATCAATTTACGGAGAAGATACAGGAATTTTACTTTTTATGTGAAATGCTTTTTCGAACCAAGTTATCCTCTTTAAGTTTTCAGCATCTTTGTACTGAGGCAAACATGATTTTGAAAACTCCGTATCCTTGCTGTAACTGCAATTACATAACTACCTATTGTTTAACTTATATTATCTGCCAACTTAGCAGCCTCCGTGTCAGCAGAGTACTCATTAAATCAATTTACGGAGAAGATACAGGAATTTTACTTTTCATGTGAAATGCTTTTTCCAACCAAGTTATACTCTTTAAGATTTCAGCATCTTTGTACTCAGGCAAACATGATTTTTCGATTGACATATGATTAGATACTGTTATGAAGATGACTGCACCAAGGAGGACCCATTGTCACAGGACAGCTTCCGGAAGTTGGCCATGCCTTTACCATATTCCAAGCAGCATCACTCAAAGCTTGTTTGCTACATAACCAAAGAGCTGATGGATACTGAAAACCCACCACAAGTCTTACCTAATGGCTATGTCTACAGCACTAAGGTTCATATTTGACCTCAGAACTGTTTACATTTTCTTCACTCATGTTAATCATATTTCTGGATAATTTACACTCTAGATTATTGAACTTAGCATCAACTTTCATGCAGTTCTCAAACTTTTAATTTCATCACTGAACTTCTATTATTAATAAATTAGGCCACTTTTGTTAATTCTGTTAAGTTTAATAGAAAATCTTAGTATGCATAACGAGGCTTATTCTTTACATCTTATAAAGATAATGCCTAAAATATGTGGCCTGTTCTTAACATCTCATAATTATAGTGCCTAAAATATTTACCAAGTGTGCATGCGTTGGGTTCTTTTTTTACTGACAGAACACTTTGTTTTCCTTTCTAAAATGAAACCAGAATGCACACCTGGTAAAGGAATTACTTAAAATGTTGGTTGGGCATTATCTTGATGACATAAGAATAAGCCACGCATGTATACATTCGAAGTCAGCATTTTTGTTAAATTCACTTAGTGTAAGTGACCTAATTTGTTATAAAAGTTCAGTAATGTGATTGAATTAAAGTAGATGTTAGGTTTCGTGTCTTGGAATGTAAATTACCTATATCATTCTCAAAAGTCTTATTGTGATGTCACTTGTGTGGTAGGCTCTGAAAGAAATGGCTGAGAAAAACAATGGTAAAATTACATGTCCAAGAACGGGTCTGGTGTGCAGTTATTCTGATCTGGTTAAAGCATATATCTCATAAATTGGCATGGCTGAAGATGGTAAATAATCCATTTTTTATGAGAATTGTTACGTCAAGTTGTTGGTAATTTCTTGGACCTATCTGTAAATAGGTAACATTCAGAAAATTCTGATTTAAGAACTAATGTGCAAGTTCTTCTTGCACCTCAACTTGTTAGGTTTTGAAGAATTTACCTCGTGTAAATATGCAGAAAACGTGTCTGTTTTTAAATTTACTTGTAATTGTTGTTAACTTGTTACCTGTTTAATAATTAGCCAAGAATAAGTTATAAGCATCATTTCCTGTTTGGTGATTATGCAAAAGGTGTTCTATTCTATTTGTTGTGCTGTATTGAGAGGTTAAGGCTTGCTCATGAGCAAGTTTAGTGTCGGATATGGTTACGCAAAAACACTTTTGAGCCATGCAGTTGATTTTATAGATTGCATTACCTGGGCTTGGTTGACTTCCTTTGAACACTTTGTCGTCCCTAAGTTTCCATACTATCTGGTGCTACATACGCATGGATCCTTAATCTGTCCTCGTCAGAACCATTTTCCCTTTGAATACACGATTGTTACTATTGAACTGTCTCTTCCTGTTATTCTTCAGTCCGAACATTCAAATGACAACTGAACCATAATGCTTTTGCAACAAAGCAGTCCTTAAATAAATGATCCAGAGTCTCCTCTTCCAAATTACATATGAGACAAATCATTCACTCTTATAGATCTCTTTTTCAGTTCAGCACCTAAAGGTAAAGCATTCTTGCAACACTTCCAGGGAAAAACACAGATTCATGTTCCATAATTTCGTCAAATTATATCCATTACCTTTAGAGTCGAGTTCCCATATTTTATCTTCCGCAGGTGATGGTATGCGCTTTTTACTGAAAACTTATGCCTCTGCCTTGGTAGAGAGAAAAACTTCGTTTAACCCGCTTCGTCACCCATCCTTCCCCAAGCTCTTGTAGAACACGGTGGAAGTCCCAAGTTTTAAGGGTAGGATCTATGATTTTGTTAATACTCATTCCTTGATTTCCAACCTGGTTATCTGAAAACAAGAGAAAGGAGTTTGCCTCTATCCCAACTCTAATCACCTCTCCAAATTTGCATGTCAACACCATTTCGACGTGCATCTAGACTTTTCCATAATAATGATTCTGCATTCCTTGGACTCACATTATAAAAATGTTGTCTGAAAATATTTTCCTGAAAGTAGTTGTTGAGCCAAGTTTCTCGGACATGTGAGCAGTCTCCAGTCTTGTTTAACTAACAACACATCATTTGAAACCTCCAGATTCCTAATTCCTAGCCATCCTATCGACTGGCATAATGTGTCCCAGTTATACATATGTAGTTTCCGTTGATGTAGATCATGTCTCCACCAAAAGCTGAAGTATGCAATTAGTATTTTGGTGCCTTGAAGCAGGACATCAAACAAATAGGAATAGAAGACAAAACAGACTGAATTAATGTATATCTACCACCTTGGGAGAGACACGAGGACTTCTAGCTTAGCCAACTTCGCTTTCATCCTTTCAAGAAACAACTGAAAGAATTAACTTCTTATTAGTAATTAATCCCATCTGGATACCCAAGTATTTACTTGGTTCGGTACCGGACATCCATCGTTTACGCTTCGCCAAACCTGAAGGGCAAAAGAACAGGAAGACTTGCATAAGCATCAAAGTTCTGACTTTTTCAAGAGCACGACAAGAGTGTATTGTGGCATTGAAGAACAATAAACACAATTGTAAATAATAGGTGCGAAACTGTAGGACAATCTCTGGCAATTTTTATACCCTGGATTTTGTGTTGCACTTCAACTTTGATTAACAAGGACAATGCATTTTGACAGAAGAGAAATAGATAGGCGACAAGGGATCTCCTTGACGTAGACAACGCTTTGGTGCAAACGATTCTGTTGGGCACCCATGAACAAGTAGTTGATAAGAGATAGTACTAACACATTGGAATATGAGTTGTCGCGGGCGTTCAATAGATCCCATTGTTGTTTCCATAGTACAGAAAAAAAAAAGTGTCAACTAACATGACCATATACTTTACACATATCCACCTTAAGTTCACCTAAGAGTCCTTTGCCCTTTTTCTTCTGTCTGGTTGTATGAATAATTTCCGACCCTAACATAATATTATCTACAATATTACGCCCAGGGATAAAAGCCTTCTCATAGGGCGTAATCAATCTATTAACCAAAACCTTTGCACATAATTTATATGCAACATCACATAAGCTAATTGGTCATTGTGAGGACTATTACTTTTCGACACCAGGTGATTAATATCTTATTCAATTCCTTAAGCAAGATTGTGCAGTTAAAGAGCTTACAATATTCCAATAATGCTGATAGAAGAAACCGGGTTTGTCATCAATTCCTGGCGCCTTATGTGCTCCTATCTGGAAGACTGTTCTTTGAACCTCTTCCTCAGTAAATGGATGATCCAATAGCTTCCTATGCCCCTGCGACAAACAACGTAAATGTAATCTTGTAAAATTGTATGGACCTCTTGCTAACAATATAATTTCTTTCTGTACTTTGGAACCTTCTTATAATTTGGTGCTTATCAGATTTGGCAAGTTAGATATGGGAGTTGGAATTGAAGTTATAGCTTTTAAAATTCCTCACAAACAAGAGAAGGATATATTACTTCATCGAGCACATCTTCTTTTGCTTTGTTTAAGTTTGAATGTTGTTTTAACCTTGGTCTTCTCAATGAAAATTATTTAATTTAGTCTTTAAATAATAGAATTTTAAGTTAATATATATGATAAAATTGCATGTTGCACTCTTTAAAGAAAAACTCTATATAATCTTTTTTAAAGGGTTAAATATAAAATTAGTACTCGAACTTGTCTATTGTTTTTAGATTAGTATTTATAGTTTTTTTTTTTAAATTGGTACTCGGAACTTTTTTTCCGTCTACCAGTTTGGTACCTAAACCTAACTACGTTAATTTTTTGCTGACATAGCAGCACTGGCCATTCGCTCGCTACCACATGTCACCCTCTTTGGCTGCAAATTAGACCCCTTTATTATTTTTCCTTTCATTCTCTTTTAATTTTTTTTCCTTTAAAAACATAAAAACTTTTTTTTTCTTTCATCCAAAACAAATCACGATTTCATTCCTTTTTTATTTTTTATTTTTTTTTCATTTATTCTCCCTATTCCTCTTCTTCTAACCCTAGTAATTGTCTCCATGAGTCACCGCCATCCATGGCCTTCTTCAGTCGATTCGACCATCAAAACCCTTCTCTTTTCTTCGCCTTCTCAAATCTTACCTTGTATTTTCAAGAAAATTTCTTTAAAGCAAAAAAAAAAAACAAGGTTTGATCCTTGATCTTTGAAATTATACTCTCCGTCTGTTGATGAAAGACTAAGGAGGCTTCTAGTGAGGCTGAGAGTGAGTTGAGGAGCCAAAGGAAGCAGTAATAGCGTCGTTTCCATGGCAACAACAGAGAATCGATTTTTTTGGAGCCTAATAGAAGTTCTTCAAGTCATGGAGTTAAAAGGTCAGGGAGGGATTGCCCCTGTTGTTCATTGGATCCATAAGATTTTTCAGGGTTTTATAAATTTTTGTATTTTTTTTTTAGTTATTGCTCTCTTTTTGGGTTATAAATTTTTTATTTTCAAATAATTTTAAATTCTTGTAATTATTTTTTTAGGTTCTTCCTCTTATTTTGGGATCTTGTTATCATATTAGGCTATTATTTTTTTTCTAGTTGCAATGATGTTGGGTTGAAAATGTTAGTTATTTGTTTGTTCTTTGAATGTATTGAGTTCTTTATTGTTTGTTATTTGTTAATTGAGACCATTATACTAGAAAAGGCTCATTCCCTACTTTATTTACAAAGAATGGGCCACTTTAAATTTTATTTACGGAAATGGGCCAAAAAAACCAAAACGCGCCTACATGGGACGTGAACGTACTTTTTCCTGTTCTCAAATTGAATTTTTAAAAAAGACCATTTTTTTAAAATATTATAAAAATAGACTAATTTTTTGAAATTTACAAGAATAAGCCTTTACAAAGACCCAAAATGACAACACCAATTTTTATTTTAGTTTAAGGTGTCACCAATTAATATGAAAATAAAATTTACAAAATAAATCTTTATATAGGCCCAAAGTTTCATTTCTCTTATTCTCTTAAGTAATATAGGATGTGAGATATGTGTATATATAGAGCCATGCATAGGTTTGCAACTTGTTCCTAAACAATATGGGATTTCTTCATCTTTTAACTAATAACATAAGATTAAAAGACTACATTTTATTTTATAATTTTTTTACAAAATAATTTCTATTTTTTTATATTTTGTTAACATTTTCCCATATTATAAAATTATCTTTTGAGATCTTTAATCTTGTTGCATTTTAAAATTGTTAGCATATACAAAAGGACCATTAAAAAAAAATTGCACATATGACACTTATACATGCAATAATCTTCTATTCAATTTTAAATGTTTGAAGTTAATATCCATACAATTCTAATTTTTAAAATAATTTTCAATTATTCAAATTTAAAAGTTATACTTTTAATTTTTTTTATTTATTTTATTTTATATTATGAATGTTTGATTAATAAATAAATGGTGAGTATTTGGTACTCAAATACTATATTTTCTTGTAATTTTAAAAAATTGATATATCTTTTTTAAATATTTATTTATTTTTAATATTTTACTATACTCATTAATTTTTTAATCCTAATTTTAATTTAATATTCATCACCTAATGAATGCTGGTAAATTTATTTCAAATGTACTTTGACTAGATAGATAATCTATTTAAACATAGTATATAATTATGTTAAATAAGCTTTTTTATAGAAATATATAATATACATAAAATATAATAATTATTTTTCATATTTTTATATCTAGATTAAATTACATTAGTAGTCACTTAACTTTGATTTTTTTTGCTATCAAATTATAAAAACTTACATAATGATCACTTAACTATTAGTAATTTTTTAAATATTTAATTTTTAATATTTTACCATACTCATTTTATATTTTAGAATTTTTTACTTATAGATTTTAAAAGTTTTATTTATAATGTAACAAATGTTAAGTTTTTGTAAAAAAATTTAAACTTTATAAGTAAAAAAATATAAAATATAGTGTAGCATTTAATCTTATGTTTAGTTAAAAGAGAAAGAAATCTCACATTGTTTAGGAACAAGTTGCAAACTATTCATAAGTCTATATAAACACATATCTCATATTCTATATTGCTTAAGAAAAAAAGAAAATGAGCTTTGGATTTATATAAAATCGATTTTGTAAGTTTTATTTCCATATTAATTGGTGACTCCTTATTTTTTTTAAAAAAAAAATGTTGCCACTTTGGGACTCAAAATATAAAACTGAGATAAACTCAAAACTAGTAGCTAAAAAGAAGAAAAAAAAAATGAATACCATTTTTTTTTTTTTTGCTCTTTGAGAAAAGAATAGAAAACATGTTTAGCTACCAGGAGAGGAATTGAAATCAGCCATTAAAAGTAAACGTGGTTAGCAAAGAAAAGGAAATTGGAAAGAAGAAAAGTCACCACGAAAAAGAAAGAAGGAAATTTTAAATGATTTTTAATATTTTTTTAGATTATAACATCATCATAACATCATTTATGCCATGTGTCATAGTCTTATTCTGTCTCCTGTCATGAAGTTAACGACATTAGAATCAGGTATTAAACTCATGGACAGAAAAGTTCAAGTACCAATCTGAGACAAAAAACCATAAATATCAATTTGAGAGAAGTGGACAAGTTCGAATATCGATTTTATATTTAACCTTTTTTAAAATGATGAAATATAAATTAATAATTAATAAAATTATATTTTAACCTCTCAAAAATTTATAATTTAATTTTGACCTCCACTAAAAAAAATTATGGATTCGCTCCTAGTTGTTTTCATTTTCGATAGAGATAAAATTTTTAGTTTTTACTCTTTCTCGTAAAAAAAAATTAAATATAAAATAAACTATTTTATTTAATTGTTTTAATTTTTTTAGATATAAAATATTAATTTATTTAAAACTAGTTTCTTTTCCATGACATACATGGTTTATTTTTTTTATACTAATTGTTTAATAATTTTACATTATTTTATATTAAATAAACTTAATAATTGATTACTTTTTTTTAATTTAGTAGACTTTTCTCTATTAATTTCGTATAAAATATACGAAGAATTATTTTTAATACGATACATGTAGAGAACTACATTAACATCTAGCCCATAGTGTCACATGCTTAAGTGCAAAGCCCGTGACCATGGCACAATATGCGCCCCATGGAGGTCTATCGATATAATGGGGATCATTTAGCCCATGAGAACAAGTCCTAGTCAAACAATTGCTGGAGAAGCCTGTCAAATTGAAGCTTGGTTAGCCCAATAATGAAGATATGACAATATAGGCTATTTTTAGTAAATATGAAATCATATCTTGGAGATTTGATTTGATATGATGTAATCTTGTAAATCCCTAAAATCAAGGGATAGGCTAATCTCGTCTGTCGATGTAACTAGATCTTAACCGTCGGTTTTGGGAGAGCTCAACTATAAATAGAGAGCCTCCCCCTCACTTGTAAATCATCCATTGTAACTTGAATTCTTAAGAGTAATAGGATTCTTTGAGCATTTACTCAAACACCTTTCGTACATTCTTTCTGTGGCTTTTTGTTGTTCTTTCGTGTCTTCTTTTGGCACAATTGCTTCCGCTATACAAATTGGTGCCTTGGAGGAATTATAAAAGAATCCTCACTTTTGGAGTAAAGGCTGACTTAGGCGAGTTTGGAACGAACGGATCACCTAAGGCCGCACTGTTCGCAAGTCGAAAGATCTAGCCCCTTGACAAGTGGTAACCAAGCTATTGGTTACGAAGGCACTGTTGGGATGTCGAAAGAAGTTGTTGATCAGAATGAGCAAATGAAGACTTGTGGGAGGGCTAAAAAAGCAAGTCGTTCGAGGGACATGTTGTCAGTTTTGAAAAATCGAGTGGGTAATCTCGAGGAGCCCGTGGGGGATATGAAGGAGACGTTTGAGTTAGTCGAGGGACGCACAGATGGGTTTGACTCAATGGAAGAGCAACTCAGAGAATTTGTGTTGGATTCTCTCGATGCTAATGCGAAAAAGATGAATGGATTAATCAATTCCACTGTAGAAAAGCTGGCAGAGAAGGATGATACTCTCGAAGATATGGTGTTGGCAATGAAGAAGGAAATTGAAAAGCTTAAGGGGGAGTTCACGATTCACAAAGCTGCTTTGAGTAATGAGATGTTGACTACAGAGGCCAAAGCAACAAACAATGGATGTTTCCAAACCGGAGAAGTTCAAGGGTGCAAGGTCCGTAAGGGATGTGGACAACTTCTTGTAGGAAATGGAGCAATACTTCCGAGCGATGGGCATCGAGGATGATGCCATTAAGGTAAAAACTGCTTCAATCTATTTTACTGATGTTGCTCTCTTGTGGTGGCGTCGTAGGTCCACGGATGAGAAACATGGTGGGAATGCAATTGGGACTTAAGAGGAGTTCCAAAGAGAGTTGAAGAAGTAATTTTACCCACAGTATGCCGAGAAGAAGGCTCGGGCTAAGTTGTATCGTCTTACACAAGGCACTGTTCGGAAGTGAGTTCAGGCATTTAGCGAGTTGATGCTTCAAATCACTGATTTGAGTGAAGCGTTCTATTGGTTTGAGGATAGGTTAAATCTGTGGGAAAGCATGAGTTGCGTAGGCAATGAATTACCGAACTTACTGTAGCCATGGCCGAAGTATAGTCTTTTGTTGAGCTTAGTCCAACAAAAGATAAGTTCGAGTCATCTAAGCCCAATGGAAAGGGCCTTGGTGAGAGAAACCATGAGAAAGATGAAGAGGGATATAGTGATGATAACAATAGTACCGATAGCATCAGTGGCAATGGGAAACCACGAGATGCGAAGTGGGGATCCAACAACCCAAGAGATAATGGGAAGAGGATAAAATGCTTCCTTTGTTAAGGACCACACATAGAACGAAAATGTCTAAAGAAATAGATGATTTTGGCTATTAAAAAGAAATATGAGCCAGAGGAAGCAAAGCCTGTTGAGAAAAAGACATCAAGGGTCAATTCAATAGTGCTCATTCCTAAGAAAAGGGATGGTGGAGAAGGGTTGATGTTTATAGACATCAACATTGCAAGTTAGAAGAGGGGTGCTTTTGTTAATACGGAAGCATCAGAATTGTTCATATCAGAAAAGGCTGTCAAGAAACTTGGTCTCTTGATTAAGAAATTAGATAAGAAGATCAAGATGGTAAATTCTGAGGAAGCCCCAACTGTGGGAGTAATTCAAAATGTAGAGCTACAAATCAATGAATGGAAAGGAAAGGAAGAATTTGAGGTAATCCAATTAGATGATTATGATTGTGTGCTTGGCTTAAACTTCCTTGACAGGATCCAGGCAGTTCTGTATCCATGGGCTGGTCAAATTCATATTGTCACCTGTCCGTTATCAAAAATCATTGTGCCGGTGCATCGGGATATGAAGGTTGAGACCAAGGTGTTGTCGTCAATCCAACTAGTCGAAGATGTTTTGTGTAGGAGAAACATTGACTCGATAGAATGAAATACTACGAAAGCCCTTTTCAAAAAGTTAGTAGAGCATGAGATCGATATGAGGTCTATGGATTCGACTGTAGAGCCACCACCTTTGGGAAATGTGGGTTGTATATCAAACTTCGAGGGGAAAGAAGCGATGCAAAAATAGTCGAAACAAGTAAATGTTGCGTGTAAAGTACATTGCAAACACTCTGCTAGTGTTTTGAGTGTTTTGAATTTGGACTTGTTGGCTTGACAAGATCATAGGGGCGCTTTCAAAGTTCTTAAACAAGGAAGTCAAGGGACTGTGGGCGGTATGAAGCCAATATGTGAGAATTAAGGGTATTCCAATGGGAACAAGCCAAAATTGGGGCAAGTTAGAGCAGAGACTTCTTGCCAACGAGTACAACGGTTCAAGTTAATAGGTGACGGAAGCCGTGGTAAAAGTTTAGAAGGAAAGGACTACCAATCACAAGACAAGTTGGGAAAAAGCCAAGGCAACGAGAGAGTTTCGAGGTGAATCAGGTCAATGCTTTTTTGAAGGCGCAATGAGGGTGTTGTGAGAATAGGTGGGGGAGAATGTCACTGGCCAAAGTGCAAAACCAATGACCATGGCACAAGATGCGCCCCATGCAGGTCTATCGATAAGATGAAGATTATTTAGCCCACGAGAACTGGCCTGATTCAAAGAACTATTGGAGAAGTCTGTCAAATTGAAGCCTAGTTGGCCCGATAATAAAGATATGACAACATAGACTATTTTTAGTAAAAATGATAATCATATCTTGTAGATTTGATTTGATATGATGTAATCTTGTAAATCTTTAAAATCAAGGGATAGGCTAATCTCGTCCGTCAATGTAACTTGATCTTGACCGTCGGTTTTGGGAGAGCTCAACTATAAATAAAGATCCTCCCACTCACTTGTAAATCATCCATTGTAACTTGAATTCTTAAGAGCAATAGAATTTTTTTAGCATTTACTCAAACACCTTTCATGCATTCTTTTTGTGGCTTTCTGTTGTTCTTTCGTGGCTTCTTTTGGCACAATTGCTTTTGCTATACAAATTGGTGCCTTAGGGGAATTTTAAAAGAATCTTCACTTGTGTTGTAAAGGCTGACTTAGGCGAGTTTAAAACGAACGGATCACCTAAAGCCGCATGGTTCGCGAGCCGAAAGATCTAGCCCCGTAACAATAATACATACTCTTTGCTGTAAAACCCATATGATCTTTTTGAGTGATACTTCATTAAAATTTCATATTGTTGAGCGATAACTCATTCCTTAACTAACTCTATGGTTAGATATTCGAAACAACATATCTAAATGTTGCCAATATTGGTTTATAAATAAATAATATTGTTAAAATATTTTTATTATTTTATACTTGGTTAAAAAATTTTATTATAAAAAATATACAATAATTAAAATGAAGATATTTAAAATTGTGATAAGAACAAAATTCAATGGACTTAAGCAACCATAAAGACCATAAAAAATGGCATATTAAAAGAGGATAATACCACATATAACGTTGTATATATATTTTAATAATATTCAATACCATACATCAATGTGTTTTATAACTTTTATAAAATGATTTTTTTCCTTTGAAAAATATTAAAAATGACCAGAAAATTAGAAACATTTTAAAATTTTAAAAATTATGAAAGCATGTAAAATTAATTTAATTTATACTAACATCAAATGGACCATCACTTCTATTGAGTATAAATATTAATAGATTCATAGTTATTGCAGTAATTGTCAACTGTTTATAAAAATAGGCTTTTAATAAATCTTAACAGTGCTTACTATTCAACAAAAAAGAAAAAATATCCATCCATACAAAACCCCCAAGTTCTTATTGCAAAACACGGCTGATCACTAAGGACTTCAACACATACCAATCTACGCCTCCGCTTAATTTGATTCACTGCGTCTAGAAGCCCTATTACTATTATCATCATCATTGTAAATCGGGCTCCGATCCTCCCTTGGGACTGGGCTCGGGCTACAACTCTGGCCGTTTTCTTTTGTAGAACTCCTATAAGCCCTGTCCTCAGCATCAGCTTCATGATCTGGGCTTTGGCTCCTTTCCCTGGGGCTGTACTCGGAGCCATTGGTGTGCCTCCGATCTCTCGGGGAAGGACTACCTCCCTCTTGTGGGCTTCTTTCGTCGAGAGTTGGACTATGCTTCCGGCCTCTGGGTGGCAAAGGAGAACTCCTGTGGGACTTAGGACTCCTCGATCTTCTATCATCGCGCTCGAAACCTCGTTCTCTCTTCACAGGTGTTCTCGATCTACTGCAGAAGGTCAAGATTCAGCACAACAATCAGTTTTAACAAAACCAAAACAATTCTGCCAATTAAATCTTCCTCGACTCTTATTACTTGCATGAGAACTTTAATCAGACATGACAATCCATACATTCATTCCATTTTAATATATTTTGGTCATGTCTAATCACGTTGAAAGTATTTTATATAAAAAGATTTACTAAAGTTAATATTCGTATTATATAAATTAAGACACTAATGTTATATTCATATTATATTTTTTTCGTGTTGTGCTTCATTTTTTACCCATGTCATATTTATGTAGTGTAAATGTGTAATATTGTTCCAATTTTAATGCAAAACAAAAATAGCAAATTCCAAAGTGCATTTTAGTCGAAGGCAATTCATATTTTAAAAGAGGAACAGTAAATACAAACCTGTTGCTACGTCCCCTACTGTAACTGCGGCTTCTGCTTCTTCCACGGCAAGGACTAGGTGAGCGTGAGTAACTGCGAGGTCGACGGCTGCACCAGTATAGTTGTTTCTCAAGTAAACAAAAAAAGTAGCTTAAATATGATAACTGGTTAGAATAAGAACAGAACAGATGAGAAGGAAGAAAGGTGAGGACCTCAGTTTCTTTGGACTGTTTTGACAATTTCTTTCGATATGGCCTCGTTCACCACAGCGATAACACTTATTCTTCCAATCCCCAGCTTTGCAATCACGAGCCTAGTGACCGTCAATTCCACAGTTGAAGCTGCGCCCTGCTCCAGGAGCAGGACTTCTTCCAGGGTAATCACGAGACCCACCAAAGCCACGAAGCACCTAAATTGTAATTCAAATCAGATTGGATGGTAAAATAATATTTGATTAAAAGACTCTACAAAATCCAGGACAAGAATGAGAACAAATAATGCAAAGCAACAAAATAAAATAACGCAGTGCTGGCATCACCTTCAAATGACACTCGGAAACCAGTTTCTCTCATATGTTGATTCTAATGTAGAAAGCAAGAAGCAAATAATATCCCAAAGGGTATTTATGTAAATATCTTTCTTCTAGACCAGAGGTAATATATATTAAATTAGTCAACGGCCAACATCAATCACCTTTGACCTTTTCAATATCATTTAGGTATTAGCATAAAAAAAAAAAAAGAAGCAAAATCTCTGTTATGTGAAAAGCAATCAGAAAACTCACCCCCTTGGCAAATTCAACAACTATACGGCTTCCATCAAGGTCTCTACCATTCAATGAATATCTTGCATCATCAGCATCTCTAGGGTCACTGAATTCCTGTTATCAATGAGCAAGACAACATAGACACACTGATGCACAAACAATGAAGAAAAAGATCCAAGTAAAACCATCATATTTACAACATATGTTAAAGAAATTTATGGATAAGGAAGACAAGCAGTTTCGGTTTAAATTGAGTAAAGAATACATACAACGAATGCATAGTCGCGCTTCATATCCACATCACGTATTCTGCGTAAAGGGGTGCCAGAAACAGAAAGGCCATCAAGACACAATTATCGAAGGGTTGAGAGTTCGCCCCTCAGAGTTGAATCAAAAACACCACTTTTGATATTGTTCCATTTCGATAAAAACAGGCAATAACACTAGAAAGACTGGCCAAATCCACCATGGTCCCTCTCACCATAGACCTCCATGTTAGGCAAAAGCCAAGAGACCTTCAACAAGATCATTGAAGTTAAACCACACACACAGACATGTGGAGGGTGCAATATTCTCACTCATGTTTTATATGGAATACCAGACGTCCAGCACTACAACAAGAGCTCATGAAGGACTCTAGTATCTCCTACTTCATTGTCACTACGTCCTGAACTTATCCTAATGACCAACAAATACGAAAGAATAAAAAGATCATGAACACCCAAATTGATAAAAATGGAACACTAGAAAAAACCAAGAACACCTAAATGGAGAAAAAAGAACGAAACTCTTGAAATATGCAATAAAATTTAACTAACCTAAACCACTACTAGATGCAATGATTGCGAATTTTACGAATTTCTTAAACATAATAAAAGAATAGATTACCTCCCATATCTGCTAAACATGTCCTCAAGATCACGTGACCTTGTCCTCGAAGACAAGTGACCAACATAAAGGCGTGTACCACTACCGCGGCGGTCATCATACCTAGGCATTTCTCTTTCCCTGCAACAAGCATTTCAATAAGAACCAAAAAGACAATGGCATGGTTCTAGTCTATCTTTTGCTATTCCCATATAGAATATATAGAAAGTTCAAATTTTTATAATGATCTAGAAAGAAAAGAACTGAAAAAATGGAGATTAATGATGATATTTTAAAATCTTCAATGCCAGAGAATCTAATATGGTTGTAAGACCTTGTGTTTTTAATGCAGTGATTATACACACTGCAAAACAAGAAAAAGAAATGCTAATTTTTCCCCAAAATCCTTAATTTGAACATGAAAAAGAACACCTTTGAGTATAATTTAAAATTTAAGATTTCACCCTGTGTTTGGATAAATATTATTGAAGGAAAGGAAAGTAAAGTAAAGAAAAGAATGGAATGGAATGGAAGGTTAAAGAAAGGAAATGATATATTTATTTTTTGTTTGGATTCTTAAAATTAATAAAGGAAAGGAAAGTGATTTTAATATTTCTTGTTTGGGTAAACTATGGAAAGGAAAGGAAATTATTTATTTTGAATGAAATTTCCAATTCTATCCCCTGCATACATAACAATACTAAAATTAAATTAAAAATTATAAAACACTAATATTCTTCATAGAAAAATAATTAAAGTGTTACCCAATAATACAAATGAAGTTGCTACAAATTTAGAAAAGAGAAGCTAATAATCTAACAAAATGTAAAACATTAGTTATCATAATTACATGAGTTGATTATTTTGACAAAGCCCCAAATGTTTGGTTGGCGGCTAATATTCAAGTTTACAAGGATAATAATGAATAATGAAATGCTTTGATCTCTGCTAAAGCCTGAAAGTTAATACTAGAAGGATACGTCCGATGTTCAATGGTCTGTAGGTAGAAAGATGATCGAATAAGAAGTTTTGAGAAAAAAAGAGGTTAAAAATCAAAATTTTACCTAATATAAAAATTTAAAAATTTCCTTTCACTTTACCCCAAATTGGGTATTAAAAAATAGAGGAAAGGAAGGGAAAATGAGAGATTCTCAACTCCCTTTGCTTTCCCTCCCTTTTCTAAAATCAAATTATCCAAACAAGGGGAAGATGATTCTTATCCCTCATTTCTAACAGCCCTAAACAAGAACTATTCATGTAAAGAAGATGATTCTTACTCCTATCAGGACTTCTACACACACACACACACATATCATTTGCTTGGAATCTAATGGCATAAAAAATCAAGTACTAAAAGCGAAAACCAATCAGTACCAAAAAGGCCTCGCAAATACACATCATAAAACAGGAAAAATACTATCCCCCCACCCCCCGAAATCCTTAATTTAAACATTAAAATTGAATACCTAATTTTCAGATTTCAATTTCTAACACCCTAAAGTCCTAAACAAATAATTGTTAAATTAGCAATATAAATCATATAACCAAAAACTATAAACAAACAAATAACATGCATGCCAAAAAAAACATAAAGAAGCGGCAAATTCAAATTCAAATATAAAATGCTCGAGAATCTCTCAGATCTATAATAAATAATCGATAAATTGGGGACGTAAGAGTACAAGGATTCAAAGAAATATAAAAGAAAAAGAAAAGAGAACTTACAATGAAATTCAAGAGGGAGGTGAAGAAAAGAGAAGATTAAAAAAAATAACCTTGATTTTTCGAAGAGAGCTAGAGCTTAAACGCATCGGGTTTTTTTTCTATGATTACGGCCTGGGCTGGAACCTATGGATAAGGATTCAGTCAACAGTCAACACTAAAAAATGAGAGATGCTGTAATTACCAAAAGAGCCCTACTGACATTCGCGGAATTACAATAATGATCAATGAGCTTTAAAATTATAGAATGTGTGGGTGCGGTGTTTCGGGCTGTCCAAACAAATGATCCGTTGAATATTAGAAGGATAATTATTGAAGCAATACAAGACAGATAAATTAATAATTTTATTTATAATGAAGATTAGAAGTAGAATTTTATATTATTTATATTTCTTATATTTATAATTTGAGATTTACGAGAAGTATTGTGAATAGTTGATTGATGTATATTTTTCTCCTTCTTTTTACTTCCATTATTATTTATCGAAACCATCCATTTTATTTAAAAATTTCTAAGTTTAAAAGAAATGGGGAATCGACTTTGATAAAAAGAAATGTAGAGTCACCACCGATCTTTTGTTTTGGTGTGATCGGATCACCTAAGGATTTGGTTATTTTAATAAAACATTTTTGGTTTACTAAAACATTGATTCTGGTCTACGAAAATATGAGAAAACGGGCTCTGGAGTCGGTTACGTATGAGGAAGGATTAGCACCCTCACTACGCCCAAAATTGGTACCAAACCGATTAAATACTGTCCTTATGTCTAAAATTAAGAATGTTTTTGAAATGTGGTTCTTTTTTAATAACATTTGAATAACTCGAGTTGGTTGCCAAAAATCTTCTTGTTTCGACGTCCGAAATTTTTAATTTGAAAATCACAAAAGGATGCTCAACTATTTAGTTTAACGGAAAACCGAAACCCAGCACAATAGGGCACGAATTCTCGAATTTCCAAACATTGACCATTGCCTCACCTTAGAAAACACGAGTGAAATTCCGAAGAGATATTCAATTATTTTGAACAAACGGGAGATTGCGACCCAGCACGATAGGGCACTATTCCCCGAATTGCCAATCATCGAACATTTCTTTCGTTTTAAAGAGTTTTTGGAAAAAGTGAGTGAAATTCCAAAGGGATCTTCGATTGTTTCGAACAAATGAAAAAGCGTAACCCAGCACGATAGGGCACGATTCTCAAATTGCCAAACATTGAATATCACCTTCGTTTTGAAAGATTTTTAGGAAACCTGAGTGAAATTTTGAAGGGATATTTGATTATTTTAAGCAAACGAGAAATTGCAACCCAACACGTTAGGGCACGATTCCACGAATTGCCAAATATTGCACATCGCCTTCGTTTAAGGGGTTTTAAAAGACATAAGTGAAATTTTGAAGTGATATTCGATTATTTTGAGCAAACACGAAATTGCAACCCAACACGTTAGGGCACGATTCCGCGAATTGCCAAATATCAAATCTCGTCTTCTTTTTAAAGAATTTTTGAATGATTATAAAACTAGCTTAAAACATATTAACTCGATTTGAAATAAGACGAAATTAATCATAAAATTTGGGTTTTATAGAACCACATTTCAAAAATCAAGTGGAGCAATGAATGGGGTAATATGTGTGCGCATGAAAAAAATGAAGGTAATTCAATTATTTAATCGGCTAACAAACACTTAAACAACTAAGCATAACTAGCTTGGAAATATAATTTGATTTCAATCATGCATGAGGAATAGTTAACATGGAAATAAGAAAAATGAACAAATAATGTGCCACAACGACATGCATGACATAACATAAAATGATTACTACTAGATGCACAAAACAAAATGCAAATCGAAGAAACAATATGGCATAAAACTATTTTAAGACAATGATAAGTACATGACACATACTATATGAATTGATAAATCAATAAATAAAGAACATTTGTAAAGACAAGCTTAATAAACACACGCAATCATTAAAATATATGTACCGTAGAATGAATATTTTCAAAGCACATAATGTATAAATTGACAAATTTGCATAGAAAATAAGAATATAATTATTAAAATAGATATTATAGAATACAATTTTGAATTAAGTCATACGCAAAATGTTTTAAAAACGAATTCATTTGAAAATTGACAAAGCACGTGATGACTTAAATAATATATATAACGTGAAAGGATAATAAAATATGTGATGAGACGTAATACACAAAATAGATTTACAAATATATACGTACAAATTTATTGTAAAAGAAATTATGAGATTAATAATAATATAAGTTTTAAGTTAGTCTAAAAAATATACACAGGCCCTTATATCAAAACATTTAAAATAATGGGCTATATATAAAACATAAAAGCCATATAATATAAAGGAATATTCAAAAATAATAATAATTTTATAATTACAAAAAAAATGAAGTTTCCAAAATTATTTTGTATATACATAGAGAAAGTACATGATATATCACGAAGCAGAAAGTGTTCTAGATAAAAAAAACTATTAAAGTAAAAAGTGTATTAATATATATACATATAAATTTAAAAGTAAATATATGTCAGATAACATAGAGATAATAATATATATATATAGGTTTAGTAATGTGTGTGAATCAAATACATGTGCTAATATAAATGGATATAAAATAACTTGAATCCCATGTAAAACATATATATAAAGCATATTTGAATAAAAAATATTAAAATACATAGATAGAGTCAAAGCCATTATATGTATAAAAATATATTAACTTTATTATAATACATACGTATATGTATAATAATACAAAGGAAATAAACATTTAAAATGTACAAAATGTGATGTTAACATTGCAAAAAAAGTTTACAATGATGAAATAACAATTACTCAAAGTTGTTTAAAAATTAAAAATGATTAATTAAGAACACAAAGGGCTATGAACTAAGAGGGTTTAATTAGAAACAATCCAAAACCAAAGGGATAATTTAAAAACAAAACAATAAGAGAAATGACCAATATGCGATGCGCGCAAATGCACAGGGGCTCGATCTGGAAATATTCCAAGCTCCCAAAACGCAACACCCATGCGGACCAAAATACAAACGCACACAAATTATGGGTAAAATTTAAAAGAAAAAAATACGAATATTAACTGATTTGGAAATGGGGCGAAAGGGAAAGGACCAAGCCTGTAAATAACCCTCACCGCGAAAACGCGCGGGTCCTTGGGCACCTGGGGACGGATCGGGTCAGGGTCTCTAAACGGTGTCGTTTTAAAGCTACAAACCATGCTTTAAACGGCACCGTTTCGCATCACCGAATAAAAGAGGACAAAGCCCTTGAAAACCCTAGGCATTTCAGTCATAACAATGGGGAGAGGGGGAACCCAAAGGTTCTGCGCCGTTCGGCCATAGTTTCATCACTGCGACGATGAATGACGACCTTCGGTGACCTCCTTTTGCTCCTCTGTTTACTCTAGCGTGGTGTTCGTCGATTTAAGCCTTGAAATCCCATCTTCGACTTCGATTTCAGCGAAAGAGACAAGGTCTCCGATGGCTCGTATGCGAAGGTAAGTCCTTTTCCCTTCACTTTATTTGCTTTCGAATAAAAAAAAACAACACAAAACGAAGAACAATAAAAAAAGAGGAACGCCCGCAAATCTAAATCGGAAAATCACCTTCGAATAGGTGGCCTTTTCTTTGTATTCAATATGCAAATAGTGTCTGTTTGTATTACGTTCGTATTGCTTGCGTTCGTTCCCAAAAAAAAAACCAGTTTACAATCGAAATCAATAGGCTTTATAGCCGAATGTAAAAAAAATAAAATAAAATACAATTATTCTTTCTTCGTATTTTTGCTGCTTTCGTTTGTTCTCTTTTGCAGGTACGAGTATGGGGCTGTGCGTTGGCCCTTGGCGTGAGGCGTATGGAAGGTGGACGTGGCATACAAGGACTGCGCGCTGGTCGTACGACGCTAAAGGCTCGGCGTGGCTGCTGAGTGGCGCTTAGGGTTTTCCCTTTCTCTTTTGGTCGAAAAGAGTTTAGAATGGCTAGGCATAGTTGGGCTTTAGGGTATTGGGCCTATATTTAGGTCCTGGGCATTGGTTTGGGCTTGCAATGATTTGCTTTGTAAAAGGACATTAAAATGGGCTGTTTGTGTTTTAAACTTTTTGTTTATTGATTTATTTTATATTTTGTTTTGGTCTTTTATGTTTGTTTGGGCCGGGAAAATTTGGCCCACTACAGCTGCCCCTCTTTGCTCATTGTCATGTAACGAGAATAGAGCAAGACTATAAAAAGGACCAAATTTGCCCGGTCTGGCTAAGTCTCAAAATCTTGATCCTCATCTTCCCCAAAGGTATTCTGATGTCTTCAGGAGTGTCAAATTGGCTATCCTCAATTTGCTTCTTGGAAACTCGGGAACACCAATCTATTATTTTCGATCTGTTCTCTGCCAATATAGAGATGCCAAATCTGTCATCTTCGATCTGCTCTCTGTCAACACAGAGATGCCAAATCTGCTATCTTCGATCTGCCCTCTGACAATACAGAGATGCCAAATCTGCTATCTTTGATCTGCTCTCCGCCAATACAGAGATACCAAATCTGCTATCTTCGATCTACTCTCCACCAATACAGAGACGCCAAATTTGTTATCTTCGATCTGCTCCCTGCCAATACAGAGACGCCAAATCTGTTATCTTTGATCTGCTCTCCGCCAATACAGAGACGCCAAATCTGATATCTTTGATCTGCTCTTCGCCAATACAGAGACGCCAAATCTGCTATCTACGATCTGTTCTCTGCCAATACAGAGACGCCAAATCTGCTATCTTCGATCTGCTCTCTGCCAATACAGAGACGCCAAATCTGCTATCTTCGATTTGCTTTCCGCCAATACAGAGATGCCAAATCTGCTATCTTCGATCTGCTCTCCACTAATACAGAGACGCCAAATTTGCTATCTTCGATCTGCTCCTTGCTTATCTTCGATCTGCTCTCTGTCAATACAGAGATGCTAAATCTGCTATCTTTGATCTGCTCACCGCCAATACAGAGACGCCAAATCTGCTATCTTTGATATGCTCTCTGCCAATACAGAGACGCCAAATCTGCTATCTTCGATCTGCTCTCCACCAATACAGAGACGCCAAATCTGCTATCTTTGATCTGCTCCCCGCCAATACAGAGACGCCAAATCTGTTATCTTTGATCTGCTCTCTGTCAACACAGAGATGCCAAATCTGCTATCTTTGATATGCTCTCTGCCAATACAGAGACGCCAAATCTACTATCTTCGATCTGCTCTCTGCCAATACAGAGACGCCAAATCTGCTATCTTCGATCTGCTCTCCGCCAATACAGAGACACCAAATCTACTATCTTCGATCTGCCTCTAACAATACAGAGATGCCAAATCTGTTATCTTCGATTTGCTCTCTGTCAACACAGAGATGCCAAATCCGCAGGATTCGCCAATGTCGCTACATTATTTTCTAAAGACATGATGTGTAGAATGAGTTTCCTATATCTGTGTATGTCAAATAACTAGGATGCTATGATCGAGATGAATCAAATGTCCCTAACTAGATGTGGGGTTTATGTCAAATAATTAGAATGCTATGATCGAAATGAATCAAATGCTCCTAACTAAATGAATGATTATGAATGTAGAAATGTCATGAGAGTGATTCCTTTTTAAATGCTTAAGGTGTCATTGCTCATAATTCACCCAGGTTCTAACATTGATGTGCTATCACGCCCTCTTGCTTAGCCGTTATCTTCAATAAAAAATTTGAAGAAATAGTCACAATTAGGACTCTTCTTTTTCGAATGTTTCCAACTTTGAAACTGGTTAGTCCTGATTAGTGGCCCTGTTTCAGGTCCTTGTACTATTTAGAGACTTTTCAGAGTAATATGCATAACATCTTTTGTGTGAATATTACATGTCAAAAATCACGATTTCAACAAAAATACTCGAAAGAGATTATCATAACGGACTAAGTGGAATTTTTTTGAGTAAAACTCGAAGTGAATACATCAAACAAGATAGCAAATCTGCTAAAGTAAAAAAATAAGAATGAAAAAAGAGGTGCCCCAGATATCGCAACACAAGTTTCACTATTCCAATTTCTCAAAGGCTCCTTCGAACCGAATGTGTATTCAGGAGATCCTGCATATTTTGTTGATGCTCCAAGGTGTACTGTTCTTCTGTCTTGCTGATTTCGGGAGGACAAGACTACCATATGCCCCATATTCAAAATTTGAGCTGCCCGTTTTCGGGTTTTCAACTCAAAAGCCCCATTGGTCTCAAAGTGCCCTTTGCGGGTTTTCACATTGTCCTCTCCATCTTTTTTTTTTTTTTAGATTTCAGAGCTCCCTTTGTGGGTTTTCACTCTGGCCTCTCTTTCTTCAGGTAAGATACTTCTTGACCGAATCTGAGTTTACAGGATTGGGCAAGTTTTTAGAATCAATGCTCCTCTGGATAAAGCTTTCTTCACCACGTAAGGCCCTTCCCAATTAGGCATCTATTTCCCTCGAAAATCCTTCTGTATGGGAAGGATCTTTTTTAAAACCAGGTCTCCTTCGTGGAATTCTCTAGGGCGAACCTTTTTGTCGTAAGCCGGCATCATTCGCTTTTGGTACATCTGACCATGACGGATAGCTCTTAGCCTCTTTTCCTCATTTAGGTTCAATTGATCATATCGAGACTGGATCCACTCGGCTTCTTCCAACTTTAACTTCGACAACACTCGAAGAGACGGGATCTCGACTTCGATCGGCAACACCGCTTCCATTCCGTAGACCAAAGAGAAAGGGGTTGTCCCAATTGAGGTTTTAACTGACATTCGATAAGCAAAGTGGGCAAACGGTAATTTCTCATGCCAATCTCTGTAGGTTTCGGTCATCTTTCCCACGATTATCTTAATATTTTTATTGGTTGCTTCCACTGCCCCATTCATCTTCGGGCGATATGGTGACGAGTTGTGATGTCTGATCTTAAATTGGCTGCAGACTTCCGCTATTGTACTATTGTTCAAGTTTAATGCATTGTCAGATATGATCCTCTCCGGCATTCCATATCGACATATGATCTCTTTTTTCAGGAACCTGCTCACTGCTGATTTTGTAACACTAGCATACGATGCGGCTTCTACCCATTTGGTGAAGTAGTCATTAACCACAAAGATGAACCGATGCCCATTGGAAGCTTTCGGTAATATTGGTCCAATCACATCCATACCCCACATAGAGAATGGCCATGGGGAAACCATGACATGCAGCGGTGAAGGAGGCACATGAATTTTGTCTCCGTAGATTTGGCACTTATGGCATCTCTTGGCGTAATTGACACAGTTTCCTTCCATGGTGGACCAATAGTACCCGAATCTCATAATTTTTCTGGCCATTGGAAAACCATTAGCGTGTGTCCTACAGACGCCTTCATGAACTTCTTCTAAGATTTTCTTAGCTTCTACAGTGTCTACGCATCTTAATAGCACCTGATCCTTTCTCCTTTTGTATAGGATCTCCCCATTTAAGACGTAGTCGATAGCCAATCTTCTCAGTGTTTTTTTGTCATTCTCGCTTACTTGGCCCGGGTATTCACAATTCTTCACGTATTGCAATATATCGTGATACCAAGTGTGATCATCTTTTTCTTCGCCTTCTCCAATATTATAACAGTGGGCCGGAGTTTCATAAATACTCATCCGGATGGGTTTGACATCTTCTTGTTTGTTTACCTTGATCATGGAAGCTAAGGTAGCCAAAGCATCAGCTATCTGATTTTCATCTCGTGGAAGGTAGTAGAAGGTAATGTCCTCAAACTCTTTAACCAATTCCAGGACCAGTTTTCGATAATCGATCAACTTGGGGTCTCTGGTCTCCCATTCTCCTTTGAGTTGATAAATCACTAGCGCAGAATCCCCATACACCTCTAGCATTTTAATCTTGCGTTCTATGGCTGTACGGATTCCCATGATGCACGCTTCGTATTCTGCCATGTTATTCATGCAATCAAAATCCAAATTATTAGTGAATGGATAATGATCTCCGTTTGGGGACACCAAGACTGCCCCAATTCCATTACCCACAGCATTTGACGCCCCATCAAAGTTCAGTTTCCAAGGACGTTCTTCCAGAGCACTCTCTTCAGTGGTAGCAACACACATTAGGTCTTCATTCGAAAAGTCAAAGTTCAAAGGCTCATAGTCTTCCAAAGCTGTACTGGCCAGAAAATCTGCTATTGCACTTCCTTTTACTACTTTCTGGTTCACATAGACTATGTCGAATTCAGAAAGCAGAATCTGCCATCGGGCCATCCTTCCATTCAAGGTTGTTGATTCCATCATGTACTTTAAAGGGTCCAATTTTGATATGAGCCAAGTGGTGTGATACAACATATACTGCCTCAGCCTTTGGGTTGTCCAAATTAGGGCACAACACAACTTCTCTATCAGAGGGTACCTTGTCTCACATTCCGTGAACTTTTTACTAAGATAGTAAATAGCCTTCTCTTTCCTTCTTGACTCATCATGTTGACCCAATACGCATCTCATGGAATTCTCAAATACTGCCAAATACAGTATCCATGGCTTGTTGGGGTTAGGTGGCATTAGTACCGGAGCGTTGGATAAGTACTGTTTGACCTTGTCGAAGGCCCTTTGACATTCTTCATCCCATTCACCTGGGTTATGTTTCTTGAGGAGGTGAAAGACAGGGTCACATTTCTCGGTCAGTTGTGAAATGAACCGAGTAATGTAATTTAACCTTCCTAGAAAGCCTCGAACCTCCTTCTGGGTACGCGACGGAGATAGTTCTTGTATGGCTTCGACTTTGTTTGGATCGATCTCAATCCCTTTCTAGCTAACCACGAATCTGAGCAACTTTCCAGACTTGGCTCCAAAGGTACATTTGGCGGGGTTAAGTTTTAGCTGAAACTTCCTCAGCCTCAAGAACAATTTCCTCAAGACTTGTATGTGCTCTTTCTCCGTCCGAGACTTTGCGATCATATCATCCACATAAACCTCGATTTCTTTATGCATTATGTCATGAAACAGGGTTACTATGGCTCTTTGGTAAGTTGCCCCCGTATTTTTCAGTCCAAATGGCATCACTTTGTAATAGAACGTCCCCCACATAGTTACAAATGTGGTCTTCTCCATATCTTTAAGATGCATCTTGATCTGGTTATATCCAAAAAAGACATCCATGAATGAAAACAGTGAGTGTCCTACCATGTTGTCCACTAGGGTGTCAATATGAGGCAGTGGGAAATTGTCTTTCGGGCTGGCTTTATTCAAATCTCTGTAGTCCATACACATTCGTACTTTTCCATCTTTCTTAGGGATGGGGACGATGTTGGCTCCCAATCTGAGTATTTTACCACCTTTAGGAATCCGGCGTCGAACTACTTTCGAACCTCTTCTTTTATTTTTAGCAAAACATCGGGCCTCATTCTTTGGAGTTTTTGCTGAACTAGCTTACATTCTTCCTTTATGGGGAGTCGGTGTACCATGATATTAGTGTCCAACCCGGGCATATCTTGGTATGACCATGTGAAGACATCTTTGAATTCTTGAAGTAATTCAATGAGGTCTCACTTCATCTCCGTAGTGATACATGTTCCGATCTTCACCTCTTGTCCTTCTCCTAAGCTCACAATTTCAACTGATTCTTTGTGAGGTAAGATTTGTTTCTCATCTTGTTCTACCATCTTCAACAAATCAGGAGATAGGTTACAGCCTTGGTCATCTTCAAAATCCTGAGAATCCTCTATACACACATCTCGATCGAAAGGAAATTCTGAGTCGCTAGCAATATTACTCGTATCATTAATATTTGGGGACCTGTTATGAGGATGAAGACAGATACAAAGAATCAAAAGAATTCGAAACATTTATTTGCGTGGTATGATTATGGACGACGAATGAAAGAATATTTAGAAGAATGTTTCAAGAATAAAAGAATCCGAAAGTAATCATTTGTATGGTTATGAATGAAATTGAAAGGATGAGAGAACATTTGCTCAAAAATGATAATAACCGTATATTTTATTGAAATAACATTTTTAAACATCAGCCTATTTCACAAAAGATTCTTATTACTCCTAGGCCTAGAGCAATAAGTGTGTTTTGGACATTACTCTGAATCCGTTCTAAAAACTACAGGAATCTCTTCCGCAGTCCAGTTGTCCAGAACACTTCTAGGTGTATAGGGGCAAATGCACGACAAATTTTCTTTTCCAGTCTCCTCTTCGTACATGACGTTGATGTCCAAGCTTTCCAGCCTTTCTTCTATAGCTCCCATCATTGGCGTGTCTTTCTCGGGATGAATGGTTCCCCCAGACACAAATGTTTTCGATATATGGGGAAATGTCATTGGTTCCCATTTGATTTTCTCCCTCGTTAACCGTGCTCTCTTTCTTTCTTGCTTCTTTTCTAGCTCCCTCCTCCTTTGTTTCACATCCGACTTAAATCCTAAGCCGAAGTGGTCTCTCTTGTCCTTCAGCATTGGCGTTTCAACCCTTCCTTATAGATGTCTCCCAAGTCCTCTTCCGGATAGGGCCCCTTTTCCAATCGTCAACTAGAGGCTCATCCTTGTGGTTTTGGACAATTTTGGCACCAGAATCTTGCTTCCCTCGACGATGAAGGTCGCGTTAACAAATTTCAAAGATTGAAATGAACATTCGATTGCTTCATCATCTGTCTCCAAATAGGGCGCATTATTGCTCACAGTTGCAATGATATCCTCCTCAGCCTTGATCTTTATCAACCTCCCCTCCGATACTAGCTTCAATTTTTGATGCAACGAGGAAGGCACTACCCCAGCTGAATGTATCCAGGGCCTCCCCAACAAGCAATTTTATGAGGGCCTGATATCTATTACGAAGAAATCCACCTCATACGTGTTTGGCCCGATCTGAAGAGGTACCTCGATTCTGCCCATCACCTTTCTCTCTGTGCCATCAAATGCTTTCACGATATTCTGGCACTCCTTCATGTGAGACTTGTCTATAGGTAACCTATTTAATATGGTCAATGGTAGGACGTTCAAAACCGACCCATTGTCAATTAGTACACCTGACAGCGTATACCCTTTACAGCGCGTGGTGATATGCAAAGCTTTAGTCGACCCCATGCCCCCCGGGTGGTATCTCATCATCATTGAAAAAGATATAGTTGTCGGCACTGATATTGCTAACCAAGTGGTCCAACTTGTTAGCGAAGATATCATTGGCAATGTATATTTCATTCAGGACCTTCATCAGCGCGCTACGATGAACTTCCGAGCTATGCTTTAGGAATTTTAAAAACTCTTTGGCCTCCTCTTCGTTAACTGGCTCTTTAACAGGCTTGGTTGCTTTCTCCTTCATTTCCTCGACCACTGGGGCTTTTCCTTTTGTGGGTTGTGCCTTCTCATTTTCCATATCGTAACGTCTCCCGCTACGTATATAGGAGCCTCTATCTTGGTTCCCTCTTGAAGCGTCGACCGGGCTCTCCTTTCCTGGCATCGTCACACTGCATTCATAATTCCATGAGACCTTTTTGCTGTCTTTGTAGGGGAAGACTGCAGGTCTTTGGATTATGACCCTCGGTGGCATTTGTACTCCAGCTTCACTATTTTTGGGTCTTGATATGATGACCACGGGGTAGTTAGCTGTTTGATTCTGCGCCTTCGATTCTCCTTCCGATGCTCATATATCTCCCTTTACGGGGTTTTTGGCTTCTTCATAAAACTCAATTTCCTTATTGTTCATCATGTTTTGCATTAAGGCTTTGAACTCCACGCAATCTTGGATTTCATGCCCCACCTCGTCGTGAAACTCACAGTAGTTTCTCTCTTCTTCGGATTCTTCCCTCGAATCCAACGAGATCAATCCTCTCTTGGCCATCTCCTTCCATACCCGCCTCAACGGGGTCCTAACTTCTGCCAACTCATACTTGGTCTTCTTGTTCCTACCTTCACTTATCCCATTCACTCATTGGTGGGTATGATTGGGGAGTGGGTTTCTTGCTACATTGGGTGTGGCTGGGTTGTCAAATCTCATGATCTCCATCTTAATGAGTCTTTCGACTACTTTCTTAAACGCATCGCAGTTTTCGATAGAGTGCCCGGTGATTTCCGCGTGGTATTCACATTGGGCATTTGTGTCATACCATTTGGGATACGAGGGCTGCAGTGGCTTCAGGTAGAAAGGGGACACCACATGGGCATTGAATAAGTCCTGGTACAACTCCCTATACGTCATGGGTATAGGGGTGAATTGTGGCCTTTCTGTGTTCTCCCTCGCGTTGGATTCAGAGCTTTGCTGATTGGTGGTCACCGTCTTGGGTTGATTTACGGTGAATGACTTGGATTGACCCTTGTTGAATGTGCTCGTGTTGTTCACTTCATTGTCTCTTTTCTTCGGGGCTGACTTCCTGGCACTCTCTCCCTGTTCTATCTTGTCGCTCCTCACAGTATTTTCGATTATTTCCCCCGTCATCACTATGTCGGAGAAGCTTTTGGTGGCGCTTACCAACATATAAGTGATAAAAGGGGCCTTCAAGGTGTTTATAAAGAGCATCGTCGTCTCCTTTTCTAGAAGTGGTGGCTGAACTTGTATAGCCACCTCTCTCCATCTTTGTGCGTACTGTCTGAAGCTTTCATTCGATTTCTTCTCCATGTTTTGGAGAGTGATTCTGTCAGCGGTCATGTCTATCACATGATTGTATTGCTTCATAAAGGCCTGGGCCAGGTCCTTCCTTGAGTTAATTTTAGAGCGGCTTAATTGGTTGTACAACTTAGGCGCCGTCCCGACCAGACTATCTTGAAAGCAGTGGATTAATAGCTAGTCATTGTTAACATATCCCGTCATTCGCCTGTAGAACATAGTGATGTGGGCTTCAGGGCAGCTTGTTCCATTGTATTTCTCGAACCCGGGCATTTTGAATTTGGGGGGAAGAACTAACACTGGGACCAAACTCAGGTCCTTGGCATTAATCCCTTGATGATGATCCGCGCTTTCCATGGCTTTGAATTTCTCCTCAAGCCATCTACACCGTTCTTCCAATTATTTTTACGAATCCATCCTCGCCTTTTCTTCTTCAGCAACTTTATCCAAATCGAGAATAGGAGGATAGTTCGGGTTGTTGACAAAGTTAGAGCCTGAGACGGTTTGGAAATTCATCGGTACTGAAGCTTCGGCCTGAACATGCTGGGGCATGATCGTGACAGATGGTTTCGATAGATTAATCTCGGGCTTCATCGGTACATATGTTAGAGTGAAGCTAGGGGGTGTTGAGGATCTTCATTAGTTTCCTCGACTTTGTCCATAGGGCCCTTTCCCTTATCTATTCCTACCAACAACAATTGGGATAACTGACTCATCATTTCCCTCTGGGACTCCATCATTTGCTCTATTATCTCTCGCTGAATCTTGGCTAGCTGCTCTTGCATCTGAGACTGCATTTGTTCTTGCATGTCCTTTTGCATTTGCTCCAATTTCTCGAGTCTCTGATCCATTGATTTTTTCCTTGTACCGTAGGGGTGCGTGGTTGGTTGGTTTTCGTTGGTTTCCAGGTTACTGAAATAATTTTTGATTAATTAATTAGAAAACTCTTATGGCCTTTAATGCATAATGATATGATGTAATGCAAATACATGAATGCAAAGGAGGCATTAATTTTGATTCAATTGCCCTTAGAAAATTTCATTTGAAAATAAACTCTTTCAAATAAAATTTCGCTCTAACACTCAAAGTCCTAATTTTTCTAAGCAATAAGGCCAGCTCTTGTCCGCGATCCGACTCCAACTCATACTTCACGCTCAGTGTGTTCGCCTGAACCGCTAAAATTTGCAAGTAGTCAGCTACCTCCCGAATCTGGGTTATGGCTTCCCCCATAAGGTAATCTCTGTTTTTGACTTGGTCTTGCGCATGGTGAAGCTGCTCTTTCCAATGATCCTTGTTTGCCTCGAGAAACTGGATCCGTATATCACAGTTTTGCAGTGACGCCTCTAACTCTTCTATTTTTCCTTTCATTTCTTCTATCTTGCTCAAGCTTGCCCTCAATTCCATTATGGTGTTGCGGTTTCGGTACTGATGCAGAGACTTCTCGAGTTCTGCCACTCTAGCCCTTAATTCACCTCGCTCATTTCTGCTCTCCGACAGACTCTTTTCCAAATCTTCATTTCGTGCCTGAGCTTCTCGAAATTTCCTTTCCCACCGGTCGGTATTGGCCTTTTCTTCTCGAATTTCATGGCGCCATTGTTCGGAAGTCTTACCTAAACCCGCAGTCCTCATAGATAGGCGCAACTTCTTGTAGTCCGTCTTCAAGCTGTCTAGATCTTCATCGGCCTTAGTTTTTCCTTTTCTCCACTTCTCAGCCTTTGACCTCTGAACATCAGCGTCTAATCTCAGGTGGATCTTCTCTTCCTCCAATTGTTCGATCTTCTTCCCAAGCTCCAAACTCTTCTTCTCGAAATCTTGCCTTATAATCTCTAATTCTGATGGAGCGACTTGTAATTGTTCCCCGATAGGTCGAGCATTCTCCAAGCTTGGCCTAGGAATATTATCATTAACCCTCTTTTTAAACCACTCGTTATACTCGGGCGTTATCATGGAACCGACGGCTAACCTCTTCATCCAATAAGTTTGCTTCCAAGCATCCGATAACTCCCGAACTCTCTTCTTATAGTGAGCGCCCTTGAAAGAGAATTCACTCTGCGCAAGTCCGTAGGTTGTGGGTACAAACTGCCTCGACTTATATTGCCTCAAGGCTAGCAATGGAGTATACCCGGTAGCTCCCCAAATTCCTAACAACGGCACGCAATCAAAGTTACCACATCGGTACATGATCTCATCAGGAACCATCCAATAAGCTCTCTACTCAATATCTCCCTCCTTGAGGTTCTGAAGAATGTCCATCCACTTCTCCTCCGAGATATCCTCTCTCCTTTGTATAACTGCCTCTTTTTTTAATGGGGAATAACCTTTGGAAAAGACCCGATAGGAAACCTTGTCTACCTTCCAAAAGTGCCCGTGAAACCATGCAATCAACAACTGTGCACATCCAATAAACTGCCCCTCGCCTGTCTTCTGACATGAGCTCAAAGATCTGAACGTTTCTGCCAATATCGCCGGTACCGAAGTGATTCTTTTTTCAAGTCGATCGAGTAAGTCAATGACTGCCTCATCCACGTGCCTCAAAGCCTTAGGAAAAATTACCAATCTGTAGATGCTTAAGGCGAAGATGTCGACCCTCTTTCTTTCATCTGGATGCGTCAAGATCAAATCTCGCAAATTCTCCCAAGGGATACATTTACTGTCTCTTTTTTGCTGAATCCTAGCAGTAACCCAAGGTTCGCTCATCCCAGAAATGCTCATCAATTTCTTCACGAAGGTCTGACTACTAAAAACTTGGGCATATGTCTTCCAGACCTGAATCTTTGGACACCTAAGCAGCGTAGTGTATTCCTCCATGGTAGGTACCAAATCCACTTCTCTAAAAGTGAAACATTTGTACGCAGAATTCCAAAACTGCACCAAGACTCGGAACAAATGCTTATCCACTCTAATGTCTAGCAGGTAGGATATGTCATCATAGCTTTGGTAAAATAACTACTTGATCCCTTCATCCCAACTAGCCCAAATGTCTCTCAACTCTTGCAGCTTATTCTGTACTACATTGACGCGAGTGAAATCCTGCAGCTCCGATGCATACCCTTCTGCCAGGCTATCCCCCCTCTCTGATTGTAGCCTCTCCGACCATGCACGAACGGCTGCATTATCCTCGACTTTACTAAGAAATTCATTCTCCATGTCAAACTTTCTAACTTAGTAATTGAATACGGATTAAAACCTCCTTTAGTATGCAATGTCACGCAATCAAAACAAAACACCAGTTAGTATCAAATAATAGCGATAGAATGCAAGCACATAAACGATAATTATAACGCGTATATTGGTAAGTACTAGGGCTTGACACGCTTCACCCAAGGATAGCTCTTAAGGTCTCTCTACATGTGGCTCGGTTCTAGAGTAAGGGTACCCGAACCAGTAGATTCCTCAATCCTCACCCATTATAGGCTCATATAGATCGAGTTCGGTTCGGGGGGATACATTTCCCTATGACCATGCAGAGATGAAAATCTCACGAAATCATAGGTACGGATGTACCTCGGAAGCAATCCACTAGCCCATGCGGAGGTGAAAACCTCACGAAAGCGTAGTTTTTTACTCCCACTTAGAAGGTGTGACCACAGCGGTCATGCAATGAAATGCAATATTATTCTAAAACCTGAACCGACCATACAAAAAAATTCATTTGAAAGAACATGATTTTTAAAATAAGTTTTTGGATTTTTGACAGAAAGACAACAAATAATCGATTTTATGGCTAGACTCTCTTATTCGGTCCCTAGTGGAGTCGCCAAGTTGTCGAAACCACCCTTTTCATTTAAAAACTTTTAAGTTTAAAAGAAATGGGGAATCGACTTTGATAAAAAGAAATGTGGAGTCGCCACCGATCTTTTGTTTTGGTGTGATCGGATCACCTAAGGATTTGGTTATTTTAATAAAACATTTTTGGTTTACTAAAACAATGATTCTGGTCTATGAAAATATGAGAAAACGGGCTCGGGAGTCGGTTACGTATGAGGAAGGATTAGCACCCTCACTACGCCCAAAATTGGTACCAAATCGATTAAATACTATCCTTATGTCTAAAATTAAGAATGTTTTTGAAATGTGGTTCTTTTTTAATAACATTTGAATAAACCGAGTTGGTTGCCAAAAATCTTCTTGTTTCGACGTCCGAAAATTTTAATTTGAAAATCACAAAAGGACGCCCAACTATTTAGTTTAACGGAAGACCGAAACCCAGTACAGTAGGGCACGAATTCTAGAATTTCCAAACATTGACCATTGCATCACCTTAGAAAACACGAGTGAAATTTTGAAGAGATATTCAATCATTTTGAACAAACGGGAGATTGCGACCAAGCACGATAGGGCACTACTCCCTGAATTGCCAATCATCGAATATTTCTTTCGTTTTAAAGAGTTTTTAGAAAAAGTGAGTGAAATTTCGAAGGGATCTTCGATTGTTTCGAACAAATGAAAAAGCGCAACCCAGCACGATAGGGCACGATTCTCAAATTGCCAAACATTGAACATCACCTTTGTTTTGAAAGATTTTTAGGAAACCTGAGTGAAATTTTGAAGGGATATTTGATTATTTTAAGCAAACGAGAAATTGCAACCCAACACATTAGGGCACGATTCCACGAATTGCAAAATATCGCACATTGCCTTCGTTTAAGGGGTTTTAAAAGACATAAGTGAAATTTTGAAGTGATATTCGACTATTTTGAGCAAACACGAAATTGCAACCCAACACGTTGGGGCACGATTCCGCGAATTGCCAAATATCAAATCTCGTCTTCATTTTAAAGAATTTTTGAATGATTATAAAACTAGCTTAAAACGTATTAACTCGATTTGAAATAAGACGAAATTAATCATAAAATTTGGGTTTTATAGAACCACATTTCAAAAATCAAGTGGAGCAATGAATGGGGTAATATGTGTGCGCATGAAAAAAAATGAAGGTAATTCAATTATTTAATCGGCTAACAAACACTTAAACAACTAAGCATAACTAGCTTGGAAATATAATTTGATTTCAATCATGCATGAGGAATAGTTAACATGGAAATAAGAAAAATGAACAAATAATGTGCCACAACGACATGCATGACATAACATAAAATGATTACTACTAGATGCACAAAACAAAATGCAAATCGAAGAAACAATATGGCATAAAACTATTTTAAGACAATGATAAGTACATGACACATACTATATGAATTGATAAATCAATAAATAAAGAACATTTGTAAAGACAAGCTTAATAAACACACGCAATCATTAAAATATATGTACCGTAGAATGAATATTTTCAAAGCACATAATGTATAAATTGACAAATTTGCATAGAAAATAAGAATATAATTATTAAAATAGATATTATAGAATACAATTTTGAATTAAGTCATACGCAAAATGTTTTAAAAACGAATTCATTTGAAAATTGACAAAGCACGTGATGACTTAAATAATATATATAACGTGAAAGGATAATAAAATACGTGATGAGACGTAATACACAAAATAGATTTACAAATATATACGTACAAATTTATTGTAAAAGAAATTATGAGATTAATAATAATATAAGTTTTAAGTTAGTCTAAAAAATATACACAGGCCCTTATATCAAAACATTTAAAATAATGGGCTATATATAAAACATAAAAGCCATATAATATAAAGGAATATTCAAAAATAATAATAATTTTATAATTACAAAAAAAAATGAAGTTTCCAAAATTATTTTGTATATACATAGAGAAAGTACATGATATATCACGAAGCAGAAAGTGTTCTAGATAAAAAAAACTATTAAAGTAAAAAGTGTATTAATATATATACATATAAATTTAAAAGTAAATATATGTCAGATAACATAGAGATAATAATATATATATATAGGTTTAGTAATGTGTGTGAATCAAATACATGTGCTAATATAAATGGATATAAAATAACTTGAATCCCATGTAAAACATATATATAAAGCATATTTGAATAAAAAATATTAAAATACATAGATAGAGTCAAAGCCATTATATGTATAAAAATATATTAACTTTATTATAATACATACGTATATGTATAATAATACAAAGGAAATAAACATTTAAAATGTACAAAATGTGATGTTAACATTGCAAAAAAAGTTTACAATGATGAAATAACAATTACTCAAAGTTGTTTAAAAATTAAAAATGATTAATTAAGAACACAAAGGGCTATGAACTAAGAGGGTTTAATTAGAAACAATCCAAAACCAAAGGGATAATTTAAAAACAAAACAATAAGAGAAATGACCAATATGCGATGCGCGCAAATGCACAGGGGCTCGATCTGGAAATATTCCAAGCTCCCAAAACGCAACACCCATGCGGACCAAAATACAAACGCACACAAATTATGGGTAAAATTTAAAAGAAAAAAATACGAATATTAACTGATTTGGAAATGGGGCGAAAGGGAAAGGACCAAGCCTGTAAATAACCCTCACCGCGAAAACGCGCGGGTCCTTGGGCACCTGGGGACGGATCGGGTCAGGGTCTCTAAACGGTGTCGTTTTAAAGCTACAAACCATGCTTTAAACGGCACCGTTTCGCATCACCGAATAAAAGAGGACAAAGCCCTTGAAAACCCTAGGCATTTCAGTCATAACAATGGGGAGAGGGGGGAACCCAAAGGTTCTGCGCCGTTCGGCCATAGTTTCATCACTGCGACGATGAATGACGACCTTCGGTGACCTCCTTTTGCTCCTCTGTTTACTCTAGCGTGGTGTTCGTCGATTTAAGCCTTGAAATCCCATCTTCGACTTCGATTTCAGCGAAGTAGAGAAGGTCTCCGATGGCTCGTATGCGAAGGTAAGTCCTTTTCCCTTCACTTTATTTGCTTTCGAATAAAAAAAAAACAACACAAAACGAAGAACAATAAAAAAAGAGGAACGCCCGCAAATCTAAATCGGAAAATCGCCTTCGAATAGGTGGCCTTTTCTTTGTATTCAATATGCAAATAGTGTCTGTTTGTATTGCGTTCGTATTGCTTGCGTTCGTTCCCCAAAAAAAAACCAGTTTACAATCGAAATTAATAGGCTTTATAGCCGAATGTAAAAAAAATAAAATAAAATACAATTCTTCTTTCTTCGTATTTTTGTTGCTTTCGTTTGTTCTCTTTTGCAGGTAAGAGTACGGGGCTGTGTGTTGGCCCTTGGCGTGAGGCATACGAGGACTGCGTGCTGGTCGTACGGCACTAAAGGCTCGGTGTGGCTGCTGAGCGGCGCTTAGGGTTTTCCCCTTCTCTTTTGGCCGAAAAGAGTTTAGGATGGCTAGGCATAGTTGGGCTTTAGGGTATTGGGCCTATATTTGGGTCTTGGGCATTGGTTTGGGCTTGCAATGATTTGGTTTGTAAAAGGACATTAAAATGGGCTGTTTGTGTTTTAAACTTTTTGTTTATTGATTTATTTTATATTTTGTTTTGGTCTTTTGTGTTTGTTTGGGCCGGGCAAATTTGGCCCACTACAATTATTATCGTAATTTTATTAAAGAGTGATAGTTCTTTTGTATCGATGATTAAAGTTATTTTCTATATAAATTTATCCTCCATAATTTTTAAGATTTTAGACGACTTAGATAACAAGATGTAAAGTTTTATAATTTTCATTTTTAATTAATTTTTTTAATTAATTAAGTCATAATTAATTATAATTGTTTTGATTAACTTATTTTATTTCAATATTATTAAAAATGGTGAGATATTTGATATAGGCATGAATCTTGATTCTTGTTCTTAATATTTGTTTTATTATCATAAAAGTTATTTAGATATGATAAGGAATTTCAAGATATTCAATAAAATTTTTTTCAATGAATCAATAAATCTTTTAATATTAAACCATATCGGCTTCTTTTGATTTTGAATTAGTTGATTGGTATAATATTTATCTTTTTTTTTTCATAAATTATGTAGAATCTAGTAACTTTTAACCGGTTAAGTTGATGTGTCACATGTGGAGAACAAAATAACGTGAATGGCAAATTATATATCATCATTTTGAAATTATTATTATTTATTCTTTTCAAGCTATTTATATATTATAATATTAATATAATTTGATGTTTTAAATTCATCTTTTGTTATAACAAAATGATAATAACTTATAGTAATTTCTCTCACCATCAAAAGTGGAAAAATAAACATGTACAACAATGCTATTCAAGAGTTCCTAAAAAAATAATTTAAAAGGTTGATAACTTTGTTATCAAATATGATATGAAAAGTCATTGCTCGTGTACTTTTCATACACTTGGATATTCTATTAACTCTATTAATATTCCTTAGAAGGAATTAAACATTATGTCTTGTAGATTACTAACGGTGCATTCTATCATTAGGGATTAAAAAATATTTTTATTATTCGGTAATGAAACAAATCAATTATTTGCCTTAAAAAAATAATTTAAGGCTTTAAAAGAGTTAATATATTATTATCCCATGTTAAATGTGATAATGAAACATGTTAATCTATTGTAATACAAAGCTCTGTAAGAGCTAATATATTGTAATCTAAAAAACTAAAGTAATAATTAATGTATTATGTTGTAGTCATTCTAAAAAAAATTATGGTTTAAAATGATATTGATTATAATGATTATTATATTGAGATTATGGATGAGGAGAAGATTAATTTCTATATATTAAATCTATTAGATTTTAGTAAAAATTTTGTATTGGAAAACTACCTTCTTTTTCTCTAGTTCCTACTATGCATATATTAGTAGAGTTAAATCACATGCGTTGGTAAATCAGAAGCTTACATTAGCATTGTTGAATCAAATGAGATAGTAAACCTGAAGTTTACTAGTTCAAATAGTTTTAATTACTTGACACGATTGGTTAGACCACCCCAATCAATAATTGGTGCGAAAAATGAGAATTTATTTGAATATTTGTTATAGAACCTGAAGATTTTTAATTTAAAAATTTGTCAAGTGCTGCTTATTTTCAAAGAAAATTGTTTATTAAAACCTTACTAGCAAAAGTTGATATTGAATATCTTGCATTCTTAAAAGAAATACAATCCTATTTATCCAACAATTGGATATTTTGATATAATTTTGGTAGATGCATTTCCAAGATAATCACATGTGAGTTATAAACTCGCAACTTATCACTTGCAAGATTACTTGTTAGATAATTAGTTTAACAACAAAAGTTTCAAATCATGCGATTGAAAAATTCTTTTTAATGCTAGTGAGACTCTATCTCATGCTTTTGATGATTATTATATGCTAGTTGATTAAATGCCTCCAATTAATAGCTAGACCACCACTTTGGAGAACAAAACTTATGTATTTGTATGGGGATATAATATTTTACATGCATCATCACTTATACCATTATACCTATAAGTTATAACAAATACTCCCCATTACAATTAGCTTTAGGTGAAAGTCAAATATTTTCAGTTTTAAATTTTTTGAATCTGCGATATATGTTCAAGTTGTTCCATTACAATGCGCAAAATGAGTATTCAAAGAAAGTTGAGAATAAACATTAGGTACGAATCTCCCAATTATGACTTGATTTGGTAATTACTATCCTGGTTTGATAGTTTTCCCAACATTAGTGGAGAGAAATAATATTTGGATGAAATAATTACTTGAAATGAATTATCATTATCCAGATCATTGTAGAAAGTAATTTGAACTAAAGGTTTAAAAGATAATTCACTTTATTGCAAATTAACTGTAAAATGCATTTATTGACCTAATAAGAATAACCGAATGTTATATACCAACTAATATTTTGATTTGAACTAAAGTCTCAGTAAGACAACTTGTTAGAATAAATAAAGTAATGCATGCTTGAAGCATGAAAGATCAACAGGTTCCAAATATTAAAAATAAAAAAAATTATCGTAAAAGAAATTTATAAGTTTACATGGTGATACAGTAGAGGTGGGTGATCCTGAAGAGCCCTAAGACATGACTAATCATTAAAACTGTAGAAGAGATTCATGTACATGAAATTGAAGATGAAAATAGTAAAAAATAAAGAGATCTCAATAAGATATGTTACTACGAGAAAATATGGAACCGAAATGAAAAGTTATCAACAATGATTTGGCATGCAATATTATGGTCAAAATAATGAAAGAAAATGACGATCTTGAATAAATCTACCGAAACAAATATGATATAGGTTAGGTTGGCCAAAATGGAAAGATGTAAATTCAACTAGAATTTACTTTCAAATCATGAAGTTTTTGAATCAATAGCCCAAACATCTAAAGGTGTAAAGCCAGTAGGATAATAATTGATACTGTTATGAAAACAAAATAAGAACAATGAAGTTTTTCGCTAAGTTTTGACATTGATTATAAAATTATATAATATTATTTTGTTGTGAATATAATAACTTTTAGATATTTTATTAGTTTTGCATTTCATAAAAATTTGATATATGTCTAATAGTTGTTTTTACAACCTTTTATATAAGTTACTATATAGTAAAATTTATATTAAAATTTTTAAAGGATTTAGAATGCTAGAAGCATGTAGAAATTTTCGAGAAATTCATCAATATGTTTACTTAAATATTTCTATTAATTTAAATGATTTGAACATATGTATTCTTTTAGAAGGATCATGATCAAAGTTTGCTCACCACGACTTTCAAAAGAATGATGATATAAATATTTAGTAAATTCATTCAAGTTATCATTTGAAAATCTAGCATTAAATATTGGAATACGTAGAATATGAGATATTATGTGATGTTTTCATGAAAGGGATTAAATACGTGTTGTACTCTTTTTCCTTAACCAATGTTTTGTCCCATGGGTTTTCTCAGTAAGGTTTTTAATGAGTTAACATGTTATGCATATTATAGATATATGTATTTTTCTCCTTCTCCAATAAATTTTTCCCACATTAGTTTTATCTTAATAATGTTCTAACGAGGCATAATATTTATCAATGGATATCTAATATGAAGTGTTACAAATTTTTTATTATTATAAAGTTAGTATCTATTAAGATAAGAAGTTTATGTACTTTAAGATTCTAATGTCCACTAAAAGTAGATTTTTATATAATTTATACTTATATTTATAAATAGATTGGATGTTTTTACCCTTGAATGATAATCGACAAACTACACTTGATCCACAAGTGGCTACAGGATTAGCTTGAGCAAGCTTGTCGATGATGATCTTCTTTGAAACCATAGCAACTTTGAACGTTGACTTTTTTGAGAAATGAAAGGTAGTGATTATCCCACCAAGCGTGCTAGAAATTTGCACACACGAATTTTGATTCGGAAGTTGACTTGAAATTCAAAGTTAAATTTATTGATAACTTTGAAAGAAAAGTTACAATCTTTGGAAATTTAGTGAATACAAAGAAATTTCCTTTGATTATTCTCTCTGGTTTGGCTTCAATTCAAGGTTCGTCTAAATTGATGTTGGATGGATATAGATTGCTTCAAGTGTTGTGTTGACTTGCTTATCTTTCACAAATCGACGTGGCAAATTAGGCTTTTTCGATGCACTTAAGGAGCTTTTTCTCAAGCAAAATAAAGTTTTTAGCATAGTTTTTTGTTATTTTCATTATTTTCCTATTTTCGAGTAATAAGTGAAAATGTCTTATTTTTGCCTTTTTTTACCTAAATTGGCAAATAGTGTCATTTGGAGGCCTAACGTGTGTTTGAGTGCTATAAGAACATGTTGAAGGTCGAAAACAAGCGAGAACGACACCTAGGGAAAGCGTATTGTGATATCTAACCCTTGGGATTGCGATACCTCCGACAATGTAGAAGACCAAGGACTACCTTCAGTGGTATCGCGATATCCCCTTGGGTATCACGATATCCACCTCTCAAGGAAGACCCCAAGTTTCAACACTGCTCGAGATATCGCAATATCCTCTTCTGGGTATCGCGATATCACCTTCATCAAGAGGACAAACTTGGACAAAAAGGGCAACCTTTGTCTATCCGACCCACCAATCACACAAGGCCCGTGTATGGGCATTTTTGGTATTGAAAAGTCATTAGAATACACTTCAAAACAACTAAAAATTGCTGCGGAAGAGAAAGACGCACATTGGCTTAGTTTTAGGTTTAGTTTTCTCTAATTTTTCTTTCATTTTTTTCACTTTTTCTAAGGTTTTTATTTTTCTCTTACTCTACCTTAGATTAAAGTGTTTTGTTTTTTCATTTACTTCTTATTCTTGTTATTCTTTATGTTAGTTAAATTAGTTAACACTATAGCTAATGTTTATTTACATTTTTAGCCTATGTAATTTGCTTTCAAGACTCTTTAAGCTTTAGTTTAATGTATTTTAGTTTATTTTACTTTAAACCTATCAAAGCTTGTTCCTTTTATGTTTCTTGCTTTAGATTTCTCTGTTAATTTTTTTATTTCATGCTATTTAAGTTTTCTTACATAAAAATATCAATTTTGATATTTTTCTCAAGCTTTACTTTCATGGCTACCTTATTTTCCAATGTTATGTTTATTTTCTTTACTTTGAGCATGTGCAGCTAAACCTTTAAGGAAGTTGGTTGATAAAGATGTGGATAAATTAAAATGTTTAGACAAAGCCCTAAATTGTAACAAATTGGACTAATTTGAATGGTATTAAGAACTTAGGTAGTGACGCCCCTAGGGGAATATCAAGATAAAATGAGACCGAAAGGTAATCTTGTTACGCACCTGTTCATTAGTCTTGAATTAATCGGCGAGATCGAAAGGCAAACCAGACCTAATTTGTCTAAGTTGGTAAAATTGAGATCGAAAGATAAAATGGAGCCATTTGATAATTTACGCAATTTATGTCCTTAGTCCAAGATTTGGTGAACCACATCGAAGTCAACCAACCCCATTAGTTATTTGCTAGATAGTCCATCTAGTTTACATTTCTTGCAATTTAGTCCTTAGAGTAAAATATTAAATTTTCATGCAAACTCATCTTTTGTCGTACTATAAAATCGTATTAGTAGCCACTTAGACTCTATTGTGTATGGTAGTTATTTCTCAATCGCCTTTTCCTTTGGGTTCGATCATTGAAATACTTCAGTGTTTCATTGTAACACTATAAATATTATAATTGACATACACACTTGCAGTAAAACCAGACTTTAAAAATAGTTTTATAAATTCATTGTTTTAATGCGCACGCGCACAACTGGTTACTTGCTTTTGAAATAGGTTTGAAACTCCTTTCTTTTGTTGATTTAGATCGAATGGTAGCTTTCTTTAGAAACAACTTTTGACCTATTCATCACGTTTAAATACGATCAAAAGGTGATTTTTCTTCAAAACTGATGCAGTGTTCTTCAGAGTTTCTTCAAGTTCTTTATCTTCTTTAGAGATTTCTATAGAGATCTTCTGGGCCTCTTGAACTTGTGTATTCGTAGAATGGCTTCAGATGACCCCTTTTTATAGTGAAAATTACTTGAATAAAAGAAATTTCTTGTAGAATTTAACTCCCCCATTTGATTGTTATACAAAAATTTATACTCTTTTATTTATTATTTATCTCTTATTAATTTAATTAATTTAAAGATAAAAAATAATTTAATTATTTTATTTTTAATTAGTGAAAATATAAAATTTTAATATTTATCTCTTACTTAAATTAAATTAATTAAATAATAATTATGACACAATATGATATCATCATTTTCACCATTGTAAATTTATTTTTACCCACGATAATTTCGGCTTGACACGTAACGCTTTCTATTTGACCAAAAAAAATCACCTATAATGTGCATCAAATTCATCAAACAAATTTTTGGTTAAAAAGTTTTATTATTTATTTTTATTGAATGTTTGGCTTTTTAATAATAAATATTCATCATTTCAGCAACTTTAATAAAATGCTTATTGGTTAGCATTTTTATTTTGAAAAATAAGCAAAGACATTATTAAATTATTGAAAAGAAGGACAATTTTAACCCAAATTAACAAATTTACTAATTATACTCATTCCTAAGCTTTTCAATATCATTAGTTTCAGTAGCATGATTTTTCGAAATAACTTCTACAATGCAATTTAGAACAACGTCACAATCGTTAATTAGCATACAATAAGACTACCTTAACAAATTTATATGTTGCCTTACTAGTTTTCTTACGAGTTAGCTTGTAGAGGAGAAACCTGATTAAACGAGGAACAAAGTGAAGAGAATAAGAATCGAAAAGATTGAACAAGCAAATTTTACGTGGAAAAACTCCTCAAAAGAGGATAAAAAAACCACGGACAAAAGGATATTTCACTATAATAAAGAATAGTACAGATGTAACACCCCTTACCCGTACTCAACGCCGGAACAGGGTACGAGGCAATATTGTACTCGAATGCAATCAAAAGCACGAAAACCGGACCATAAAATTTCGTTCCAATTAAGGTCATTCAAACTATACTTAAAATCACTTATATGGGCCCCAAGTCCCAAACCATGCATCAAGAAGATTTGGGACTAAATTGGAAACTTCCGGAACTTTTACAACACTTAGAAAATTTTCATGTTTTGGAGAGTCACACGCCCGTGTAGTCACACACGCCCATGTGGCTTGGGACACACCCGTGTCCTTAGCCCGTGTAACTCTCTGACTATGACGTCATCAACCACATAGGGTCACATGGCCAAGGCACACGCTCGTGTCCTTAGGTCGTGTGGTGAATTAAATTCCAAAATCAGGTGCAGACTTCACATGGCCTAGGCACATACCCATGTTCTAAACCTGTGTCTTCACATGGCCGAGAGACACGGCCGTGTCTCTGTCCGTGTGTTTACTACTGGGAATTCTTTTTTGCATTAATTAAGGTGCAGAGGACACACTGCCGGATCACATGCCCATGGGGCAAGCGGTGTGTTATACACGGTCTAGACACACACCCATGTATCTACCCATGTTGGCAACTTTAAGGCTATTTTCCAAGCCACTTGCCACCCTTATTTGTACAAACACCTCTATGGCTGCAATGATACCTTAACACTTATAACATAGCCTATGCATGACAACTTCCCATCACATTATGCTTGTTTAAGACTCCCTAATATGACAAAACAAATCTTACCAACACGCATATAGGAATAAGCAGTATTACTTAGACTTGTATGTATGCATCTTCATACCATCTTATACACACACATGACAATCATAAACATTCAATCATCAATAACCATAGGCCATATCATAATAGAATTGGCACATACATACATGGATGAATAGATTTACAACCTATAATCATTATGAGCCATATCTTATGGCTATACACAAAATGAATCAACTATCATTATAAGCCAACACATTTGGCTAGACCAATATGACATATAACAAAAAGACCAAGTCCCTATACATGTCATACTCAAAATGTTGAGACTAACTATACCCAAAAGATCCAACTGATAGTATGAACGAGCCTTTAACGTCCTTTGATCCTCGAGCTAGCTTGGCGATACTACAAGGAAATGGAAGAGAGAGGGAGTAATCATAAAGCTTAGTAAGCTTGCATGTAATTAATAAGCAATAATAATATGCATTATCGTACACATAAATAACATATCCTGAATCATCTCATTTTCAGTAATCATTGTAGTTATATCCTACCTCATTCAATTTGCATAATGTTCAATAGAACTCGAGATCATAATTTCTTTATTCTCATCTTACCGAAGTTTTCTCATTTCGTAATCTCAATAACTACGAGCTTGACGTACATACCTATACCCTTTCAACATGATCATACTTCGACATTTCTTTGAAAAATCATTAGACTAACCCGTTGAACCATTTGGAATACTAAGGATACTCGGGATTATCATGACACAATAAGATGCCAACGCCATGTCCCAGACATGGTCTTACATGTGATCTCACATCGATGCCATATCCTAGATATGGTCTTATACGAATTCTCGTTTCGACGCCATGTCCCAGACGTGGTCTTACACGAAATCTCATATCAACGCCATATCCCAGATATGGTCTTACATGATAACTCATACTGATGCCGATGCCATATCCTAGATATGGTCCTATACGGGATCTCATCAACCCAATGTCATATATTTGTACCTTAAGTATTCCTAAGGCTCAACCGGCTTTTATTACCTCAAATCTTTATCGAACAACATCAATAATATTCACGAGACTATTATACAATTCATAAACATTAAATGCTAAATGCATAATAAAATTTGTATCAATCACACACAAACTTACCTTGGTACAAAAATATGGACAACTTATTGATTTAGTCCAAGATCTTGCTCTTTCCCCAGTCTAGGCCCAGACTCTATTTTTCTTGATCTATAATAGAAAATTTCACTTATTTAATTACCACATTATTCAAAACAGCCCATAAATCATATTTTAGAAAAATTATAGTTTTGCCCTTGAAATTTTACATAATTACAATTTAGCCTCTAGGCTCGTAAAATGAAATGAGGCCAATTTCTTTGTTACCCAAGCATAGTTGATTCATATTCTCTCTTATAACAACCCACATTTTTCATCAAATCACATTTTTTAACACCTATTTTTACATGTTTTTACAAACAATTCCCTTTAGGTGTTTTCATGAAAAATTCACTTAGAAAAAGATGTTCATCTAACACCAAACTTCCATGTTCATCCATTAATCATCAAAATACATGCATGACACACATGGGTAAATTTTTGAACATAGACCCTAGCTCAAAATAATGGTAGAAATAGTTGTATCATGCTTCAATGATCTTAAAAACATCAAAAACATCAAAAACATAAAAATTAACACCAAAATGACTTACATGTAGAGGGTTTATTTTGCTAAAAATTTCATGCTTCCATGGGGTTTTCTCCTTCAAATTTTTGACTGATAATGGAGGAAGAAGAAGATGGCCACTTGTTTTATTTTATTAGTTTTTGCTTGTGTCATCAAATACCAACCCATGCCCATTTTTTTTACTTTTTGACTTTTCATTTAATACACTTCATGTGCAGCTATATACATATATAATGGCCTAATTACTCATTAAGGACCTCAAATTTTAAGTTCTATAGCTATTTAACACCTTTAGCTAATGGTGCACAACTTTCGTACTTTATGCGATCTGGTCCTTTTTCACAAATTAAGCATTCAAACGGTAAAATTTCTTAACAAAACTTTTACACAATCATATTATCATACTGTAGACCTCAAAAGAATATTAAAATAAATTTTATGGTCTCAAATTTGTGGTCCTAAAACCACTGTTCTGACTAGGCCCAAAATCGGAATGTTACAACAGAAGATGGAGAGAATTAAAAGAAAACTCGAAACCCCACAAGAAAAAACCTTCGAAACAAAGAACAAAATTCTCTCAACCTAAATATTTTTGTTGTGTAAAACCTAGAGTAACTAAGGCCTATCTATAGGCTAAATTTCGTAGCATATATGACTACAACAACGCTAGGTTAATTAGAGTTTAAGTGAGAAACTAAAATAAAGTTTAATTAAGAGAAGAAAAACCAAAATAAATTTTGGTCAAAATAAGAGGCATTCTCCCATAAATTTCTACCTTGACTCGTATTTGGACCAACTCCCTTGTCGAGCCCTATTATGGGCTTAACTAATTCTTCGTCTAATACTTACTAAGTCCAAGCAATACTAAAACTTTGAAACTAAAAGGCTCTTTGTCAACATGTTGGTCAGATTGTGTTCTGTGCCAATTTTCAGAATCTAAATATCCCTTTGAATGATCACCTCTCGAACAAGATGATAACGAATGTCTATGGGCTTCATTCTCTCGTGATGCATTTGATCTTTGGTGAGATGTATGACATTTTGACTATCACAATATACGATAGTTGCCCTTTTTTTACTTACCAATTCAATGAACAGACCCTTTAACCAAATTGATTCTTTTATTGCTTCTTTAATTGCCATGTATTCTGCTTCAGTAGTCGACAAAGCCACTGTAGCTTGAAATGTCGCATTCTAACTGATGGTACAATTCTCAGAAGCAAATAGGTAACCTGTGAAAGACCTTATTCGATCTAAGTCTCATGTATAATTAGAATCAACATATCCGACTAAACTCTTTTGAGTTTTTCCAAACTCTATGCACATGTTAGAAATACCTTGTAAATATCTGAAAATCCACTTAATTGCATGCCAGTGTAACTTACTAGGATTGGCCATGTATCAGCTAACAACACTAACATGTGAAATATTGGGACAAGTGCATACCATTGCATACATCAAACTTCCAACTACACTTGAATAAGATACTTTTGACATGTTCTTTTCATCTTCTTCATTCTGTGGGAAATATGAAATTGAGATTTAAAGTATGCAACTAAAGGAGTACTTACTGGTTTTGCATATTGCATCTTAAATCGCTCAAGGATCTTCTTGATGTATCTTTATTGTGATAAAATCAATTTCCCAAAATGTCAATCAATTTCCCAAAATGTCTATCTTTCAAAATTTCCATCCCTAAAATTTTCTTTACTGAACCTAAATCCTTCATCTCAAACTTAGAGTTAAGCATGGTTTTAAGACAATCAATTTTAAATGGATTCTTAGCCATAATTAACATATAATCAATATAAAGCAACAAATATATAAAAAAACCCATCATCAAGACATTGTAGATAAACACAACTATCATACTTACTTTGAGAGAAACCAATACTCAACATGAAAAAGTCAAACTTTTTATATCACTGCCGAGGAGACTGCTCCAAACTGTACAAAAACTTTTGTAAGAGACAAACACAATCTTCTTTACCTTCAAATTTGAAGCTTTCTAGTTGTGGCATGTAGATGTCCTCTTCAAGGCCACTGTGAAGGAAAATAGTTTTTACATTTAACTGTTTTGACTCAAGATTATTTGAGGCAACAAGGGCCAAAAGTGCCTGAATGGATGTATGTTTCACAATGAGAGAGAAAACATCATGAAAATCAACTCCCTTCATTTGACTATAGCCCTTGTTTTTACAAATGATTCTTTTACCGATGAGTGGTTTAACTAGCCTCTAAGTCTCGTTCTTTTAAAGTGATTCCATCTCTTCTTCTGTTGCAACGAGCCATTTGCTAGAATTAGAGGCTTGAACTACCTCATAATAACACGGAGGATTGTTTGAATCAATACTCTCAGCAACACTTAGAGCATAAGCCACTAGGTTTCCTTCACAATATTTTTTTGGTGGTCGTATTTCTTACCTTTTCTTGTCACAAGCCTAATTATAATTCGTTAACTAAGATGATGAGGGTACCAGAGGGTTGGATAAAACCCCAAACAGATACAAAACAACTTTAAACTTGCAAGAATTATAATTTTGTCATGTCGTTGCGATGTCGTGAGACTCTTCATTGGGATGAGACCTCTGTTTGTCGCATCGTTGCAACGTTGGACATTTTCTTGTCATGATGATAAGTCATAAAAGTAACATATTTTAATCCCATTCTTGATGCGTTTTTGGATGATTTATTATTTTATTTAGTGAATTTGATGCTCCTAATCTTTTAATTTTATGTTTCTATACTTAGGAGAGCATAGGAGAACAAAATAAGCAAAAAAGGGCCAAAATCAGACAAAACGAGCTACTTTCAGGATCCATACGACCTAGCCATTCCCACACGAGCTGAGCACACGCCTATGTTAGCCACACGGGCTGGCCACATGCCCATGTGCCAGCCCGTGTCAATTTTGAACCCTATTTTCCAAACACGTTGAAAAATCCAATTTTTAGGATTTTTGAGCATTCTAAAGTCTGTAAATACTCACTAGAAGAGGACTTAAGGGAGCATGCAAAAAAGAATGAAGAAATTACTCGAAGAATGTCGTCGGAATCAATTCAGAAGTAAGATCTCCTTCAAGATTGAAAATCTCCAGTCAACTTCTCTAGAACTTTTTGGGTTTCTTTATGTTTTGTTGTTTTCCTAATTTTGAGATGTTTTCCTCCCAAAGTATGAACTAAATTTCCTAAATATCTAGGGAAGATGAAACCTATGATGGATCTTGTTATTTAATTTTCTGAATTACATGATAAATACTTGACTTCTTGATCTCAATTATATGTAATTATTCCATGTTTTAATGTTTAAGGATATTAATTCATGATTGATGTGCTTAATTCAGTGGAGCAAAAGTCCCTGTTTAAGAGTAGATCTAGAATAATTGAGTGGAGTTGCATGCAATCCTATAAATAGGACGACATAAATCTATCGGATTAGAATCAAATCTAATAGGGGAATCCATTGATCGAGTTAATGCGACAATAGGGGTTTTAATTAGAAAGATATTTCAATTAATCAACCTAAAGTTAGTTATTTTTACTCTTGAAAGAGATATTAATATAATTTAGGGATTTCTATCGTTTAATTCAGATTCAGAATAATATGTGAAGTCTAGGTGGAATCTTTCTTGGGTATTGTCTTTCCATTGGTTTATTCGATTATTTTCTTACTTATTCTCTTTTGTTTCCTTAGTAATTAGATAGTTTTAGATTTAAAACAAACTTCTTCAAATTACCGACTAGATAATAGAAAGATAGTAAGTACTAGTGCTTTTAGTCCTCGTGGATACGATATTCCTGCCTCACCACAGCTATACTATTGTTCAATAGGTGCGCTTGCCTTTGTCGTGATTTTAGTTAGATAAGTGAATCATCATCACGTGACATCACCCCCAATTTCATCTTTTGACTCCACCTTGCTTGAGACACTCTGATTTGTTGTGTCTTTAAAAGTAAACGTCTCATTTTTTGATCGAAACATGATAGATTCACCAAACGTAACATCTCTGCTAACAATTATTTTGTCGGATTTCAGACACCACAACTTAAAACCTTTTGTGTTGAAAGATGCATTTAATTTCCCTTGGTTCAAACTTTCTCTGGCTAACTTTAGCATAAGTAAGACAACCATAATTTTTGAGATTAAAATAATTGGGAGGATTACCTGACCATATCTCCTCTAGAACTTTACCATTCAATGTTCGATGAGGAGATCAATTTACCAAATAACTTGCCAGGTTTATGGCTTCAGCCCAAAATTCCTTCCCTAAGCCTGCGTTAGAAAACATGCATCGAGCTTTTTCTAGCAAGGTTCTGTTCATTCTTTGTACAATTCCATTATTCTGCGAGTTCCAACAATGGTTCGATAATTTTAGATTATTTTCTTACTTATTCTCTATTGCATCCTTAGTAATTAGATAATTTTAGATTTAAAACAAACTTCTTCAAATTACTGGCTAGATAATAGAAAAATAGTAAGTACTAGTACTTTTAGTCCTCGTGGATACGATATTCCTGACTCACCATAGCTATACTATTGTTAGATAGATGCGCTTGCCTTTGTCGTGATTTTAGTTAGTTAAGTGAATCATCATCACTTGACATCGCCCCCAATTTTATCTTTTGACTCCACCTTGCTTGAGACATTCTGATTTGTTGTGTCTTTAAAAGTAAAAGTCTTCTTTTTTGATCGAAACATGATAGATTCATCAAACGTAACATCTCTGCTAACAATTATTTTGTCGGATTTCACACAACTTAAAACCTTTTGTGTAGAAAGATAATTTAATTGCCCTTGGTTCAAACTTTCTCTGGCTAACTTTAGCATAAGCAAGACAACCAAATTTTTTTAGATTAGAATATTTGGGAGGTTTACCTGACCATATCTTCTCTAGAACTTTACCATTCAATGCTTGATGAGGAGATCAATTTACCAAATAACTTGCCAGGTTTATGGCTTCAGCCCAAAATTCCTTCCCTAAGCCTGCATTAGAGAACGTGCATTGACCTTTTTCTAGCAAGGTTCTGTTCATTCTTTGTACAATTCCATTATGCTTGTAACACTCCTTACCATGTCCGACGTCAGAACAGGGTACGAGGCATTACCAGACTTAAACATACACATTCATGCAAAACCCGGGCCATAAAATCTCTTTTAATTCAAAACCTTTCAAACACATACATGTCGTCCCTTTTTTAGGTCTACGAAGCCCAAAACATTCATCAAAATCAATTCAGGACTAAACCGAGAACTTTAAGAAGTTTCAAGAAAACTTAGAAAATTTTCCCATGAAATAGGGTCACACGCCCATGTGGACATAGGGACACGCCTGTGTCCTCAGGCCGTGTAATTCTCTGTTTAAGACGTCAGCATGCACATCGAACCACACAGCCGGGCCACACGCCCTTGTCTACAGGCCGTGTCCCTCACAAGGTTGAGATGCACAGTCGTGTCTCAGCCCGTGTGGCCAACACTTAGGCTATTTTCCAAGTCTTCATGTTACCCATAATCTTTTACAACCTTATGCACATCAAAATTGCAAATCATGACATCATTTTAGTGATTAAACAGTCTTTATTAAGACACATCATTAACATTAACATGTCCTCTTATAAGTAATGCATCTACTCATGCAATACCAAGTCTAGACTCCTTATTTCACATTCATAAGACTTGTCATTTTGATGACCACTTTTATCAATATACTATGGTTACCAACTTATTCATCAAGCACTCATGTTCAATCATTAGCACGTTGTGTTTATAACGTGCAATTACTATTGGCTATGACCACCTCAGTTGGTCATAGAGCATACATCCAATACACATGTCATATTACTAACCATGCATGGCAAACAAACATAATCACATTATAAACATTAGACATGACATGAATAGCTAGGCTTACAAGTCATAATCAATATGAGCTATATCTCATGGCCTTACACATATAACTCTATATACGCCAATAGATTTGGCCAAAGTAAAATAATACATGTCAATCAACTAGATCCCTATACATGCCACTCACTTGAAATTTCTAATATATGCTTCATTATTTCAAAGATAGCAACTTGATAGTGTGACGCTGCCTCCAACGATCTCCAACCTTGAGCTAACCTGAAAACACTAAAGGAAAGGAAAGGAAGGGAGTAAGCTTTATAGCTTAGTAAGACCGTATGAAAATAATAAGCAATTTATCAACTTGCTTCTCATGGTAATACAACCCTATATGCATTTTCACTCATGTTCCAGTCAAGCTATTTTCTCGAGTCATAGTCACTAAATTATTTATATCTGGAGCTACGGAACTCCAAATTAAGTTTTGATAATTTTCCCTAAAACTAGACTCACATATATTCTTACCATAAAATTTTCAGAATTTTTGGTTTATCCAATTAGTACATTTTATTCCTTAAATTTACCATTTTCTGCTGTCTTACAATTCTGACCCCTCTTCACTAAGAATTAATTATATCATAATACGGGACTTGGATGATGTTCCCGTATATTTCTCTTGAAAATAGACTCATTAAGAATTCTAAGTATATAAATTATAACTCATAAATATTTTTTTACAATTTTCAATGATTTTCTCAATTCAGAATAGGGGATTTCAAAGTCATTCTGACTCTGTCTCACAACAATTAAAATATTTCATAATATGAAACTCTTTTGTTTACACCATTTCTTCTATGTGAAACTAGACTCATTGTAATTTAATTTAATATTTTATTCAACCTCTAACTCAAATTTCACAATTTTTGGTGGATTTTTAAAGTTAGATTATGGCTGCTGTCCAAAACTGTTTTAGTGTAAATTAACGATACTAAGTTTATCACACCATATTAATTCATTTTCACCAAATTGGTAAGGTTACATTCATACATCATAAGTATAGACCTATAATCACAAGTCATCATAAAATCATTCTTATGAGCATGAATTATCTATTTACATCTTCACTAAATGTGCATCCTAAACTGAAATCATTTCTCATGAGCTTGGCATACATACCTGTGTTACTCAACATGCTCATATTCATTCCTTACTAATCATATAACATGAATTGAATTCACATCTCATCAATTTCATGTAAGTACCTGTACCACTCACAATATGGTCATAACCTTTCTCATTTAGCTTAAATCGTAACTCTCACCGTTGAACCATTCGGAAAGCTATCTGATATTCACTAAGCCTTAAACATAGGGTATAATGCCGATGCCATGTCCCAGACATGGTCTTACACTGGCTCATCCATCAAGTCAATACCATGTCCTAGACCTGGTCTTACACTGAATATCGAAATCGAGGTCGACTCCATGTCCCAGACATGGTCTTACACTAGCTCTCACATATCTGTACCGATGCCATGTCTTAGACATGGTCTTATACTGACACATGCATGTCCCAAACATGTCTTACACTGGCTCTCGTCTCAATGCCAATGCATGTCCCAGACATGTCTTACCTTGGCATTTTATAATGTGGCCGATGCATTTCCTAGACATGTCTTACACTAGCACAAACATATCACCCAAATGTCATGGCATGAATATCCGTTTATTCCTATGGTTCAACCGGGAGGTTCCTCTACATCAATTGTCATCACACATAATCATTTTCACAATCAAGCAATTTATGCTATATCTATTCAAATACGTGTAATAACGATGTAGTTATATTATTTACATACGACTTACTCACTTCTATGGGATATCATATTCCATTGAATTTCTAATGTATTCTACCATCATGTGAATGTTATTAACTTTTGGCATCACTTTCATCATACTCAATATCATCAACATATAATTCAATATAACTGAAGCAAGATAGATTCAATTATATTAACAATAACATGGATAACATGCTTATTTAGTCATACGAACTTACCTCGAATACGAAAACGACAATTTTACCATTAGTCCATAACCTTGTATTTTCTTGATTTAAGCTTGAATCTCGATTTCCTTGATCTATCATTTCAAATATAGCCTATTTAGGACTCACATTATTCAAATTGACCCAAAAATCATGTTTTGGTAAATTTACAATTTTGCCCCTAAAATTTGCTAAAATTACGCTTTTTCCCCTAGGCTGGTGAAATGATTTTTATTCAATTTTCTTACTCTTTAAGCCTAGACAAACCATTTTCATAACTATAGAAACTCAATATTTCAATTATTACACACATTTACTCTCTATTTTACAAACTTTATAAAATGATACTTTTAGGTGTTTTCATACTAACACCTTTCACAAAAGTTGTTTATTTAACAACTAAGATTTATTTTCTTCCATAAAAATGCAGCAAACAACATGAATATGATCATGGTAAACCCCTAGACTTTCAACCATTTTTCAGAATAGTCCCCTCATTAGCTAATTAAGCTACAAGGGTTCCAAAAGTACAAAAATTATCAAAAATAAGCATCTAAATCACTTACTTGTGAGAGTGAAGAGTTTGTTGAAATTTCAAGCTTCCAAACCCTCATTTTTTTTGGTATTTTCGGTGAATAAAGATGGAAAAGAAGGGTTGCTACTTTTGTTTTATTTTATTAGTGTTTGCTTATGTCATCAAATACCAATCATACCAAAATTTGACTTTTCAACTCTTTTGCTTCCCCTATGGCCTGCCATCACTTATTTAATGGCCCAATTTCACTTTAAAGACCTCCAATTAAGGTTCTCTAGTAATTTGACACATTTTACTATTAAAACAAAACTTTTTCCCTTTATGCGATTTAGTCCTTTTTTGCGATTAAGCACTCAACGCCAAAATTAATTCACCAAAATTTTCATGCACTTATATAATCATGCTATAACACATAAAATAATATTAAAATAATTTCTTGACCTCAAATTTTTGGTTTCAAAACCACTGTTCTGACTAAGCCCTATTTCGGGATGTTTCAATGCTGCGGAGTTCCAACAATGGTTTGATAATTTTAGATTATTTTCTTAATTATTCTTTGTTGCATCCTTAGCAATTAGATAATTTTAGATTTAAAACAAACTTCTTCAAATTGCCGGCTAGATAATAGAAAGATAATAAGTACTAATACTTTTAGTCCTCGTAGATACGATATTCCTGACTCACCATAGCTATACTATTGTTCGATAGGTGCGCTTGCCTTTGTCATGATTTTAGTTAGTTAAGTGAATCATCATCAAGTGACATCACCCCCAGTTTTATCTTTTGACTCCACCTTGCTTGAGACACTCTGATTTGTTGTGTCTTTAAAAGTAAAAGTCTCCTTTTTTGGTCAAAACATGATAGATTCATCAAATGTAACATCTCTGCTAACAATTATTTTGTCGGATTTCAAACACCACAACTTAAAACCTTTTGTGTAGAAAGATGCATTTAATTGCCTTTGGTTCAAACTTTCTCTGGCTAACTTTAGCATAAGCAATACAACCAAAATTTTTTAGATTAGAATAATTGGGAGGATTACCTGACCATATCTCCTCTAGAACTTTACCATTCAATGCTTGATGAGGAGATCAATTTACCAAATAACTTTCCAGGTTTATGGCTTTAGCCCAAAATTCCTTCCTTAAGCCTGCATTAGAAAACATGCATCGAGCTTTTTCTAGCAAGGTTCTGTTCATTCTTCGGACAATTTCATTATGCTGCGGAGTTCCAACAATGGTTTGATGTCTTTCAATTCCTTCCCGTTTGCATAAATCATTAAACTCTGACGAACAAACTCAAGATCATTATCCATTCTCAACCTCTTCATGGATTTTCTGATTTTTTTCCTAACAATGTATTCCACTATTTGAAGATTCCAAAGACTTCATTTTTCTATTTCAAGAAATAAACCCAAACTTTTCTAAAGTGATCACCAATAAAAGTTAGGAAATATTTATTACCTCATTTTGATATGTCAGAAGATAGACCCCATAAATTGGAATAAATGTAATCTAGAGTTCCTTTTGTTCTGTGCACTATTGAATCGAAACTGACTCGGGTTTGTTTCTTGAAAATGCAATGCTCGCAGGAGCCTAACTTACCGACTCCAGAATTTTTAATAAACCTCTATTGCATAAGACTGTCATACCTTTCTCACTCATATGACCCAGTCGCATGTGCCAAAATTTGGTTGAGTTGGAATCGATGGAGAAAGAGTCACATCGTGTTGTCACGACAGGTTGATTCTCTTTGTGATGTGGTGGCAATTTCAGATTTTTTTCGGTAATCGCAGTCGCACCAATAACCGTTGACCTTTGTATAACGTATAGGTTAACCTTTTTTCTGTCTTCTCATCACAACAAAAGCCCTACAATAAAATTTTAAGCCATTTGATGCAATGACTATCCTGCAACTGTTAGAATCCAAAATTCCCAATGAGATAAGATTTTTATTTAAATCAGGAACATACCTGACATCTGAAAGTGTCTAAATAATTTCGTCGTGCATTCTAATTTGTACTCTTCCAATTCTAGATATTTTACATGGAGAGTTATTCCCTATCAGCACAACTCCATCCTTAACTAAATTGTACGTGAAAAACCAGTCCTTGTTGGGACACATGTGATAGGAGCACCCTAAATCAAAGATCCATTCGTAAATAAGATGACAGCTTTCACTCGTTGACACCAATAAGAAATCATCACCTTTTGTCCTCAGCTACACTAGCATCAACAACTTCGACTTTCTACTTATGTTTCTCGTTGTTTTCAGCATCCCTATTGATTTTATTTTGAAGTTTACAACATTCTGCCTTAATATGACCCACCTTTTTACAATAGTCACAATACTTCTCATGATTTCTGGATTTGGACCTTGCTTTAGACCTATTTTGATTTATCTTTCTAGTTTGTTGTCTGCCTCTTACAACTAGAATTGAGGCTTGCCCGTCTGATTTTTTGTTTAGGCCTAACTTGTTGTCAAGTTTATCCTTGCTCAGAAGATTTCCCTTTGTATCCTCGAACGAGAAATCATCTCCCCCATAAATTAGAGTTTCCTTGAAAGTTTTAGAAGAAGAGGGTAAAAAGCATAACAATAACATAACTTGGTCCTCATCAATAAGAAGGGTAAAAAGCATAATACTAACCTGTTGGCTAGAGATTTCGTCATATATAAGGCTTCTAGTTTCTTCCATAATGCATACGCTGTTTTCTCCTTCAAAACCTCCTGTAACACATTATTCGCGAGGCATAATTGAATAATGGATAGAGCCTTTTCATCGAACTCTTCCCATTCTGACTGATCCATATCTGTAGACTTCTTCTCTGTAATGACCTTTTTCAAACCGTTCTGAACCAATATTTCATCATCCAAACTTGCCACAAATTGAAATTTGCAATTCCGTCAAACTTCTCAATATCGAACTTTAACGCTGTCAATTCTGAATGGGTTGACTTCGGAAATCGAACTAGCTCTGATACGAGTTTGTAGGGGATAAACCCGATTAAACAACGAACAAAGTGAAGAAAATAAAAATCGAAAAGATCAAACATGTAAATTTTATGTGGAAAAAATTCTTAAAAGAAGATAAAAAATCACGAGCAAAAGAAGATTTCACTATAATAAAGATGAGTACAAAAGATGAAGAGAATTAAAAGAAAACCCAAAGCCCCACAAGAAAAACCTTTCGAAACATAGAACAAAATTCTCTTAATCTAAATATTTTTGTTCTGTAAAACCTAGAGTAACTAAGGCCTATTTATAAGCTGAAATTTGTAGCATATATGACTACACCAACACTAGGTTAATTAGAGTTTAAGCGGGAAACTTAAAATAGAATTTAACTAGGAGAAGAAAAACCAAAATAATTTTGGTCAAAATAAGAGACATTCTCCCACATAATTGAAAATCAAATTTTAACTCAAAACAATCCTAAATAACCAAACCAAACTCGGAAAGGTCCATACTCGAAACCTCTTGAGCAATCCAACTCCATAATAATGTCATCCAATCTTGTTGACTTGATCCAAGATAAAGCCTCCCGCATGGATACCGCTTCAACAATATGAGGTGCCTTGCATCCTAGCCAAAGGCTCAAGCAACATCCAACAAAAGAACGATTCAAGTCATGTAAAACTACTACCCAGCTCGTCAACCCTTCATATTTGAAATAACTGCATCGATATTACATTTCAGCTTGCCCCTACATATTTGAAATAGTTACATCGACATTACATTTTAGCTTTTCCCCTACGTAGATTATAACAGAGGTGTGGACCTTTTTACTAGTCATATTTTTGGGGGAAATTATTCGAGGTAAGATTATATCTATTTTTGCATGGTTCATACAGGAAATATAACTCCAATGTAATTCTCTTTTACATATCTTTTGCCATGTATAAACTATTCATAACTCTCAGTGTGAAAAGGAAAAACAAAGAAATGAATCAAATGCATGCATATTCTTTTGCAATTTTGATTTGGTAAATCCACCATGGTCTTTTCATTTATATATACTAGAGTGTCTGTCTGCCCATGCTTCGCACCGGGTATTATAGCATATTTGAAATAATTTTAAGAGATGAAAATGAAAATCAACCATCACTATTAAGCATTTCCTTCTCAACTTGAGCGAAAGATATTCTTTTTAAAAGGGTATTACATGCATATAAACATTGACGCCATGAAAGCTATTCTTCTATTAGCCTTCAATGAATTTGCTTTTAAGCCATTTGCAAACACATTCTCTACGACTCTTTTAGTGCTTTTGTCATTGCTGCTGGCATTTTCATTACTCTTTCCCAAACGTGTTGTCACAGTAACTAAACTTGTGGTACCGAAACTTGATTTCGGAGTAACGGAGACTTGTGAGCTGGTTGCTTCTCGAACTTATACATGAAAGATACAAATTAATCGTAGACAACTTATCTGCCAAGACAAAAATGGAGATAACTATTACTTCATACTCAAATTGATCAACAATCCTAAGTTAATAGCTTAACAACAAACCATGATTTGGCTACTTGATAAGGATGGTAGTTAAAGGAATATAAACTACCATAATAAATACATATGCTTCCTTTCGCTTAACTAGCTGTTGAGTATGCCTTATATTTCAATTAAATAAGAGATTAATTGCAAGTTAAGTTAAACTAAATATATTTTCTTGCTAGAAGATTTGTTTTTTATTGGTATAATATATTTAACATTTATTAGCATAATTTAATTGACCTATGAATTTAGTCTAGAAATAGACTTTTTTACAACCTTAGAAAAATACACCCATTAGAGATTAGAATTCATAACAACACTTTTGGAGAATTTTATGTTTATGTTTTGAGGGTTCTTTATTTTTGGGTTTCGGAATTTAATTTTATCTCAATCTTTTGTACTCTTCATTCTTTTGCCATTATAGTAAAATTATCTTTGCCCGTGATTTTTTATCCTCCTTGGAGTGATTTTTTCACGTTAAATTTATGTGTTCAATTTCTCAATTTTTTTCACTATTTTTACTTGTTTGTTGCTTAATCAGGTCAATCCCCGATAATATATTTAGCATTTATTAATTTAATATCAGCAATAATAAAAGAAAAGAAAAAAAATTTACCTTAATCTATAACATCATGGTATGATTGGAAATTTTCTGACTAGAATGTACGGTAGTTTTCAATTATCTACCGCTTCAAAACATGGTAAAATACTTAAAATCAACCTTTTAATCATAGAAGTTCACCTAACCTCGTGAATTTTTTTTAATCATAGAATAGCTTAAAAATCCCATCACCAAGCTCACTCATTTGTTCTATACAACCATCATTTCATTCTTCTTCTTCCTTAAATATAATTTTTATAGGTTTGAAATTTAAACAAAATAAAAATTTGACTAAATATGAAAAAAAAAATGCAAGACACATGCTCATTTTCTCTAAACGGAGGATCCTTTTCCCTCCACGTTTGTGCCATGTGTTTTGCTATGTCCTATGTGGCCAAAGCTTAGTTACTTGATTGGCCATGAATGACCTTTCCTATTTATCTAATGGCCATGTTCTAAATGCTAGTTTTGAAGCACAAAAATTAGCCGCCATCAAAGCAGCTTTATATTTGTCTCAACGCTGGACATAAATTGGCCTGCTTCTGCCTTTGAGAAATGTAGTCCAAACGACGCCGTCTCTTTCTGTTCAAAATAAACAGATAATAAGACAGGTATCATGCTGAAAACTTATTTGAGGATTCTTTTTAATTATAGGTATAGATGTGCTTGGCCGTGTCAGTTGGTGAAGCTATATACGTCGCCTTAAATATATATTATAAAGTATAGGCACAGGATAGAAATTTATTCTCGTAATTTATGTAGTTTTACACAATTTTTTAAGTTTAAATATGCTTAAATTAGTCTAACTCTCGTCAAGTGAATTTTTTTTATATATATTCTTTAAGGCACCGAAAATAAAGCAGAGCCAATTCTAAAACAAAAAACCAATGAAAGAATACAAAAGTTATAAGAAAGCAAAAACACACCATGTGTTTGAATAAATACTCTCAAAGTATATTTAGTAACTTTGAATAGAATACAATGGGATGAACACAAATGAGGGGGAAGGTCTATATTTATAATTGAACTCCTGTAGTTCTAACGATACAATTTACTTTATATTAACAGTTGAGATTAAAGTCTATCTACATGTAACACCACTAACTCGTATTCGTCGCCGGATAAGAGTTACGAAGTATTACCGTACAATCGGAACATCAAAACATAATATCATTTAATATTATAAACATATCATAAACCAATCATACATACACATACTATCCCTAAATTGAGCAATTGAGGCCCAAGAAACACCTTAGAAACAATTCGAAACTAAATTGAAATTATTTGGAAAGTCTAGGAAAAAGTTACAAAAATTTGACTAGAAGGGTCACAAGACCGTGTGGCCAGGCTATGTGCCTCACACGGCTGAGACACACACCCGTGTAAGATTTGAACTAGGGATACATAGCCGTGTCTCAGCCCGTATCCTCACCAGTGCAACTCTCTGAGTAGGGTTACACGGCCATGTCACACGCCCGTGTGTCAGGCCGTATAACTCTCGAAATAGCCCCACATGCTCGTGTGCCAGGCTATGTGTTAGGCCGTGTAACTAACTGACTTGCATGCAATAGAATCTACAGGGGACACACGACTGTGTCGCCAAGCCATGTGTCACACATGGCTGAGTCACAATCCCATGTCTCAGACCGTGTAGACATAAATTTGCCTAAAATCAAGTCATTTTCAACACCAAATCATGAACACACCTATAGACCTTTTGTACACCTAGTCAAGGCATCAAAACCTTACCAAAACATGCATATAATGACCAATTCAAAAGGCCTAAAATCAACTAACCAATATGTCATTCAAGGCACCTTAATTGCAAACATCCAAACTGATCTATACATGCAAACTTTACCACTTTTCATTCATCAACTATTAACTTCAAAACTTACCGAATATGCCACAATTTGACCATTACCATTCCATCACAAAATCATGCCATTTGAGCCATTCAAACATGCAACAACATAGCTACATTGACATAAACTAACAAGGCATCAACTATACCAAACCAAGCAACTTATACATACCAAATCTTCATCTAAGCATTCAACTAAACATCATTATAAGCCCACCTATACATGCCATTATAACCTTGGCCAAAACATCAAACACTACCGATATTTATGCTTGCTAGTGTGATAAATCTCCGACGAGCTTCCGATAATCTATAAAATATAAGAAAGAAAACTATGTAAGGATATAATGCTTAAAAGTTCGTAGAACATGAAACATAACTTATCATTTCATCTAAATAACATTAAGTATAAGCATAATGTAATCCAACCACAAGCTTGGCACAAGCCTAAGCATCATCATCAACAATACACAAGTTAGTGCATTATTACATAGCTTACTTGAATTAAACATAAAGTAAGCTACTTCTACATGAGCATACTTCGTTTGATTCATTCTCCTTTTTAAGTGCATATGCACTATTCCATTTGGAAACTTACCTTTTCAATTCCTTCTCATGGTTGTTGAACCATTTAGAATATCATTGGATACTCAAGAAAGCTTACATGAAGTGTGCTTAAACATATAACCATAACCTTTCCTTTACATCATTGCTCACATAAGCTGTGAAATGGGCCTGCTCGCACGAGCTGTGGGTTGGAATGTAAGCTACACGATGTTTCTCACACAAGCTGTGGAGTATTCGCAACAAATACAGGACCTCAGCCATCGGTAGGACATTCAAAACCAACACCCAAAACATGAAATCCCTAATGACATGTCATTTGAATCCTACGAATTCCTAAGGTTCAATCGAGACTTGATAACCCTCATAACATTGTTTTGGATATACATCATTTTATTACATGTAAAATAACACATTACCATATAAATTGATATAACATTAAAACGGTATTTATTCATACGAACTTACCTTAACAACTAGGGCGTAGAAATGTAATCAACTAATCCCAGACTTTAGATTTTCCTCGATCTAGATCCGTACGTGGTCTATCTGGATCTAAATAGACAAATTTAATCCATTTAATATCCCTAGCATTCAATTTAGTCCACATTTCTTCTTTACAAAATTACTATTTTGCCCTTAACATTTTAACTTTTCACAATTTAGTCCTTAAGCTCATAAATTAAAATCTAAGCATTTTCATCCCCCATTCAAGCTAACCAATTTCATTAGGGATCTATATCAACTCATACAAACCATCATTTCATAAATTTAACTTAAACTTTTACTAATTTTACAAACAAGTCCCTAAATGCCATTTTTATCAAAAATCACTTTACAAAACTTGTTTATTTATCAACAAGGACTCATAATCCATTGTTAAACATCAAGAATCATAAAAAAAAGCATTCATGGCATAACCCTCAATCTTTGACAGTTTTACAAATTGGTCTCCGGGCTAGCTAGATTAAGCTATAACGATCCCAAAAACATAAAAATCATTAAAAATGAAGTTGAAATTCATACCATGAAAGCAAAAGAGCTCAACCAAACCTTCAAGCTTCTTCAATGGGGTTTTCTTACCCTATTTTCGGTGGATAATTAATCTAAAGAAGGTGAGCACTTATTTTTCTTTTATTTGTTTTATGTTTAATTTATTAATTACAATATTAACCTTTGTTTTTAACATTAAAATCACTTAATTATATGTCCATAAAAGTCCACTAACATTTTGAATTGTCTAATTGCAAATTAAGTCCCTCCACTTTAGAGTTTCATAGCTGATTGATATATTTAACTAATAGAACTCTACTTTTGCACCTTTTATGATTTAGTCTTTTTCACTTAATTAATCTTGCAAACATCAAAATTTCTTAATGAAATTTTAATACGACCTTACTAATAAAATAATAATTTACTCATCAGATTTGTGGTCCCAAAATCACTGTTCCGCTTTCACTAAAAACAGACTATTACACTATAATTGAGATTCTTAAGGGATTTACATGATACTTTAAGATTACAAAATCAAATATTATCATATTACATATCTTCTAAGATTACTTTTCATATTTACCAAGGTAGCCCTAATTTCCTTTAAGTGCTTTAATGGGCCACCAAGGCTTCAAGTAGATGGGCTTAGCCACATGTTCCATGAACCAGGCCAGTTAAAGTGAGTCAAATTATCCCCATTTAATCGATCGACCTCTCGGGGCACTCTTTGCGCATTTTTCACGGGCTTTGATCTACGGCCCATGACATTTTTTCCCACCCATTCTCGCAACGCCCTCATTGCGTCCTCGAAATAAAACTAGTTTGATTCGTCTCGAAACTTTCTCAATGCCTCAATCGTTTCCCAACTAGCCTCTCTATTGGGTAGTTTCTCCTCTCGAAATATTTGCCTCAACTTTCACTGTTGCCTAACTCGAACTACTTTACTCCTTGGTACATCTCATTTGCAAGAGCCCACCACTCTTACTTGTCCACATTGTGACTTGCCTCGATCGGGATCCCTTTGATCCTTACAAATAGACTTCGGCACACCCATATTGAACATTGGGTTAACCTTGAGTATTCCCATCAACTCTGGTTTGTAAGCCCCTCAGCTTACCCGTTTCAGAACTTTGAAAAGGCCCTTGTGCCTTTGTCAAGTCAACGGTAAGTTATAATGAAAAACACTATATAAGTGTTTGAGATATACATCACTCGTCACATTTACTCATTCTAATTATCCATTTTGCATCACTTTTTTCTCCAAAGTATTATGCACAACCTACCTCTCTCATAGGTGGTAGCCTCACTGATAACTAAATAGGCTTCACATCGGTTTGTCGTACCTTTGGCTTTCCTAAAGGGGTCTCTTTAGCACACCAATCTACCAAGTCGATGTTCTTGCCACAATGAACATCCTCAGCTAGCTGGATTGTTGACAATACCTTGGTTTCTCTTTTGTCATCACAACTCACCAGCATCACGAGTTGTCATTGAAGAGTATCCAAGATATATATCCAATCAGCAAAAGGAACCAAAATATCATTAATCCGGTCAAGAAAAATCAAGCTAAGCATGAAGTCACAATCATCTAAATGGATTACCTCGAAATCTTCCATGCTTTTTGACTTGTCTATTCGTAGTTTAACTCCTTGTGCTACTCCCACAGTTGGGGCTTCTTTGGAATTAACAATTTTGATATTCTTGTTTAAATTGCTAACTAGGAGAGCAAGTTTACCCACAAATTTCTCTAATATGAACAAATTAGATGTAGCATATCGATAACAACACTCCTCTTTCTGTTTACGATGTTGATGTCCACAACATCAACCCTTTCTACTTGCGATCACTCTTTACTTTAGTGGAATTGAATATCATTGATTCAAGCTTCAATAGACTCTCCTTATTGGACTTCGCTTTCTCTCATTTACTGATGTGGATCTCGAGAATAATGTGGTTCCAAAAAAAATTGCTTTTAGTATTTATACGACCATGTCACAGCCATGTTTGCCATACGACCATGTGGTTGCCAGTGTAACTTTTGGGAATCATGTCCCTATTTGAAAATTTAAGTTTTCTTTTCCAATTTTATAACTTTACCTCTAAGTCCCTACATCCAAGTCTCAAATGCAACCAAACCAAATTACAATTTAAGCATATAAATCATTCATATTTCTCGCTTATTATTATACACCAGAAGCATATTGAGTTTATGTTTAAGTTCTCAGAATTTATAATGTTTGCAAATTTTTCGTTTTAGTCCTTCATACTTATTCACACGCTATTTAGCCTATGTGCATGCCAAACTAAACCAAAATTTCAGCATCATACTCTTCTCCAAGCTTGATGATGTGATGAGATGAGCCGACCAAGACCTCAATATTAACTTTCCAAATCTATGTTCAACCTACACGTTAAAAATAAATGCGTTAAGCCGGTGAAGGCTTAGTAAGAATATCAATAATTAAAAAAAAATTTATTTGTAACAACTCATTTTTTAGTAGTGTTGGAAACAGTGGTTTCAAGACCACAAATCCGATGAATGAATATGTAAATATTATTATTTAATATTTTTGAGTCTAATATAGTGTTATAATAAAGTTTGATTTGATCATTTATGTTATTTGATCGAATAATTAGGTTCAAGTGGTAAATCTTTAAAGTCAAGTAGGTTTAGAAAATAAGGTATTGGGACCTCGTTTCAATAAAATGAGCTCGTAGATATTTTATAAAATATTTACGAAGCGTTATTAGGGGAATATTAAAATTTGGTTAAGAAATTTTAATGTTTAAATAGTTAATTAAGTGAAAAGGGCTAAACTGTAAAAGATGCAAAAGTTGAATTCTATATGTTAAAGGAGTCAAATGGCTAAGAAATTTTAAATTAAAGGACTTAGTGGGTAATTGTACCATGTATGTTGATAGTCGACAATGATGGGCATAATTTTGTCATTTTTAAGGTTATTACTACAAGGGAAAAATGGTAATTAATTAATAAATTAAGATAAAATAAAGATGAAAACAATGTCATCTTCTCCAAGAAAATGAACAGCTGAATTTTCCATGGAAAAAAAACCAAAGCATTCGGCCATTCTTGATTCTTCATATATGGTGAGTAAATTTTGCCCCGTTTTTAATAATTTTTATGTTTTTAAGATCGTATTAGCTTAATCTAACCCGTGGGTCAAATTGCAAAACTGTTAAATGTTATAAATTATTTCCTGGATGAATTTAATATGGTTTTGAAGACTTAAGATTGTTAAGTTTGGTTGTTAAATAAACAAGTTTTGTTAAGTGATTTTTGATAATTTTAATGTTTAGGGATTAAATTGTTGAAATAGTAAAGTTTAAGGTAAATTGTGTGAAATGGAGAAAAATATGGGCTGATATGGAACCCTAAGAAAATTGGTTAACATGAAATTTTATTAATTGTGGTGAAATTTCAAGTTTTGGGTTTAGGGACTAATTGCATAAAAGTTAAAATATTATGGTTAATTTTGTAAATTTTCCAATAATAAGAGTTATAAGTTAAATTAATTATTTTAAGTTATTGAATGGTTTAATTGAGTGAAATTTTATTATTTAGATCACAAAATGAACCAAACAGATCAAAATCGAGGAAAAGTTAAGTGTTGGATTAGTCGTCGACTTCGTTGTTACAACTATATTTGTCGAGGTAAGTTTGTATAAGGAGGGAAATTATTATTTTCCGTTTTTGAATGAATGTATATAATTATTTATGTTATGTTTAAATTACTTGATAAAGATGTGATATATTATTATTATGGATCAAATAGAGGAATTAATCAAATTAAAGGATATGTGAACTATTACCAATGTATTTGGTGATTTGTTACTATGATTAAGGTGAGTTCATAGTGTTTGTTGCGCAAATTGTAAGTTTCTTGAAAATAAGTTATTGTTGTTGGTAAATTGTATAAGTACATGTGAAAGTTTATATGTTGTTATAGTATATTAAATATTGAAATCAATTCATATGAAAGTGATTAATAGATGGTGATGATCCTTGTGATGGCACATTTACAGTATGAATATATTTTGAATTCATATTATGTGTATGGAAGCGATAAAGTGCCCTTAATTGATAAATAAGTATAAAAGTAATGGATTACATAAAATACCCGGTTGAACATATTAATCACTAAGATACGGTTGGCATGCCAATAGGGTTAGTATGCGCACTTGTATGAGATTTGCAATTCAGTGCCTCTGTTTGTACTTCAGTGCCCCGTAAACACTTCAGTGTCCCTGTTCACACTACGGTGCCACTGCTTGCACATTCGTGCCATTGTTTGCACTTCAATACCCCTGTTATGCATCTATGATGCCTCTGGTGTGGTGTAGCTACCCGAGTATCTGAGTCAAGTTACTAGTCCATTGGGCTATGAAATAATTGAATTACAATCTATTTATGTACTTATAAATATTATGGCATATATATACTATTGGTAAGTGAAAGATATTATAACGAGTTTCTTAGTTACATGTATAGTTTCTTACCTTGAGTAAATGTAACACCCCTAACTCGTATCCGTCATTGGAGTAGGGTTACGGAGCATTACCGAACAATCGAAACAATAAAACATTCATTTCATACCTCATTGTATACATAATCTAATTACATTCAATCACATACATAACGTCCCTTGATCGAGACCTCGAGGCCCTAGAAATACTTTAGAACAATTTAGGACCAAATTAGAAACAATTAGAAAGTACAAGAAAAAGATAGAAAAATTGGACTGCAGGGGTCACATAGTTGAGACACAAGCCTGTGCCTTAGGCCTTGTAACAATCAAAATAGGGACACACAACTATGTCCCAGCCCATATTCTCACCCGTGTAAATCTTTAAGTTGGGTTACACAGCCAAGCCACATGACCATGTGCGAAGCTGTGTAACTCTCGAATTAGCCACACACGTCCGTGTGCTAGGCCGTGTAACAGCTTGACCTACATGCTTTAAAGCCTACAGGGGACACATGGCTGTGTCACCTGGCTGAGTGTCACACATGGCTGAGTCACACGCCTGTGTCTCAAACTGTGTGGACATGAATTTGCCAAAAAACAAGCCTTTTCCATCACCAATTCAAACAACCATCTAAAGGCCTTTAAAACACCTAACCAAAGCATCAAAACATGACTAAAACCAACACGAAATGACCAATTCAGTAGTCTAAAACCATTCAACCAATATGCCATACAAGGCAGCTCAATTGCAAACATACAAACTTACTAAAACATGCATATGTTGATCACATTTCTATTGTCAAACATAACTCAACTTTTATCAAGCCATACCTCAAATATGATCATTAACACTTCAACATAACTTACCATTTGAGCCATACCTTTCATGCATCATAAGTTCCAAAATGACACAAACTAACCAATATCAAATGGTGCCAGAACAACTTATACATGACAAAATCACCTATTATGCATACATGACATCAAAACACAAACACATTTGGTTATTATGTACACATTCATTAAACACCATTTTATAACATCCTAAATACATTCCAACCTCAAATTCAACTACGTATGTTTATACATGCCACTACCCTAGGAGATACAAAAACTACCAAAGTCGATGAAAAGTGTGAGCTGAAGGTTTGATCCGTCCAAAGTGTCAACAACAATGATCTATAAAACAATCCACAAGAACGAATAAGTTTATAAAGCCTAGTAAGAACATAGCATATCATTTAATCTAACAATAAATTGAATACGATTCACATGTTATTCGATTCAGAATTACCGAAGTCTAAACAGGGGCACATATGTGCAATTCAGGGGTATTAAAGTACAAATAGTGGAATGTATGTGAAATTTAGGGGTACTGAAGTACAAACAGGGGCACGTATGTGTATTTAAGGGGCACTGGAGTATAAATAGGGGCATGTATGTGTAATTCAGGGGTACTGAAGTACAAACAGGGGCATGTATGCGCATTTCATCATTATTCTTCTAAAAAGATAGTAATTAAAGCATCATAATACAAGTACACAAATAGAGATTCATTTTGTATTAGAACACTATGAACTTACCTCGACGATATGAGCGTAACAACGAAGTCGATTAATTCGAGGCTTTAGCTTTTCCCTGATCTAAATTCGTACGAGGTCTATCTTGATCTAAATAGATAGATTCAATCCATTTAACACTTCTATAATTCAATTCAATTAAATCCATATTTCATATTTTTGCAAAATTACCATTTTCCCTTAGCATTTTAACTTTTTACAATTTAGTCCTTAAGCTTACAAATTGGAATCTAAGCATTTTCATCCTTTTCTCAAGCTAGCCAATTTCTCTAGGGACCTATATCAATCTATAAAATTCATCGTTTCACAAACTTACCATGAAATTTTATCATTTTTACAAATAAGTCCCTAAATGTCATTTTCATCCAAAATCATTTTACAAAACTAGTTTATTTATCAATAAGGACTTATAATCTTCCATTAAACATTAAGAATCATGCAAGAACATTCATGGAAAAATCCTAAATCTTTAATAGTTTTGCAAATTGATCCCTGGGCTAGCTAGGTTAAGCTACAACGACTTCAAAAACATAAAAATCATTAAAAACAAAGTTGAAATTCATACAATGCAAGCAAAATGACCTATCTGAATACCTAGAAAGCTTCCATGGTGTTTCCTTATTTTATTTTCGGTGATGGTTGACAAAAATGAGAGAGATGAAGTGATTTTATCTTTTAGTTTAATTCTTAATTATCAAATTACCATTATAACCTTTAAAATCTTTAATAATTTCATCAAAATCATGCCATTCACATCCACTATCTTCATGAGTGGTTTAATTACCACCTAAGTCCTTTCACTTTAAAATTTCATAGCTATTTGACATCTTAACTAATAGAAGTCTACTTTTTCACCTTTTTACAATTTAGTCCTTTTTACGTAATTAAAGATGTAAACGTCAAAATTTCTTAACAAAATTTTTATATGACCTTACTAACATTCCATATAAATTAAAATAATAATAAAATAATAATTTACTCATCAAATTTTTGGTTCGAAAACCACTGTTTCGATTCGCTGAAACGAGCTATTATAGTAAATGTGATTTATGGTATGGAAAAGTTCCTTGAAATGGACTTTGTGTTGATGTATTTGGATTTGAAAGGTAACATTTGAATTATGTGGATGAATAATTTATATAGTGAAATTATTTTCATGATATGAACGGGTAATTAAATTTTTACAGAGTATATAACTATATGAAATGATCTATGATTTAAAGTAAGGATATGGAACATATGATAAGCATATTTAAAAGAAAATAAAGGTATAAGGAAGTCATGTGATAGATGAATGGTGAAATTGAATGCTTGATATGTTATATGTGTATTGCTTCACCATAGGAAAAGGGAAAAACGAGCTATGGCTAAATGGAATTACTTATAGTTGATTAATTTATAACTTCTGGCAAGTTTAACTCTGTAACATCTTAAATTAAAGCCTAGTCGGGATAGTGGTTTTGAGACCACAAATCCGATGTTAAAATATTTATTTTATGATCATTTCAGGTCTAGGATATGAGAATGAGCATGTGTTAAAGTTTCATGAAGAAATTCTATGCGTAAGGTGTCCAATTGGAAATTAAGGACCAATTTGAATAAATAGCAAAACTTGGGTACTAGAAGCAATTTGAATGAAATTAATTTGGAATATTAATTAACGGTCCCTAAAGAATAATTTACCCAATTTCTAAGTTTTTGGACAAAAATGGGCATGCATGGAAAATTATAAAAGTTTAGTAAGGAAGGGCATTTTGGTCATTTGGCTAATTAAAGAATAAAAAGGGAAAAATAAGTCAAAATCATGTCATTCATCTTCTTCAAGCTGCCAAAATTTGCATGCTTTCCATAGCTAGGGTTTTCAACATTTCAAGCTCAATAGTAAGTGCTCTCTAGCCCCGTTTATAATGCTCTTTGTATTTTTGAGATCCTCGTAACATGCTCTTTCTATTTCTACCCATATCTCATGCTAGGGTTCATGTTTAGAAAATTACCCATGCATGAGATGTTTGTGTTTTGATGATTTATGAAGGAATATGAGAGTTTAAAGGATGGTAAACAACTTTTACTAAGTGGTTTTTCATGGAAATGACTTGAAGGACTAAATTGTAAAAGTTGTGAGAATGAGTAGAAAAATATAGAATTAAGGAAAAACATGGGCTGCTATAAGTGTGAATAACATTCAGCTAGGCTTGGGTAGCCAAGGAATTACATGTATTTCATTATACGAGCCTCAGGACTAAATTGTAAATATTGTAAAAGGTTAGGGCAAAATAGTTATTTTGCTCGGGGGTGAATTTTAGTCCTAAAATGAAAAATATGATGTATTAATAGTCTAATTTTATTGATATAGACCCTGAGGAACCAATTTCAAAGGTCGACCGTGGAAAACAAAAGGTTTTGAAATAACCGAGACACGAATCCGAAACGACTATCAGGTAAGTTCGTATAACCCGAAGTAAACTCTTAATATACTTGTAATGCATGTTCTTAAATGTATGACAATTTAAATATTCATTGCATAATAATCCATGAAATGTTCTAGTGTAAATGAAAAAGATGATAACTGTCTCGATTGAAATAAAAAGGGAAATTCGGTGGATAATTTATGGACAACATGGCATGAGATCCTGCATGTGTTGTAGAAAAGTATTTAATTCGGATGAGTAATTCAGTAATCTCAAAATAGAAAGGATCTAGCCCGGACGGGTGTTCCTTGAGTGATCGAGCCTCCCGAAGAATATGGATGCATTAAGGATTTAGCCTGGACGGGTAATCTAATTGAGGACTGAATTTAGCTTGGACTGGGAATTTAGATCTGAGCTTATGAGAGCAATTTTCGTTAAAAGAGATTTAGCCTAGACTAATAATCCTGACATTGCTCTATGAGTTATTACTACGGGGGATTTATCCTGGACTAGTAATCCCACCGTAATATGTAAGGTTCGCGAGAGTGCGTACTTGAGATGATCACTTGTATGACTTGACGGTAATTGGGCTATCCATCGAGATTTCTGAGAAATTCAATGGGATTAACATGAGAAATAGAGATGGAAATATTGAATTGATGAGCTCATATAAGACTAATGATATGATGCATCGTTATGAGACTAACTTGATGATTGAGTGTATGTGATAGGGAAACTATTTTATTCTTTTTGGAATCATTATCTAACATGGTTGTATACTAATTAACCAGTAAGTTTACTTTCCAGTTATTCAAACTTACTAACCATATAAATGCTTACCCTCTTCTCTTTTCCCTATCTTACAGAGCCCGTGGACTCGTGAAGATTGGAAGACGGTTGGAGAATCAACACACTATCAACTTCTTCCGCTTTGGTATATAGATACTTTTATTTTGTTTAATAGCATGTATAGGGTTTTTGGTTATTTTGTTATATGTGTCATTTGGCTAGCCAATGTAAGGGCTTAAATGGTATACTTATTCTTTTATAAATGACAATGAGATATGGCTCATATTGATGTAGGTTGTAAACCTACTAATGATGCATGTTTATGTTTAAATGTTTCATAAGATATGATAATGAGGTTTATCATGGATGGATGCATGAAATGGGACTTAAGAACTTGAGAGTGGATATAGCATATAATGGTATATGGTTATAATATGGCCTAAGTGTAAAGTGTAAAATGTGCTATGTTAATTCCTAATATGCAAAGGATAATTTAGCATGTACTTAACTAACGAGATGAGGTTAACACGAAATTAGTTGTGCCAAGGTTGTTTAAGAGTATAATTAGGCATGTTAAAACTATTAAAGTCTATAAGTGTGTATGGTTGTTAGCGGGTGACCAAAGGCTTGGAAAATAGCCCTAAAAAGGTCCACACAGGTAGACACATGGGCATGCGTCTAGGCCGTGTGTGACACACGGTCAGCCCCTATGGGCGTTTTGCCTGGCCGTGTATCCCCTGCACCTAAAAATTTTAGGTCAGTTCGCGTGGTAGTAAACACACGGGAAGAGATACGATCGTGTGTCTCAATTATGTGGAGGACATGGCCTAGCACACGGGCGTGTGCCTTGGCCGTGTGCCTCAAAATGAATGATGACATCATAAAAAAAATGTTCGAGTTTTTAGACACAAGCGACGACACGGGCGTGTCTAGGCCGTGTGATGGACACGGGCATGTGCTTGGCCTTGTGAAAGCCCTTGTAGGTTCGAAATGGAAAATAAATCCAATAATTCAACACGGGTAAGGGACACAGACGTGTCCCCAAGTACACAGGCGTGTGCCTTGCCTTTACACGGGCGTATGAGGCTTAAGCCTAGGAATTTTTATAAAATTTTCTTAAGTTCTCGATTCTGTCCCGAATCATTTTAATGTATGATTTGGACCTCGTAGGTCGATAATGGAGTTAATATGATTTTGTTCAATTGGTTTGAATTTTTAAATGAAAATTTATGACTCGTCTTTCCGAAATGTTTGAGTTTGTGTCCAGTAACGCCTTGTACTTTGTCCCAGTCTCAGGTACGGGTAAGGGGTGTTATATTTAGTGGTATTAGATCTATGGTTTAGTCGATTCTCGGACTAACATAGCATGTCTCAGATTTAGCTATACATGCCATTATATAAGTTATGATAGTGTAGCATCTCCTAACCTTTTTAATTGTATTTGAATATAGCAAATGTCTTCCAATCAAGCCTAAGATAAGTTTGAGGGAGTCGAGAGCCATGCTCCAGCTTCTGTACAGTGATCTATTTCTAGTTATAGTAGAAGGCCTATGTCTGAAGGCCGAGAAGAGGCTATAACAGCCTTTTTCGATATAATGGATGAGTGGTTCGAGGAATACCTAAGAAACCGCCCTGAAATACCACGTCCACCTCCACATGCTAACCGACCTGATGAAGTACCAAAGGTTGTTGAACCAGTGAGAATTGGTAAGGCCCTAGTGGATAAACTTAAGAAATACGGGGCTGAAAAGTTTAGGGCTAAGGTTGAGGATGATGCTGAATGAGCTGAGTTCTAGCTTGAGAATACTGTGCGAGTTTTGGATCAATTGTCATGTATACCCGAGGAATGCTTTAAGTGTGTTGTATCTCTTTTGAAAGATACTACATACAACTGGTGGAAGACGATATCCTCAGTGGTACCAAAGGAAGATATTACATGGGAGTTTTTCCAAGCTAAGTTTAAAAAGAAATACATCAGTCAAAGGTTTTTAGACTCAAAGCGAAAGGAGTTCCTGGAACTCAAACAAAGAAATAAGACTGTGTCAGAGTATGAAAAGGAATTTGTAAGGTTAAGTCAGTATGCAACGGAGTGGGTTCAATCAGAGATAGAAATGTGTAAGCGCTTCGAGGAAGGCCTGAATGAGGAAATTAAAATTACTGATTGGGATCCTATAAATACGAGAATTTTTCACATTAGCTGGTTGGGCCAAGAAGGTCAAAGAACTAAATAATGAAAGAAAGCAAGCCAAGAGAGAAGTTCAAGTTTCGAGTAAGAGGTCTTGCGGCAGAGCGCACTCCTTCCCCACAAAGAAATTGAGAAGTCATCAAGAACGTTCCACTTCATCAGTAGGATATTCATGTAGAGCAAGAAGCTCCAAACGACATAACCCGAAGTCTTCTTCCCTTATGGTAACTAGTGTGGGAAGCGTAGATGATCAAAAGCCAAAGTGTAGAAGCTGCAATAAATTTCACTTCCGAGAGTGCCGAATGAAGAGTGGAGCATGTTTTAGATGTGGGTCTCTTGACTACTTTCTCAGAGACTGCCCAGAGCGAGCTAATAAAGAGGTTGAATTAGCCCCGTAGGAAAATGCTCCTATTTCTTGAGGTAGACCCCTGAGACATCCCGGAAGTGCAAGTGGCAATCGATCTGTTGCTAAGGATGCTACTGTAAAATCAGAGGCTCGTGCCCTAGCAAGAACTTATGCAATACGTGCTCGAGAGGAAGCCTCAGCTCCCGATGTCATCACGGGTACGTTTTCTATCTATAATACTCGTGTCATTGCCTTAATTGATCCAGGGTCAACCCATTCGTACATTTGCATGAACTTGGTGTCTAGCATGGATATGCCTGTAGAACCTATGGAATTTATGATTAAGGTGTCAAACCCTCTAGGCAAGTCAGTCCTAGTTGATAAAGTTTGTAAGAATTGTCCTTTGACAATTCAAGGTCATAGTTGTTTGGCTAACCTTATGTTATTGTCATTTGATGAGTTTGATGTAATACTTGGCATGGATTGGTTGGCTGTGCATGATGTGATTGTAAATTATGGTAGCAAGTATATCGAATTGAAATGTTCAGATGGTGAGTTGGATACTCTGCCGATTGTGATTATCTCAATGATGGCTCAAAGCTATATGAGAAAAGGATATAAAGCCTACCTTACTTTCGTGTTGAATACTAAGGAATCTGAGTTGAAGTTGGAATTGGTACCGATAGTATGCGAGTATCCGGATGTATTTTCGGAAGAGCTACCTGGATTACCTCATGTTAGAGAAGCAGAGTTTGGTATTGAGCCGGTGCCTGGGACAGCTCCTATCTCTATTGCTCCGTTTAGAATGGTGCCAACTGAACTGAAAGAGTTAAAAGCACAGTTGCAAGAACTGACGGATAAAGGTTTTACAAGACCGAGCTTTTTGCCTTGGGGTGCTCTAGTATTATTTGTAAAGAAGAAAGATGGTTCGATGAGGCTATGTATAGACTACCAACAACTTAATAAGGTAAATATCAAGAACAAGTATCTGTTGCCGAGGATTGATGATCTGTTTGATCAATTGAGGGGAGCCACTGTATTTTCTAAAATAGATCTGAGACCCGGTTACTACCAGTTGTGAGTTAAAGAGTCGGACATGCCTAAGACCGCTTTTAGGATGAGGTATGGTCATTTCGAGTTCCTGGTCATACCTTTTGGTCTAACGAACGCCCCAGCCACGTTTATGAACTTAATTAATCTTGTTTTCTGATCATACTTGGACAAGTTTGTTGTAGCATTCATTGACGATATTTTGATATATTCCCATAATGAGTCCGAGCATGTTGAACATCTGAGGACTATTTTACAGAGCTTGCGAGACAAAAATTTGTATGCTAAGTTCAGCAAAAGCGAGTTTTGGCTTCGAGAGGTAGGATTTTTAGGTCACATTGTTTCGGATGATGGCATCTGAGTTGATCCGAATAAGATATCTGTTATTGTTGAGTGGAAGCCGCTGAAGAACGTAACCGAAGTTAGAAGCCTTTTGGGCTTGGCCGGCTACTATCGACACTTTGTAAAAGGATTTTCGATGATTGCAACTCCTTTGATGAGGTTGCTACAAAAAGACGTTAAGTTTGAATGGTCAGAGAAGTGTCAGCAGAGTTTCGAGAGATTAAAGACATTACTGACCGAAGCTCTAGTACTAGTATAACCTGAGCCTGGAAAAGAATTTGTGGTTTATAGTGATACGTCCTTGAATGGACTGGGCCGCATATTGATGCAAGAAGTTAAAGTGATAGCCTATGCTTCGAGGCAATTGAAACCACACGAGAGAAATTATCCAACACATTACTTGGAGCTAACAACCATTGTCTTTGCCCTGAAAATTTAGAGACACCATTTTTATAGTGAGACATGCAGTGTATTCACTGATCACAAGAGTTTGAAGTACTTGATGACTCAAAAGGAATTGAATCTGAGATAGCGGAGATGGTTAAAGTTGATTAAAGATTATGAGCTGATCATTGACTACCACTCAGGAAAGGCGAGTGTGGTCGCCGATACACTGAGCAGAAAATCCTTGTTTGCTTTGAGAGCTTTGAGCACGCAATTGACTTTGTTGGATGATGGTTCGATTTTGTCAGAGTTAAGAGCTAGACCGACATTTCTAAAAGAAATTTGTGATCCTCAGATCAATGACAGTGACTTGCAAGCTAAGAGAGCTCAATGCAAGTTAGGCACTGAATCAGATTTTCAGATTGGTTCCGATGGTTGCTTGATGTTCCGAGATAGGATCTGTGTACCAAGAGACGATGAGCTTATTCGGAAAATTTTGAAAGAGGTACATGATAGTCGTTTGTCTATTCATCTGGGAAGTACCAAGATGTACAACGATTTGAAGAAAATGTACTGGTGGAATGGCATGAAAAGAGGTATCTCTAAATTTGTATTGAAATGCTTGACATGTTAGCAAGTCAAAGCTGAACACCAAGTACCTTCAGGTTTGTTACAGCCTGTGATGGTCCCTGAGTGTGTAACACACCTAACTCGTTTCCGTCGCCGCACTAGGGCCGCAAGGCATTACTGAACATGCACATAGTTCCAACATTCACACATTATCACAGGCCTTATCTTATATATATAAGAAGGGCATAAAACTAATTAAATATAAACATGTTACATTTACAAATCACAGATTAATCACCTTAACGGTAATCGAATGCTATAATAAAAAAAAGTTTATAGCTTTTATTTAATAATTCTATACAGTTGCAGGTTTAACCACTTAAGTCATATTACAAGATATTATGCCTCTTAACAATTATGGCATAATTAATTTCACAAATAATCAATAATAACACACTAAACATTTAAATAATAACAATTCTATCATTTAAAATTAAGTTAAAAACTTAGTAAATGCACATCTGCATGCAAATATTTTATATATGTATAAGTTATTTATAAAATAACCATTTTAATATTAATACATACTCCACATGTACTCCCTATTTATTTTAATCAACTAAACCTATTTTACAAATTATAATAAGTACATATCATTGTTCCAAGCCGTAAGGAATTATCGAATACACCTTATACATATATCTTACTTGTCATTTAACTAGTAGGTTATGAACTTGGTTCATTTTACAACCTTTATACTTTGTATAGCTGAGACACATAACAACTTATTAAACATTCTATAACATGAATATAATCTTAACATGAGTTTAATCCAAGACCACATAACAACTCGTCCTTTTACATCATGACCTGCCACACTTAACATGAATATATATATGCCGAAATAATATTCATTCATAATCAACATTTCTAGCTACCATTTAACCGAATAAACTTGCCAACAAAAGAAGTTATTACTTTCAGTACAAGTCAATACAGTAGTATTTCAATCAAGGTAACATATCAAATATATTTTATACTTACCAATTTGTCAAGGCCAAATCATTCAAAATACATCCTTCCCATAAATAAACTTCAACGCAAAAAATACATATCACCAAAAACATTCAACCATAGCACTTAATATTATTATGAAAATGAACACAAACCATAACTAAACTTAACCGATTTTAAGCAAGGTAGTTAAGCCATTTTCTCATGGCTAATATACATTCATTTCCAGAATAACTACCCCAAGACCAGCCTATACATGCCATAATTTAAGTTTAGCTTAAAGGTACTAAAGCAGTAGACAGTGTGATGAACTTGGCTGACAAATCCCTGAGCTCGCAGCTGACTTCCAAAAATCTATAAAACATAGTATCATAATACACAGAGTAAGCTACCGCAGCTTAGTAAGTCATAAGAAAATAAACAACTTATTATCATAATTAACTCATATTAAATATAAAAATTGCATTAAAAACATTAACCACCTAAGCCGAATACATGTACAATCGTTTAATGCAACACAAATCAATTTCCCAAATCCAATAATCACAATATCCACACATCCATTTATTCTTTTATGCAACTTAAAAGTCAACTATTAATATCTCATATATATAATACTTAAGTAACCAAATATACAAATCTTATATACATATATTGAATTACATTTCAATGTTACACAAATTAATCATTTACAAGCCGATTACAGATATCATTATCCATGAATTTTTCATTTGCATTATACATGATTTATAGCTCATAACAATAATACTTTCTTACCTTATCTTAAATAAATATCAAGTTAACTCATACTTGACCATTTAGCTCGTATTATACAATCTGAACACAATTACCTTTTCCCGATGAACCATTCGCAATTGGATAGGACACTTAAATAATCACATAAATCGTACAATGCCAACGTCCCAGACGTGGTCTTACATGTAACCACATATCGATGCCACTGTCCCAGACAGGGTCTTACTCGTAAACACATATTGAAATCACAAATCGATGCCATGGACTTACTCGCACACATATATCAGAATCCCATGTCATGACATACGTATCCTAGCTATTCCTAAGGTTCATACGGGGCTTTCAGACGACGTATTTCGGTCGAATCGAACACAGAAGTGTAGTAGCCACATTTAATCATATTTGGCCATAGTATATTTAAATTCTAACATTTCATAATAGCACATAAATATAATATTAAATTACCAATAAACACATTTATTTGCTTATAAACTTACCTCGGACGATACAAAACAGAATAAGGCAGCTAGTCGACGACTTTCGTTTTTTCCAAATCCAAGTCCGATTTCTTTAGTTCTTGATCTAAACATATTTCAATTAAGTTCATTCAAACATATTTTCATTCAATTTAGTCCAAAAACACATAAATGGGAAAATTACCATTTTACCCTTGACATTTACAATTTTTTTACAATTTAGTCCCTATTGCACAAAACACAAAATATATAAAATTTCACAACACCCAAGTTAGACCTTATAGTGCCCATGCTCATACAAGTCCACATATTTTATAAATTTCACATTTTAGTCCCTCAGATTATTATTTTTGCAATTAAGTCCTATTTACTCAAAATCATCAAAAACTCCAATACAAAATATGTTAATCTAAAACATATCTTTCATTTTTCATCATCAAACAACAAAAATCACAAACTATCAACAATGACACAACTCAAAATATTCATCAAAATAAAAAATTAAAGCTTGGATTTTGTAGTACTCGAAGCAACGGTCTCAAAAACGTAGAAATTATCAAAAACTGAACAAAAACGAATCTTGAATGAGCTTAAATATTGACCGAACCCTAGCTTGCTTTCTTTTCTTTTTATTTTGTTTGGTTTCGGCTACCAAGAATATGAACACTCAAATGACTTTGTTTATTTTATGTTTTATATTATAATATAACATATAATAATTTAATATTTAATTTACTTATATACCTTTACTAATATCATATAAAAACCATGTAACATATATCTTATGCCGTCCCACTTACTTATTAATGGGATAGTTACAACATAAATGTCCCAACTTAGAAAGCCACTAACAATTTGGCCCTCATGCTTTAAACTATCAAGTTTTTAATTTACGCGATTAAGTCCTTTTATTTAATCGGACACCTAAATGACAAAATTAAATCACGAAAATTTCACAGATATAAATTCACACAAAATAAACACGGAAAATAATTTAAAAATATTTTTCTGACTCAGATTCGTGGTCCTGAAACCACCATTCTGATTAGGGTCTAAATCGGGCTGTTATAGAGTGGAAGTAGGATAAGATTACTATGGATTTCGTGATTGGATTACCGTTGACCTCGAAAAAAGAAAGATGTTGTTTAGGTTGTGGTTGATAGGCTAACAAAGTCGTCTCACTTTATTCCAGTACGAACTGACTACTCACTTGACAAGTTGGCTGACTTGTATGTATCTGAGGTTGTGAGATGACACGGGGTACCGTTATCGATTATTTCAGATAGGGACTTAAGATTCACTTCAAGATTTTGGAAGACTCTGCAAGAAGCATTGGGCACAAAGTTGAATTTTAGTATGGCTTTTCACCCACAGACCGATGGTCAGTCTGAATGGACGATTCAGATTCTTGAAGAAATGTTACGGTATAGCGTTCTCGAATTTTAGGGTAGTCAGGAAAAATACTTACCATTGGTGGAATTCGCCTACATTACAGACGAGTTTGAAAATGGTACCCTATGGGGCCTTGTATGGCAGGAAGTACCGAACTGCACTGTATTGGAAAAAACTTAAAGAAAACTAGATTCACGGAGTTGATCTCGTTAAGAAAACTGAGGAAAAGGTTAAAGTGATACGGAATTGCTTGAAAGCGGCATTATATAGGCAAATGTCGTATGCTGATTTGAAAAGAAAAGAGATCGAGTTTCAAGTTGGAGATAAAGTGCTCTTGAAAGTGTCTCCACGGAAAAAGGTATTGAGATTTGGCCGGAAAGGCAAACTGAGTCCGCGATTTATCGAACCATATGAGATCACTGAAAGACTTGGACCATTAGCCTATCGTTTAGCATTGCCACCGGAATTGGAAAAGATTCATAACGTATTCCATGTATCCATGTTGCGAAGATATCGATTAGACCCTTACCATGTGATTTCACCTATGGAAGTTGAAATTAGATTGGACATGACTTATGGTGAAGAACCGGTCAAGATTTTAGCTCGAGAAGTCAAACAGTTGAGGAATAAGAATATAGCCTTGGTGAAAGTTTTATGGCGTCAACACAGAGTGAAAGAGGCTACATAGAAACCCAAAGAAACCATGAGAAGTCAATATCCAAACCTGTTTACTGGTAAGACTTTCGAGGACGAAAGTCCCTAAGGGGGAGAAATATAACATCCCGAATTAGGGCCTAGTCAGAATAGTAGTTTTGGGACCACAAATTCGATGTTAAAATAATTATTTTATGATCATTTGAGGTCCAGGATATGAGAATGAGCATGTGTTAAAGTTTCATGAAGAAATTATATGCGTAAGGTGTCCAATTAGAAATTAGGGACCAATTTGAATAAATAGCAAAACTTGGGTTCTAGAAGCAATTTGAATGAAATTACTGTGGAATATTAATTAGAGGTCCCTAAAGAGTAATTTACCCAATTTCTAAGTTTTTGGACAAAAATGGGCATGCATGGAAAATTATAAAAGTTTAGTAAGGAAGGGCATTTTGGTCATTGGGTTAATTAAAGAATAAAAAGGGAAAAATAAGCCAAAATCATGTCATTCATCTTCTTCAAGCTACCAAAATTTGCATGCTCTCCATAGCTAGGGTTTTCAACATTTCAAGCTCAATAGTAAGTGCTCTCTAGCTCCATTTTTAATGCTCTTCGTATTTTTAAGATCCTCGTAACATACTCTTTCTATTTCTACCTATAAATCATGCTAGGGTTCATGTTTAGAAAATTACCCATGCATGAGATGTTTGTATTTTGATGATTTATGAAGGAATATGAGAGTTTAAAGAATGGTAAACAACTTTTACTAAGTGGTTTTTCATGGAAATGGCTTGAAGGACTAAATTGTAAAAGTTGTGAGAATGAGTAGAAAAATATAGAATGAAGGAAAAACATGGGCTACTATAAGTGTGAATAATATTCGGCTAAGCTTGGGTAGCCAAGGAATTACATGTATTTCATTATACTAGCCTTAGGACTAAATTGTAAATATTGTAAAAGGTTAGGGGCAAAATAGTTATTTTGGCCAGGGGTGAGTTTTAATCCTTAAATGAAAAATGTGATGTATTAGTAGTCTAATTTATTGATATAGACCCCGAGGAACCAATTCCGAAGGTCGACCGTGGAAAACAAAAGGTTTCGAAATAACCGAGACACGAATCCAAATCGACTATCAGGTAAGTTCGTATAACCCAAAGTAAACTCTTAATATAGTTGTAATGCATGTTCTTGAATGTATGAAAATTTAGATACTCATTGCATGATAATCCATGAAATGTGCTAGTGTAAATGAAAAGATGATAAATGTCTCGGTTGAAATAAAAAGGGAAATTCGATGGATAATTTATGGCCTACATGACATGAGATCCTGCATGTGTTGCAGAAAAGGATTTAACCCGGACGGGTAATCCAATGATCTCAAAATAGAAAGAATCTAGCCCGGACGGGTGTTCCTTGAGTGATCGAGCCTCTCGAAGAATATGGGTGCATTAAGGATTTAGCCCGGACGAGTAATCCGATTGAGGACTGAATTTAGCCTGGACTAGTAATCCCGACATTGCTCTATGAGTTATTACTACCGGGGATTTAGCCTGGACTGGTAATCCTGCCGTATGATGTAAGGTTCGCGGGAGTGCGTACTTGAGATGATCACTTGTATGACTTGATGGTAATTGGGCTATCCATCGAGATTTCTGATAAATTCAATGGGATTAACATGAGAAATAGAGATGGAAATATTTAATTGATGAGCTCATCTAAGACTAATGATATGATGCATTGTTATGAGACTAACTTGATGATTGAGTGATGTGATAGGGAAACTATTTCATGCTTGTTAGAATCATTGTCTAATATGGTTGTATGCTAATTAACAGGTAAGTTTACTTTCCAGTTATCCGAACTTACTAAGCATATAAATGCTTACCCCTTTCTCTTTTCCCTGTCTTACAGAGCTCATGGACTTGTGAAGATTGGAAGACGGTTGGAGAATCAACACACTATGGACTTATTCTGCTTTAATATATAGATACTTTTATTTTGTTTAATGACATGTATAGGGTTTTTGGTTATTTTGTTATATGTGTCATTTGACTAGCCAATGTAAGGGCTTAAATGGTATACTTATTCTTTTGTATATGGCCATGAGATATGGCTCATATTGATGTAGGTTGTAAACCTACTAATGATGCATATTTATGTTTAAATGTTTCATGAGATATGATAATGAGGTTTATCATGGACGGATGCATGAAATGGGACCTAATAACTTAAGAGTGGATATAGCATATAATGGTATATGGTTATAATATGGCCTAAGTGTAAAGTGTAAAATGTGTTATATTAATTCCTAATACACAAAGGATAATTTAGCATGTACTTAACCGATGAGATGAGGCTAACACGAAATTAGTTGTGCCAAGGTTGTTTAAGAGTATAATTAGGCCATGTTAAATAATATTGAAGTCTATAAGTGTGTATGGTTATTAGCGGGTGACCAAAGGCTTGGAAAATATCCCTAAAAAGGTCCACACGGGTAAACACACGAGCCTGTGTTTAGGCCGTATGTGACACACGGTCAACCCCCATGGACGTGTTGTCTGGCCGTGTATCCCTTGCACCTAAAAATTTTAGGTTAGTTTGCATGTTAGTAAACACACGGGTAGAGACACGACCGTGTGGAGGACACGGCCTAGCCCACGGGCGTATGCCTTGGCTGTGTGCCTCAAAATGAATAATGATGTCATAAACAGAATGTCTGAGTTTTTGGACACAGGTGACGACACGGGCATGTCTAGGCAGTGTGATGAACACAGGCGTGTGCTTGGCCGTGTGAAAACCACTGTAGGTTCGAAATGGAAAATAAATCCAATAATTCAACATGGGTAAGGGACACGGACGTGTCTCCAAGTACACAAGCGTGTGCCTTGCCTTCACACCGGCATGTGAGGCTTAACCCTTGGAATTTTTATAAAATTTTCTTAAGTTCTCGGTTCTATCCCGGATCGTTTTAATGTATGATTTGGACCTTGTAGTTCCATAATGGAGATAATATGATTTTTTTCAAATGGTTTGAATTTGTAAATGAAATTTTATGACTCGTCTTTCTGAAATTTCTGAGTATGTGTCCGGTAGCGCCTCGTACTTTGTCCGGGTCTCGGGTACGGGTAAGGGGTGTTATAAACTCCTTTTATATGAGCTTACTAAGCATGAGTTGCTTATATATTTGTTTTCTTTATTTTGTAGATCATCAGAAAGCTCGAACAGTTGGAAACTTTGCCGGAGTACGATCACATTATCCATTGAATTATTTTGGTAGCTTTTGAACATATTGAAATGGTTATAAGTGGCATGTATAGGGTGGAATGTATATTTAGTTTGTAGTTGATTGTGTCAGGCCTTGGTGTGCTTTAGTGCTTCTGTTGATGGTATATATATATGATGTGCATTTATAATATGTTAATAGTTTTGCATGGCCTTTTGATTTTAGGAAGGAAATAAATGAATTTATGATGTTAAATAGATTTTAGGTTAAATGTTTGAAATGTGGTGCCTTTGAATGACACATTGGTTTGTTATTTAGGTGCTTGAATGGATGAAATTATTGCCTTTTGTGGTTTGGTAATTTCTTAGCATGAATTAAATTTGCTAAAATGAGATTTTTACCATTATTAAGATAAGTATTGATACTTCGACATTTGGTATCGATATTTGACCAAATGAACAGTATTAAAAAAAATGCCAAAATGGTATTGATTTTCAATTGAGCATCGATACTTATTCATAAAATATCGATACCTTGAACTAATTATCGATACCATTATTTTACAAAGAAAAACATAATTGAATTTTGGTATCACTTTTTTCTGTAAGGTACCAATTGGGTATCAATACCAACTGCGAAATTTTCATTTTTGTTTTAAAACTTAATGTTTTTGAGACTTAATCCTATTATATGTTTGAAGTTTACAATTAGACCTTCATAGAGTTTTGAAATTAAAATTATATATATTAGTTTACATGTGATTGATGTTTTAAATATTAGAGTGATTGTATTATGAATAGAACTAGTTATTGTATGTTTTTAAATTATTTGCATAATTGTTCCAGAATGATGTGAAGTGTTCTTTATTGCTTAGTAACATCCATAACTCTTATCTGGTAACGGAGAGAGGTTGAGGATCTTACATTATTTATACAAACTATTACACAATACAATCAAATATATATTAAGTTTTGCTCATCACCATCATTAGTTCAATCTTTTCCTTTCAAACACTTACCGTAACTTACCGTGCTACATTTTTGTTCATTTAAACCACATTTTGTTTAGTAGCCTACTATAGACTCAATATAACACTTAGGATATTTGAAAACATATGCAGAGTTGCACCAAAGTGCATTAACAGAATAGAGGTGCATCGAAGTGCAATTTCAGAATAAAAGGCATCGTACTGTAGTCGGAACATAGGGCAACGAAGTGCTAACAGAGTAGAGGGCACGCTAAATATCCTTAATGATATGCCATCTATATCCTAGTAGTTCACATCTCACCTACATGGGCTTTCCTTCCAATAAATTGCAGCATTTTATACGTTTCAAAAGATACCTTGTAATTTGTCAATTTTCACTATTTAGTCCTTGATCAAATATTTATGCCAAACTTGTAGATTTCATCAAACAATTAATATTCATAACATCGTAAATTTAATATTTTTCATATAACCCTTTTTTCAACATTTCAAATTATTATGACATATTTTTCTTTATTTTCAATTTAGTCCCCTTTTCACCAATAGTATGAATTACTTCATTTTCACATCATAAAATAGATATACATAATTTACATAGATTTCCATCAATAATTATTTCATAAATTCATATAATACTAGTAGTTAAAACATCTAAATAGCATAACTTTTAGCTATATTAAAACTAAGCAAGGTAAAATTCTTAAAGTATTTACAACCAAAGCTTGAATAATAAGGTTTCCTTTCTTCTTACTCATTGATCACCTCTTTTCCTTTTTCTTCAATTTGATCCTCACCCTGCTTCTCTTTTTCTTCAATTCCATATCAAAACATATAATATATTCATGTTAAAACCACAATCAAATAAGTTTTCTATGTTGTTTTATCGAAATAAACATGTATGTCATGAAGATTTTATCATCTTTTACCTTAGTCACTTGAAATCACAACCTAATTCGTACTTTCTCTCTCCAATACATCTATGAAGACTCTTCTCATGAAATTAATGTAGCTAGTAAACTACTCTATTGATTTTGCTAAGGAAACATGAAAGAAACTTGAAGAAATAAACTTACAAAGGTTCCAAAATGATGGAAGGACCTCAATATAAAAAAAAGTCCAAATGATGGAGAAAAATGGTGGTGGCGTGGAAATAGGAAAGATGAATGGCTTTTCATCTTTTCCCTTCAATTTTCTACACAATTCCACAAAAATATCTCTTAATTTAATAATCAATTTTTATTAATTTGCAATTAATCAATTAATCCCATTTCAACACAGTTTCATCCTTTAACAATTATGTTTCCATAATTATCTAAATCTAATTACCATTTTGTCCTTTACCTTATTCTGTGATACCATATGTGAATCATACCTTATTTTACTAAAATTTCACCCTTAATCTTTCCTCAATTTCCACTAATTCCTTGTAATCATTTCAAACTTTTTATTTTTTCACTTTTGCCCCATCAATTTTTATTTTTCTACAATTTAGTCAATGTCCTAAATCATTTTTTCTCATCTAATAATCATTTCCTAATTTCTTATCAACTCTAACTATTTTCTAAATGGACACTCAAAATTCTTATTTTATCTATTTAAAAAATTCCTTACTATTTCCTAACTCGATATATCATTGTACCCAGCTCCGTGGCATAACATGGATGTTACATTTCTCCCCCTCTTAAATAAAATTTTGTCCCTGAAATTTATCTAATATAAAAGACTATGGATACTATTGACTCATTATTTCCTTTCTTTCCCATGTTGCTTATTTTGTGTTATGATGCATCCATAAAATCTTTACCAAAGAAACTCGTTTATCCATCAATTATTTTACCTCTCTAGCAAGTAACTTTACTTTTTCTTCGTAAGTCAAATCTAGTTGAATTTTTTTTATCATAAGTCAAATCTAGTTGAATTTTTTTTACTTCAGGTGTGATCACATGTGGTGGAACAAAACTATATCTTCGTAACATTGACACATGAAAAATATTGTGAATTCTATGGAACTCTGGTTGTAAGGCTAGTCGATAGGAAACTGGACCAACCCATTCTAAAATCTCATATGACCCAATATCCCTTGGACTGAATTTCCCTTTCTTTTTGAATCAAAGAACCTTCTTCCAGGTGATACTTTCAGAAATACTTTTTCACCCACATTATACTCAATGTCTTTCCTTTTAAGATTAACATAAGATTTCTGTCTATTGAAGGCTACTTTCAAATGATCTTTAATCAATTTCACTTTCCCTTCTGTTTTTTTAATCAAATCTGGACCTACTAATTTGTTTTCACCTAATTATGTCCAACACATAAGGGTTCTACCTTCCCGTACAATGCTTCATACGAAGCAATTTGAATATTAGATTGATAACTGTTATTATAAGTAAACTCAACCAAAGGTAAATGCATTTCCCTTTGTGATATTTATAGCAATAAACCATATTGAATTTGTACCCGTGTTTTTAGATAAGTGGATCATTGATGTTTTCTAGCTTTCAACCAAATGATCTTCTCTACTATTCTCGTACCATGAATTATTTCGAGTGTGGGTTCGAACAAATTGAATCAAAGCACAGAACTGGAAAAAATTTTCCTTTTGGGGTGAAAACATAAATTCTTTCTTCCTTAATAGAAACTGGTAAAGTTTTTATTCTAAAAATATGTTTGTAAGTTGAGAATAAATTCTCTCTATTTTTTTGGTAGAATAACAATCTCTCAAAAGATGTGTTAATAGCTCTACCGGTGTCATCTATTTATAAGAAGAGAAGGTAGAACCCTTATAGAGTTGTAGAGGTTTATTTTAAATAGAAAAAAATCATCCTACTTGGAGTTGAAGAGAGGTGAACGACTCACCCTAGTATTTCTACTAGAGTTGTCACCCCTTCATGTTATATGAGGGGTTTTGGGTCTCTTTCACATCGGGTCCTATTACGAGTACTTCCTGGGCCTTTTTGACTCAGTATTCTATAATGTTATCCAACCCAATTTAGTTTTTCTATTCCACAAAATAAATTTAAATATTTACATATTAAACACTTTTCTCATCTCAATTTTACTTCAGTATATTTTTGAAGATTTTACTCATTGATAAAATTTTGACGATTTTACCCCAAATAAAATTCGTTCAATATGTCACAACTCAACATGTTTACTATGACACGAATGGTTTGTTTTCATTTTCGAGCTTCAAAATAGTCCAAAAACAAAAACTCATTCTTCCATCATTTTTAAGTAATCCTATGTAGGATTGTAAATTTCCATTTTCATTTTTGGAAACCTACTTTCATTTTCAAATGATTCCATTTCTCCATTTTAGAGAAAATCATAATCATTTCCTGAATGTTTCACATTTCTCTTTTTCTATTCATTTCATTCATTTTTATTCAAACACACAATTCATTAATGGTTTCAACGAGCTAGTAGAGGGACCAATTGGACATATGTAATTGATGCTCAAATGATTTATAATTAAGTTCTGACTGTTGCCTATTGATTATAAACTCATTTAGTCACGAAGTCATTCCACTATAGTATCGTGACTGAGCTTTTCCCAACAACATACCATTACGAAAGTAACTACTCAATGCTCATCGAATGATATTTCCATAAGTGTGTTACCCTCATAAGATATCCTTGATCTCTTTGAGATAATATATATTCTCCCAATATGATCCTATTTTATCTCATGGTAATCATTACATCTTCCTTCATAAAAATTAAATCATTATCAAATAGTGATTAAGTCATCCATCACAAATACGGACGACCGGTGGCCATGTTTACTTTTCATCAACTATGTAATGCCAATGAGAGGATATCATTTACCCATGTTTTGAGCTATGAATTCCACTGTTGTGAATGACACTACATACTATAAAAGTCGTAACCCAGCGCACCAACTTTCAGTTCCTTTTCTATTTGAACTCAGGCTTTTACTTACATCAAAGTATACGAGTCATGCATACATAGTCCACCATCCACTTAAGATTTAGGTATGCCACACTATGAATGTCACACGTAAATAAACCCATAAACATATTCAGGATCTATTCTACTTGGGCTCTGTCTGATGTATTTTCAGTCCAGTTAGTGACATTTATGTCTCTATCTTCTCAGAGTCATCCGCTCCGACGCTAAGACAAGGCATTTCCTCAATTAGACTTGATAGACGACATATTAGTTTGTCAATTGGTTTGCTCATTTCTGATTAGACTAAAGAAATGTTTAGGTTTATCTACTAATACAAGTTGTCTTTTTGTATTACGATTCGGCCATGTAATACCGCTTAGTATTAGTTAAACATTAGACAACCAATAAGCGACATTTGCTTCTATTTTTCTTTGCATGCAAAAACCATGTAAAGACAATTATAGAAAGTATATTAATGTAATCAATGAATTTTTTTATTAACCAATTTGTTCAAAAAAAATTCAAGTGTATATTGACGAATATAATATACTTAGGGCTCCATATCCAACAGTTCATTTTCATCAAGTTAATATATACCAAACGTTCAGCAGATTCACACATACAACTAATCATATGGCTCAATAAAACACAACAGAACATACAAACATTTCACCACAACACTAATACACATTACAACCAGTGAATGGTTTAACAAAACAACATGATCAGTAACATTTTACCTAGCATACAATTTATATATAGATACCCAATTTCATGCTCACAATAAACATACATATATACTACAAAAATTAACTAACCCATTAACATTTCAGCAGAAATTCCATTATAGTTCAATATCTTCGTCATCAAAAGAACACAAAAGTGAATTCTCAGTGACTATAACCAACCACTACAACACGGAAACATACAAGATACAAATAGAATATTTGAGTTAAGTGACTTACCAACCATTACCTCAAAGTCATAGCACCTGCACCGGCTTAACCATTCCCTTGTCATTTGGTTCTTCCCATTTCAGTTCACGAGTTCCACGCTTGATTAAGCTAATTTGCCATTTTTCACCAACATACAGATCGATTCATTTATTTCTCTTTCTTTTATTCGAAAATAGCCAGAGAGAAAAATGATTAGTTGAGAAGAATTTTGAATAAAAAGAAAGAAAAGATATATTTTCACTGGTTTCCTTCTCCATTATATATCCACTTTTTATTGATCATTCATCACTTTCCATATAAGAACTAACCCAATTTAATATAAATTATTAGAAACAAGTCATTATTTCCCAACAGGTGTCTCATAAATTTTGATAATCATCACTAATGCCCAATTGAACCCTCAAATTTTACAATTCAATACAGATAGGATGCTATAGGATTAAATTAAAACATATAAAATAACTCAGGGTCTCTAATCTAATATGGCCGAGTTTTGATAAAAAAATTCAGGTGTGACATATATGTTAGATATAATTAGAATTTATTGAATTTGACATGTGTGTCTTATAACAGACTGAATTAAATAATTGTGTGAATATTAGTTATTTTGAAATAGTAAATGATGCAAAATTGTAAATGTGATTGATTATAGGACTTGTAAATAAAATATGTAATCATGTTCAGATATTGGTAATGACATATATATATATACATATGAAAATGATGCCCATGTGAACTTAGTAAAAGGTGAGAATATGTATAACATGCCATTAGGGTTATACGAGTGCTTGATTAGGGATTTTACAAGTTATAATGAGGTCTATAATTTGTTGTAGATTCTCGGGTTATAAGTATCATAAGTTTAGTCCAGACAGGTAACCTTGATATAATGTTAGCTTGTGTAAGCAACCCTGATATAATGTCAACTTGTGTGAGCAACTTATTCCCGTGTATCCGAGATCATTTTACTATAGTTCCATCAGGTGATATTTAATTGAATAAAAATGAGAACATAAATGTGAATTAGAAATGAGATAGCATATGTTGACAATTGATATGTAATAGGTGTGTGATTACATTAATCTAGTGATTTTATTCATGATACGAAAACATGACTAACACACTTATTTGGTAATGTTGATATGTGACTGTAGCCAATTGTAGTGGTAGTTTAAATACATTTTGGCACTTAACAACCTTATTTTCTTGGAATTTTATAATTAATCATTACATTTTCAATATTAGTAGATTAGGAACTAAATATTAATAAAATAGACATTTTTAAGTATTTTTACTGTTTCGATGACTCGAAAGGCCGACTTGGGCCCCGGGAGTAACTAATAGGCTATTTAAGTGTGTAGGGTGCCAATCCAGGCTCAAGAATACAAGGGATAATTATTGGGCCCTGACACAAGAGAGCTTGACGGATCATCGAAGCTGACAAGGTCGAAAAAACATTTGATGTTTTGACGAGAAATTTCCTTTCATCACGAAGACACAACAATCATAGGAAAGAATCCACGGTGCTGGAGTCGTGACAAGGAGTCTCTCCACATCACGACGATGCAACGAAGGCATGCCAAAATGATGATGATATTTGGACTACACTTTTGGGATATTTTCTTATTTAGGCCCCAAGAATTTGTCAGAATATTGCATTAATTAGTATCCCAAAGTGTATCTAGGTTAAGTAGCCACCTAGTAGCGAATAGCCTATGTAAATATCCTTTGGGTCACCTAAATGTGTGCAGACTTAGATAGATAGTTTTTATTATTCAGTTTTCTTTGTATTTTATTTCTATGTTCGCTTACTCGGAACTTCTTTATTCCGATGTGAATACATTTGCAAGCGGAGATTACTCCAAAACTGCACTTTAGTATATATTCATGAGCATTCTCTTTATTCTTCTAGTTTATTCTTTTATTTATATTTCGTTAACCTGATCAATTAACATTTGTATAGATATTAGAATACATCATTGTGCTTTATTTATATCTTGCATGATTTGGTTAAGAAACTGATTAATCGATTAAGTAATTATTTATCTAAAATTAGGTATTTATTCAATAGTGCTTAGTATATTAAGGAGTGACACCCTTGATAGAATATCTAGACAAGTAAGACTGGAAGGGTATCTTATCGTGTATAACTTGTGCTAAGCGGTGAGGCTGGGAGGGTATCCGCATGCCTAAGAAGAGACCAGAAAGGTGACTTAGGTGGTAATCCTTAGTGAAGATGAGACCGGAACGGTATTCTTAGCTAAGGGTGATAAATAACTCAATCGAAGATAATTAATTATTTAATTAGATAATTAGGGATTTAATCGATCATAGGCTAAAGGCTCGCATCGTTGATACTAGGAATAGGAAATTCCATTAGATTAGTTAGGTTAATTAATTTAATTAGCTTAATTAATATTTTAATTTGGATTAACACTACTAATTCATGACTCGATTAGATTAATAATTATTTTTCTATAATTAATTTAATAATAATTTCTCCAATCTGTAATTCCTTAGGTACGGTTCTGGAAATACTTATTGGTGTTCCATTGTAACACAAATCTATATTACAATTTGACTTGTTCCCTTGTAGATACCTCACTTAATTTATATTTATTTATTTGCACGATTTTAGCTCTAAACATTCGCACATTTGGAGGCAAACATTATGTCATTATGTGCCAAGGATAATCATGTTGAATGCAAAAATGATTAATGTAATTATGATTTAAATTATTAAGGTATGTTTAGTGATTCCATTCGAACTTACTAAGTATTCTTAATGCTTATTCTAGTTTTTTTTCCTTCATTGTAGATAGTCACCTTACAAAACTTGTTGAGCAAGATTAGCGGAGGAGCACACACACTATCCTGATATTGTAGTTATATGTTCAATTCAAATCTAAACTACGTGGCATGTACATAAGGACTCTCAGTGCGCAAATGGTCATTTTGGAGTTGATAGTATTATGCTAATTGTAGTGATGAATGATGTTGGATATACCATTTGGTATGTAATTTAGTGGTGCATATTTTGGTTCAGTTTGATGCCATATGAATGTTGATTTTATATTTTGCAATTTATAAATTATAAATTATATAGTAATGTGCAATTATATATGATTGACTTGAATAAAAATTTATTAGGGAATGTAAAAAAAAATATCATCATTTTTTAATTAAAAAAACTAGGAATTCAGTGGTGTTTGTGGAAAAACATGGTAAAAATGTCTTATATTTTGCAACGTCTAAAAAGAGAAATGTCGCTGAAGGTCTTACATTTAGCGACGTGTTTGTGAGAAAATGCCGCAGAAAGTAATGTTTTTAATAAAACACCGTTACTTTTCGCGATGTTGCTTATAGTTGCGATTTTTGCAGCACTTAACCTATTACATTGCTATGTATATTGTGGCACCAAAAGAGCTAAACAGACTGCCGCTAAAGACTTATTTTGATGTATATTTTAAAATTACACCAAGTTGTCGCAAATCCATTATTACAATAAATAACATAAAATGATTTCACATTGGTAACCGTAACCCGAATTTGTTAAAATTAAACTTTTTGTATAAAATTAAATTATATGTATAGTATTTTTATATATATAAATGCTTAATATAATATTTTTTTTCTAATTTGGTAACTATATTATTTTAGTCTAATTTGGTATTTAAATTTGACACTTTTTTTAGGTTAGTATTTAATCTTTTTGGGGTCTAATTTGATACTTGAACTTGTCAAGCGTTTTATAAATTATTCTAATATACTAACAATATTATTTTTATGAGGTAACAAAAATAATTAATGTATGATCAACATGTGACGGATGATATGATTTTTTTTGTATTTTATATGTTCAATAACTTTTAATTTTAACTAATTGATTGAAAATAATGAATTTCTTTTAGTTTGAATTTATGAAGCTCTTTTTTCTTATATATATTAATTCATTAAGCATAACTCAATATTTATTTTTTTAACATGAATTTCCTCTAATACATTTATTGCGTGGGTTGCTGCTGGTTTACCATGTTTGATACAAGCTTTGAATGCTAATTAATTTAAATTTGTATTGGTACAAAGTGAACAGAAGAAAAAAGATGAATTATGTTAGGATTGATACTATATTTATATATATATATATATATATTGGTAGAAAGATAGTCTTAATAGAAAAATCAAAAGATTATAAAGTAGACGAGGGAATAAAGAACCCCTAGCAATTTCTTTTTTCTTTTTTTAAGTTTCTTGAATCTCCAAAGGTGGAGCTTTCAATAAATACAGCTCTTCTTCGTTTGCAAAAGTTATTTTAGTTAGAGAATTCGTTGTCTGATTATCCTTTCTACGAATATGTCATATGAACTATCTTTTTTTATGTAGTAAAATATATTATATTTTGATGTTATTGGTATAATGGTAAGGTATATTACATTTTTAAGGGGTTAACATAGGTTTGAATTTTAGAGACGACATTACTAAAACGGGTAGTTATGAACCTCGAATATAAACAAAAAACAAACATAAAGAATACCAAAACAAATATTATATTTTGATGTTAATTTATTAGATTAAAAGACATATTTATATATTAATTTAATATTTTTCACTAACTTATAAATAAAATATAATTTTTATAAATAAAAAATTGAATTGAAACGAATACAATTAATTATCATTTTAACAAAAATCAAATTAAAATTCATAAAAAAATAGTTTTATAGGTATAAAAGGTGCTTAAATGAAAAAAATCAATTGAGCCCCTTCACTAAATTCACGCCCAAATTAAGCTACCATGTTAACCAAAAAAAATCAATTAAGCTCCATCGATAATGGTTTTCATCTTTGACCACATTAACTGTTAAAATCATTTGATTGACCAATCAAATTACAACATGTAATAGATTCTGATTTAATATGTTTCTCAGAAGAAAATTATAGAAAATTTAAAAATCATAAAAAAATATTTAAAACATTGCAATATTAATATTTAAATAAACTTATAAAAATATTAAAAATTTTACTAAAATTCATAAAAACTTAAAAATATTTAAAAATATTTAAAAATCTTAAAAATATTTAAAAATTTCTGTAAACTTATAAAAAATTCAAAAAAACTTATGAAAAAATCTAAAAAAATTTGTAAAAATCATCAGTAATTATAAAACTTATACAAAATTCATAAAAACTTATAAAAGATTCTAATAAAGTATAAAAAATAATTTAAAAAATTATAAAATATTAAAAATATATAAAAATTTATTTGTCCTCATTTTGAAAATTAAACCCCTAGAATAAAAATAAATATGTGACATTAGACCAATCGTTGGATAATGAGAATAACCATTAGAATATTTCATGCTGATATATATACTAATATTTGTAACCAGTTGATAATGAAATTTTGGTTTTATGGTATCTAATTGTATAAAAAATAATTTATATCATACAATATTTAGCAAACAATTTTCAACTTTTTAATATCCAAACTACTATATTGTACTTTAAAAATTTGAGATGAAAGTTTTAAAAATAAAAATAATAATTTATCTATAAAAATAATAATTTATTAATAAAAATAAGAGAGTCTTGTAATTATCGTTTTATTTATAGAAGATTGAGAATATTTTATTCAATGTGAAAATGAGGCTAACGAACTTACAACTAATTTTTGTAGTTTATTAGAAATTTCCATAATTTTTGTAAGTTTTATTTATAAAATTTTAATATTTTTAATAAAATTTATAATTTTTTATAATTTTAATAAGTTTATATCAATTTTAATATTTTTAATAATATTTTAATAATTTTTGGTAAAAAATATAAAATTAAATTATAAATTACCATATGGTGCTATTAGATTAATTTGTAAATTGCTTTTAACGATCAACTTAATTAAAGACAAAAACTATCAAGGAAGAAGCTTTGATTTACAAGAAGAGTGAGTAAAAACTCAATTGATTTTTTTTTAAAGGCATTTTGTATTTAAAAGGCTAAAAAGTAAAGTAAAATAATAGGATTGGGATGATTTTCAATATTTTGTATTTATAAGGCTAAAAAGTAAAGTCAAATAATAGGATTGGGATGATTTTCAATATTTTTGTGTTTACTCATCCCTTAGGTCTATCTATTAATTAATTTTCAAATAATAGGATTGGGATGATTTTCAATATTTTTGTGTTTACTCATCCCTTAGGTCTATCTATTAATTAATTTTGTGAGGGCAAAATAAACAAAGCTTACGCTGCAGTCGATCAACATCTAACCTACCTTCACCCATCAACTATAATCAACATCATTTATTCATGTAATTAAATACAAACGAGTGTGGTTTCATCCACATGTATATTTTTGTAGATTAAGAGCCCTTCTGGATTTCGATCTGCACCTTCAACAAGGTTAAGTTTTCCAAGGAAAATTGAAGAAAATTCTTGCGGTATAGGTACTCTGCTTGAAATCTTAAATACTGAGAAGGAAAGAAAAACTCTATTTTACCACTCATGCTTGTATTTTATTTTATTTATTGTTTTTAAAATTTAACGTTTATTTAATTAATTTACCTTTAAGATAAGTATGATTTTAGTTATTATTTTTTAACATAAATATAATTTTAATAATTTTTATATTACTTTATATTTTAATTTATATTTTATTAATAATATAATTTTTTTGACGTACAAGTCGATTTTGCACATTTAACAATAGTGGGATAAAATTGAGAAAAATATGCTTAACTAAAAATATAAAAAAAAATTGTCTCTTATCAATTTTTGTTTAGGGCAAAATTCCTAAAAATATCGTTTTTATAAAAAAAATTATTGGATTAGGTCGGTTTTTCAAAAATTTACGGGATCAAGTCGAAACAACAAGCTGGACACGTTTTCAGCAGATTAGAAGGAAAACACTAGTCCTTCTGCTAGGGTTATTTTATTTTAAGGTTAAGGTTCAGATTTTTGTTAAGGTAGGGTTAAGGTTAGGGTTTTGTAGGTTATAGTGTTTTAAGGTTTATGGGTTTAGGATTTTTTATAACTTTAAAATTTTTTATATATTCTTTAGATTTTTATAACTTTTTGAGTTATAAAGTTAATATTATTTAAAATTTTGAAATTATTTAAAGTCCAATTGGGTATAATTTTCAAAAATGATAGGTACCAAAAGGGTATTTACAACAATCATATATTTGAATTATTCGAATTGTAAAATTTAGTTCGATTCAACCACGCAATTGAACTACTCAATTCGATTAACTCTTAGTTTGTATTTTTTTCGATGTTTTTAATGGTATTGACATAGTTTACAGCAGGTTGACATTGACCAGAATTTTTCAAAAATATTATCTCGAGAATCCCGGGATATCTGATGGGTGAATGAGAAATTTGTAGGAGTTGAAATTGGTAGTGAGAAAACGCTTCACGTAGGGCACGTTTTCTTTGCATTATCAGAAAATTGCACTGAAAGTGGGTCCAGCTAGACGTGTTTTTATGTCATGTCAACTAAAAATACGTCCAGTTAGACACGCTTTCAGTGCATTTTTTTACAGTACAATGAATATGCGCCCTACATGGAGTGTTTTTCCTCTACCAAATTCAACAAATGCAACCTTCCCACTCACCCAGGAAAATTTGCTAAATCAATTGCCACTCACCCCAGCTCTATAAAAGAATGGCTTTCAGCATTAAGTGCCATAAGGCAAATTCGAGCAAACAAAATTGCAAGACGAATCACACGAAGAGGAAGTTCGCAAGGCATTTCATAAGGCATAATTTGGAGAAAACACGTAATTGCATCAAGTAAGGTACGAATTTTGTTGTTCATATATAATTACAACTCTATTTTTCTGCATAATGTTTTTCTTTTGAACATGTGAAATAAGTTATTTCGTTGAAAATGATTGGATGAATTAATGTTGTTGTTTATTACCACAGTGAAGCTTGTGACACCAACAATGGGGTCCTTTTTTCATCAGAGAACACAGTGTGGTTGGCTTTCAACCCTAACATACAATTGTCGAAGTTGCATGCAAGAATTAGGTGAAAAATCCTCGGATCCAACCAGATGAGAGTATCGTCATTGAAATATCAATTTTGTGCTTTAGTCGACCATGTCAAATATAATGCTTCCGATATCAGAGGCGTAAGAGGGATAGAGGCGCTGATGCAAACTGTAACACCCTCAATCTGATCCGAATCTTGGGTATTACCACACAATTACAGACATAAGCTTGATTTAGTAATGTGGTTTACAAATAATGGCAACTTACTTAATTACAAATTTCAAACTAAAATACATAAGTAAATACAAATACAACACGAGGTAATTAAATTACAATGATATCTAAATTGAAACCCTAAATTATTACAAATACTCGAAGTGTGGATTTCTAAGGAGTATTTTAATCTTTGGATCCTCCACTAAGCTCACTCTGTATGCATAATAACCCGATACACCACTTTTTGGCATAGTACTAGCATCGTCTTTCTTGTCCTAGACCCATAGTATCATGCCTGCAACATAACATGCACATATAAGTTCATAAGAGCTTAGTGGGGGTAACATCTTTTACTTGGATTATATTTGCATATAGCAATCAATATTTTAGTCCAACAATTTCATTGTTCACAACCTTTAAATTTTTCTTTGGCGAATATTTCCTTAAATTTTATTCTCTTATACTTTCCTGTTGCTATGTTTTACTTTAATACTATTTCCTTCTCTTTATTGTCTTCGATACTTTACTTACATTTTCTAAATCTCTTAGCCATCACCTCATTGTGAATCAGGGATGAGCACATAAACAGGTAATAGGTACTTCCTTTGATTATACAAAGGTTACATCTTTATTCAGAATCTATCTTAATACTAGCTCATTACTTCACCGTATCTCTTCAATTCACTATCTCCTATTGAGCCTTAGTCTTTGTGGGCTAACTTACCATATAATCCATATGTATAATTCGTACTTCTAACTTCACTTTTTATGTTTAAGGGCAACGCAGAGCATGCTAATTACTTAGCACAGAACCCACCACAAGGACATCCTTCGTAGTTCATTATTGATAGCCTTTTTAAAACATGCCACTAGAGCAGCCTATCTAGAGTGCACCATAAAAGTTCTTCTTGCAGGATTCACCACAGAGGTCGTTCCTTCATAATCCGCCACAAAGGCTTTCATGTCAAAATTTGTCACACATGTAATTTATTCATGGTTGGCCTCTAAGGTGGTTCTATAGAGTGCACCAAGAAGGCGTTCCTTACAGAGTTTGTCACAAAGGCATTCCTTTCATATTGAACCACAAAGGCATTACTTATCTGTTGTGTTTTTATGATATGAATTTGCCTAAACTCACATAATGTAAGGTTTACCCATCATCATCTTGGGATACACAAGGAACCCTGTTGGTTAATCACTGTTCTTTAGCTTCTTTCAAAAAATGTCATGGCCATGGGCTTTTCCTTTTAGAGATCATGTTTAAAGTCCCGACAGGCCTCTTTAGACTCCACCACTGTGAACAGACATAGATTTACTTGACAAACTCATCACGCACTGACACAGTTCATATTCATCTTTAATTCCATAATTTTTTTCTTAACAGAGCATACTATAGTATACATCTAAGACACACATGTCTGACCAAACCTAAACTTCTCAGATTCTATAGTAGAACATGCATTCCATCCTTAGCATTCATTCATACAGCTGCATGACCATCATACTATACTTTTTTAGTTTTGGTTTCTACAGAGATACCTCATATGAACAGTATACATATAAGAGTCGATATAAAGAATCATCTAACATCCACAAATAACAATGTGAACTCCAGATCCAACAAGAAGTTGCAGCTACACTACTTAAGAAACAAAAGAGCACCATTAAAACTCATTCTTAGCCCTTTCTCTATCAACACAAGCCCAGATAATCCTTCATATAAAGCCTTACTTAATTAACATGGGTATCTGTTCGCCACGATTTCAATTGTCTGATATTTAACTAGTTAGAAAATATTGGGATTAATGGATAAACTATTCACTTTCCTCGATAGGGTACGAGCTCATCAAACACCGTTTCCATGAAATGTTGGAAAACTTACTAGCCATTAATAATGTCGGTGTGAGGTATCTCTCTAACATACCTGTCTATTAGTGGACACAATCGTATAATGGAGGTCTACGATATGGGTATTGGAAAATATCTGGTTTGAAAACAGTTTTCTTGCACAGTGGAAAATTAAAATTTTGATAACCAACCCGGTTTCTGATGTTTATAGCTACAAACCTTAATCAAATATGTACTTTTGTTTTTGGATAAATGGATCCTTGATGTTTATTGACTTTCAACCAAATGATCTTCTCTACTATTCTTGTACCACAAACTATTTTGAGTGTGGGCTCAAACCAATTCAATCAAAACACAGAATAAGAAATAGTTTTCCTTTTAGGGCGAAAACGGGAATTCTCTCTTCTTTAATAGAAACTGGTAAAATTGTTATTCTGAAAAATATGTTTATAAGTTGAGAATAAACTGGTGCCATATATTTATAGGAAAAGAAGTTAGAACCCTTGTAAAGTTATAGAGGTTTATTTTAAATAGAAACCCTTGTAAAGTTATAGAGGTTTATTTTAAATAGAAAAACAACATCCTACTTAGAGTAGGAGAGGGTTGAATGATTCACCCTTGTATTTCTACTAGGGTTGCTACCCCCTTCATGATATATAAGAGGTTTTGGGCCTCTCTCACATCGGGTCCAATTACGAGTACTTCCTCGGCCTTTTTAACCTAGTACTCTGTAATGTGATCCAACCCAATTCAATTTTTCTATTTCCCAAAATAAACTTTAATATTTACATATTAAATAATTTTCTCATCCTAATTTTACTTCAGTAAAATTTTGACAATTTTACCTTGATAAAATTTTGAGAAAATTCATTCAATATGTCACAACTCAATATGTTCACTATGATCAAATGATTTATTTTCATTTTCAGGTTTAAATCAGTCCAAAAACATGAATTCATTTTTCCATCATTTTTTAAGTAATCCTATATAGGATTGCAAATTTCTATTTTCATTTTCATTTCCATTTTTGGAAACTTACATTCATTTCCAAATGATTTCATTTCTCCATTTTGGTGAAAACCATAATCATTCCTGAATGTTTCTCACTTTTCTTTTTCTATTCATTTTGTTCATTTTTATTCAAACACGCAATTCATTTCTGGTTTCAACGAGCTAGCAGAGGGTTGATTGGACATATGTAGTTGAGGCTCAAATGATTTATAATTAAGTTTTAGGTTTTTTCCAATTGATTATAAACTCAATTAATCACAAAGTAATTCCACTGCAGTATCGTGACCGAGCTCTCCCCCACGACATACCATTATGAAAGCAACTACTTAATGCTCGTCCAATGACATTGTCATAAGTGTGTTACCCTTATAAGATATCCTTAATCTCTATGGGATAATATCCGTTTCCCCAATATGATCCTATTTTGTCTCATGATAACCATTACATCTTCCTTCATGAAAAGTCAATCACTGTTATGAATTTATGTTTGGGCTATGAATTTCACTGTTGTTATAACACCTCTAACCTGAATCCATTGCCAAAACAGGGTTACGGAGCGTTACCGAAAACTTTCAAATAGTTTATGTAAATTACTTTTCATTAACTGAAATAATTCAAAACGTCCCTTAATTGGGCCCTCAAGGCCCTACGAGCATTAGAAATGGGTCGAGACTTGATCGAAACCTCTAAGAATTTTTCACGACATTTCAAAAATTTTCCGAGATGCAAGGCTCACACGCCCGTGTGACCCTAGGATATGCCTATGCTGGAGGCCGTGTTCAACCCCATGTAACTCTCTAACTTGCACACATGGCCATGCTACACGCCCATGTGCTAAGCCATGTGGTTAATTAATTCGATTCGAAATTAGGTGCAGGTTTCACATGGCCAAGACACACACTCGTGTTCTAGGCCGTGTGGCACACACGGTTGAGACACACACCCGTGTCTCTACCCGTGTGCCTAATTCTGAGTATTCTGTTTCTCAAAATTAAGGTGCAGGGGACACACGACCTAACCACATGCCCATGTTACTAGGCCATGTATCACACACGGTCTAGACACACACCTGTATATCTACCCATGTAGACAAAATGAAACAATTTCTAGCTTCATTTCTCACCCAAATTTCACCCAAGGCCTACACTTGAAACACACATCCAATACCAACCAATCCAAGCATTCAATTTAAGCAAGTTTCATCATTCACAAGGCATATCACTACAAGCATACATGATCACAACCTTACCTTAGTTTAATCCATGTATTAAACATGATTTGATCAACTACTTAACATATATGTAGCTACCATAGTTTGACATTACAAGTATATTTAAATAAACCATTACTAGCCATTCCAATGGCTAGATTACAAGCATCATTTACATTTACATGCCAATATGGCCAATATAACCTATATATGCCATTATAACCATAATTGATTTACCATATTGTACCGATATGGGCCGATGGATAGTGTGAGTGATCTCTGCCGAGCTTCTGATTTACTCTAAAATAGGAAAATAAAACTAAGTAAGCATAAAGTTCTTAGTAAGTTCGTATAACATGGTACTTAACTTACCATTCATTCTATTTTGAGGTAACTATGTAAGGCATAATCAATCAGTTTGATCTCAAGCCCTACACACATTCTCATTGCCCTTGTTAGTCATATGTTCTATATTAACATCAAAACATATATGGGCTCAACAACAATCAAGTTTCTAAGCACATATGCTTTCCACAACATGTGTTCATTCAACATGCATAAATCATCTCATTATTTCAAGTATAATTTTATAATAGTTCATTTCGAGTTCAGATCATTTCATATTAGAACTTTACTCATATTACTCAGAACATCAAGGTCACGATTAATACACTCAAGGTGTACAAGTCTATAATCAAGAATGAGCATGTATTTATCAGATAAAGCCCATGTACAAATATCATCATCTCATGTTTTTATATATCATATGTCATGTATCATCATTTACTTGTATTTCAGTTGGATATGTGTAACAAATCATTTCTTATTCCATATCTTTTCATATCAAGAACTTTTACCCTTTGAATTTATCTAAAATATCGATGGATACACAGGCAGTACACTCGTGTTGTACAAATCAGGATTCGTCAATTCATATTCAATGGTACCCATAAGGTACTATATCAGAGAGTACACTCTCGAGCCATACATGTATACAATAGGATCATTAGTCCAGGCTAAATCCTTCTTATGACATATACTTTAAGGAGCTTGATCTGGATTACCCGTCCAGGCTAAATCCAATCTATAACATGTGCTCGAGAGGACTCATATCAGGATTACCCGTTCAGGCTATATCTTTTTCTATGATAAGGTCAATAAGATTACTCGTTCGAGCTAATCCTGTCAGCAACAAATACAGGACCTCATTCATTTCGGGAAATCATATATCCATTGAATTTCCATTTTATTCAACCGGGATTCAAACATTTTTCAAGCATTATCGGCCATGTGACCATTTCATACATCCACAACATTCATATAATTCGAATAAGCACATTCTACATTCATTTCCAGCATATAAGTAACATTTTTATCATTTATCCTTTGACATCTATCGGGCATTATCATATAATTCAAACATTTTCATTTATCGGGCTTGATAGGATATGTAATCATTTTCACATCTTTATGAAATTTATACAATTTACATAAACACAATCAATATAAGCATGTAAATAAACACAATTTAGTTACACGAACTTACCTCGACGATTGTTTATGTACGAAAAATCTACTAATTCGACTTTCCCCTTTACCTTGTTCTAGCTCCAAATTTGGTCTATTCGAATCTAGACAAGTAAATTTGACATCAATTTATCACATTTCACATTCATGTGGACTCAATTTATAACCTAGGAAAAATTACCATTTTGCCCTTATCTTTAAATTCCAATTTCATCCCTGCGCCTGGAAAATGAAACTTGTGCAAATTACTCCCTATTCCAAGCCTAACCAAAGCCCCATTACAAATTTTACAGCACATGTATTCATAAAATTTCATAATTTTTCATCAAATTTTAAAACTTTTCATTTTAGTCCCTAAATCATGTTTTCATCAAAAATCACTTTGTAAAAGTTGTTTATCTATCAATAATCTTTCATTTTCTACCACAAATTTCTAATTTCCAGCATATACATCCATGACCATTTTTTCATACCTTGATAAATTTTCAATTAATCCCTCAAATAGAGAGATTAAGTTATCCCGGTTTTAAAAATATCAAAAGTACTAAAAACGGGACTTGAATACTTACCCAATTTGGTCATGAAAGTTTTTTCTCTCTCTCATTCCATGTATTATTTGGGGAAGAAGATGGGAAAAATAAGATGATAATTCATTTATCTTCTTTTTAATTAATTAATTTAATTGAATTCCAATTTAGTCCCTACCTTTTTTTTTAAATTTTCCAAGGATGAGTCATACCAAAATATCTACATAGTTTTACTAATGGTCTAATTACCATATAAGGACCTTAAGTTTTGAATTCCATAGCTATTTAATCCTTCTAGCTACTAGAATCCAACTTTTGCATTTTATGCGATTTGGTCCTTCTCGGAATTAAGCACATAATTGGTAAAATTTTCTTATCAAAATTTTCACACGACATGTCTATAATAATATGGATCATAAAATTAAATAAAATAAAATAAATGTTATTTTTTGACTCGGATTTGTGGTCCCAAGACCACTATTCCGATTTCACCGAAATTGGATTGTTACAGTTGTGAATGACTCTACATACTATAGAAGTCGCACACCCAACGCACCAACTTTCGGTTCCTTATCTATTTGAACTCAGGCTTTTACTTACATTAAAGTGTACGAGTTACGCATATATAGTTTACCATCCACTTAGGATTTAGGTATGCTACACTATGAACATCACAAGTGAATAAATCCATAAATGAATTCAGGGTCTATTCTATTTGGGTATTGTTCGATTTACTATAAGTCCAGCCAGTAACATCTATGCCTCTATCTTTGGGAGTCATCGGCCTTGATGCCCAACATAAAACATCTCCCGAATTGGACTTGATAGAAGACATATTAGATTTTAAATCAGTTTACTCATTTCTTATTAAACTAAGGACATGTTTAGATTCGTCTACTAATACAAACTATCTTTTCGTACTATGATTCGACGACATAATATCACTTAGTATTAGTTAAACATTAAACAACCAATAAGTAACATTTGCTTCCATTTTACTTTGTGTGCAAAAACCATATGAGGATAATATACAAATATTAATGAAATTCATGAATAAATTCATTAACAAATTTGTTCAAAAAAATTACTAGTGTATTTAAACGAAAATATTACACTCAAGGCTATAGATCCAACAATGAGCACATGACGAAAAACCTGGTGGAATGCATCAATTCTGTATTGAAGGGAGCGCATATTTTGTCAATAACCTCAGTTGTAAAAAAAAACATATTTTCGTTTGGCAAAACTTTTTCCAAAGCGTGTGGAAAAAATATGTTGGACGGATGAATGGTGGCCACATTTGGTGTGAGGACATTATGAAGGAAATTAAGGAGGCTACAACACAAATGAAATGTATGCACTTAGTGTGTCACTCGCATGAAGACCTGTTGTTTTGGGTTACGAAGTTCGACAGACCCGACCAAGGTATTGCATGGGGAGTGTACTTTGTACACCTGAGACAACGAACTTGCAATTGTGGAAGATTTGACGCTCTTTGATTTCCATGCTCTCATGCAATTGCAACATGTTCCTCTATACGTTTGGATCACATGAGCTTTGTGGACGAAGTGTACAAATAGAACACATGTATAACATGTGGAGAAACGTATTCTTACTGGTCCCAAATGAAAGTATGTGGCCGTCGATATCAAGTGCTCCATTCAAGTTGTTACCCTATAGTTCATTGTGTTCCAAACCAAAAGGTTGACTAACATCTACTTAGAAATGCGAAAACATTGATATTCAGAATAAGACAATCCAACCTAAGTTATGCGGGCTTTGTAGGAACCCAAGGCATACAATGTCATCATGTCCACATCGACGAGATACTACAAGGACAACTCTCATTAACTAATTTATTAATTTTTTAACCGAAATTTATTTGTTGATTTTTTTCATTCATACTCAATTTTTTTTTTTGCAATTTGTAGATATGTATTTTTATTATACTATAGAACACAATACAATATACAACTTTGTTCCATTTTTCTCATGCAAACTTGGTATAACAATATAAAATGATAACGATAACCAATTTTGATTCAAAAACAATATTTCTTTAAAAAAATTTCATATCCAATATCGATACAATCTTATCCACTATAACTTAGCCACAATGGGGTGGTTGTCGATTGAGAGCCAAATTTTATCTTCATTTAAGTTGTATACTGCTTTCCTCATCTTCATCATCACCTCTACCCTAGGGCACATTGTGGTCTCGGTCTCTCACCTTCTTTGTCTTCATCCGTGATTGATTGCAAACTACTCTTCAGTTGCCATCGTGTATCCTTTGTTCTAGGAACAAATGGTTGCAAAGCTAGTTGTGAAGACAGTCCACCTTGGTAGAACAATAATACTAAAAGTGTTTGCGACACCATCAGTGTAGGTGTATAACCATATTGTGTCTCATACATCGATGGTAGAATAATCAGACTTCTCGTCAGTGCCTGGAAACACGAAAATATGCATACTTTTTCATACCCTTTTTAACTCAAATTCATGCAGTTTTGATAAATTCTTGTTGAAAAATATATAATTATTATAAAATAATTAAATTGTACTTATATAATGAACATGTTGAATTTTAATTAATTTTATAATAAATTTTGATTAATTTTGTTCATTTTCGACAGATTTGTACAAATCTCGAAAATTGGCTTGGCAAACATTGCTAGAAGCACAAAATTGAGAACCAGTTTTTGAAGCATCGAGGCAAAATAATTGTTCAACCTAAGACGGTCCAAATTATGTATATTAATTCATAATATAATTAATTTTAATTTTAATCCAATTTAATTTGGGTTAAATAAATTATTATTAATTAATTATGAAAAGTGACCCAGTTGAGCTGAACCGAGAAAAAGATCCAACCGAGCACTAGGCAGCCAAAAACTGTCCCACAAGCTGACCCAATCAGCTTTTTTGGCTAATTATTTGGCTTGCAAAATGGCCCTTGCATACTCCTAAAAATTGCATTCAAACCCCTCCACTATTCATGCTTTTCAATATTTGCCCCTACATAAAAATAGCATGTTTGAAATCTTCAAACATGCCACATGTGTGGCTAGCCATGGGGGAAGTCTTTGGCTGCTGATTTTGGCTATTTTTATCAGCCTTCTCAACCTATAAATACCTCACTTGGCTGCTCACTTCAAACACATCTAAACTTTTCTCATCTCTTCACTTCTCTATCATTTTTCTTTCTTCATTCCCTTCCATTTTTCTTCATTTCCTTCCCCTATTCCCTTTACGATTTCACCTCTTGAAAAAGATTCAATCAACCAAAATTTGGATTAGCATTAAAGTGTTCGTGGAGGCCTCAGTTCAACAAGAACAAGCGGAGAAGGAAGAGTGGAGCAAACTAGTCAAGCCTCAAAGAAACATCGGATTTGATTCTTGTTCCCTATCCTTTTAATTTTGTTGTTGTTATGATGAACATGTCATGAAAATTTGTGATGTTGATATGTTTAATTTAATTAATATGGCTTAAATTCAATTCATGTTAGGTTGATTGCATTTCATCTACTTAATTTATTAAAATTGTGTTTGTATTGTTATAGGCTTCGATAATATGTTTGATTAAGTAAAACCATGACTAAGTTATTATTGCATCACAACTGTAAGGTAACTAATGAATTAATTATTTAAACGGATTGAAAGTGTAATTAATTGACACGATGCTTAATCAGTGCATGTTTAATTATCTAAGGTAGTTAAGGGTTAAATTAGCAACGTTATCTAACAATACATTAGCCTTGCATAACTTGCAAGATTATTGTGATTAAACTGTTTCAAGGTAGAAATACATTATTACCTCACATGATCTTTTATGTGCTTATGAGATCGAATTAATTGTTTGAATTGACATATGTACAAGAGATTATTTTGATTTCATAATTATGTATGTGCATTAACACATTTGCTTATTAAAATTTGTTTAATCGATTGAATTGACATAGAGATATAGTGAAGAGATAAATGGATTTTGGTAGGTGAGTATGTTCATGCCAAGAATTTATTCGTAACAACATGAACATGAGTTTAACAATTCTAAGTTAAGAAATGTAATTAATCTAGCACAATTATGTCATCTTAATTAAAATCATCTTTTGAAATCGTGCATTGGAACTTGTATTTTATTTTTTATTTATTTTACTTAGTTAAAAATCTTAGTTTTTAATCACCTCCTCAAATCAAAATATTTTTCTTCACCAAAGTGTTTTTAATTGCATTCATAAATAATTCTTTTCACAGTCCCTATATGTACAATAACTCTACATTTACTTGTCACTTTATTACTTGTTGCAATTGTGTACGCTTGCACATTTTCATCATTCCAAGTTTTTGGTGCCGTTGCTGGGGGCTGTTTTAAAAAGTCATTATTTTTGAATTTGTTAGTTTTTCATTTGGTTTATCTTTCTGTTCAATTTTAACTTAATTAATTTTTTTATGTTTGTTTTAGGTGTTTATGAGTATTGACCGAATTATTGACTTACTCCTTGTAAACCCTGAAATTGAAAGGACTTTCTGACAAATGAGAAGACAAGTGAACCAAAGAAGGACTGAAGATATGAATTTAAAAAATCCAAACCAAAATCCAAGAGGAACATTCGCTTATAATACTCATAATCCGATCATTGTTGCTGATGATAGAAACTGTACCATTCAACAATATGCCATTCCTTTATTTAACAAGCTCAATCCGAGTATTAGGAGACCTGAAATCGAGACACAACAATTCGAGCTGAAGCCACTCATGTTCCAAATGTTGCACAATATGGGTCAATTTAGTGGGATTCCTGCTGAAGATCCACATCTTCATCTTCGGCTATTCATGGAAGTGAGTGACTCATTTAAACTAGTTGGGGTGTCTGAGGACGCCTTGAGACTAAGATTATTTATATACTCCTCAAGAGGTAGAGCACGAGCATGGTTGAACTCCTTACCATCTGGTTCCATAACTATATGGCAAGAGTTGGTTGAACGTTTCTTAATGAAATATTTCCCTCCATCTTTAACCGCCAAGATCCGAAATGAAATTACTTCATTTCAGCAACTTGATGAAGAATCTTTATATAGGGCATGGGAGCGGTTCAAGGAGTTATTACAAAAGTGCCTTCATCACGGTATTCCTTACTGTGTTCAAATAGAGACTTTCTATATTGGTCTCAATATTCATACTAGAATGATGGTGGATACTTCGAAAAACAGAGCCATTCTTTCTTAACGATGCTTACGAGATTATTGAAAGAACTGCCAGTAATAATTATCAGTGGCCATTTATTTGAAAATTTCCTATCGAATCAAAAGTCAAATTATTACATGGGAAATCAGAATTAGAATGGTCCGCAATCAAATTTTTACAATTCTTCGTGGCAGAATCATCCAATTTCTCTATGGAGTAATCAATGGGCAGACCATAGCGACTCTGTTATGCCATTTCGACCAAATTATCCGTCGAAATATTTTCAACAAGTGCAATAGCCCCCACCAATTGAATCTTCAAGTGATCTTGAGAATCTGCTGAAGGCAAACATAGCAGAGAATGATACCACTTTAAGAAATCTAGAGAATCAAATGGGTCAGCTAACCAATAAACTTCGAAATAAACCCTAAGGTATTTGGTCGAATGACACAGAAAATCCAAGAATTTTGGGCAAAGAACATTGCAAAGTAGTCTTTTTGCCAAGTGGAAAGACATTGGAGCCCAAGGTGGTTAAGGTTTAAGATGAGCCTATTGTAGCTCAAGACAAAGAGGAAGTTCAACCAAGTGTTGAAACTCCTGTTCCACAAAAGTTAGATTCAGTAATCCTTGATGAGGTAAACTCTAAACTAGTTAGTTTTGATTACCTAACACTCTTGTCTAATATAGAAAAATTTCCATATAAGAGTTGTCTGATTAAAGCTAAGATTCCACCACTGTCATATCCTTAATGATTCTAGAAGTAGCAAAATGATAATCAGTTGAAAGAAATCTTTGATGACGAGGTGGCTTTTAATGACTTTGAAGCTGCTAAATCCATAGATATAGCTGAAGACCGCTCTGCTATTTCGAAGATGGAATCACTAGCTTCTACAGAATTAGAGCTCAATTCTTTAGACTATCTATTAGAAAATATTCTACTAGAGGATTCACCAAGTGATGATGAAGACAATGAATTTTTAGCTTGGTTAGAAGCTAATTCGAAGGAATTTGCGCAAGAAGTTTTATTCGAATCATTAGAGTTATCATCTCAGGAGTATACACAACCAAAGTCGTTGATTAAAGAGCCAGCTAAATTGGAACTAAAGATTTTGTCTCCTCATTTGAAATATGAATATTTGGGTTTGTCTTCAAATTTGTCTATCTTTATTTCAGTTGAGTTCATTAAAGATCAAGAAGAAGAGGCACTTGTGATTTTGGAAAGGCAAAAGAAAGGCACTGGATGGATTATTTCACATATTTGAGTCACGGGTTAGAGGATTTGTAGGAATTACAGGAAGTTAAACAAGGCCACCAGGAAAGATCATTACGGGTTTTCTTTCCCTAATAAGATGTTGAATAGATTTGATGGGAAAGAATATGATTACTTCCTAGATGGTTATGGTTGGTATGACAAATGGCGATTTGACACCACCATAGTCAATGACGATCCTGAATAAAATGGTGGGAGTTCTCTTCACTTTCTCTATCGTTATTTTATATTTTTAGTTTTTTTTCTTATTTGAATAAAATGGTAGACTTAGATAAAATTTTCTTTAGTTCATTACATTAATTAAAAATCTATCTAGGAGATTGGGACTTAAGAAGGACCATCTGTGACCCCTCTAGTCTTTCCTGGGAGTTTAATTTAATATAATTTTTAAAAAAAATATTCTTCTTAGGAAGCCAAAGAATTTTAAGTATTTATTTTGTTAAATAAAGGGTCAAATTTTAAGCTAAGCACTAATTTTAGTTTACTTTCAGTACAAGAGTTTAGGATCCAAAAAGGAGCTGTCATTAGGCTGGAGACACTTCTAGGAAGGGAAAGATTCAACCATTTTCCACACAAACCTATAGCCCTTACCTTGCTCCACATCTATTCCCAAGTAGCCCAATAGTGCATCTCACTTAACCCCTTAATGTTGCAGCCCTTAACTCCTTAAATCACCACCCCAAACACCTTCATTCGAAGTAACCAACTATCGTACCTAAACTAGCATTAAAAATTCCACCCTCTTTAACTTTAAACCTCACCCTCAGCTACTCACCCACCTGCCTAAAACTAAAACCACCCTTAATAAATTTCCTAAGTTTGACGCTGAGAGTCCCTTTATCTAGCACTATTCCATGAAGTGAACTGTTTGATATAATGGCTATGCTGCAACACATGTAGTTGGAGTAACAAGATTATTGGAGATACTTACGGGATGACTCAATTAGAGATGCATTTAAAATATATATTTTATGACCTGTTTATTTTTATGCCTGAATTTCCAGACTTTATACTCGAACCATGGACTCCAATGTCGAGGAAGGAAAAAGATGAGTCAGATTCGGAGGGATCTACAAATAAATAAAAAGGGGGATCTTTACTTTATTTCAATTTCTTTCCTAGGTTATTTAATGTTCTAAGATTAGGTTCTGTTATGATTTTTATTTTTCGCATAATAAAATAAGAGGTGGAAATCATAAATAATAATGAACAAGTTGCAAAGTACAAAGTGTGGCAATAGATATATACATGTGTAGGATTGGATCTAGAGAGAGCTTGGTACTTAAGCAGTCAAATTGACTCACCTCTTATTTTCTAGAATTCTACTGTTGTATAGTATCTATTCACTTCTAACAATGAGGACATTGTTCATCTTAAGTAGGGGGACTGAAAAATTGAAATTATTTCCTCTCAGAATAAAATTTTCTTTTAATTATGATTAGGATATATTTTGTTAAAAAATTTAAAATTTCGTTAAGTATGCTAAACTTTAGTATGAATAAAATTCTATTATTTCAATAATTGCTATGTTGGTTGAATTATGACATAAATGTACTCTTAATAAAGCATGCAAATCATACCATAAAATTTTTAGTTCCTTAAGAAAGTTAGACATGCATGAAAGTTTAAGTATCTAGAATTGATTTAGTAGTTTCTTAAGGCAAAATCCTAAAAAGCATAGAATGTTGAAAATGATTTAAGCAACTTTTGTTTGGACTGTTTGAGCCTTTCAAGGCGACCTTGATGAAATTTTATCCCTTGAAACCCAACTTTGAGACTATATGGCCTAATTTTATTTGAACCCTTGCAATATTTAGCCATCACTTTTCTCTTAATTAGCTTTAAATTTGTCTTAAACACTAGAATCAGTAGTATTTAGAACATTCTTTGAAAATAAGTTTGGGGGAGTTGAAAAGAAGCATCAAATGCTCAAAAAATTTTTGTAGTACATACAGTAAAATGCTCGTGAAAAAGAAAAGAAAAGAAAAGAAAAGTAAAAGAACAAAAAAAGAGCATATGTACTTGAAAGAAAATAGATGTACAAAAGAGCATGCGAAAGCAAAGTAAGTTGGTGTATTGAAGGTAATTATTTCGAAGGTCCGATTGAAGCTGAGTCTAGGGTTTTTAGCCTAAATTTATCTATCTTTTACCTACTCTAGCCTAGCCACATTACAACCTTTTTAAAGACCTATTGATTCAAGTTTCTATGCTACCTACATTAGTGGAGAGAAATTGCTATGTTCAACATATGAAGGCATAAGTTAAACTTAATGATTGCAGCTTAATCTTGAATAAGGGAATAAAATCAAACTGCTAGAAGCAAAAAATCGAGAATTGATTTTTGAAGCATCGAGGTGAAATAATTTTTTAGCCTAAGACGGTACAAATTATGTATATTAATTCATCATATAATTAATTTTAATTTTAATCCAATTTAATTTAGGTTAAATAAATTATTATTAATTAATTATGAAAAGTGGCCCAGTTGAGCTGAACCAAGAAAACCGATCCAACCGAGCACTGGGCAGCCAAAAACTATCCCACATGCTGATCCAATCAGCTTGTTTGATTGATTACTTGGCTTGCAAAATTACCCTTGAAGACTCCTTCAAATTGCATTTAAACCCCTCTATTATTCATGTCTTTCAATATTTGCCACTACCTAAAAATAGCATGTTTGAAATCTTCAAACATGCCACATGTGTGGCCAACCATGGGGGGATTCTTTGGCTGCTAATTTTGGCTATCTTTAGTAGCCTTCTCAACCTATAAATATGACCCTTGGTTGCTCACTTCAAACACATCTTAACTCTTCTCATCTCTTCACTTCTTTCTCATTTTTCTCTCTTCATTCCCTTGGTTGATTGATATGTTGTTGGATGTGGATATTTGGATATTTGAAGTATGTTAAAAGATTAAACTTATGTTGTTAAATTGATTTAGGTTAAGTGTTTGAAATGTGGTGCCTTTGAATGCCATATTGGTTAGAACATATAGGATGTTCGAATTGGTATGTTTTGTATGTGTTTATGGTGTGTTTTGGTCATATCAATATGTATGGGAATTGTGTGTTTCAGTATGCAAGTATAGGTTTTGAAATGGCTTGTTTTAGGGGCTAAATTTGGAGCATATGACCGTCTTCCACACACGGTCACCTCACACGACCATGGGTCACTTATATTTTAAGTGAAGGTTCTACACGGTTTGAGGACACGGTCGTGTGTCTCAAAACAGTTTGTCACACTGTTTAGCACATGGCCTGCAACATGGTTGTGTGGTCCTATTTTGGATACACACACGAGCTGGGACACAGCCGTGTATCCCTACTTTGAATGTTCACACAGTCTAAGCCATGTCACACGACCTGGCCACACAGTCGTGTGACCCCTGTTTTCCTAATTTTTTAAGTTTTACCTAAAATTTTCTAATTTATTCAAAATGATCCCCAGTCATTTTTAAATTATTTTAAAGGCCTCGAAAGCTTAATTTAAGGCCAAATGTGTATGTTTGCTATAATTGGATTGAGTTATTGGGAATTTATGCTTAAGTTGAATTATTGTTCTATTTTAAAGTTTAAGGTTCTATTTTGTACATTAATGCCCCGTAACCCTAATCCGGTGACGGGTTAGAGGTGTTACACGTACACTATCAATGGCACCTTTACATGTTAGATGTTGGGATTCACCAAGATTTTAGATGAGATGCATGCTTGAATTCTTAGATCGGAGTATGGTGTCCATTCAAACTATATAAAAATAATAAAATTTTAATTATATATTTACTATTAACTTTTAAATCAACTATGTTAATATTTGTTGAGTAATATTTTTCTTATATCTTATTGATAGGAATGTTGGGATATCTATATATGCGATTATAAATACTATTACAGTTCATAGTAAGGCCCAACTACTTTGTATTGATTCTATTGCCTACGGTACTACATTATTTGTCCCTAGTACTTACATTCTCTATGAACTCCAGGTCTGTTGGGCACGTGTTTAAGGAATACGCGGTCTTTTATGCTTTTGGGACTAGCACTCTGGGCAGGCTTTGTATTTACTGGACACGTGTCTGGATGGCTTGTAGAGCACGTGGCCCTTTTAGTAAGTCATTTGGTCGTATGTGAAGTGAGACTGTGATCTTCCTTAGGTTCCTACGAGCTGGTTCTGTAACTTTGCCTTGCGAGCTAGATCCACAGACTGGTCTTACAAACTTGCCCTATGGGCCCGCGCAAGGTTCTTGTGAGCTGGGTCTACAATCTTACCTTGTAAATTGGTATGCCTTGTTGTCTACTTGTGATCGATTCGTAGGTCGGAGGCTCAAATCTTTTCTAGGACTCGAGTTTCTGGTTATTGACATATAACAAATCTATTCCCCCCAAGTGGGCCTAAAGGGTGTCATAAAGTGGCGTTCCTTAAGTCCATCACATCAAGATTAAATACAGCTTGCTGGGTACAATGCGGATTGTGATGCATGATGGTCACTCTGTAATGTGCACGAGCGATTCTCATGTGTGCATATCTGATCATTGAAAATTTAACCATTTTGTTTGTTTGCATTTGGGCAGTTGATTTCCCTTGTTCATACGAATCGTTTAAGAGGCGAGAAGGGAACTTCTTCTTTAAAGGATATCTTTAGAACCCTAAATCCTTTATTTTTAGCGTTTTCTGCAAGAAAACAAAGGTAATTTTCAAAAACTTTGTTTTTTCTTTTAAAACTTCTATTCCCTTCTTTTACCAATAGTATGGTGAGGGTAAGATGATTTGGAAACCGCATTATCCCAGTCCATCGGTCGATTCCAGTTCTGGTGATAGAGAAATTTACACATGTACCACTAAACGAGATGAGCTGGAATGGGTCCTGTCGGTACGGGGAATAAAACTTCCCAATTTTGTGTATGAGTTTTTCCTTCTAGAATGGTTACATCGGCTGTGTAAGACCGCCAATGTTAGCTTCCTGCTTCTGTTGCATGTAGTGGTGGTTGGGTTTCATTTTTCGCTACTCTCTTTCTTTATAACTTTCTAAATGACTACAACATCACTCTTGACCATCTTTCAGGCTTTTCCTAGTGGCTCGCCAGTCAGCGTGGCGAGATACCCATGCTCGTTGTTTTCTAGTACATGTATCAATTGAAGGATCATGGTTCGGAGGATTCAATAGGGTTCTACTATTTTTCTTCTCGTAAGAAGGTGCAAACAATTATTTGAAACAACTATTTCAACCTTCATCTGAACCAATAAAAGTACGTCCAAGTTCGCAATATGCTTGTGAGAACTTTGGATTTCCCATAAGATGGGCCTCACCCAGTAAAGATATGTGCGCGATTTAGCGAAGCCTTGCCACGGATGAAGTTGTTACTCAATTTTAGAGGCTTTCTACTAGTCGCTCACTGACTTTGGAGACTCTCATAATAGCGAGGGATGTCTTTAGATATTGTTTGGAGGGTTTTAGCCCTAACAGTGGAAGCTTGGTGACAATCAAGAAGTTTCTTAGTTAGTTGGTGCGTTGCCTAAGAGTGCTACCTAGTCTCATGATTCTTCCGATCAATTAGGCCAAATACAGTTGGGTCGTATGGCAGAGCCTTTTAATTTCTTCTATCACTTCTATAAGATGAAGCTTCATCCATTTGCTCTTGTTGAGTTCACCCAATGAAGGTGTATTGGGTCATATATTAATTTATTAACTGCTCCTACTAATCACAGGGTTATTGCTGGTGTAAGAATAGGTCAGGGCTCCAAGAATACTTCAAATGGAATTGATATCCTTTCCCACGAACATGACGAGGTAATGAACATTGATTCCTTGGTTGGTAGTGCTCGCAAGAAGCGTAAGGCCACCACAGGGGCTGTGCGTATTGGCTCTATAAGCAAAAAAGAGTGAAATAGTGCACAGCTTGAGCGTCATAGTAAAAAGAGACCAGATTCTATTAGGGTTGTTATTGGATTTTCGAGTCCTCCCTATCATCTACCGGTGAACTTGCCATCTTCTACTCCCCTTGCTAGTTCATCGATCACTGTTGCTAATTATACCCCTCCGCCTACTGCTCGTATCTCTCATTTTGTGCCTGTCATTAGAGGAATGCTAATTAGGGGTAATAGAGGTTCATTTCCTTGGCGTGGGGACTTGTGCAAGCGTACCCCTATAACCCCGATATTGCAGCCTTCAGATGGCAGGCCTTGGTGCTAGAAGCTATTAGGCTAAGCAGCATGCAACTACCCCCAGCCTCAGGCCTATGCTCCTCTTTGCAATTTTTTCTTTCTGAGGTCAATTATGTTGGATTAAGGTGTGAAAAGGCTCATTATAAGGAGCTCATAGATCTTAAGGCGGAGTTGGTGAGAGTTAATAAGCAGCGTTGTAAGATGATGGAAGAAAACGAGACCATGCTTAAGAGAAACGAAGATCTCATGAAGTGTTTGGCTATAGTGGAGACTACAGCAAAGGGGTTAGAGCGTGAGGTGGCCACTAAAAAGGAAAGTATGGAGGCTCAGCAAGCTGAGTTAGACAGGTTTACAGAAGAGCATGTAGCGAAAACAGATAGGATTATTCGCGAGTGTCAAGACCAAATGGAAGGCATGATTAGGGGACATCTTCGAGTCTTTGAGGATTTTAAGAAAAAGACAACTGAGAATGTTTTAAGCTCTATTTCGAAGCTGAAGATGAACATCCTGCTTCATGCCCAACTCGTTGCTGTCCCTTTGATGTTTACAAGGTGGATCTTGATACTCTCGAAGAGGTGGATATGAGCTTATGGGGCTTTGATGTGCTATGCCCCTCGAGTGCTGCGTGGGACTCCTTTGTATCTACTTGCAGAGGTTATCTAGATTTTTACATAAAGGAGGATCCTTCTACGGACAATAGTGTGGTCCCCTCTGCTGTGAACAATGACGTTACTCCTTCTGGTGATGTGTGCCAAGGCGTAGATAGGGTTAATATACTTTTATTTTTTGAATACTCTATACTTCGTTTATTTTTTAATGAGAATATGTTTTTATAGTTATTGCTTTCGTGCCTTTGCAACTTTAATTATCTTTATTACACAATTATGTCGATATTTATGAAAAACCTTGGACAATCATTAGCTTCAATTTTTAACGATAATTTTGAAAGGTAACACAGTTGGGGGGTGTTAATCCACAACTTGTTTTATACTTTGGAAAAATTTTGAAAGATAGCAAGCTACGGATGCGAATCTGTGAGCTGATTCATACTTAGGAAAATTTTGAAGGATAACAAACTGAGAGTTTTGCTTTCATTAAATGTCTTGGAGGTAGTGGTTCTTCACCTGTGAACCTTAATATTATAGCTGGGAGTTTTGCTCTCGCTAATTGTTTTGGAGATTACGGCTCTTCGCCTGCAAACCTTAATATGAAAACAGAGAGCTTTGCTCTTATTAACTGTTTTGGAGGTTACGACTATTCAATTGCGAACCTTAATATGATAGCTGGGAGCTTTGCTCCCACTAACTATTTTAGAGGTTGTGGCTCTTCGCTTGTGAACCTTAATATGACGATTGGGAGCTTTGTTCTCGCTAATTGTTTTGATGTTGTAGCTCTTTACCTACGAACCTTAATATGACAACTAGGAGCTTTTCTCTTGCTAACTGTTTTGAGTCACACGAATATTGTTGACGAAGATTTTTCATTTATAGGATAGGGAGTTATACATAGTATTTCTTGAGATATCGAGTGTTCCAAGTTGGCAATACAATTGTACCTTCCATTCTTGCTAGTTTATACGCTTCGTAACTGTGACAGCCCAAAATTGACCCTAGTCGGGAAGTGGTTTCGGGACCACAAAACCGAGTCATAAAAATAATTGATTTCCATATTCTATGCTTATTATGTGTGTACATGAGTATGTGGAAGTTTCATTCTCCAATTTTGCCAATTGCATGAGAAATTATTAAATAGGGATTGATATGAGACATGGTGAAAATATGATAGGCTAATTTAAAATGGTCTATTAATGCATGTTGTGAAAATGATGGGTTTGCATGTCAAATTACCCAAAATTTGAGCTAGTGGTTGGCCATGCTATGGGTGGAAACATGTTGGGAACATGTTGGCCTAGTGAGGTATGTAGGAAAAAAATAAAATAAGGGGCATGGGCATAAAATAATGAAAAGGAGTATGATGAATACAAAAAAAAATGTGTGTAGTTGTTTCCCCCCCATTGCCGTGAGCTAAAGAAAAGAAAGGAGAAAATTTTTGTTCATCCTTTCTCATCTTCATTTAGCCGAAACTAGAAAGAAAAAAAAACAAAGAAAAAAAAATGCTCATCCTTTGGTTCATCCTTGGCCAAAAATTTTAAGGAGGAAGGAAGAAGAAAGGTTGAAGAGGTTCGGCCATGCATGTAGCTAGGCTAAGGTATGTTTGATGATGTTCCATGAGATGCATGCATGTTTTAGTTGTTAGCTTGAGTTCTACCTAGCCCATGGTCTAAATCTTGCTATGTGATGGAAATGACACTCGGCCATGGATGCATCATTCTTGGTTGATGTTTGATGTTGTGGTGATGAGGCATGAAGATGAGTTAAGATTCGGCCTAGGTGGAGTTTGTGTTAATGCCATTGCATGCTAAATATGAAGCTTGTTAATGATGCATGTGATGGTGGATTGATGATTCTTGACTCTCCTTTTTAGCATTTTTGAGTGAGCACATATGTGCATTGGTTGCTAAATGGAGAAGAATCGGCTAGCAAGTTGTGTGCTAAGGCCGAATATAACTTTTGCATGTTAATGAGCAATGCATGTGTTAAATTGATGGAAAGGGAGAGGATGCTTTACTAGTGTGTATATGTGTGTATTAGCCAAGTTTTGAACTTGAAACAAAAGGGTGTTTAGTCAATACAAGTGACCATACTTTTAGAATGTATTAAGTGTGGAAATCGGCCCCAAAATAGACATGCATATTCGGCCAAGGGGGAAAAATTAGCTAAAATGTTGAGTTTGATTCATGATTCCGTACATATGTGACTTTAATGTCTAATGTATAAATATGGGCTAAGTACCTTGTGTTCCTCTTTTCGATGCTCAAATGATTAAATCAATTTATTTGTTTAATTAAGCTCAAGAGCAAAGGGGAACTAAATCCGATAAAGGGAAGGAAAAAGTGGTCGAATAGCTATCGGAATCGTTCGACAACACCCGAGGTAAGTTCTTGAGTAAAAGAGCTTAAATTATGATGTGATTAGATCATGTTTTGAGCAAATTAAAATCATGCTCTTTGTGTGGCTATTGAGCCGAATTTGCAAGAATGATAAATGTCTTGTGTTTGAGTTTTGCTAACGAAAATGAAATACGAATGGGCCATGATTTATTGTTAAATGTGCATGGTTATTTGAATGCTGTCCGGGCTAAGTCCCGAAGGCTTGTGCTAAGTGACAATATCCGGACTAAGATCCGAAGGCATTTGTGCGAGATACTAATTCCGGGCTAAGCCCGAAGGCATTTGTGCGAGTTACTAAATCCGGGTTAAGTCCCGAAGGCAATTGTGCGAGTTACTAAATCCGGGTTAAGTCCCGAAGGCATTTGTGCGAGATACTAAATCCGGGTTAAGTCCCGAAGGCATTTGTGCGAATTACTATAACCGGGCTATGTCCCGAAGGCATTTGAACGAGGAGCTATATCCGGTTAAATTCCGAAGGTACGTGATTTGGGAATGAATGAACTTGCTGTAAAATTCCAGTTAATACTCTCGAAACATCCCAACATTGAGGTATGTTTCGTATGTGCTTGAATTTAGTTGAGCCCTTACAAATAAGTGTTCGCTCAGTTGATAAACGAGCTACCGGTCTTTGGCTGAGTTGATCTTTTGTGTATGTACATAAGGGTTGATAATGTGAAGCAAGTACGATATCGTAAATTTGTGCATATGAAATTATCCGTTTAGCTATATGAATGCTATACTTTTGTTGTGCTGGAATTCCTTGCTCAAAACTTACTAAGCATAAATTGCTTACTCCGTTTCATTGCTCCTCTGTTTTATAGATTTGGTTCTCCAGCTATCGGACCCGGGATCTTGAGATCAAAGTTGCCCACACTATCAAAGCCCCCTTTTGGTACAATTTTGGTTGAACTTCGAAATGGCATGTATAGGACTACCCGTTTGTTGTGGGTCGTGGACCCTTTGGACTTGTATAAATTTTGGATAGCCATGCGAAAATGGCTTATATGTGTTTGAGTATATTGTTATAATCATTTGGTGTGGATATGCTTGACAAGGATTGGCCAAGGGGATGGTTAATCACTTTCATAAATTGTGCTATTTATGCAAAAAGAGCTAGTTGAATCATGGAAACCATGAAATAGGTAAAGTCTACCTTAAAGGCAGATGCTGACAGCAGCAGTGATGTAGATTTGGAAAATCACTAAAAATAGTAGGAAGGGAATTAAATAGTGAATAAATTATGTAAACAAACCTTGATGAATCTACTTTCATAGGAAAGTAACGAAACAATCATACGGATAGTATGTTAAGAGATATTCAGGTTCTCGTGAGACAGGGCCAGAACAGTTTCTGGATTTCCTGTTCCGACTTTGGAAATTCATTAAAAATTAACCAGAGATAATTAGGAGTCATACCATATATGGATAGATTCCTCTCTGAGTCTAGTTTCTATAGAAACAAACGGCATCAGTATTGGAGCCCTGTACAAGGAGATATCCAAGTCGTAATGTGCAAAGGTCAGGGTAGTCGATCCCTGTAACATGGGAGACTTTGACTAATAAACTGTACTAATTGGCCCGACCAAAAATTCTAGAAAAAAATATGTAGATGGGCATATGAGTCTAGTTTCAGGGAAAAATCATGAAACTCATTTTCGAGTTGTGAAACTCAAGATATGATTTTTAAAGCGACTAGTACGCAGATTGGCAGTGTCTGAGAAATATTTTTATAAGGGGTTTAAAGTCTGTTAACACCTCGTGTTCGACTCCGGTGTCGGTCTCGGGTTCGGGGTGTTACAGTAACCTATTTTTTCTCTCACTTTATATGATCTCTCCCAATTCGGAGTCATTTTTCCTCATTGGGAAGCAGGTAGGCTAGCCTCAGTATTTTTTAAGATAAGGTCGCCCACTTGGAACTATTTTTTTCTGACCTTAGAATTATAGTAGCGAGCTACTTGTTTGGCACGTGCTGCATTTCTAATTTCATTTGTCTCTCTGAGTTTGTCAATCAGATCAAGGTTGAGCCTGAGGGCTTTTTGATTATCTTCTTTATCGAAGTATTGTGTTCTGTGCAACCTCAAACCAATCTCCGTAGGGATTATAGCTCCTGCCCCATGGATGAGAAAAAAAGTTGTTTCTCCCGTCGTCATGTGAGGTATAGTTCGCAAGGCCAATAAAATTCCAGGTAGTCTTTCCAGCCAAGCTCACTTAGCTTCACTCACATTTTCTTGAGGGTTGCCAAGATTTTTTTGTTCATGGCTTCCAACTGACCATTGGTCTGTGGCATTTTTACTGAATTTTGAGCTAGAGCTATTTATAGGTTAGTGCAAAACTTCTTGAATTTTCCCTGGAACTGCATGCTGTTTTCTGTGATAATTGTACGAGGTATCCCTCATCTACAGACAATCGATTTCCATAGGAAATACTCCGTCTGATTTTTTGTGATGGTTGCTAATTCTTTGGCTTCGATCCACTTAGTTAAGTAGTCTACAGTAATTATTATGAATTTCTTTAATGTTGTGGCTACAGGGAATTGACCAAAGATATCGACACCCCAAGTTGCGAAAGGCCAATGACCTAACATGATCTGAAAGGTTTCTACTGATTGTTGCTGGATTTTGGTGTTCCTTTGGCAAGAGTTGCATTTGCAAACTAACTGATGGGTGTCCTCCTGTATAGTAGGCTAGAAGTATCCTTGCCTAAAGATCTTCTGTGCAAACAATCTTCTATGCGAACAATCTACCTCCTAAGTGGTCACCACAAATTCCTTCGTGGATTTCTCTCATAATGTATTCAGCTTCAGTCATTTATAGACACCGCAACAGTGGATGTGAAAACCCTTTTCTATATTGTACACCCTCCAAAATGGTGTATCTATTAAATTTAAGATGAAACACGTTGTTTTAATTTAACATATAATGAGTTTGCAATATCTAGGTATCCAATTTATATATAAGGAATTTAGTAAATATTCATAGTTTACAATAATGACATACCTTACAACCTAGAGTTGTAGCTTTGTGAGCTCTTTCTTATCTTGGATTTCTTGTTCACCTCGCAGTGTGTGGATTATTGACGTCATCTATGTCTCTTCTTGGGCCATAAAGCGTATTTGGGGGCGCATCATAGCTGAAGGCTTGTTTATGCTCGAGCAGGATTTTTCCTCTTTGTTCAATAATGATGGAGGTTGTTAATTTTGACAAAGAGTCGACGCGTGTCTTGTCATTCTTGGAAATTGTTTAACTTCGAATTTGTCGAATCCTATGAACAGTTGAGTTGCCATCGCATGATATTTTTTCTACACTGCTTCTTTTACATCATATTCACTATTTATTCGCTTCGCCACCAATTGGGAATCTGTGTGGACAATCAGATCCCTTGCTCCTAATTGTCATGCTAGTTGCAATCTTGAGATAAATGCTTCATATTCAATGGTGTTATTTGATTTTTGGAACTCGAATGGTAATTCATATTGCCATTTGTTGCCATCACTGTCAATTATGAGTACGCTTGCCCATAATCTTGTTTTGGCTGCGAAGCTGTCAACATAAACTAGCCAACTTTTTGGATTGTTAGTTCTATGTGTACTTTCTGAGGGTGGATTTACTATCAACGGTGTTCAACAAACGAAAAATAATTTTTAGTACAAAATATAAGACACATGATACTTTGCTATAAAACTCAAGAGTTGTTAGCATATTATGCCTCATCATAAAATATGTCTAATTAAACTGCTAACTTTCATCAATATTCATACGTCACATAATATTTACAAGGTAATTTATTATACGATATATCAGGTTATAACTCGTATTACCTGTTGTGTCATTGGTCTTCTCAAACGAGCAGTCCACTATGAAGTTTGTTAGTACCTGTCCTTTTATTGCTATTTGTGGGGTGAAGTCTACCCTAAATTTAATGAGCTCGATACTCCACTTTGTTACTCTTCCCGAGGTATCTACTTTGGATAACTCCTCTTTCATAGGTTGATTAGTAACTATGATGACTGGATGGTCTTGAAAATACGATCGTAATTTGCGAGTTGTAATAATCAAGGCATAGATACATTTTTCCATTTTTGTGTACCTTAGCTCGTCATGAAACTCATGAATAGGTAGCTTGCGGAGGTGTCAACTAGATGATTGATCGAAGGTATGGGAAAGTTGGCCTTGGGGCACACCTTGTTGAGGTTTGTGTAGTCGATGTACATCCTCCATTTACCACTTACCTTCTTCACATTACCATATTTGAGACCTAGTCTGGGTATTCCACCTCCTTGATAAACCCCGCCAACACCTTAGCGACCTCCTTCCTTACTGTCTCTACCACTTGTGGTGAAAATTTCCTTCTTTTTTGCTTTATCAGCTTTGCTTTGGGAAGCAAATTCAACTTGTGTCTGATTATCTACGGTCCACACCCAGTATGTTCGTCATAAACCAGACGAAGACATCTAAGTTTTTTCTTAGGCACTTGATCAATTTGTTTTTTTGGTCCTCCTTTAATGCTAGCTAGATCTTAATCATTCTCTATTCGTTGTTGTAGAAGAGCTGCATAGTTTTGGTATGCTCCGTAGCTTTGGGCTTTTTGCTCCTGTGCTCGTCTTTCACATATAACCTATCCAGGTCAAGAACTTGGCTTGCTAATTCAGCCTCCTAGAAATTTTACCCTTCAGTTATGGGTTCTCTCGTTTGCTTGACAGACATCATGTGGCATTACCTTGTTGTGCGTTGATCAGATCGCATAAAACTGACCCCAATCTTTGTTGGGAACTTAAGTTCATGCAGAAAGTCGCCACCACTACCCTCGCCACTCTCATTATTAGTCTCCCAAAATGGTGTTGTATGCCATGAGTGGTCCACTACGTAAAACTAGACATATTTTATGGTTGTATGCTCGTCATCCCTTAAGATGATTGGCAGGGTGACTGAGTCTTTCACCTCGACTAGATGATTCGCAAAATTGTATAGCAGGCTAGATTTGGATAACGACCGCTCTTTTAACCCTATTTTCTATATGTTTCCTAGGATAGAACTTCTACTGCACTTTTCCTGTCGACCAGTATTCTTTTTGAAAGGTATCTCGCAATGCTCTTTTAATCTCCTCGGCCTCAACGAACATATGAGCTTGCTGGTATAGGTTTACTAGACTCTGTGGTCTATTATATGCAAATGAGTACTCGTGTGGTCATTTTGTACTCCCATGATGAATGCATCTATTGCCAACTAGTCCTCCAAGTTCTTCATGTTGAGGGTCGCTGCATGGAATCTTTTCACGTAGTTTTGAAGGGATTCGCCTTCCTATTGTTTCATTGACATTAACTCTATGGGTGTGTTCGTGATCGCTTGGTGGGCTCTAAACCTACCTAAGAACATCTGGCCTAGCTGTGAGAAGTTGCAGACCGAACCTTGTGAGAGAGTTATGTACCAATCTTTGGAGCTTCCCATTAACATTGTCGAGAAGGCTTTGCACTTCGTTGCATCTAATGCCCCCAGCACGTTCATACATTGTATTGCATCAAGTGAGCCTGTGGGTCCCTCCTCCCCTCAAACATGTCTTTTAGGACCCTGGAATTGCTTGATAAGCCTATTGTCGCGATTTTAGGGCCAACAGGTTGTTGGAGAAGAACAACTAGTCTATGTCCCGTAACTTAAGATGTAATGCCCATACTTCTTGATGCAGCTTGTCAATTTCATTTTGTCATTCTTTCACTTTTGTGCTTGAGGTTTCATCTTGTGTATTCATGTTGTCCTGGGAACCAAAGTTGTCCGCATGTATCTTTCTTTGCATGTCCTCATTCTGTCTCAGTAGCTCTTGATGGAAGGCATGTTATTCTACAAATCATGCTTCTTGAGTTGTCATTTACTCTTTCATGAACTTTATCTGCTCTTGGAGGGCTAGGAATTGCTGTGAAGGTGTTTACTATTTGAGAGCAAGTGGTCGTCCCTGACCTATGGAGAGGTACAAGTGTAAAGAAGGGTAAGGTTCCCGACAAACTGCATTGTTAAGGTTTTTTGGCCTGTCGGCGGGCCATGAAGCAAATAAGTTTGTCTCGTCGTGTTGGGCACCGAAACTCGACGCTCTGGCTTGTCCTGAAAAAGGGTTGAAGGGGAAAGTTTCATTTGAGTAAGCCATTTACTTCGAGTGTCAAAGAAAAGTTAATCAAACTAGAAGAAATCTGATGATTGGAAGTAAGTTCCACGCTCACCGCACCAATTGTTGAGTAATATTTTTCTTATATCTTATTGATAGGAATGTTAGGGTATTTATACATGCAATTATAAGTACTATTATAGCTCATAGTAGGAGCCCACTACTTTGTCTTTATTCTATTGCCTCCGGTACTGACATTCTCTGCAAACTCCATATCTACTAGGAACGTGTTTATGGAGCATGCAGTCCTTTTTGCTTTTAGAACTACCGCTCTAGGCGGGTTTCGTACTTACTAAGCACGTGTCTGGATGGCTTGCAGAGTATGTGGCCCTTTTAGTGAGTCCTTTGGGTGTATGCAAAGTGAGACTACGATCTTCACTAGTTCGTGCGAGCTAGGTCTGTAACTTTGCCTTGTGAGCTGGATCCGCGAGCTAGTCTTGCGACCTTACCTTGTAGGCTCGCGCAAGGTTCTCGTGAGTTAGGGCTACAGCCTTGTCTTATAGGCTGATATGCCTTATTGTCTACTTATGGTCAGGTTGTGGGTCGGAGGCTCAGATCCTTTCTAGGACTTGGGTCTCTGGTTATTGATATATAACAATATTATATAATTGAAATTTAAAAAATAAATACCTCCGCTTCTGATCGTTGATCTAACAGAAGTCTTATATCTTGAAGCTCTTCTGGTGGTCCCACATAACTCGTCCCATATTCCAACTATTGAAAAAATATGTTAACACAATAATTTAAATTTTAAATAAATTTAAATATGATAAATATATTATCTAATGAATTTTACCTTGTTATGAGTAGAAATGTATAAGGGTAGTCCATTCGAGGACGTAAAAATGGCAATCGATATCACGCCCATGATTGCAGTAGTAGCATGCAACCACCGATTTTAATTTTCTATGATTGCGTCGCCCAACACATCTCCAGGTACAATGTCACCAATATGTCTGACCCCCAACTAAGTTCGCCCATCTCTCTAAAGTCCACGAGTTTTAGCAGTCACCTTAAATAGACAAGATTTCGTGATTTATTGAGCATTAGGAGACCCGTGATGATCATAAGGATGTATGCCTGAACATGTTTTTCTCTTTCAACTTCACTCAATTTCGCATTGATCATACCAAAATTTCTTTTCAACCAATTCATATCTATCCGGGCTCCATAAATCGTGTTTAGAACCTTCCTTAAAAGTTGCTTGCATACATTTTTCAAATCGGTTGCGATAACTGACCCAGTCACTACCGGCCTATTCACCAGTAACTCGAGCTGTAATTGCATGTCCTCGAGTGTGATAGTACACTCACCACATAGAAGATTAAATGTGTGTGTTTCAGGTCTCCACTTTTCCACCAGCACGTTTACAAGTGTGGGGTCCAATTTATACCCCTCACCCATACGGGCCACGTGCAAAAATCTTGCATCTCTTAAGTATGATTCGATTAAAGACGGTGGAAAAGCAGGTAGATTATGAATATACGTCTCCAAAATACGATCTTCCAAACTTTATCTAAAAAAAATACAAAATATTAAATTCCAATATAACAACAAAATATTTAAATTAAATTAGATTAAATATAATAAAAAAATTCTTACAATTTGCAATTGATAGTCCAAAATGCACTTATCATCGAAACGAATTAGAGATTTTGTAATTACTAGTTTTAATAAATACGAAATAAATTGTAATACAAAAATTAATTTTAAAAAACCTTAATACAATTTTAATAAAAAAGAGGGTTGCGAGAGGAATAAAAATTAAGTAAAAATTAAGAGGGAATTGAGAAAAATTTAGGAGAGATTTGAGAATATGAGAGAGATGAATTGAGATTGAATTGAAAATGAATGGAATTAGGGGTTTAAATAAGAAAAAAAAAATGTAATCGTTGGGTGAGAGGAGCCATTGCCATATAGTCGTTGGGTGGAGGGGAGCCGTTGGAAATTGACCCTTTTTGTTTTTTCAATTTATTCCTATAATTTTTAGAAAAATCGATGTAATCCAATAATTTTTGTTTAAAAATGACATTTTTTTTTGGAATTTTAACCATTTGATCGAGCATTGAATGTTATATTAAAATGTGTAAAAGAAATATGTCTGTTATTTCTTAAAAAAGATTTGATTGCATGCGGAAATCTATAACTCAGAGTTGAAAGGTTATGGATATTTTATGTTTTCATCAGCCCTAGGTTTATCTATTGACCCATAACTAAACCATTAAAACTTGAGATTAAGTAGTCAAATTATAGCCTTTAATATATCACATTAAACTAAAGCCATCATCCCTTTTCTACTAAGTAAATAAAGCTTACGCCCTAATTCCCCTAGAACTAATAAACCCGTTACACCTTTTACCCGTCCATCTAAACCCATATCCATCAATCATACTCTCCCGCGTGTGCTATTCTTCTCCTTCCATGAACTTCCTCCTTTCAGGTTTGGATGATTTAGGTGGCCGTTCTATTACCGCCCAATAAAACCAGTGAGAAGAAAAATAATTTTTTTTTAATAAACAAACAATTAATATTAAAACTCCGATAAATAGAGAAATAGAATTCTCCAAAGCCAAAACAAACACCCATTTCACTCTTAAAAAAGAAACACCTATACTTTTTGCTCTTCTTGTCTTAAACCTATCATGTCTCGTATTGTTACCGAAAACATATCATCGGCTAATTCTAGCAATAACTCTTGTCAGTATTTCCAGCCCTCATTGGAGCTTATCGCCGGCGAACTCTCAACCGCCACAGGGCCTTCCCCAACAATTGGCCAACTACTTAAACACGTCGGTGATGCACGGAAAGAAGCCACCGGAGACGAAACTCCTGTTCATGAAGTCCTCGTCAACGTCACCGAGCCGCGCCCGATACCTTTTTTCCATTCTTTTAACAACCTTACTTATAGTGTAAAGGTTCCTCGCAAAATGGCGTTGCCTGGTTTCTTCAGACGGAGGGGCGGAAGCGCCTCCGCAGATGCTGCTGTCGTTGGCAGTCCACTTGCCGCCGGAGATAGTTATTTTACGAGGAACAAGACGTTGCTTAATAATATCTCCGGTGAAACTCGTGTCGGTGAGATACTGGCTGTGCTCGGAGCGAGTGGTTCGGGTAAATCGACGCTAATTGATGCTTTAGCCAACAGAATAGCTAAAGGGAGTTTGAAAGGAAACGTCACTTTAAATGGCGAAGCTTTGGAATCTCGAATGTTGAAAGTGATTTCAGCTTACGTTATGCAAGATGATTTGCTTTTCCCAATGCTTACTGTCGAAGAAACCTTAATGTTCGCAGCTGAGTTTCGCCTTCCTCGGACTTTGTCGAAATCTAAGAAGAAAATGAGAGTTCAAGCCTTGATCGATCAATTAGGCTTAAGAAATGCAGCCAAAACTGTTATCGGCGATGAAGGTCATCGTGGTGTTTCCGGTGGAGAGCGGCGTCGTGTATCGATCGGAATCGATATAATTCATGACCCCATTATTCTTTTCTTGGATGAGCCTACATCTGGGCTGGATTCAACCAGTGCTTTCATGGTGGTGAAGGTTTTACAGAGGATAGCTCAGAGTGGAAGCATGGTTGTAATGTCAATTCATCAGCCAAGTTATCGTATTCTTGGATTGCTTGACCGATTGATATTTTTGTCTCGTGGACAAACTGTTTACAGTGGTTCACCGACGAATTTGCCACTGTATTTCTCGGAGTTCGGGTATCCGATACCCGAGAACGAGAACAAAACGGATTTTGCCCTGGACTTAATCCGAGAACTCGAAGGGTCCCCTGGAGGAACAAAAAGTTTGGTCGAATTCAACGAGACATGGCAAAGCATGAAGCATACCAGAGACTCCGAGCCGGATGAACTAGGCTTGTCATTAAAAGAAGCAATTAGCGCCAGTATATTTCGAGGCAAACTTGTTCCAGGTGCTACAAATGATATCAATTCATCTTCCATGGTTCCAACATTTGCAAATCCATTTTGGAAAGAAATGGTGGTATTGTCGAAGCGATCGATCCTAAATTCAAGACGGATGCCGGAGTTGTTTGGAACTCGTTTGGCAGCAGTTTTAGTGACAGGGTTCATTTTAGCGACAGTATTTTGGCAACTTGATAATTCACCAAAAGGGGTGCAGGAAAGACTAGGGTTTTTCGCATTCGCAATGTCGACAACATATTACACTTGTGCCGATGCTCTTCCCTTTTTTCTCCAAGAAAGGTACATTTTCATGAGAGAAACCGCTTACAACGCTTACAGAAGATTATCATACGTTATATCAAATGCATTAGTGGCGTTACCAGGCTTGATTTTCCTTTCGTTTGCTTTCGCAATGGCAACATTCTGGGCAGTAGGGCTGGATGGTGGATTATCGGGATTCTTATTCTATTTCTTAATGATGTTTGCTTCATTTTGGTCTGGAAGTTCATTCGTGACATTCCTTTCGGGTGTCGTCCCGCATGTGATGTTAGGCTACACGATCGTGGTCGCTATTTTAGCGTATTTCTTACTCTTCAGCGGCTTCTTCATCAACCGCGACCGAATCCCAGTTTACTGGATATGGTTCCATTACTTGTCCCTTGTGAAATACCCATATGAAGCAGTTTTACAAAACGAATTTGAAAACCCAACCAAGTGTTTTGTGAGAGGGATTCAAATATTTGACAATTCACCACTTGGAGTAGTCCCTCCCGCCATGAAAGTGAGATTACTGCAGTCATTAAGCAATACTTTGGGGATGAGAATTACAAGCTCAACTTGTTTGACAACAGGTTTGGATATTCTGAAGCAAGAAGGGATTACAGATTTAAGCAAATGGAATTGCTTGCTGATTACAGTGGCATGGGGTTTCTTGTTTCGGGTTTTGTTTTACTTCTCTTTGCTCTTGGGAAGCAAAAACAAGAGATCTTGAAACCAATAAAAAAAAAGAAAGAAAGAAAGAAAGAAAGAAAGGGTTTAATCCGATTAATACAATAATGGTCTTTATTCGAATTGGAGTTTAGTCCTTTTGGGTTTCTTATTCAGGATCTTTTTGTTATTGGGAAATAATGGTGAAGCAAAAACAAGAGAATGTGAAAAAGAAAATTCGGGATTTTCTGCATAATTTGTAAAATAAAAACGAGAGGAATTAAGGTAGTTGTTGATGTAAGAAGTGAATTTGGCTGAGAAATGTTGTTGTAATTTGTGTTTTATTTTTATTTTTATTTTTTGACATCAGTAATTTGTGTTTTATTGATTGTATTTATTGGGGGGTTTTCATCAATTGAATTCAACTGTTGAATGGGAAATCATTCATTTCCCGTTCTCCAAAATTTTATTTCTTAAAATAAATTACAAACTTATAAATTTATTTTTGTTTGACTTGTAAACTTATGGTAAAGATTGTGTTTTGAGTTTTGACTGCTATTATGTTTTCTTCTTGCCTTTTATGTTTTAGATATAAGTAGGTAAACAAATTACAACATAAAATATAATTTAAAATTCGTTTATTTGCTTTTTTTTACATAATCTAATTATTAAATCAAATCTTCTAACATTATAATTTACATTGTTATTCATAAATAAATAATAGATGTTTAAACATATTTAATTCCACATATTCCTCGTAAATTTAGCAAATTATGCCACATTTATTATATGAGTAAAAAATATTTATAAAAGAAAATTGTAGAGAAAGCTAACAAGGTTTTAGTAGATTATGTTTAAATCTTCAAGTTATTTTGTAGATTTATTTCAAGTTTCATTTGTTTTCATAAATTTTTATATAAAATAGAAAAACATAAAAAAATCATAATAATAATTTTTTTTAAATAATTTTTAAAATTTTTTCTATTTAAGTTTGATGCTTAATTAATTTATAAAATCAATTCAATCAAAAAATTAATAATATATATATATATATGCAAATTCTTCAATTTCCCGAACTCACAAAAACTCTCAATAGGATTAGTAGATAAAATTCCAATACAAAACAATACATTTACTTCTCAAGTTATAAATTAAATTTCTCGGAAGCATAGCAACAAATATTAAATAAATTATATGAAGTGTTAAGAAGGAGAAACTTTGGAAAAAAATATTTGTGTCGGAAGAAAGTTAGAAATTTTAGTTGTAAAAACCTTGAAAAATACACTCTCTTTTTTTCACATGGATATATAAAGATAAGGGTTTTGAATGTGCACTTTATGTACAATAATTGACTTTCGTTCACCAATATTTTAAAGTTAAGGCAAACCCTCTTAACTTTGCAAAATATTTATTTCATCCCTCTATTTTAATCATGTGTTTTTTTTAATCAAATCATCATAAAATAGATAAAAAAGTTAAATTTGTTAAGTTTACTGACATAGTGTGGTATACATGTAGATTACCACATGGATGGCATATCAGTATTTAATTAATATTAAAAAATATTTTTTTTACTTTTTAATAAATTTTAATTTTAAAAATATTTTATACTTTTTAAAATTTTTAAAATTAAAAAAATAATTAAATACTAATATGTCATCTACATGATAATTTATATATATACCGTATCAACATAATTAAAAAAAGTCAATTTTTTTATTTATTTTAGAATAATTTGACAAAAAAATTATAAATTTAAAAAATAAAAAAGATTAAATAGTATAAAATTGGAGGGTGAAATAAATGGTTAATTTTGTCGGACTTTTATTAAGGCTTAAATAAAGGGATCAGCAATTATTTATTAGTTTGGTGGCCTACACACTTCAATAATCATGAAGACTAAACAGTTACCTGTTTCTGAGGGTTTTCATACAGTGTTTTTCTTCTTTTACTCCAAAATTTGTTCAACAAGAAATTCCAAATATAAAATATAAGAAATAGGTGTAGAAATAAAACTAGCTGACAAATCCCATTAATGCAAACCATCCAACTTTGAAAACAGGTGAAATATTGCCTAACAAATAATGCGTTCTTCAATTACATTTATTTCCTGGGTTGCTGCTATTTTACTATGTTTAACAAAGTTGGTTTTAAATGCTCATTTAAATGTGCAGTGATAATTTAAGAAATTAAAATGTTTAGAATCTGTTCTCCAAATTACCAACTCCCATACAAATTCATTTCACTTGCAACTATAATAGTTGGATTTGGTTTTGCAAAATTAAAAAAATTTACGATTTAATAATTTTTAAAAATTAGATCACCCATCCAGAATAAATTATGATAAAGACAATCTCTGTGATTTACTCATTTTTACATGCAAATTCTCTTCTTTTGTCTATTTAATGACTTTGATCCAATCCTTTAACATTACTTTGGTAATTTCCATAATTTATGTTTTGTATTTTTCCTTCCGTAATACTAAAATGGAAACAACCTAAACTATTTTACTTTTTTTTTTAAACTAAATTCTGTACTTTGATTTGTATCAAGTAAATAAATGTTGATTTTATTTAGGAAGGTTATTAGTTTATTTGTGTACAATAAGTTAAAATTTATTAATTTATTTTAGTGTAATAAAAATATTGTGTTTTATCAAAAGAAAAGGTAAAATTTGAGTTTTTTTTATTTTTAATATAATTTTATGTTGTTATATTTTTCAAGAGTGAAAAATTACCTTTGGCTAGAGTTTTTCCCTATTGATTTTATTTTATTTTGTTTTAATTTCAATTATGTTTTTTTTTAAATTTTAAACCCTTTATTTAATTTTTATACTTATTAAAGAAATAAAATTATCATCTATTTTTATGATATGACATTACTTGCCACTTTCTATTTTTCGAGTAAATTTTTATTTTCGTAGATCGTATAACATTATGCATTATGTATCAATTATTTAACTCGAATTAAAAGCACAACTTACCAATTTTCCCAATTGAAACTACGGTAATGGTGAGTAAATGAAGAAGAAAATGCTCTTTCTTTCTTTCTTTTTGATGGATGGTGGAAGAAAATGTTCTTAGATTAATAAGTGATTAAGTGTTGGTGTTTTGAGAAGTTGAGAGAACATGACAATAAAAATAAGAGAGAAAACAAGGAAAATACTTAGCAAATTTTATGAAATGTTATCAAATTGTCATCATCTTCAATTTCATATGAATTACAATATATATAGGTGTGTAGTGTGAAAAATAGAATGTCGATAATGACAATGTATCACAAAGAAAAGAGAGAAAAATAAAGAACACACTGATTTTACGTGAAAACCCTTTCGGGAAAAAAATCACGGGCAGAGGAGAAGATAATTCACTATGTCGAATTCGAATGATTACAAGAGAAGTAAACTATATCTATTTATAGGCTTGTAAATCCATATTCTAATAGAATGAGTGTAGTAAGGTTGAAACACCTTATTCTAATCAATATCAAATAGATGAAGTGTAATAAGATTGAAAAACTTATTCTAAAATAAAATAAAAGAAGTGTAGCTCTATATGAATTTTACTTTTATTTTATTTTTAGGGTATTTTATTTTAACAAGGATTCAGGTCACTCAATTCTATCAATCTCCACCTTGACACGAATTCCAATGAATAAGTTCTTCACTACGAATTCTCAACGAACAAGTTCTCCACCTCTTCCACGAAATCCTTTAAGAGGTATTTTTTAACAATGAACACCAACCAAGTTTAAGTAACGCTCAAACTTGGTTATGGGAAGTGATTAGTCATCACATCTGCAAGATTTTCATGAGTACTAATCTTGCTTACAACAATATCACTACAAGCAATAATATCATGAACAAAATGATACCGAACATCAATGTGCTTTGTTCTCTCATGAAACATTTGATCTTTCGTAAAGAAGATGGCACTTTGACTGTCACAAAATACTGTACTGATTTGAAGGTCTTTATTGAGTTCACTAAGGAGTCCCTTCAACCAAATGACTTCTTTGCAAGCCTCAGTAATCGCCATGTACTCAACTTCAATGGTAGACAAAGCGACTGTAGTTTGCAAAGTGGCTTTCCAACTGATTGCACAACCTCCGATTGTAAAGACATAACTTGTGAGAGATCTTCTTCTATCAAGGTCTCCAAAAAAATCAACATCAACATACCCAAAATGACTCTAAGAAAACATCAGTAGTACCTCGTAAGTATCTTAAAATTCACTAAATTGCTTTCTAGTGTTCTTTACCAAGATTCGCCATGTATCTGCTAACTACATTGACTGCATATGATAAATTTGAATGTGAATAAACCATAGCATACATGAGAGATCCCACAGTACTAGAATATGAAGCATGTGACACATACTCAATCACATCATCTGATTGTGAAGACAAAGCCTATGAAAGTCTGAAATGGGCTGCTAAATGAGTATTGATAAGCTTAGCACTCTGCATATTGAACCTGCAAAGAGCTTTCTCAATGTACCCATTCTAACTTAGGTACAATTTGCTTATTTTTCTATCTATGAGAATCTCCATACCAAGTATGTTATTTGCTGGTCCTAAATCTTTCATATCAAATTCTTCACTAAGCTAGGCTTTGACCTTTCTTATTTCTCATTTATCTTTCGTTGGTATCAACATGTCATCAACATAAAGGAGTAGATACATAAAAGAACTATAACTTTTTTCTTAAAGTAAACACAACTGTTAAAGCTACTTCTTTTGAAATCATGAGAAGTCATAAAGGGGTCAAACCTTTTGTGCCACTGTCTTGGTGATTGTTTCAAACCGTAAAGGGACCTTTTCAGCAAGCAAACATAGTCCTCTTTTTTGAGATTGTAAAACCCTCTGATTGTTGCATGTAAATATCCTCTTCAAGTTCTCTATGCAAAAATACAGTTTTTACACCTAACTGCTCAAGCTCCAAATTATGCATGACCATGATACCGAGCAAAGCTTGAACCGAACTATGATTCACAACTGGGGAGAACACATCTGTGAAGTTCACTTCTAGAATTTAACTGTAACCCTTTGCAACAAGCCTTACTTTATATTTGAGTTCTGTAACTCCTGGAGTCCCTTCTTTCTTTTTAAATGCCCATTTACAACGAACAACCTTTTTTCCTTTAGAAAGTTTCATAAGATCCCATGTTCTATTTTTTTTTGGAGTGATTCCATCTCCTCTTGCATATCAAACATTCACTTTTCTGAGTCTTCACAACTAATCGCCTAAAAATAATTAGATGGCTCTTGGTTTGCATCTATATCTTCAGCCACATTTAAAGCATAAACAACTGGATCAGCCTCAACATACTTTTTTGGAGGTTTAATCTCTCTTCTAGTTATGTTTTCAACAATAGAGTATTGTGATGAAGAAGCAACTCTATTCTAAATTTCTGTATTGGCTTGAGGAATCAACTTTGTTGTAGATTCTAAATTAATGTGATGCTTTACTTGCTTGTACTATTCTTTATTGAAAGAGTTTTTAAGAGATAAGTTAGCTAGCATAATAGTTTCATAAAAAATATCTCTTTTAATTACAACTTTTCTATTTCAGGACACCATAACTTCTACCCTTTTACACCAACTTTATAACCAAGACAAACACATTTAATGGATCTCGATTCCAATTTTCCATTATCAACATGAACATATGCAGAACACCTAAAGAACTTTAAATCAGAATAATCAATAGGATTACCAGGTCATACCTCCTGTGGAGTTTTTTTCTCAATGGCAACAGATGGAGATCAGTTGATCAAAAAGCATGCAGTAGAGGCTACTTCAGCTCAAAATGACTTTGGTTATTTGTCATCTGACAACATACATCGAACCTTCTCTATGATCATTCTGTTCATTCATTCTGCAATTCTGTTTTGTCGTGGAATATGACAAACTATCAAGTGTCTCACGATCTCTTCTAACTTGCACAGTTCATTAAACTCATCAGAACAAAACTCTAAGCCATTGTATGTGCAAATGTGTTTTATTTGTTTTCCTATTTGTTTTTCAATCATAGTTTTCCAATACTTAAATGCTGAAAACACATCGTTTTTCTACTTCAGGAAAGATGCCCAAACTTTTCTGGAAAAATCATCAATAAGTGTTAGCATATAATTAGCTCCTCTTTTCAAAGACACTCTAGATGGCCCCCATAGATTAGAATGAATATACTCCAACATTCTCTTCGTGTTATGAATTACTCTGGTGAATCAAACTCTCTTTTACTTCCCAAAAATGCAATGCTCACAAAATTTCAGTTTGCAAATTCCTTACCCATCAAGAAGTCATCTTTTACTCAATTTTCCATGCCACTCTCATTCATATGCCCTAGGCGTATATGCCAAAATCTAGTAACATTATCATCTAATAAGGAAGATGATGCGACAGCTGCATCACCAATAACCATAGAACCTTACAAAACATATAACTTGGCAGTCTTTCTCTACCATTTCATCACAACGAGGGAACCTTTGTAAATATTCAAAACCCCACTTTCAGCTGTGTATTTGTACCCTTTTGAATCAAAAGTACTTAATGAAATCAAATTTCTCTTCAATTCTAGAACATGTTGCACGTCACTAAGTGTTCTGACAACTCCGTCAAACATATTAATTTTAATTGTTCCAACACTTTCGATTTTACACGAAGCATTATTTCCCATCAAAATAACACAAATAACACATTGAAACACTATTTTGTAAGTTGTAAACCAATCCCGATTGGGACTCATGTAGATGGTGTAGCCTGAATCAAGGATCTACTCTTCGCTCACTTTAAAATTGTTGACAGAAGCTACTAGAAGTTCACCATCGTTATAGTCTTCTACAACATTTGCTTCACCGAATTTTTCTGGTTGTTTTCCCTTTTGATTCGCAGCCTCCCTTTTGATCTTGTTTTGCAACTTATAGCATTCAAATTTAATACGTCCTTTCTTATTGCAGGAGTTATAAGTTTTACCTCTATTTGAAGACTTCAATTTACTCTTGGATTTACCGCGAGGATTTCGTTCCTGTGTCCTTCTATGATCATTATTAGCATTCTGATATTGTCTCCCACGAATAATGAGATCCTCTCCTTAAAGAGTTGGGCTTAACCACAAGATGTTTCATCTTATCATACGAGGTCAAAGAATCATAAACCTCATCAACTATGAGAGACTCGCGGCTATATAAAATTGCGTCTCTAAAGATTGAATAAGACGGGGGCAATGAACAAAGTAGAATCAACCCTAGATCTTCCTTATCATACTAAACCTTTATGGCCTCCAAGTCTGAAAGAATATTTTTAAACACTGTTAGGTGTGTACACAGACGCACATTCTTCTAAACAATGAGCATAAAGATGCTACTTCATATACAACTTGATGGTTAGAGATTTCGACATACATATTTGTTCCAACCTCTTCCATAATGCAGCGGTGGTCTTCTCCTTCATCATATCTTGTAAAATTTCATTAGACAAATGCAGATGTAACTGTGTTAACACCTTTCAATCTTTACGCCTCTTCGCTTCCTCCATCAATGTTGAAGGCATTTTATGTATCCCCAATAGGGCGTCCTCTGAGTCCATCTGCGCAAGAACTGCCTGCATCTTTATTTGTCACAATGTGAATCTAGTGTTGCAATCCAAAAGTGGAATTTCATAATTCAAAGATGCCATTACTGTGATTGAGATGAACAATCCGGAAGCTGTGATACCAATTTCTGAAAAATAAAATGTCAATAATGACAATATATCCCAAAGAAAAGAGAAAGAAAAATAAAGAACACAGATTTTACGTGGAAACCTTTTTGGGAAAAAATCATAGGTAAAGAAGAAGATAATTCACTATGTCGAATTCAAATAATTACAAGAGAAGTAGACTATGCCTATTTATAAGCTTGTAAAACCATATTCTAATAGAATGAGTGTAGTAAGGTTGAAACATGATAAACCATAAAAGTAACATAATTTAATCCCATGCTTGGCATGTTTTTTGATGATTTATTATATAATTTAGTGAAACTGGGGCTCCTAATCTTTTAATTTCATGTTTCTATACTTAAGAGAGAATAGGGGAGCAAAAAAAGCAGAAAACGGGCCAAAATTAGACAAAACGAGCAATTTTTAGGAACCACATAGCCTGGGCATTCCCACACGGGCTGGCCATATGCCCATGTGCCAGCCGTGTTGATATCGCTCCCTATTTCCCAAACACGCAAAAGAAGCCAATTTTCAGGGTTTCTGAGCATTCTAAAGTCTATAAATACACACTAGAAGAGGATCAAAGGGAGTACGCAGAGTAGAACGATGAAATTACTCGAAGAACGCCGTTGGAATCAACTCAGAAGCAGGATCTCTTTCAAGATTGAGGATCTCCATTCAATTTCTCTAAGAAGTTTTTGGGTTTCTTTATATTTTGTTGTTTTCCTAATTTTGAGATGTTTTCCTCCTAAAGTATGAACTAAATTCCCTAGATACCTAGGGAAGATGAAGCCTATGATGGATCTTATTATTTAATTTTTTGGATTATATGATAAATATTTGTTCTTGTTCTCAATTATGTACGTTTATTTCTCCTTTAATATTTTTAGGATATTAATTCAAGTGTGATGTACATATTTCTGTGGAGTAAAAGTCCCTGTTTAAGAGTAGATCTGGCATAATTGAGCGGAATTGCATGCAATCCTAGAAATAGGATGACATAAATCTACCGGATTAGAGTCAAATCTAATAGGGGAATCCATAGATCAAGTTCATACGATAATAGAAGTTTTAATTAGAAAGAGATTTCAATCAATCAACCTAAAGTCAGTTGTTCTTTCTCTCGAAAGAGATATTAACATAATTTAGGGATTTTTATAGATCAAGACAAGTGAATAAATCGTCTAATTCAGATTCAGAATAAAAAGTGAAGTCTATGTGGATTTTTTCTTGGGTATTGTCTTTTTCTTTGGTCATAATCAAGTATTTTCTCATTCTATTCTCTGTCGTGTTGTTAATAATTAGTTAGTTAAATTTAGATTAAAAACGTCCCCTTTAATTTATAGGCTAGATAATAAAAAGATAGTAATTACTAGTACTTTTAGTCCTCGTGGATATGATATTCCTGACTCACCATAATTATACTACTATTCGATAGGTGCGCTTGCCTTTGTCGTGATTTTAGTTAGTTAAGTAAATCATCATCAAGTTTTTAGCGCCGTTGCTGGGGACTAAGATATTAGGAACACTTAATTTTTATTACTTTAGCTATTTTTTATTTTTATTGCATTTTATTTTTATTTTCATTTTTAATTCTTATTTTCTAATTTTTCTTTTATTTGCTACTGGCAGGTTTCTTTAGTTTATGACTAGAAGAAACCCGTCGGGACCACTTTTATTTAACAATGAAATTGAAAGTATAACTCGTAAAAACAGTAGAGAGGCAAGGTAGAGTCGACAAAGTACAAAAGAAGAGCAAGAGGAAGTTATTAATAATGAGGATATGGTAGAAAATCAGAATAATCAGCTACTTTCTGCTAATCTTGTAAATCCAAATTTTGCTCCTCGTACTATATACGATTATGCCAAGCCTATTTTAACTGGGGCTGAATCGAGTATTGTTAGACCTACTATTAATGCAAATAATTTTGAAATGAAACCTAACACTATTCAAATGAGTCAACAGTTTGTTCAGTTTGATGGTTTGCAGGACAAAGACCCAACTACTCATTTGGCTAATTTCCTAGAATTTTGCGACACTTTTAAGATTAATGGCATTTTTGATGACGCCATTCACCTTCGTTTGTTTCCATTTTCATTAAGAAATAAGGCTAAACAGTGGTTGAACTCCCTACCATGAGGTTCTATCACTATGGGACCAAATGATCAAAAAGTTCTTATTGAAGTATTTTCCACTGGCCAAGACAGCTAAGTTGAGGAATGATATATCTTCTTTCTTGCAAATGGATTTAGAAACCCTTTATGATGCATGGGAGAGGTATAAGGATTTATTGAGAAGGTGCTATCACCGTGGATTACCTCTATGGCTACAGGTTCAAACTTTCTACAATGGTTTGAACCCCTCAACTAGGCAACTAATTGATGCAGCCACTGATGGTACTTTGAATAATAAAACACACGAGGAGGCTTATGAGTTTATATGGAGATGTCACTAAAAAATTATCAATGGCAAGTCATGAGGACAACGCCAACAAAAGCAACCGATGTTTTTAACTTAGATGCGGTCACCATGTTATCAAACCAAGTAAAACTCTTAAATAAAAAGATTGATGGTTTATGTGTTTCTACGTAGGTACATCTGATGATGCAATGCGACTCAAATGGAGGTGGAATAAACAAGTTAGAATATTTACCCTACGGTCCTAGCATGGAGAATGAGCAAATAAATTATATGGGTAATAATTCTAGAACTCAAAATAATCCTTTTATTAATAACTATAATGCAGGATGGAGGAACCACCTAAATTTCTCATGGGGAGGTCAAGGAAATCAAAGACCACAACCCCCTCCAGGTATTCAACACCAACCTTATCAACAAGAGAAGAAATTGAACCTTGAAGAGATGTTGGCAAATTTTATTTTGCTGTCAGAGACTCATTTTTAAAACACCAAGACGGCCTTGAAAAATCTACAAGCATCGATTCATGGGCTCGAAATTCAAATCAGACAGCTTGCTAAATTAGTTTCAGAAATGCAACAAGATATTTTCCTAGTAACACCGAACCCAACCCAAAAGAGCATGTGAAAGCAGTTACCCTAAGGAATGGGAAAGTGTTAACTGAACCTAAAAAGAAGCTGCAACAGGACTCTGATAAGGAAAAGGACGAGGTGGTAAAACCTGAAATGAATGAAACACTAGTACTTAATGAATATAAACCACCAATTCTATATCCGAAAAAGTTGAAGAAAGACTGCATGGATGCACAATTCGGTAAATTTGTTGAACTCTTTAAACAGTTGCATATTAACTTACATTTTGTTGAAGCTATTTCTCAGATGCCTACATATGCAAAATTTTTGAAAGAGCTATTAATAAATAAAAGGAAGTTTGAAGAGCTATCCACTGTGGAGCTCAACGAGAAATGTTCAGCTATCTTTCAAAATAAACTACCAACCAAACTGAAAGATCCAAGAAGTTTTACTATTCCCTGTTTAATTGATAGTTTAAACATTGAGAAAGTATTAGCTGATTTTGGTGCTAGCATTAATCTGATGCCTTATAAAATGTTCAAGCATCTTGGTCTTAGGGAACCAAAACCCACTAGGATGATTATTCAATTAGCTAACAGATCTGTTAAATATTCTAGGGGTACTATTGAAGATGTGCTTGTAAAAGTAGATAAATTCATATTCCCTATTGATTTTGTTGTGCTTTACATGGATGAGGATGTTGAGGTACCTTTAATTTTAGGTCGCCCATTTTTAGCCACTGCTGGGGCTGTTATTGATGTGGGTGACGGTAAATTTGTGCTTAGGGTAAGCGACAAAGAGATTATTTTTAAAATTTATGATGCCATGAGATTCTCAGAGAACAAGATGATTCCTGTTATTTTATTGATTCTATTTATCATGTTATTCAAGATTCTTTACAGGAAATTGTTCATAAGGACAAGTTGGAACAATGTCTTATTCAAGGAGAGGAGGTAGATGACGATGATGCTGTGATAGGTAAGACAAAAGTTTATTTAGATTCTAATGAGTCTTCACTGAGACAGAAGAATTATAAAGGTATTGAGGTAAATGATGAATTAAAATTAAGACCCTCTATTGAAGAACCTCCCAAATTGGGACTGAAGCAATTACCAAATCACTTGGAATAAGCCTTTCTTGGAAATAATTCTACATTATCAATGATTATTGCTTCAGATTTGCAGCCGAATGAGAAAGATGAGCTATTACAAGTATTGAAGGAGCATAAAAGGGCCATAGCTTGGAAGATTTTTGACATTAGAGGGATCAATCCTTCCTTTTATACCCATAAAATTTAATGGAGGATGAATACAAACCATGTGTGCAAGCTCAAAGAGACTGAATCCTAACATGAAAGAAGTCGTTAAGACTTAGGTAATTAAACTTCTAGATGCTAGAGTTATTTATCCTATTTCTGACAGTACTTGTGTGAGTCCTGTACATGTTGTTCCAAAGAAGGGAGGCATGACTATTGTAACGAATGAGAAGAATGGGTTGATTCTAACAAGAATGGTCACGAAATGGAGAGTTTACAGTGACCATAGGAAGTTGAACGATGCCACAAGAAAATATCACTTTCCTTTACCATTCATTGATCAAATGTTAGAAAGATTATCTGGATATATGTATTATTGGTTCCTAGATGGACTCTTTGGCTACTTTCAAGTCTTGATAGCTCTCGAGGACCAAGAAAAAAATGAAATTTACATGTCCATATGGTACGTTTACTTACCGAAGAATGTCTTTTGGATTATGTAATGCCCCTGCTACTTTTCAGCACTACATGTTGGCCATTTTTGATGAACTTGTAGAAGACATTATGGAGGATTTTATAGACGACTTCTTTGTATTTGGTAATTCTTTCCATCTTTGTCTTAAAAATTTAAAACGAGTTCTAATAAGATGTGAGGAAATGAACCTTGTACTTAATTGGGAAAAATGTCACTTCATGGTTCGAGAAGGGATTGTGTTAGGTCATAAAATTTCTAGGAAAGGGATTAAGGTTGATAGAGCGAAAATTGAAACTATTGAGAAATTACCTCCCCCTAGTCCAGTTAAGCCTATTCGAAGCTTTATAGGACATGCTAGATTTTATAGAAGATTTATTAAAGATTTTTCTAAAATAGCTAAGCCTTTAACGAATTTGCTAGAAAAAGATATGCCTTTCGATTTCAGTTAGGAATATTTAGAAGCATTTAATACTCTCAAAGATAAACTAATTAATGCTCAGATTATAGTTGCACCTGATTGGAATTTACCCTTTAAACTAATGTGTGATGCGAATGATTTTGCAGTAGGTGCAGTTCTTGACAGGGAAGAGACAAACATTTTCAACTGATTTATTATGCTAGCAAGACATTAACAGCTGCACCAGAAAACTGCACTACGATAGAAAAAACTGCTAGCTGTGGTCTTTGCATTCAATAAATTTAGGCCATATTTGATATTATCTAAAGTTGTCGTTTACACTAACCATTCAGCTCTTCGTTAACTCCTTACTAAATCAAATGCAAAACCTCAACTTATAAGATAGATATTATTATTGCAGGAATTTGATTTAGAAATTCATGACAAGAAGGGAGTTGAAAATCTTGTAGTGGATCACCTTTCCAGGTTAGAGAATTGATATCTTAAGGAGCTTGATGAAAATGAGATAAATAACTCGTTTCCTGAGGAAAAACTATTGGTTATAACTGACTCTGATGTTCCTTAGTTTGCAAATATTGTAAATTACGTAGCTGCTAACATCCTACAAAATAGGTTGACACATCATCAAAAGAAGCGATGCTTTGCTGATGTAAAAAATTATTTTTAGGAGAATCATTTTCTTTTTCTTGTTTGTGCAGATCAAGCAATTTGGAGATGTGTTACAAAATTAGAAGCAAGTAAAATCTTGGAACACTGCCACTCAGGATCAACAGGAGGACATTACAGTGGGACTAGGACAACACATAAAATGCTTGAATCAAGTTTTTATTGGCCCACACTGTTCAAAGACACTAACAGGTATGTTACTTCTTGTGATAGATGCCAGAGAGCATGTAATATCTCTAAACGTGATGAAATGCCTCAAACTTATATGCTCTCATGTGAAATATTTGATGTCTAGGGTATTGATTTTATAGGCCCATTTCCTAGCTTATTTGGTAATAAGTATATCCTAGTAACAGTCGATTACATGTCAAAATGGGTAGAAGCTCAAGCTTTACCAACTAATGATGCTAGAGCAGTTGTCAAATTTCTCAAGAAACTTTTTTCTCGATTCAGAACACTTAGAGAAATTATTAGTGACAGGGGTACGTATTTTTGTAACACTCAATTTGATAAAGTTCTTAAGAAGTATGGAGTACATCATAGGACAACTACCCCTTATCACCCTCAAACTAGTGGACAAGTTGAAGTCGCAAATCGAGAGCTTAAACGCATCCTAGAGAAAACCATAGAATCAAATAGCAAGGATTGGGCGATGAAAGTAGATAATACTTTATGGGCCTATAGAACTACTTTTAAAACACCCATAGGAACATCTCCTTACAAACTTGTTTATGGAAAAAGTTGACATTTACCATTTGAATTAGAGCACAAAGCATTCTGGGCTATAAAATTCCTTGATCTCAAACTTGCAAGTGAAAAGAGATTGACGCAGTTGAACGAGTTAGATGAGTGGCGAGCGAATGCTTATGAAAACTCGCCATTACATAAAGAAGAGACAAAACGATGCCATGATGCTCGTTTGAAGCAATCCAAACAATTTGCAGCTAGAGATCTTATCCTTTTATATAATTCAAGGCTCAAGTTGTTTCTCGGAAAGCTAAAATCAAGATGGTCAGGTCTATTTGTAGTACAAAGCTTTTTCCCCTACGATATGATAAAGGTAACTCATCCAGAATATGACACATTCAAGGTAAACGATCATCGACTTAAACTTTATAGTGGTGAGGATTTTAGAAATGATAGAGAGGAGCTTCAGCTCTACGAACCTTCATAATCATGCTCACAAGGTTAGTCTAGCTTAGACTTTAAATAAGCACTTCTTAGAAGGCAACCTGAGTGTTAACATTAATAATTTCCTTATTTTTATTTCATAGTATTTCTTTAAAATTAACTAAATATTAAAAATACAGGTTTTTGACCCACACGACCTGGACATACGGGTGTGTCCTTGGCCGTGTGACCTAATAGGGGTGCAATAGTGAGTTACACGGCCTGGTGACATGGCCATGTAACCCACACGGCCTGGACAGATGGACGTGTCGTTTAGCCGTATGTCACACAGGCGTGTCTTAGGTCGTGGGTCACACGGGCGTGTCTTAGGTCGTGTGAATCTTTTGACTTAGTTTTAAATTTTGGAAAAAATAGATAGTGAGTTACATGGCCATGTGACCCACACGGCTTGGACAAATGGGTGTGTCCTTGGCCATGTGGAGCCTAGGACTTAATTTTTCCAAAAATTGACAAAGACACAGCTTAAAATAGTCTACACGAGCGTGTGACACAGCCGTGTGGACCATACGGCTTGGACACACAGGCGTGTCCTAGGCCGTGTGAAACTTGGAGCTTAATTTTTCAGATTTAAAATAAGTTAGAGAGTTACATGGGCAAGGCACACGAGCGTGTGGGAGGCACACGGGCGTGTGAGAGATCACATAGGCATGAAAGAAATGAAAAAGATTGCACACGACCGTGTGGACCACACGCCTTGGACACACGGGAGTGTCTAAAGCCGTTTGAAGACTGAGCTTATTTCATTAATCGCACATGGGCTGAACAAGAGACTACACGAGCGTGTGACATGACCATATGGCTCAACATGGGCCTCACACCACCATGTCCCCCATTTAAACCCTAATCCCCTTTTATTTCATTTTTCTTCCTAATCCCCCAAGCACCCAACCTTAGTCCCGGCAACTCCTTCCTTCTTTTCCACCGTCCAGCCACCAGACTCTTCCGACCATCGTCCTACCAACCTGACTTCTCTCTCTCTTTTCTTCATCTTTCTCTCTTTCCTAAGCCCCCATCACCGTACCTTCCCTTCCCTCCCCCATACCCTTCTCCTCTCCCTTTCCCTCTCTCTTGCCATTAACAACCTCCACAACCACCGTCGAACCCACCTTTTCCCCCCTTCCATGCCGGCCCAAACCACCACCAACCCATGCCCACACGACCCTCACTTCCCTATTCCCTTCTCTCCCCAAACCTTCACCTAAACAGTAGCCCCTTTCTTTCCATTTTTATCCCTTCCACTTTCCCCTATTTCCCTCATCTCAAAATCGACCCCCACATCCACCTATTGCCCCGATCTCACGCACCGACCAAACCACACCAACCACGACCCCCGCCGTTTTACCCAGCGACCGTCGCGCCTCCATACCGGCCATTGTCAATTTCTTTTTCCCCATTTTCTTTTATTTATTTATTATTTACTGTTGTTATCATTATTTCTTTATTTTATTTTTATTTTCGTTGATTTCTTGCTGATTATTTTGACTAATTATTACTGCTTTATTGATTTATTCACTCCTTATTTATTTTTTTGCTTCTATTGATGGATTTTGGGATAGTTCTTCATTTAGTTATTGAGTTGATTTAGTTGATGCATGATACTAGTTTAGTTTCGTTCAGTAGGATTATACATTTATTTTGTTTGGGTTGATTTCATTTTTGATTTGATTCTTACTAGTTTTTCTTTTTATGATTGATTATCAGTTTTATTTATTTTTACTTCGTTTTTGTTTAGGTATTAGCATCTAATTTTTTCATGTTAAAAGTCCATTTATTTATTCGTCTAATTGTTGAGCTTCATTTTGGTTATGATTTCCTATTAGCTTATTTCTATCTTGTTGGTTCGTCTAATTTATTACAGATCCACTATGACGAACACAAGCGGAAAGAGTAAGGTCGCTGTCCCCACTTCGAAAAAGTAGAAGCGCCTCAGTGGAACTTCCTCCTTGAGTGCTTCCGTCAAGGCCCACCGCCCCTACCTTTGATTTGCGATGGGCCCTCAGAAGGATTTATATCAGCTCCTTCGAGCACGACCACTCAGTCTAGGCCGCTGTATCAATTGGGCTGCGTTGGAGTAGGTCTACCTCGCTGATGATGTTTGCACCATTATCACCACAACTCTATAGGATCGATTCTTTTCCATCATCGAGCCCATCTACATGGAGTTGACGTTGAAGTTTTGCTCGACATTTCTGGTACAGTATGTCATTACGGTTCATGACGAGCCAGGCACCATCACATTCTGACTTGGTGGTTTGGTGCATCAAATGAGTGTTCCTAAGTTCAGTGCTGCTATAGGACTTTACACAAAGGAATTCATGAGCGCCGAGAACTTCTTTCGACTTCATCGGCACATCCATTACTCTCCATCTCTTTGTTGGACTGAGCTTACAGGAAGTCAGACACTATATGATGCAAGTTGCTCGAAGGCGACTTCTCTCTCTTCGGTCTTACGGTATATTCATGCCCTTTTAGCTCACACTTTGACAGGTCAGAGAGAGAGCACCAGAGTCGTTAGCACTCATGACGCTTACTTTCTATGGAGCATGGCGCATGGGCATATATTTGATTTGGAATACTTCATCACTCTAGCCTTCTGCCATCAGACTGACTGCCACAAGAAAGGCCCCATCTGTTTAGGCCCTTATGTGACTCGCCTTGCTCGACACTTCGGCCTCCTCGACACATCGGAGTAGTCCTCTACACTTAGAATAGTCTACTAGATGTCCTCACAGGGCATCTCGAGTATGATACACATGACGATGATCGAGCGACGTCATGGAGTGGACACCCTTCAGTACTGATTGTTTCATTCTGATGCTCAGAATGAACTCGAGGACTTCACTTATAATGTTCCTCCTTATCACGGGGACCTACCATAGCCTCCATGTTCAAGTCACCGACCTGTTCCTTCTACTGCTAGCTTCTGAGGAGTATCCACCAAAGAGTATCCACCGAAGAGTTCACTAGCTTCCGTTAGTACTGCGTTTAGAGGTTCGACAGTATTGATGCGACATTAGAGCAGATTTGTCAGCATTTCCATATTGCTCCTCCAGTGACGATGAATCACGATGCTGATGCGTCTGGTGATGAGGACCATTGAGTCCATTTATCATTTTTTTTTATTTTTAGTTTTATTTCCAATTTTTGTTTATTGTTATGTTTTTTGACTTCTTTTATTTTTATATCTTGAACTATATATATTTTAATTATTATGGTTGTTTCTAATTGAGTAACCCTTTCATCTTCTTCAGTATTGTGTTTATTTTCTTATCAGTTGCTCAGAATCATGCACTACATCTACATTTCTCTACAATTCTGCTTTTCACAATCAATTATCTCCCTCTCTTATGATATTTTGTTTCTACTGTGTTATTTTTATTTGTACATTGACGATAATGTACATCTTAAGTGTGGGGAGGTTATTTATATGATTATTAGAAATCCCTGAATTATGTCTTGTGTTCAAGTAATTTTCTCATATTACTATTAGAATGAATCTTTATCGATTTATGATTTTTATTGATGTGTTTGGATTAAATTCATGGATATTTGTGCATTGATTATTTAAACTTTAAGACATGAGATAATTAAGCATGATAAGTCTATTTTCAGAATAAAAAAAATTGTTAGGTTGCTTTCCTGAATTGAGGTATTACCTTGAAATTTGAAATTTGCAAGATTGATATCAAAAACTATAATTTTTTTGTGAGATTTTGAGCCTTTAGAGCATACAATTTTCTTGCTCATTTTATTATTGGTTATGAGTGTGTCAATATTGATTTGTTATTCTAGAACTTGCTTTATGCATGCCAAGACCACACTTTTGATTTGATATACTGAGATGATAAAGGCACTTAGGATTTAACCCACTTATCCCATAAAGCCTACCTACATAATTAACCCTTAGTGAACCCGTTTGAGCCTAAAATGTAGTTCTTTGATTTACCCTTAATATTAACCCATAACTCATTCTTTTTGATTCATTGAGAATTTTTTCTATTTTATTGACTCCCTTTTTGTCGAGATTTGATTTGGTTAGTTGCCTAACTATGCTTTTTTGTTCAGTTGGTAAATTATTTCTTATTATTCCTTGTTCTAAAAAAATATTATTGTACATTTATACGTTTATTTTTATCCATGTCAATTGAGCTTGAACAGTTATATTCATATTCTGAGAAGAAGCTCATGTTATTCTTAAACAATTTTGATTGATGTAATTCAACATTTGTTTATTTTTGTAGTTTGGCAATTTATCAATTTGATCTCCATTCTAACCTTCTTTTTCAGCCTTTATCCACACCTTTAATCCAAGCCCCATTACAACCTCTTAAAGACCTTTTGATTTGTGTATCATCTCATTTTATAGTGGTGGAGATTTGATTTTCAAGCAAGCCTATGGTAATAACTTTTCATGTTTGCCTATTGAGCGCTTATTTTTTGAACCTTAAACACTTTGAGTGATTTGAGTGAGTCTGTAGTGAGGATGCCAATTCTTGTTGGTTTTGGATTAAAAGTAATTAATTAGATAAAGGGAAATACTTATATTTTCATGCTTTAAAATTTTTGACTTGGATTGTTTGGATCTTTAATGCTCTTTTAGTTGAATTATCAATGTATGATTATTTGTGAATTATGACAAAACATTATTGATGAGAATTATGAATTGAGAAAGTTTAATTTTAATTATGAGTTGAGGATTTTGCTTGAGGACAAGCAAATGCTTAAGTATGGAGATATTTGATAAACCATAAAAGTAACATATTTTAATCCTATGCTTGGCATGTTTTTGGATGATTTATTATATAATTTAGTGAATTTGATGCTCCCAATCCTTTAATTTCATGTTTCTATACTTATGAGAGCATAAGGGAGAAAAAGAAGCAAAAAATAGGCCAAATCAGACAAAACGAGCTATTTTCAGGAACCACACGGCCTGGGCATTCTCACACTGGCTGAGCACACACGGGCTAGCCACACGCCCCTGTGCCAGCCTATGTCGATATCGCTTCCTATTTCCCAAACACACGAAAAAGCCAATTTTTAGGTTTTCTGAGCATTCTAAAGTCTATAAATACACACTAGAAGATGATCTAAGGGAGCACGCAGAGTAGAACGAAGAAATTACTCGAAGAACACCGTTGGAATCAACTCAGAAGTAGGATTTCCTTCAAGATTGAAGATCTCCATTCAATTTCTCTAAGGAGTTTTTTGGTTTTTTTTTATGTTTTGTTGTTTTCCTAATTTTGAGATGTTTTTCCCTCAAAGTATGAACTAAATTCCCTAGATACCTAGGGAAGATTAAACCTATGATGGATCTTATTATTTAATTTTCTAGATTATATGATAAATACTTGTTATTGTTCTCAATTATGTATGCTTATTTCTTTCTTTAATATTTTCAAGATATTAATTCAAGTGTGATGTGCTTATTTCAGTGGAGTAAAAGTCCCTAATCAAGAGTAGATCTGGCATAATTGAGTGGAGCTGCATGCAATTCTAGAAATAGAACAACATAAATCTACCGGATTAGAGTCAAATCTAATAGAGGAATCCATAGATCGAGTTAATGCGACAATAGGGGTTTTAATTAGAAGATTTCAATTAATCAACCTAGAGTCAGTTGTTCTTACTCTCAAAAGAGATATTAACATAATTTAGGGATCTCTAAGGATCAAGACAAGTGAATAAATCATCTAATTCAAATTCAGAATAAAAAGTGAAGTCTAGGTGGATTCTTTCCTGGGTATTATCTTTTTCTTTGGTCATAATCAAGTATTTTTTCATTCTATTCTCTTTCTTGTTGCTAATAGTTAGTTAGTTAAATTTAGATTAAAAACATCCCTTTTAATTTATAGGCTAGATAATAAAAAGATAGTAATTACTAGTACTTTTAGTCCTCGTGGATACGATATTCTTGGCTCACTATAACTATACTACTATTCGATAGGTGTGCTTGCCTTTATCATGATTTTAGTTCGTTAAGTGAATCATCATCAAAACACCTTATTCTAATCAATATCAACTAGATGAACTGTACTAAGGTTGAAAAATCTTATTCTAAAATAAAATAAAATAAAATGTAGTTTTATATGGGTTTTACTTTTATTTCATTTTACTATTGTATTTTATTTTAACAAGGATTCGGATCACTCAATTCTAACATGTAATGGTTACAAATAATCAACAAATCCCACTAAGTCACATTGAAAATACAAAGTTAAAACTTACACACAAACTGATTAGGTAAATCAGTATATAAAATCATCAAATCAATTTAGTACCTAAAATCATCAAATCAATACTAACTCTGCTTGCTTTGACAAGTAAACTCAAATAAGAAAAATAAACAAAACATTGGTATCAACATATGTGAACCCTAGTCGTACTTTAACTAGGGGTTCACCAGAAACCTTAATAGCTTACGCTTTGATGTGCTCGCAGTTTGATGAGCTTGCATCTTTAGGTGAGCTCGCAAGTATAGAGCTCGCAAACTTGTTTGAGCTTGCAGCTTTGCAAGTTAAGTTCACCATTATATGAATGACCACTTCACAACACTCCTCCTTGGCCATAATGCCGAGAACAAGTCTTAGCCTCTCGAACCTCATCTTTCCAAGAGGTTTTGTAAGAATATTAGCAAGTTGAACATTTGAACCAATTTCACTTCATTTGATTGCTCGGCCTCTCCAACAAAGCGATATATTATCTTGAAGTGTTTTGTCTTGCCATGGAAGACAAGGTTCTTTGTAACTGTAATAGCAGATTGATTCTCACAACATATCTATGTTGCTCTCACTTGCTTTAGATATAAATTAGGCAAACTTTCTTAGCCAAAGTGCTTGGCTTACTATTGCAGCTGCTACAATGTACTCAACTTCAACGGTCGATTGTGTAACAGTTTCTTGCTTTTTTGAGCTCCAACTGAAGACACTTGATCCCAAAAATGAAAAAGTACCCTAAAGTGCTCTTCATATCTTCAACAGAGCCAGCCCAATCACTGTTTGTGAAACTAGTCAACTTCAGCTCATTTTCCTTCACATATTCAATTCCATAACTCAGGGTTCCTTTGAGATAATTGAGAACCCTCTTCGTAGCTTTAAAAGGGACCACATTACAAAAATGTATAAATCTCGAAAGTAGACTAACAAAAAACATAAATATTTGGCCTTGATGCTATCAAATAAAGCAAACATCTTATAAGGCTCCTATAACTGCCTTCATCAACTTTTTCAAATTCACCATGGCTTGAGAGTTTTTCACCTTGAGCAATGGGAGTCCCTGTTGGCTTGCAATTTCACATACAAAATTTGTTCAAAATCTTTAATGCAAAGCTTTTTTGTTTGACGAAGATACATTGATTTGATTGAAATACTTCTAGACCAAGAAAATAATCATGTCTCCAAGATCAAACATTTCAGTTAGTAGGTTTCCACAACTGCCAATTACTAGCAGATCATCAACACAAAATACACTATTACCGAGGTCTCCTTTCCTTCTTTCGTCACATACATGGTGGGTTTCGTTGATGCTCCTTTCAAATCACAAGCTCGTTAGGTGCTTGTCAACTCTCTTATACCAAGCTTGCGGAGCTTGTTTCAAGCCATACAAAGCTTTCTTCAGCTTGCATACCATATGCTCTTTGCCATTAGCTACAAATCCCTATGGTTGTTCAACATAAACTTCTTCCTTTAAAATACCATTGAGGAATACAAACTTCACATCAAGCTGATGTATTTTCTACCCTTTCTAAGTTGCTATAGTTAATAGCAACTTGATGGTGTCTAGTCTAGCTACTAGTATAAAGGTTTCAACATAGTCAACACCATATTGTTGACTAAATCCTTTAGCAACTAGCCTGGCTTTGAGTCTGTTTACTGAACCATCAACATTTAATATGGTTTTGTAGACCTATTTCACACCAATAACCTTCTAGCGAATTGATCTGTCAACCAACTCCCAAGTTTCATTCTTTTTTATCATGGCTATCTTAGCTTCCATAGCTTTTATCCAAGCATTCTTTTTTGCTACCTCTTCATAGCTCACAGGCTCTAGTGCGACAACATTACATCTTCATATACTTCAGATATAGGCTTGATGCCTTTGACTGGTAAGTCATCAAAACAATCAACATATTGGTTTTGAACTTTATCAGTTTGTACATTCAGCTCAACTTGACTTTGTTCAACCATTTTTGCTTCTGTAGCTTCCCAATTTCACAAGGCTTCCTCATTGAACTTAACATCTTTGCTTTCAAACACTTTGCTTGTGAAAGGATAAAAAGTCTTATACCCTTTTTTGCAGCTGCTATAACTAACAAAGATACCTAGTTGTGTTTTTCTTTCCAATTTGTTCCTTTTAACATCAAGAATAAGTACGTATCACAAGCAACCAAAGATCTTTAGGTGTGACATTGATGGCTTGAATCTGAACCATCATTCAAAAGGTGTCATATCCTTCATAGCTTTTGTTGATAACCTATTGAACAAATAAATAGATGTGTTCACAGCTTTAGCCCACAACTTGTTTGGTAGCTTCTTCTCAAACAACAAACATCTTGTCATGTCCATAAATTTTCTATTTTTCCTTTCACATACACCATTTTACTGAGGAATGCATGTGTTTGTCAACTGATGCTCGATCTTAGTATTTTCGTAAAAATTTTGAAACTTTTCAGAAGTATACTCGGTCTCATTATCTGACCTAAGTATTATTAGCTTTGAGCAAGCTTGATTCTCAACAATAGTTTTAAACTTCCAAAAGAACTCAACAACTTTAGACTTGGCTTTCAAAAAATACACCCAACAATATCTAGTGTAATCATCAATAAAAAAATAAAGTACCTACTATTACTAAGTAAAGCAGTCTTCATTGGTCCACATACATCAGTGTGAACTAGATGTAGCCTTTCAGTAGCTCACTTGCCTTGTTAATAGGAAATGGAAGTCTTACTTGCTTTCCAAACTAACATATTTCACACACTGCAATTTGCTCAGTAACTTTAGACATGTTCTCAACCAAACCATGCTTATACAACATACCAAGAAATCTATAATTGACATGCCCTAGTCTCTTGTGCCACAAGTTAGTACCATTAGCTAAACTAGAGTAAGCTTTAAATGTGACTAAGTTCTAGTTTAGAACAAAGCTCTTATCACTCATTTTAACTAACATAAGCTCATGACTAGTTGAATCAGATATAACATATTTATTCTTTTAAAAAATAATAGAATAATTCTTCTCAACAAGCTGACCAACACTGAGCAAGTCCTGATCTATATCAGGTAAAAAAAGAACAATGGTAGTAACTTTTGTACCTGCAAGAGTGCTAACCTGAACATCTCCATTTCCCTTGGTTTCAATGATCTAGCCATTTCCAACTCTGATTCTCGAACTGAAGGATCTATCAATATCTTTGAACATGCTTTCATCTGAAACCATATGGTTTGTACAACCACTATCAATCAACAATTTTCTCTTGTCTTGGTTATTGACTATGAAAGCATGAAGCAGTGAATGCGAGCTCCTCTTAAGCTTGATTTTCATTAGCAGCTTGAGCCTAATTAGACTGCTGCTGCACTTTGTTTTTACAAATTCTAAAATCATGGCCAAATTGCTTACAGTTTTTACATTACACACCAAGCCTGGTCTAACAAAACTTTTCTGAATGACCCATCTTTTTACAGTTTGAGCATGATGGATACTTTTTCTTCTTACCATCTCTTTTTTACCTCTCTTTTGTTTGATTCCATTTCTTCTTGCACTCGTTGCTTGAAGAACATGGACTCTTTTTCTTTCTTGCTTGGTAAGCACCTTCTGCGTGCCCCTCATCTCTGCTCGCTCTTCTTTGGTCCTAAGCATATAGAGCATTTATGAGCTCTGACAGAGAAATTGTTGTCAAGTCTCTCGAGTCCTTTAAGGATGAGATCTTGGACTCATACTTCTCTGGCAATGTTGTGATGATTTTTTCAATAATCCTTCGATCATTGAACTGATCGCCAAGTAGCCTTAAATTGTTGACAATGGACATGATCTTGTTTGCATACTATTTGATTGTTTCCATCTCCTTCATCTTCAGGTTTTGAAAGTCTTTCCTCAAATTCAAAAGTTGTTGCTACCTTATCTTCTCAGTCCCCTTGAACTCCTTTTTCAACTTATCCCAGGCTTGTTTTGGAGTTTCACAAGCCATAATTCTCGTAAAAATAACATTAGACACACCATTTTGAAGGCAAGATAAAGCCTTATACTTCTTAACAGCCTTATCGCTATGTTGTCTAATTTGAACTATATTTGGATTAGCTCGCAAAGGTGGTGGTTCTCAATCTAAATAAACAACTTCTCACAAGTCATATGCCTGAAGATACATTTTCATCTTCACTACCCAAATATGGTAGATTTCTTCAGCAAAGATAAGAGGTGAAAGTGGTGTAAAAATTCTAGCTGACATTGCAATACAAACAAGATGCAATCAACACTCTTTTCAACAAGAAAAAAACACACAATGCCCTTAAAGACTTAGGCTCCTGATACCAAGAAGTTGAGAGAATATGACAATAAAAATAAGAGAGAAAACAAGGAAAATACTTAACAGATTTTATGAATTGTTATCAAATTATCATCATCTTTAATTTCACATGAATTACAATATATATATATATAGGTGTAGTGGTTACAAATAATCAACAAATCCCACTAAGCCACCTTGAAAATGAAAAGTTAAAACTAACACACAAACTGATAGGTAAATCAGTACCTAAAAACATCACATCAATACTAACGTTTCTTTCTTTGATAAGTAAACTCAAATAAGCATATTAAACAAAACATTGATATCAAAATATGTGAACCTTGCTCGCACTTTAACTAGGGGTTCACCAAAAACCTTAATAGCTCACACTTTAATGTGCTCACAACTTTAGTTGAGCTAGCAGGTTTGATGAGTTCGCATATGTAGGTGAGCTCGCAAGTGTAGACCTCACATACTTGTTTGAGCTCACAACTTGAGTTGAGCTTGCAACTGTAACAGCCCAATTTTCGGCCTAGTCGAAACAATGGCTTCAGAACCACAAATCTGATGTCAATAAATTATTTTAATATTATTTTATGTGCTATAGCATGATTATATGAGTGCATGAAAATTTTGGTGAATTAATTTTAGTGTTTGTGAGCTTAATTGCGAAAAAAGACTAAATCGCATAAATGACAAAAGTTTTGTTTTACTGCCCAAATATGTTAAATAGCTAGGGAACCAAAATTGGAGGTCTTTAAAGTGCAAATAGGCCTTTTTGGGGAGTGATGGCAGGCCATAGGGACAAAAAAATTTTGAAAAGTCAAAGGTTGGTGGCATTAGGTGACTTTTTTGGTAATAAAATAAAATAAGGAAAAAAAGGTTGTTATCTTTTTTATTTCTTCTTCTTCAACCACCGAAAATGGTAGCAAACATGGGGGTTTTGAAGCTCAAATTTTCTACAACTTAAATCCTTTGCTTGTAAGTGAAATTTGTGGTTGTTTTTGTTGATTTTTATATTTTTGGAACCCTTGTAGCTTAATCTAGCTAAGGGGGGGATTATTTTTCAAAATGGTTGAAAGTCTAAGGTTTTACCATGAGAGAATTTATGTTTTTTTTTTGCTGAATTTTTATGGAAGAAAATGAGTCTTGGCTGTGTAATAAACAACTTTTGTGAAAGGATTTTCATGAAAACACCTAAAAGGACCATTTTGTGAAGTTTAAAAAATAGGTTGTAAATGTGTGAAAATTGGAATTGTGGGCTTCTTCTAGTATAAAAAGAATTTGGCTAGGCTTGGTTAGTGAGAAAATTAGATGAAAATCGATTTACGAGCCTAGGGGTAAATCGTAATTTTGTGAAAGTCTAGGGGCAAAATGGTCATTTGGCCAAAGTATAAATTATGGAATGTATTGGTTAATATGATGATTAATGTAGTGGATTTTATTATTTTAGATCAAGAAAATCAAGATTCGGGCTTAAATCGAGAAAGTACGAGATTATGGACTAAAATGAAACAATTAGCCGTGCTTAGATTCGAGGTAAGTTCGTATGATAATAATAATGTAATATTATGTTTGAATTGTAATTCTTTACTATTATTGCATAAATTGTATGATTGAATGCATTGGAAAAGTTGATGGAATGGTGTACATGATGTGGAAATATGACATGGAAGAATGTTACATGAAATGCAAGAAAACGATGATATATGACAAGTGATATAGGAAATAGGTGATATATATATGTTTAAATGTTTTATTGTTATCATGTATCATAATCTTACTTGTTACCACAAAAGTATAAATAATGTGATATAAGAGTAACCTACATTATGAGCAAGTGCGATGACATCGAGTTAGATATGAAATTCCGTTGAACCTCAGGAATAGTATTGGATACAAAAGGTATATCATGAGGAACTATGTGGTCTGAACTCATGAGTTGTGTCTGAGTTCATGAGATAAATGTTATATGTAATGTGGGTCTGGGTACTGACTTCGTGACCAAACCCATGAGTAACTCGTTGAGCGAGCATTTCATGTCAACGCGATATGGTCTGGGTGCTGACTTTTTGTACAGACCCGTGAGTAGCTCAATGAGCGGGTGTTATATGATAGTGCTATGGGGTACGGGTACTAACTGATGAATAGGCCCGTGAGTAGCTCAAAATGCGAGCATTACATAGTATGAGGTAGCTCTAGCTTCTTACATGGCACTTAGGTGCAAACTTCCCGTGTATCCAATAGTATTCCGAGTGTTCAACGAGTAATGCAATAGAAGTGATGAAAGTCCCTAGGAGGGTATGTTAAAGAGGTATGGTTATATGATATATTACGATGAGTACAGGTATGTACACTAAGCTTATGGCTATTGAGACTTTGAAAAGTTGAGACATCAGTGAGCTAAGATGTATGAATTATGATTATAAATTTTGTTGCAATATCATGTTAACTTATATTGTGCATTTGAACATGGAATGCATGAAACGGTGAGTTCATGATTAGTCGAAAGTGAACTTATGATAGTTATCATTATATTGCACCAAAACAGTGTTGGACAACAGCCATTGTATGACTTTAAAGATCAATATGAAATTAAATCTTAATGAGTCTAGTTTCACATAAAAGAAACGGTGTAAGCAAAAGAATTTCATAATATGAAATATTTAAATTGTTGTGAGACAGAGTTAGAATGATCTCGAAATACCCTATTCGTATTTGAGAAAATCATTGAAAATTGTAAAAAAATAGTTATGGGTTATAATTTATATGCTTAGAATTATTAATGAGTCTATTTTCAAGAAAAATAGACAGGAACATCATCCGAGTCCCGTATTATGAGATAATTATTTTTTAGTGAAGAGGGACTAGAACTATCAAACAGCGAAAAGGGGGTAAATTTAAGGAATAAAATGTACTTATTGGATAGACCAAAAATTCTGAAAATTTTATGGTAAGAAGATATATAAGTCTAGTTTCAGGAAAAATTAGCGGATCTTAGTTTGGAGTTTCGTAGCTCCAGATATAAATAATTTAGTAACTATGACTTGAGAAAATAGCTTGACTAGGACATAAGTAGAAATGCAAATAGGGTTTTATTACCTTGAGAAACAAGTTGATAAATTACTTATTATTTTCATACGGTCTTACTAAGCTATAAAGCTTACCCCTCTCATTTTCATACCAAGATGTTGGCTTATATTAGTACATTGTATATAGCCATGAGATGTGGCTTATGATGGTCATGGCTTGTAAGCCTATTTATCCAAGCTAAGTACGAATGCCTTGAGATGTGGTCATGTGATTATATTTGTTTGATATGAATGGTTAGTATTACGATATGTGTGTTTGATGAATGTCTTATGACCACTCGAAGTGGTTATAATCAGAGAATAAAAGTGTGATATGGCAATAAGTCAATAATGCTTGAACATGAGATTGGTGTGGAATGACTTAGGCAAGCATGGTATAAGTGTATAAGTGATAATCAAAATGACATGTTCAATTCATTGTGAATTGGCATGTTTAGACTTGGTATAAAATGAGTAAGCAAAACACATGTATGGTGACATATGAATATTACAATTGAGTCTTAATGGAGGATGTTTAATCATTTTCTTGATGCTACATTATATGTGTCTATAATGTATTTAAGTCTGTGAGGTATTAATGGTAACAAAAAGACTTGGAAAATAGCCTAAGTGCTAGCCACACGGGCGGAGACACAACTATGTGTCTCAGCCGTGTGGAGGACACGGCCTAGCACACAGGCGTGTGGCCTGGCCGTGTGGTTCAATTTGTTTTGCTGACGTCATAAACAAAGAGTTATACGGCCTGAGGACACGGGCGTGTTGAAGACACACGGGCATGTTCCTGTGTCCCCATGGGTGTGTGACCTTGTTTCTTGAAAAATTTTCTAAGTTTTCCCAAAGCTTTCCAAAGTTCTTGGTTTAGTCCCAAACCGCCTTTAATGCATGTTTAGAGCCTCGGTAGCTCGTGTAAGGGACATTATGCATGTGATTGAATGATTTTAATTTAAATTAAATTTTATGGCCCAATTTCATGAAATTGTGTACTTTTAAGTCCGATAACGCCTCGAACCCTATCCCGGCGTCGCATATGGGTAATGGGTGTTATAGCAACTTTGCAGGTTGAGTTCGCCATTGCATAAATGACCACTTTGCAACATTAAATTTAATTAATCTTTATTAATTAATTAGTATAAAGTGATTATTTAATGAAAATCACATTAGTAATGATGAGTAAATTCAATCATCACATTCCACTAATTTAATGCTAACTTCATCTATTTGTTATATAGTCCCTAATTTAATTTTTAACTAGGTGTTTTTTTTTAATTTAAAAATCATTAATAATTATTTTTACAATTTAATTTCTATACTATTTTTAATAACCACATTAATTCAATCACACTCACTAATTTGACCCTCATTTTTATACTCTATATGTAATTATTCTATTATAAATTATTTAATAATTTGATTAATTAAATTTGGTTAAAACTAAATTTTCCAATACCTTTGAAAATCAAGTCGTTAAAAACAGAATTTGATTTAAATTTTTAATTATTATAAGATATACTCAGAGCATAGTTAAGGGATAGGTGGAAAAATTATCTTGTAGCCCCTTCACAATTAAAAAAATTATAACTTAATATAATGATAAATTTACATTTTAATCCTTTTAAAATTTATGATTTATCTCTTATCTCTTAAAGAAATTTTTTTCATTTCGGCTTGAATATATATATATATATTAGTCCCACCAAACAACAGAAATGTTTCCTCTTTTTATCTTGGAACAATTTTGGATTTGAAGGCAATGAATTCCCTTCCTTCTGTTCTTTTTGGATAGAAATTTCGTAATTTTATTGATACGAAGAAAGTGTCTCTCTCTTTTTATCTCTTGATTTAGGTGACATTCTAGAAAAATTCTTTGGTGAGAAAGAAATGAAATTTCCTTTTAACATCTTGGTTTTCAAAACTATATAATTGATTTTGCTTGCTATCCGGTGAAAATCTATGATATATAAACACATTTTTCATAAAATAGTGGGAAACATCATTCTTATTAATTGAGATTATATAACCCCTATTTTTGTTGATTATTCATGTCGACATTAAAAGAAGATGTTATTGAGAAGAGTTAATTATAGAAACATAAAAAAATATTTATATGTAAATAAAAGAAATGCAATTAATCTTTCCTCTGTGTCAAAATTCAAACTCAAGAACCCTAAAATGAAATCTTGAAATCAAGATTAAAAATGTTGTATTTAGAAGGAAAAATATTGTACGTAGAACACAAACAAACAAATTATCTCTTTATTTCTCAAAATTTCTATTGTGCATTGAAGTGAAAAACAATGCAATAACATGTTTTGTTAAAAATGTGAGGTGTTCAATGTTGAATTTCTTCCACAAATAAAGCATGAAACTCGGCCAACCTCTCAAAAATCTATTGATTTCCCTTTCATTTCTCTTGTTACCGTTTATTTAAACCTGTGCCTTAACTAATCACCAGTTTTGCAGTGCTTTTCTCTATCTTAGAGAGACTACTGCATCAATTAACTTATTTAATATTAATAAATTAAATAAAGGAAATAACACACAAGAAAAGCAAAGAAAGATGGCACGCCAAGTATTTGTCATTGCCCTTGCTTTCATGGCTGTTGTTGGGGCATTTGCTGCCAATTCTTCACCTTCCGCGTCGCCATCTTCTTCTCCTGCTGCCAGCCCCGCAGGTGGCCCAGCTAGCGACCTTGCTTTTTCCCCTGGTGTCGAGAGTCCAAATGAAAGCGAGGGCCCAAGTGAGGAACCAAGCGAGGACCCAAGCGAAGGCCCAGCGGCGGACGAACCCGCTGCTGACTCTCTAGATGCCGACTATTCTGGTGGTGATGCCCCTGCTTCTGGCCCTGCTGGTGCTAATGCCCCAGCATACGAAGCTCCTCCAGCCGATGCTGCTGCATAAACTGCTAATTACGTTGGTTTAAACTTGTGTGTAGTCCAAAACCCGACAATGTTTCTTCCTACACTTGGATTATGGATTTAGTTCTGGCTAAAGAACCGACGCCTTGCTATTTGTCATCGTTATCAGTGTTACTGGATTCGAATAAATATTGGTTTTGGACACATGTTTTTATCATCATTTTAATATTTTAGTGTTTTTAATTATGTTCAAAAGATTATGACCTGCATCGATATCAAAACATGTCCACATATGAACTTGTATGAAAATACTTTAGAAAATGAGATAACCTAAGTTTTACTAAAGTTTTGAAGTTGTTTTTCGCTCCTTAAAAACCCACATTGATAAAGGATAGTTTATGTTGCCTTTCCGGCTCTATATATATAAGGCCTTAACGGATTGTTTTAAAAGCATTTTAAAATTTATTTTCCTTCATCATTATACTTTGAGTATATTTTCAGAAATTTTTTAATTAAAATTTTATTAGTTTGTATTTTTTTGGGTGTCAGGTGTTCAAGGATGTAGGTAATTTGTTGAACTTTGTAAATTTAGTGTATTCTCTATTCTATTGATTTTCTTTTTGCTGCAGATTTGGGTAGTTTTAATTTGTTATAGGTGTTAATTATTGAAACTACACTTGTGTGGAATATTACTCAGTGTCTCTAATAATTGGTATTAAATCCTTAATGAAAAATAGTTAATTTTATTAGTAAACTTTGTGGTTGCAACATTGTCTGATCTTTCGCATCAAAAAATAAATTTTCACTATTAGATATTATTTTTGGTTCCTTAATTACCGGATATAGGTGTAGTTGTGTGAAAGTGCATGTTTATAAAAAGTTCTAGCTAGGAAAGACTTGGTATTTAAAAGTATGTATGATGCACCTCTTTTTCCTAGGAACTTGATTACTAGATATAGGTGTAGTTGTGTGAAAATGCATGTTTAGAAAAGTTCTATGACCCACCTCTATTTCCTATGAACTTACCTAATGCACTATTCTTGAACTGACTCATTAGTCCAATATCAAGTGCTTGTCGAAATGGCATTGAAGTTATCATCAAGCTTGTCACCTATACCATTAAAGGAAGTAATACCAAATGCAAAGTTTTTGATGGAATTGTTTGATGGAACTTGTCATTTCGGCATGTCGCAAGGGGAGGTATTAGACATTTTGCTTTATCAGGGTCTTGACATTGCTATTAAAGAAGAAAAACCATCAAATATAGAAGAGAAAGAATGGAATACCATCAATCACTTGGCGTGTGGTACAATTCGATCTTGTCTTTCTAAAGAACAGAAGTATAGCTTAAAGAATGAAACTTCTACATATAAGCTGTGAAAAACATTAGAGGATAAATTCTTAAAGGAAAGTAGTTAGAATAATCTCTACATGAAGAAAAGATTATTGAGGTTTGATTATCAATTAGACACCATTATGAATGAACAAATCACAACTTTTAATCAGTTAGAGGCAGACTTGTTAAGCCTGGATGAAACCATAAAGATAAATATTTGGTTTTAACATTGCTATTATCTTAATGAATTTGAATATTTTTAAACAACCTTACTTCATGGAAAGGATAAGGTAACTTTTAATGAACTAACTAATGCTTTGTATGGTTATGAGCTTAAAAATAAAACTAAGAAAGAAAGTAAGAACAATGAAACAGAGGCACTGGTAGCACAAGGCCATTTGAAAAAAACAAAAATAAAAAAGAGAAGGAGATCAAAGTCAAAAGTCAAATTTGAAAAGATGAATATGCCTTTTGTCATGGGAAAGGTCATTGAAAGGACTACGTGAAGCTAAAGCAGAAATATAAGTGTAACACCCCGAACCCGAGGCCGTCGCCGGAGTCGAACACGAGGTGCTAACAGACTTCAAACCACTTAAAAAAAAATTTCCCAGACAAGCTGCCAATCTGCGTACTAGTCACTTTAAAAATCATATCTTGAGTTCTGAAACTCGAAATCCAGTTCCGTAAATTTTTCCTGAAACTAGACTCATATGCCCATCTACATATTTTTTTATAGAATTTTTGGTTAGGCCAATTAGTACAGTTTATTAGTCAAATTCTCCCATGTTACAGGGATCGACTACACTGACCTTTGCGCATTACGACTTGGATATCTCCCTGTACAGGGCTTCATTACTGATGTCGTTTGTTTCTATAGAAACTAGACTCGAAGGGGAATCCATGCACATATGGCATGACTTCTAATTATCTCTGGTTAATTTATAATGAATTTCTAAATTCGGAACAGGGAATCAAGAAATCGCTCTGGCCCTGTTTCACAAGAGTTTAATTATCTCCTAACATACAGCTCATATAGTCGTTTCGTTTCTTCTATATGAAAATAGACTCGTCGAGCTTCGATTACATAATTTATTAATTAATTAATTCTACTCCTACTATTTTTAGTGATTTTTCAATCTCACGTCACTGCTGCTGCCAGCATCTGTTACTAAAGCAACTATGCCTATTTCGTGATTTCTCCTTGATCTAACTAGTAATTCATCATACATATCACAAATCATGATCATGATTAGCCATGCCAAGGGCTAATCATTGTCAAACATCTCCCTACTACACTATTGCCATATCATGAATTTTGACACCAAAAATAATCAACCATGACATATGGCATAATAATCGAATTTCCAAGACTTACGACCTAACATTATAGAACCAAACCCATCCGAACATTTATGCCATTTTCGCATGGCTAAAAGTTTACATACCAAATTTCAACAAAACATATTAGCCTATACATGCCGAAATGTTCTCCTAGACCGACTAAAAAGAAGATACCAAAAGTTGCTAGCCGGTGTGATGACTTCGATGACGGCCCGATCACGCAAAAAGAGACGAGTCCAAGAAACCTAAAATAGGTGACAAGGAAACACCGAGTGAGTATATAACTCAGTAAGTCATAAGCAATGCACTACCATCCATTAATAACATTATCATAAGAGGAAACAAAATGGAACGAGGCTAGTTACTCCATCCATACCGAACCATACCATAGTTCCTTAGACCTATCGGTTCAATCTCATACCAAGTTATGCATTCACATTCCATATACTAATCAATAGGATATTTGAGGCATTTTCATACATCATTGTATTTTCGTTACAATCATACAACTAAACGACCTTTCACCTATTCCACGATAAATCTTATGTACGTGACTTCAGTTATAATTGTCACATAGGTTCAAACTTACCAAGCTCAACTCCAAATATAAACATAGCGCCTATTAGCCATGAACTCAAGGTAATTACCCGATCCGCTGTCCGTGATCAACTTAATAATGTCGCACACTTAGTGTCCATAGTGATTCAAAAGTATATATTAAGTCCGCACACTCAGTGCTATATAATCAACTCGCACACTTAGTGCTACATAATCAAACTCGCACACTTAGTGCTATATAATCAAACTCGCACACTTAGTGCTATATAATCAAACTCGCACACTTAGTTCTATATAATCAAACTCGCACACTTAGTGCTATATAATCAAACTCGCACACTTAGTGCTATATAATCAAACTCGCACACTTAGTGCTGTACAATTTAAACCCGCACACTTAGTGCCAATCTCATGATCATAAATGTTTATACCCGCACACTTAGTGCCGAGATCAACGGCTCAATATATCTCACCTCTTTTCTTTTCATTCAACACTTTCATCACCACATGCATACATGTATATATATATTTATCATTCCATTCAGCATCATTACATAGACGTTATGACCATTTAAATTAATACAAACTATATGCTTAATGACTTACTTTGTGTTGGGTAAGACGGTTCCAACTCGGCTACTCGATGATCTTTTCTTTGCCTTTGCTTGATTCTCCTCCTTTAACTCCTTGAGCTTAATCAATAAATCAACTAGTTTAACCATCTTGCTAAACATTCATAATTCAATTACACATGCATATGTATGTTTGTATATTCGGCAACCATCCTCACTAATTACCCATTTAGTCGATTATACACATAATTAAAGGTAACATCACGAATGGGCATACTTATGTATATATATATGTATATATACTTCGGAATGGGCATCACAATTAGATTTAACACCACCTTCATACTCAATTAGATGGCCGAATGTATGTATATATGTACAATGTCAACTATAACATCATTTAAACACCTAATTTCATCTCATGAACACTTGATCGAATTTTCTAATCTAGCATATTTTCACATCTATTTGTAACATCATGTAAATCCACATATAACTACATTTCTTAAGTTCCACATATTAATGCCCATTATAGCCACTCCCATAGTCTAAATCAAGCAATCGGCAACACCCACCTTTCCACTATGTTAGCCGAATACTCATTCTCTTCTTAGTCCTAAATTCGGCACCTCCAACAAAATAGCTTAACAATTTCAACTTTCATGCTAACATAACAAGCAACTTAACACATCCATATAACTAGCATGCTAATAGCATCAAGGTATCAACTAAAATTTTTAAGCTCCTTAGCCGAATCCTAACTCTCCAACAACCCCAAATCCAACCATGGGATAGATAGAATTTAGACTCATCACCCAAAGGTTGTGTAAACTTCCAAAAATATCATTGAACATACCTTGATCTAAAGGACCACCTTGGCCGAATCTTGCTTCCTCTTCTTCCTCTAGTTACGACAATTGCAAAAGAAAGAAAACATGAACACTCCTTCTTCCCTCCTTATTAAGCATTCAAACTCCCTCATTTTCATGCCACAACATCAAACACTCCTCCTAGATACAAGCAATGGCCGAACTTCTTCAAAATTTTTCTCCCTTTCTTTTTCTTGGTTTTTCGGCTAGGAGATGGCAAGTATGAACACCCCCTTTTTTTTGTTCACTTTCCTATTATTATTCCCATCATTTGTTAACCAAAAAAAACATATTAAATTAGAATGAGTGGAGCATCATCACTCCTTGGCCGGCCACCATGTATTTTATGGGTAATTTGACATGCAAAGCCATGCTTCCTCTCCCTATTATTAATTACTCCTTATAATTCATCTATCATCTTTTCTAACTTCGTCAACTAGGTCCTTTTCGAATTAATTCACATTCCTAAAGCTAATATTAAGCATTTATTTCTCATATATTCGCTGTCACACAAAATTTATGTAATTAAAACACAAAAATAAATTTTTGGCTCGGTAATGTGGTCTCGAAACCACATTCCGACCAGGGTCTAATTTGGGTTGTCACAACTCTCCCCCACATAAGAAATTTTCGTCCCCGAAAATCTTACCGGTAAATAATTTTGGATATCGATCCTTCATAGAGTCCTCAAGTTCCCAAGTGGCTTCTTCAATTCCGTGTTTATGCCACAGTACCTTCACTAATGAGATTTTCCTGTTTCGTAGTTCTTTTACTTCACGTGCTAAAATACGAACTGGTTCTTCTTCGTAACTCAAATTAGATTGAATCTCGATCTCCGATGGAGGAATTACGTGCGATGGATCAGACCTATATCGTCGAAGCATCAAGACATGAAAAACGTTGTGAATCTTTTCGAGCTCAGGGGGCAAAATTAATCGGTATGCAACGGGTCCAACTCGTTCGGATACTTCGTACGGACCGATGAACCTCGGACTCAATTTGCCCTTACGACCAAATCTAAGCACCTTCTTCCAGGGTGAAACTTTGAGAAATACTTTGTCTCCAACCTGATATTCAATGTCTTTTCTTTTCAAATCCGCATACGACTTTTGACGATCCGAAGCGGTTCTCAAACTTTCGCGAATTACTCGGACTTTCTGCTCGGCATCCTTAATCAATCAACCCCAAGGATCTTACTTTCACTAAGTTCAGTCCAAAATAATGGGGTACGGCATTTACGACCGTATAAAGCCTCGTAAGGTGCCATCTTAATGCTTGACTGAAAACTATTGTTGTAAGCGAATTCGATCAAAGGCAGATATCTTTCCCATGAACCACAAAACTCTAAAACACAACATCTCAACATATCCTCGAGTATTTGAATTATCCGCTCAGATTGGCCATCGGTTTGTGGATGAAAAGCGGTGCTAAAATGCAGCTTGGTACCCAAAGCTTCTTGCAATTTCTTCCAAAATCGCGAGGTGAATCTCGGATCTCTATCCGACCGATAGAAATAGGTACCCCGTGTAATCTCACAATCTGAGAAACATACAATTCGGCTAGTTTATCCAATGAAAAATCCGTACGCACGGGGATAAAGTGAGCCGACTTAGTTAGTCTATCAACAACAATCCAAATCGCATCCTTCTTACTTGCTGACAATGGCAGTCCGGACACAAAGTCCATTGTGACTCGATCCCATTTCCACTCGGGTATCATGATAGGCTGAAGTAATCCTAAGGCACTTGATGTTCCGCTTTCACTTGTTGACATATTAAACATCTCGAAACAAAGTCGGAATGTCTCGTTTCATACCATGCCACCAAAACCGACGTTTCAAATCGTTGTACATTTTCGTACTCCCCGGGTGAATTGACATTCGGCTACAATGGGCTTCGTTCAGAATCATCGAAATGAGTTCTGAATTTCTTGGAACACACAACCGACTTCTGAACCTCAAACAATCGTCATCATCAATTTGAAATTCGGATTCCATATTCGGAATACATTCAGCCGTTTTGCAACCAATTCATCATCGACTTTCTGAGCTTCACGAATTTGACGAATCAATAATGGTTTGGCCTTTAATTCAGCTACTAACACATTGTCGGGTAGAACAGACAAGTGCACATTCATCGCTCGTAAAGCAAACAGTGATTTCCGGCTTAAGGCGTCCGCAACCACATTAGCCTTTCCCGGGTGGTAATCAATGACAAGCTCATAATCTTTCAACAACTCAAGCCAACGTCTTTGTCGCAGATTTAAGTCTCTTTGAGTCATCAAATATTTGAGACTTTTGTGATCCGAAAATACATGGCACTTTTCCCCAAACAAGTAATGCCGCCATATTTTCAGGGCGAACACTATGGCCGCCAATTCAAGATCATGGGTCGGATAGTTTCTTTCGTGCGGCTTTAATTGTCTCGACGCGTAAGCCACAACTCGACCTTCTTCATCAACACACAACCTAGCCCGAGTAAGGATGCATCACAGTAAATGACAAACTCTTTGCCGACTCCGGTTGTACTAGCACTGGAGCTTCGGTTAAACAGGTCTTTAGTCGATCGAAACTCTTCTGACAGTTCTCTGTCCACTCAAACTCAACATCTTTTTGGAGTAGTTTCGTCAACGGTGCAGCTATCATCGAGAAACCTTTTACAAATCGTCGTAATAACCGGCGAGCCCCAGGAAGCTCGAACTTCGGTAATATTTCTTGGAGGCTTCCAGTTAAGTATGGCTGAAATTTTGCTCGGGTCAACTCGAATACCCGATGCGGATACCACATGACCCAAGAAGCTAACCTCTCTTAACCAGAACTCACACTTACTGAACTTAGCATATAACTTCTTATCCCGCAAAATTTGCAACACTAATCTCAGGTGCTCAGCATGTTCGGTCTCATCTCCTGAATAGACTAAGATGTCATCAATGAACACAACTACGAACCGGTCCAAATACTGTCTGAAGATCCGATTCATCAAATCCATAAATATCGCAGGGGCATTAGTGAGCCCGAACGGCATCACTAAGAACTCGTAGTGACCGTACCTCGTTCTGAAAGCAGTTTTGGGTACGTCCGAATCTCGAATCCGCAACTGATAATAACCCGATCTCAAATCTATCTTTGAAAACGCTGAGGCTCCCTTTAGTTGATCAAACAAATCATCAATATGCGGTAATGGATATTTATTCTTTATCGTCACTTTATTCAGTTGACGATAGTCAATGCACAACCTCATGGTTCCGTCCTTCTTTTTCACGAACAATACTGGTGCACCCCAAGGTGAGAAACTTGGTCGAGCGAAACCTCTATCTGTCAACTCTTGCAATTGAGCTTTCAATTCCTTTAACTCGGTTGGTGCCATACGATACGGAGCTATCGAAATTGGCGTAGTTCCAGGTACAAGCTCAATACCAAACTCTACCTCCTGAACAGGTGGTAAACCCGGTAATTCTTCAGGAAAAACATCCGGGTATTCACAAACCACCGGTACAAATTCGGGTTTCTTTTCTAATTCTTTGTCATCAAGTACATACGCAAGGTATGCTTCGCACCCTTTTCTTACATATTTCTGGGCCAACATTGATGATATTACAGCTGGCAACCCCCTTAAGTCTGTAGACTCAACTCGGATTATCTCGTTATTTGCGCACCTCAAATCGATGGTTTTTCTTTTGCAGTTCACCACTGCATCATGTACGGTCAACCAATCCATACCAAGAATAACATCAAATTCGTCAAACGGTAAAAGCATCAAATCGGCCGAAAAACAAGATTCTCGGATTATTAGAGGGCATCCCTTACACACTTTATCAACAAGTATGTATTGACCCAAAGGGTTTGACACTCGAATTATGAACTCAGTAGACTCAACAGGTAGAGTCTTACTGGATGCTAAGGTTTCACATACATATGAATGAGTAGAGCCAGGGTCAATCAATGCAATCACATTAGTATCAAAGAGGGTGAAGGTACCAGTGATGACGTCAGGGGAGGATGCCTCCTCTCGTGCGCGAATGGCATATGCTCTAGCAGGAGTACGATTCTCGGCTCGAACAGCCGTATCAAAGGCCCCTCTCTGACTACCACCCCTACCTCCTAAAATTATCAGTGGTCTACCTCTAGTTGTCACTCCATTAGGTCTTGCACCTTGAATCTTATTCTTCTCATCAAGCTCCGTGCAATCTCTAATGAAGTGGTCCTTCGAACCGCATCCGTAACAAGCCCTGTTAGTAGACTTACCCCAACATTCACCTAGGTGTCGTCTTCCGCATTGGGGACATTCAGGTTTCTCTTGACGATTATTGCCCACACTAGCTACCGAAGTAGCTCGGGAGTCCGTCGATGGTCGTGCTCTGATGGAAATTCCCGCAGTCGTCCTCGACTTATTAGTGTCCTCCCTGAACTTCTTTATAGCTGAGAACGGAGCTTTACCCGTCGATCTTTTACGATAGTCTCTAGCTTCAAATTCAGCCTTCTTCTTCTCCTTTCCAAGTTCTTCTGCCTTGCAGGCTCGTTCGACTAGTGTTACGAATTCTTTTATCTCCAAAATACCCACTAGTAGCTTTAAATCTTCATTCAATCCTTCTTCGAATCTTTTGCACATAGCAACCTCATCAGCTACACACTCCCGGGCATACCTACTGAGTCTTACGAATTCATGTTCGTATTCAGATACTGTCATACGGCCTTGCTTGAGTTCCAAGAATTCCTTACACTTTTGATCAATGAACCGTTGACTAATATATTTCTTTCGAAATTCCGTTTGAAAGAAGTCCCAAGTTACTCGTTCGTTTGGGACTATGGAAATCAGGGTCCTCCACCAATAGTAGGCTGAGTCCCGCAACAAGGATATAGCACACTTTAGACATTCATCGGGCGTGCATGACAGTTCATCAAACACCCGAATGGTGTTATCAAGCCAGAACTCGGCCCTTTCAGCAACATCAGTAACTATGGCCCTGAACTCCTCGGCCCCGCGCTTCCTAATCAAGTCTACAGGTGGCTTACTCAGCCTCACAAGATCAGTAACTGATGGCATTACGGGCTCTTTGGGTGGATTATTCAAATTCGGGAATTGTTGGACAGCCAGATTGGTTCGGGCATATTGCGTGACCCACTCATTCATCATGGTAAAGAAGGCTTGTTTAGCCCCCTCACCTTGATTATTCGCAGATGACTGAGGTTCAACAGGCGGCGTCCCTTGTGCAGGAGCAGCCGCTACACTTTCAACGTCATCCGCCAAGGTTCTCTCTACACCGGGATCCATTTACTAATCAAACAAAAAATTTTAACCGTCAGAAGTCATCACACATTTAAACATTAACATTAAGGCATGTATAGCTAGACTCATACGTGCTATGGTAGTCCTAGAACTGACTAAACCATAGCTCTGATACCAATGAAATGTAACACCCCGAACCCGAGGCCGTCGCCGGATTCGAACACGAGGTGCTAACAGACTTCAAACCACTTAAAAAAAATTTCCCAGACAAGCTGCCAATCTGCGTACTAGTCACTTTAAAAATAATATCTTGAGTTCTGAAACTCGAAATCCAGTTCCGTAAATTTTCCCTGAAACTAGACTCATATGCCCATCTACATATTTTTTTATAGAATTTTTGGTTGGGCCAATTAGTACAGTTTATTATTCAAAGTCTCCCATGTTACAGGGATCGACTACACTGACCTTTGCGCATTACGACTTGGATATGCCCCTGTACAGGGCTTCATTACTGATGTCGTTTGTTTCTATAGAAACTAGACTCGAAGGGGAATCCATGCACATATGGCATGACTTCTAATTATCTCTGGTTAATTTATAATGAATTTCTAAAGTCGGAACAGGGAATCCAGAAATCGCTCTGGCCCTGTTTCACAAGAGTTTAATTATCTCCTAACATACAGCTCATATAGTCGTTTCGTTTCATCTATATGAAAATAGACTCATCGAGCTTCGATTACATAATTTATTCATTAATTAATTCCACTCCTACTATTTTTAGTGATTTTCCAATCTCACGTCACTGCTGCTGCCAGCATCTGTTACTAAAGCAACTATGCCTATTTCGTGATTTCTCCTTGATCTAACTAGTAATTCATCATACATATCACAAATCATGATCATGACTAGCCATGCCAAGGGCTAATCATTGTCACACATCTCCCTACTACACTATTGCCATATCATGAATTTTAACACCAAAAATAATCAACCATGACATATGGCATAATAATCGAATTTCCAAGACTTACGACCTAACATTATAGAACCAAACCCATCCGAACATTTATGCCATTTTCGCATGGCTAAAAGTTTACATACCAAATTTCAACAAAACATATTAGCCTATACATGCCGAAATGTTCTCCTAGACCGACTAAAAAGAAGATACCAAAAGTTGCTAGCCAGTCTGATGACTTCGATGACGGCCCGATCACGCAAAAAGAGACGAGTCCAAGAAACCTAAAATAGGTGACAAGGAAACACCGAGTGAGTATATAACTCAGTAAGTCATAAGCAATGCACTATCATCCATTAATAACATTATCACAAGAGGAAACAAAATGGAACGAGGCTAGTTACTCCATCCATACCGAACCATACCATAGTTCCTTAGACCTATCGGTTCAATCTCATACCAAGTCATGCATTCACATTCCATATACTAATCAATAGGATATTTGAGGCATTTTCATACATCATTGTATTTTCGTTACAATCATACAACTAAACGACCTTTCACCTATTCCACGATAAATCTTATGTACGTGACTTCAGTTATAATTGTCACATAGGTTCAAACTTACCAAGCTCAACTCCAAATATAAACATAGCGCCTATTAGCCATGAACTCAAGGTACTTACCTGATCCGCTGTCCGTGATCAACTTAATAATGTCGCACACTTAGTGTCCATAGTGATTCAAAAGTATATATTAAGTCCGCACACTCAGTGCTATACAATCAACTCGCACACTTAGTGCTACATAATCAAACTTGCACACTTAGTGCTATATAATCAAACTCGCACACTTAGTGCTATATAATCAAACTCGCACACTTAGTGCTGTACAATTTAAACCCGCACACTTAGTGCCAATCTCATGATCATAAATGTTTATACCCGCACACTTAGTGCCGAGATCAACGACTCAATATATCTCACCTCTTTTCTTTTCATTCAACACTTTCATCACCACATGCATACATGTATATATATATTTATCATTCCATTCAGCATCATTACATAGACGTTAGGACCATTTAAATTAATACAAACTATATGCTTAATGGCTTACTTTGTGTTGGGTAAGACGGTTCCAACTCGGCTACTCGATGATCTTTTCTTTGCCTTTGCTTGATTCTCCTCCTTTAACTCCTTGAGCTTAATCAATAAATCAACTAGTTTAACCATCTTGCTAAACATTCATAATTCAATTACACATGCATATGTATGTTTGTATATTCGGCAACCATCCTCACTAATTACCCATTTAGTCGATTATACACACAATTAAAGGTAACATCACGAATGGGCATACTTATGTATATATATATATGTATATATACTTCGGAATGGGCATCACAATTAGATTTAACACCACCTTCATACTCAATTAGATGGCCGAATGTATGTATATATGTACAATGTCAACTATAACATCATTTAAACACCTAATTTCATCTCATGAACACTTGATCGAATTTTCCTAATCTAGCATATTTTCACATCTATTTGTAACATCATGTAAATCCACATATAACTACATTTCTTAAGTTCCACATCTTAATGCCCATTATAGCCACTCCCATAGTCTAAATCTAGCAATCGGCAACACCCACCTTTCCACTATGTTAGCCGAATACTCATTCTCTTCTTAGTCCTAAATTCGGCACCTCCAACAAAATAGCTTAACAATTTCAACTTTCATGCTAACATAACAAGCAACTTAACACATCCATATAACTAGCATGCTAATAGCATCAAGGTATCAACTAAAATTTTTAAGCTCCTTAGCCGAATCCTAACTCTCCAACAACCCCAAATCCAACCATGGGATAGATAGAATTTAGACTCATCACCCAAAGGTTGTGTAAACTTCCAAAAATATCATTGAACATACCTTAATCTAAAGGACCACCTTGGCCGAATCTTGCTTCCTCTTCTTCCTCTAGTTACGACAATTGCAAAAGAAAGAAAACATGAACACTCCTTCTTCCCTCCTTATTAAGCATTCAAACTCCCTCATTTTCATGCCACAACATCAAACACTCCTCCTAGATACAAGCAATGGCCGAACTTCTTCAAAATTTTTCTCCCTTTCTTTTTCTTGGTTTTTCGGCTAGGAGATGGCAAGTATGAACACCCATTTTTTTTTGTTCACTTTCCTATTATTATTCCCATCATTTGTTAACCAAAAAAAACATATTAAATTAGAATGAGTGGAGCATCATCATTCCTTGGCCGGCCACCATGTATTTTATGGGCAATTTGACATGCAAAGCCATGCTTCCTCTCCCTATTATTAATTACTCCTTATAATTCATCTATCATCTTTTCTAACTTCATCAACTAGGTCCTTTTTGAATTAATTCACAATCCTAAAGCTAATATTAAGCATTTAATTTCTCATATATTCGCTGTCACACAAAAATTTATGTAATTAAAACACAAAAATAAATTTTTAGCTCGGTAATGTGGTCTCGAAACCACATTCCGACCAGGGTCTAATTTGGGTTGTCACAACAGCTAATCTGGAAAACCAACCAATTAAGCACCCTTACAGTACTTGTCGCAAAACTAAGAAAATGGATCAAAGATTAGAGAAGCTAGAGCAAATGCAAAAAGAAATGCAGGATCAGTTGCAGACGTAAATGAAGGAGCAGTTGGAAAAGATTGAACATGACGTGACAGAAAAGATGCTGGAGTCCCAAAAATACATGATGACTAAGTTGACTCAATTAATAACTAATAGAGCCAATAAGGGGAAATGCCCGATGATTAATAATGAAGAAGAAAACAATGACTAACCACTTTATCCTCCAGGTTTTACACCTCTGCATGCGCAAGTTCAGACTAAGTTGCATCCGCATAGACCTTCTATTTCGATTAGGCCTCAGCAGTTTCACGGTGGTGTTTCGATACCGATGAACTTTCAGACCAGATCCGGCTCTAACCCCAGTGATAATCCGATTAATCTTGCTATCCCAGATTTCGATGAAATAGCTGAAAAGGATAAAGCAAAGGAAGAATTGCCGAAGTAGTTGGAGGAGAAATGGAAATGGATTGAAGAAAAAATTAGGGCAATAGAGAGCATTGAAAGCAATCGTGAAATAGTTCAAGATGCCCGAATTTGAGAAATATAGCGGGACCAGTTGCCCTAGAGCCCATATCGCCTTTTTCTGTAGGAGAATGACTGGGTATATTAACAATGATCAGCTATTAATACATTGTTTTCAGGATAGCCTCATCGGAGCAGCGTCGAAATGGTACAATCAATTGAGCCAAACCAAAATTAGTTCTTGGAGAGATTTGGCGCAGGCTTTCATGAGACAATACAATCATGTATCAGAAATGATGCCTGACAGAATAACTTTGCAGAATTTGGACAATACAATACAATGCGCAGAGGTGGAGAGAAATCGCTGTTCAGGTTCAGCTACCACTTCTAGAAAAGGAAACGACAATGCTTTTTATTAATACATTGAAAGCCCCGTTTATCACACATATGTTAGGAAGTGCTACAAAAAGCTTTTCCGACATAGTCATGAGTGGTGAAATGATTGAAAGTGCCATGAGAAGTGGAAAGATTGATGCTGGGGAGAATAATAGAAGGTTAGACTTAAAGAAGAAGGAAAATGAGGTGAATAATATGAACGCTTACAACAAATCGATTATTGTAAGTCATCTAGGTAAAGGGGTCGCTAGTCAACGAGGTTCATTAAGACAAGAATCTGGAATGAAACCAGGTACTGAGAAGCTCCAGTTCACACCAATTCCGATGTCATATAAGGAGCTGTATCAAAGCTTGTTCGATGCGCATGTTGTTGCTCCTCATTACTTAAAACCTCCACAACCTCCGTATCCTAAGTGGTATGATGCGAACGTACAATGTGACTACCACACGGGAATTACGGGGCACTCAATAGAGAATTGCATTACCTTCAAAAAGCTAGTTGAAAAATTCATCAACATGGGTATTGTCAAGTTGGGTGACTCATCTAATGTAGAAAATCCGCTACCCAATCATGATTGACATAAGGTGAATGCGATGCATGAAGAGATGTTGGGAAGCATTCACATCAATGGCATGTATGAGGACACAACTGCAGAAGGGACCTTGTTGGATGTCTGCCTTTATAAATTTGGGAGTGTTCAAAGCAATTGGACTGCAGAAGAAATCTCTGTAGTTTTTAAAGCTTATTTAGAGTAATGTTCAGAACATTTTTGTTGTTTTTAGCCTAAAAATGATAGAAATTCCTTTGTGAAATAGGCTAATGTCTAAACGTCATTATTCTAATGAAATACATCTTTGCATTCATTTTTGAGCCAATATTCTTTCATTCTTTTTGAATAATTATTCTTTCATTCTTTTGAACTTTATTCCACATCATTCTTTCATTCATAATTACATTGTACAAATAATTATTCATAAATTCACATTCTTTTGTATATTCTTTGACACTTATTATGGGTCCCTAGATATCAATTACATGAATAACGCTACTACAGACTCAGATTTTCCTTTTGAGCGAGACATGTGTCTAGAGGGATCTCATGACTTTGAAAATGACATGGATCGTAGCTTATCTCCGAACTTGTTGAGTATGGTAGAATAAGAGGGTAGACAGATTCTATATCACAAGGAATCATTAGAAATTATGAGCTTGGTGAAGATTAGAATTGATTTGACCGCAAAGACAAAGCAAGACCTTGTTGAGTTACCTCTAAGAGTTCAAAGATGCCTTCATATGATCCAACCAGGATATGCCCGGGTTAACCGCTGATAATGAAATCTGCACAATAGCGCGATGTTAGAAATTTGCAGTATGAATGATGCAATTCTTGCCAGGGCAATGCCTTTCTCGTTGAGTCAGCATAGCTTTGCCCATTTGAAGTCGAGTTTCCATTCCTTCAAGATGTTGTTGGATTTTATCCTGATTAAAAAGGGCGACTCAAATTTTGAGTGAAATTGGGCATGGATGTCATCATCGAAGGTTTCTTATGGGCATTGCTTCATTTTTGAAATCATTAATCACTTCTCCAAATGGATAGAGGCTGGTTTGTACGCCAATGTCATCATATGCCAATATAGAATTCCAGAGAAGATGGTATCAAAAAATGCGTTGAACTTGAGTGATAGCACAATAGCTGAGGTTTGTAATCAATTCAAAATCAGACACAAAGGTTCGTCACTGTATCGCCCAAAAATGAATTGCGGAAATGACTGAGACTTACAAGGGTTGGCATGAGAAATTACCATTTGCCCTCCTTGTTGGTCGAACATCTATCAAGACTTTTACCAGAGCAACCTCATTCTCTTTGGCTTACGGGATAGAAGTATTTTTACCCATTGAAGTAGAAATCCTTTTTCTCTAGGTATTGGTTAAGCTAAGAGTTGGATAAAGCAGAATGGATCCAATCGCGATGTGATCAGTTGAACCTGATAGAGGAAAATGCTAAAAGCTATTCAGCACAGTCTGATGATGCGAGCCTGCAACCAAAAGGTTCGCCTCAGGGAATTCTATAAGGGGAACCTAATGTTGAGAAAGATCCTTCCTACACAAAAGGATTTTAGAGGAAAATGGATGCCAAAGTCCTTTTCTAGAGAAGCTCTGATCTTGAGTAGGATAGATGGCAAAAACTTGCCAAATCCTATAAACTCAGATTCAGTCAAGACTTACCTCGCCTGAAGAAGGGGAAGGGACCAAGGTGAAAACCCGCAAAGGGCGCTTTGAAAAAAAAGAGACCAAGAGGAAAACCCACAAAGGGCGCTTTGAGTCCAAAAAAATAAAAAATCAAAAACAAGAAAAAGAAAAGAAAATGGAGAGGCCAAGGTGAAATCCCGCAAAGGGCGCCTTGAGACCAAAGGGGATTTGAGTTGAAAACCGGAAAGGGTGGCTCAAATATTGATCAAAATGGGTCATGAAGTGATCAGAGCAACTCGTATCTTGATCAGATTGGGGCATGTGATAATCTTGTTATATCTGAATCAACAGGAAGGGGTAGGCGACATCTTGGGGCATCGATAAAGCACTGTAGATCTCTCAAACACATGTCAAACTCAGAAGGGTCTTCAGAAAGTTTGTACAGAGAAATTCAAGCTGCGATATCTGGGACACCCAATATTCTTACTATTTTGAATTTGTTGTTCTTGGAATACTTCATTCTTTTCCAAGATACACATTCCCAATCAATTCCTTTGTTATCCTTCTTTATTATTTTTTATAATTTATTCCTTTTGAGCTATGCTCAAAACCAACTTTATTCTTATCCATTGCTGTGATCCTTTTTGCAAGCATGTTGCATTGGAATAATGATTAATGGACTAACAAAGCTTTCACAATGGAAGTTTTGCATATTACTCTGAAAAGTTTCTAAATAATACAGGAACCTGAAACAGGACGATTGTTTAGAACACGCTAAAGTTAAAGGTTGGAAATTTGAGAATAAAGAGTCTAAATTTGGACTTTCTCTTTGGATTTTGTTGTCAAATGCATTGATTGAACAAAATGATAAGATGACGTGTTAATGACAAAGCTTAAACAAACAAGCAAGCAATAATCATCAGGCAATAGGAAAAAGTTACCTCGGAGAAGAGAGCCTTCATTTACGCATGAGTCTTTGGTACGACACATTGGGAATGGTGTAAGGAACTAGAACGATTGAGGTCATGTATCCTTGAATTGTGACAAGGAAGGATTGAGGAAAAGCCACATATTTCTACCCTTAGATTACAGTGGGAGAATGATGGTACAAATTTTGCACCCCAATGGATTAAGCTTGGAGTTTACTGTAAGGGACAACTTGGCTAAATGTTTCTTCAGAAAAGCCAGTCAAGCAAGAATGCATTGTAGCACGTCAGTGTTAAAGCCTTAATAAACTTCGAGTAATGACAACTTAAGCGGGATCATTCTCGAAAAAAATAAAATTCTTTATTCACGCAAACACCATCACACATGTCTAGTTAGGAGCTTTTGATTCATTTTGATCATGCCATCCTAATCATTAGGCATAATTAGGTTCATTATACAGGTCATGTTCCCCAAAGAACAGATCAGTGAAGATAGCAGATCTTGCCTTCCTGCATAGACAGTGAAGCAGATCGAAGACCCCAGCCTTGCCTCCCTCAGTGCAGTGGAGCAAGTTGAAAATAGCAGATCTTGCCTTCCTGTGTAGACCCGAAGCAGATCGAAGACACCAGCCTTGCCTCCCTCGGTTGCAGTGGAGCAGGTTAAAGATAGCAGATCTTGCCTTCCTGTACTGACGGCAAAGCAGATCGAAGATGGCGGATTTTACCTCCCTGTGGTTACAGTGGAGTACATTGAAGCCAGTAATTCTATCTCCTGGCAGCAGTGGAATAGATTGAAGATTTCAGATCTTGTCTCCCTAAGCAGTAGTGGAGTAGATCAAAGATAGGGGATTTACCTCCCTGTGGTACAGTGGAGTACATTAAAGCCAGTAATTCTATCTCCCTGGGCAGCAGTGGAATAGATTGAAGATTTCAGATCTTGTCTCTCTAAGCAGTAGTGGAGCAGATCAAAGATGGTGGATTTACCTCTTTGTGGTTACAGTGGAGTACATTGAAGCCAATTATCCTATTTCCCTGATATTACGGTGGAGCAAATTAAAATAAAGGATCTTATCTCTCTGAAGTTACAGTAGAGTAGATCGCATCAAGTCTTATCTCACTGAGATACAGTGGAATAGACCGAAGAATTATAGATCTTACTTCCCAAGCGATGTGGTGGAGCAGATTAAAGTCACAACGACGAATCTAGTTTCCCCGACATTGCAGTTAAAAAGATTAAAGCTACAACAGCAAATCTTACTTCCAGGCGGTGTAATGAACAGATTAAAGTCATAACGGCGAATCCTGTTCCCCGACATTGCAGTTAAAAAGATTCAAGCTACAACAGCGAATCTTACTTTCCTGGCGGTGCAGTGGAACAGATTAAAGCCACAATGGCGAATCTTGTTCCCTGATATTGCAATTAAATAGATTGAAGCCATAACGGCGAATTTTACTTCCTTGACGGTGCAGTGGAACAGATTAAAGCTACAACGGTGAATCTTGTTTCCCCGACATTGCAGTTAAACAGACTGAAAATGGTGGATTGTACCTCCCTTAAGTTATAGTGGAGTAGATTTAAGCCACAAATCTTATCTCCCCGACGTTGTGGTACCAATTCCTATACCTCTGAAGATGCAGTAGGTTGGAATAAAGCTACCAAAGTCCAGCACGACCGGGCAAAATTGGCCATCTTAAAGTCTTTGCTTCGTTCCTGTTACACGACAACGAGCAAAGAGGGCAGTTGTAATACCCAAATTTTGCCCAGGCTTGATAAAAAAACCATATAATAAATAAATAATAAAATTTAAAGTCCTAATACAGTCCATTTACAATAAACCAAAATTTACAAAGCCAATTAACCTAAAGTACAGACCCAACACCAGCCCAATGGCCCAAATCTCTACCCAAACCTGAATCAGTTAAACCTAAACAGACCCTAAACCAAATTTTCTAAACCCAAATCTCCCAGGCCCAGAACTCAGGCCGAATCAATGGCGTACCCTAGAGGCTTCTAGGGTTTTCACTGGCCCCGCAACAGTAGATCTGGACCCACACGTGCATCATCACCAGGCGAGTGAGCGTACTTGGAGGCGATTTTGCCCTCTCCGCAGTCATCGAGTTGAAGCATATCGGAGGGCTTCGAAGGTGACGAATCGCAGAACGACGCTCTGAAGGGTGGCCTTCAGTTTTTTTTTGGTTGCTAAAGGGGATAAGGTGTTTAGGGTTTGTTTTTTTAATCTTATACTGATTATTGAACGGTGTCGTTAAACTTGTTCATTGGTTTAAAACGGCACCATATTGGCCTATACCTGAGACCGACCAAGCGTGGCCAGACCGCACGTTTGGTCTCGAGGGATATTTGCACGCCAAGTCCTTTTTCTTTGTGCCGAAACCCAATATAGTCCCCTGGTTATTTTTAATTCTGGCTATGTAATTTTGGTTGGTTTCATTTGACCCGCGCAAAACGCTGTGTTTTGAAGGGGAGGGAAATATTTCCGATTAATCCTCCATGTTGTGCGTGCATTGCACATGGGTCCTTGTTTGGCTTTATTTTATGTTTGTTCCCTAGTAATTCTGTTTTAGCTTCGATTTAATCCCTTTTGTTTTTTTTATCTTACTATTAATTATTATTACTCTTATTATTAGAGATTATTATGCTTGTTCGTATTTTATTTATTTTTATATGTATGTACTATTATTTTAAGTTATTATCATATATTAGTATTTAATCTCATTATGTATTATTTTCTTTTTTTATAATGTATTATTATTAGTATGATAAATTTATTGTATATTATTATATTAAGTTTTATATTATTTTATATATTGATATTTAATTTCATCAGGTATCATTTTATATACTTTCTATGTTAATCTAATAGAATATATATTTTTTGTGTGTCTTATTTTATAATACCTCTTTTTAAACCCATTTATATACCATTGTGTTTAAAGATTTTATATTTTGCGCAATATTACTAATGATATATATAGATATACTATTTTTATTAAACTATTTTATTATACTATATGTACATTAATATATTATTGCCTTCATATTATTATATATCTTTACCTTGTGTATTTTATTTGCGTTAAGTTGCCTAGTATTTTTTGGGATGACTTTTAGGTCATTATTTTTCAAATGTGGATATTTGCATAATATGTGATGTGAGCTTATGTCTTATGTGTATTGTATTGCTTATTTTATTTATTAATTATTCGTAGTTCATTAGTAATATTTTGGGTTACGAATTATCATTTTGCGTCATCCATTATCAATCCATCACACTTTATCGTTTAAAAGGTTACGTCAAATATCGTTTAAGTATCAAAACCAATTTATTCAAAAAATTTCAAGATAACGCAAAGTTCCGTATTGGAGTCTTCGAAAGAATTGAGCCCTAACGTATTGGGTTCCAATTTTCCTCGTCGAATCTAAATAATCGAGAATATCTCTTTAAATTAAAAACATAAATAAAGAGCTCATTCTCAGGAATTCGACACGTTATGTCCTAACGCATTGGATATGACATGTTGTTTTCTCGAGGCGAGGATTTTTCTAATAAATGAAAATAAGGCAATATCGATATTTAGGAATTTTGTGAAATCGAGCCCTAACTTACTGGTTTTGATTTTCTCATTTGACCCAAATAATCAGATATCCTTCTCAACATGCATAGGTTTTAAAAGTTAAAAGAATAAACTTAATATTGAGGATTTAAAATGTCGCACTCTAACTTACTGAGTGTGCCAATTTATTTCTTTGAAATAAGTAAGTCTCATCATCCAATCATTTTATTCAAAAGTTTCTTTTCAAAAGGATCGTATTTTACAATCTTTTCAAAAATTCTCGGACACTAAGACATTAAACAATCGATTCGGTACTAATTTTTGGGCGTCACGAGGGTGCTAACCCTTCCTCGTGCATAACCGACTCCCGAACCTATTTTCTCAAAAATTGTAAACCTAAAAATTATTTTCAAGGTGATCCCGATCACAACCTCATTAATAGATCGGTGGCGACTCCAATTTTCGTTTTTTAAGTCAACAACTAAATTTTTATATTTTCAAAAAAATGGTTTCGACAATAGCCCTTCAAAAACAGTGGTCGTTTTGGGGCATGGGTCGATCCCGACCCGACCTGGCCTAGGATCCGCGTGTTTTTGGAGCGGAGGGGTAAATTGCGCTTTTGCCCCTCCGCCTTTTAAATATTTTTACAATTAAGTTTTTTTTAAATTCTCCTTTAATTTATTTTTAAATTTAAATTTAGTCCCTAATCGAACGACAACCGTTTAGAGGAAAAAAGAAAAAATTGTCCTAACCAGTCCCTCCATGATATTCGGCGGCGTTCAATACGGTCCTTTGGGCTTTATTTATTTGTGGATTTACCCCCCAATTTTTTTATTAACAGGCACA